>NC_134120.1:36680000-37314250 GCF_040939455.1 Microcebus murinus | reverse complement strand
TCTGAAGGTTAATTTAATTGGCAAAGATTGTATGTCAAAAGTAAGTGCTGAGGACTGGGGAGAACTTAGGTGTGTTTGCCTCCAAAGTCTAAGCCATTTCCATTCTTCCATACTGTCTCCCACGTCCTGGCAGGCCACCATCCTTCACGTCACCAGGACATTGCCCATTTATGACAGCCTCTCTAGGGTACCTGGCACAGCCTCTTCCTCCAGGTTGCCCTTAATCTTTTCCTGCATGTCCTTGTTGCTTTCTTGCCTCTGCCTTCTTTGAGCTCCACATCTATTCAACCCATTAGCATCACTCTTAGCTCCAAAGCATTGATTCTTAACCCTATTTTGGGCCCGGATTCACTTGCATATCTCATGAAGCTCTCCTTAGAAAATTCACTTTGCATATGTAGACATAGATATAAATAAACGTATACTTTGCATACTATTTCGTGGTATTCATAGGTTCTCCCATTTCAAGGTCCTCAGATTAAAAGCCCTGCTGTGAGTCTTTAAATACATATTGCAACTTCTCAGGTGAAGCATGCGATAGTGATTATTTATTTTGATTGCCCGTGATCGGCTGTATATGTTCTCTGCGGTAAGGAAATGCCCTTTTTACTATTTAGTAATGCACTGTTAATGGGCTCCAGGGAAATAGTAGGCAAAATAAGGGATCTGAAGAATCATCAAATGCTTGTATATAATACTTAATTGGTACTGAGTACTAAATTTTGTAAAAGTAAAATACTCAACATTCGCAAAGGCACTAACTCATGATAAACAATATATTGCATGACCTGTTTCCATGGTGGATTGTTCAATGGTGATTATTTTAATAAGTAAATTTTTGTTTTGTTCCTTCAGAAATGAATGCTAAGGGAGTCATCCTCAATGCATTTGAACGGTATCGCCTAAAAACATGTATTGACTTCAAGCCTTGGACTGGAGAACCTAATTATATATCAGTGATCAAAGGCAGTGGGTAAGTTGAAGAGTTAGTCTTTTTGGGGGATGGGGTGGGGAAAGTCTTGCTCTGTTTCCCAGGCTATAGTGCAGTGATGTGATCATAAGCTCACTGTAGCCTCCAACTCCTGGACTCAAGTGATCCTCCTGCCTCAGCCTCCCAAGTAGCTGGGACTATAGGCACATGCTACTGTGCCTGGTTAATTTTTGTATTTTTAGTAGAGACGAGGTCTCGCTCTTGCTCAGGCTGGTCTGGAACTCCTGACCTCAAGCAATCCTCCCTCCTCTGCCTCCCAAAGTGCTGGGATTACAGGCATGAGCCGCCGTGCCAGGCTGAAGAGTTAGTCTTCTAAGGGTTCTAAGGAGAATTCTTGTGCCTGGGGCATTACGTCACAGCAATTGTCCTAGGGCCTGACCTTTAGGGTTGGGTGGGGTGTTTCCCTTACTGGTTGCTAGAGAGTAAAAGAGCTGGGTGTAGTTTTTCTAGCCATAGCAATAATATTTCCATACATGCAACCAGACTACCAATGTTAAGACAAAATAGGTGGGAATGCATGCCATCCAACCCTCAATCACGTAAATTTCAGCATTTGTAATTTACTCTTTATTTTCCCCTTCAAGTAAAACACACATGTGTGTATGTGCATGCATGCTTGTATTCAAATTTATTTTAACCTAGAAACTCTTATTTCTTGAGTTAAGAAGACAACAGTATTATCTGTCCCGAGCTCAGCAATTCTGTGGTTGCTGTCCTGGTAAAGCCCTTGTTCATGGGCCCAGGCATACCAAGGACCATCTCACACACTTAGAAATTTCCAGGAAAAATCAGGACTAGGTGAACTGGGGGATGACTTGCTCCTATGTAATATTTGGTGTTGGAGCAAGTTCTCCAAAGATCATCTGGTCTGTAAGGTTTTCATACGTCACCTGGGTCACGAGAGAAACACACAGTGTCCAGATAAAAGAGCAAAGAATCCAGGTGGGTAACGCAGTGGGCTGGGCGGTGGGGATATTTCCCTGAGACTTCAAACTGCATCACTGTTACATCCTCTCTCCTCCCCCATAAACTCCTCTGCAAGCTGCTGGTCTTCAGTAGGAAATAGGCGTGCCGGGAGGCAAGAACTTTCCATCGGAACAAACTGTGACCGAATAGCAACGGTTCAGCACGAGTTCCTCCATGCGCTGGGATTCTGGCATGAGCAGTCGCGTTCTGATCGGGATGACTACGTCGCTATAATTTGGGACAGAATTCAGTCAGGTATATTTCTCTTGTGTTCTTACATTGCGAGTTAAAGACTGAATTTCTAATCACGTGTCCTCTCCTGCCATCTGTGCCAACTGTTAACAATTGAAAAACTCTGATGATGTTTTGATGTCTTACTTCATTTAGCTCTAACTCAATCTGAAGTGCCTTCAGGTTGTTGGGGCACTAGTATCCCAGAACCCCAGTACTTTTGAGCTGGATATGCTCTTAGGAACTGGTTTTGTGTTTCCTGAAGCATGTCCTAGGGAGTGTTGTCCCACAGTGTGTTCATGCGTGTTATGTGGAAAGGAGTCTGTGGTCAAAATCAGCTTGGCGAATCCTAGCATCTTACTCCATCTTGTGCCGAAATCACAAAATACAACAGACTGGGTAATTTACAAAGAGCAGAAATTGATCTCTTAGAGTTCTGGAGGCTGGGAAGTCCAAGATCAAGGGGCTGGCATGTGGCGATGGCTTTCTTGTTGTGTCACATCCCATGGCAGAGGGCAGAAGGACAAGGGAAAGTGTGAGAGAGAGGCCGGGTGCGGTGGCTCCCGCCTGTAATCCTAGCACTCTGGGAGGCCAAGGCGGGTGGATTGCTCAAGGTCAAGAGTTCAAGACCAGCCTGAGCAAGAGCGAGACCCTGTCTCTACTAAAAATAGAAAGAAATTAATTGGCCAACTAAGATATATATAGAAAAAATTAGCTGGGCATGGTAGCGCATGCCTATAGTCCCAGCTACTCGGGAGGCTGAGGCAGGAGGATCGCTTGAGCCCAGGAGTTTGAGGTTGCTGTGAGCTAGGCTGACACCATGGCACTCACTCTAGCCTGGGCAACAAAGTGAGACTCTGTTTCAAAAAAAAAAAAGGCACTCAGCTTCTAAGCTGGCTCCTGGAAGTTGAGAAGGGAGCGAAGGTGACGTGGTAGCTGCCACTGCGGCCGCCGCGGGACGATAAGCCAGGATCTGCCATACCTATTGATTAACTATGGAAGATTATACCAAAATAGAGAAAATTGGAGAAGGTACCTATGGAGTTGTGTATAAGGGTAGACACAAAACTACAGGCCAAGTGGTAGCCATGAAGAAAATCAGACTAGAAAGTGAAGAGGAAGGGGTTCCTAGTACTGCAATTCGGGAAATTTCTCTATTAAAAGAACTTCGTCATCCAAATATAGTCAGTCTTCAAGATGTGCTTATGCAGGATTCCAGGTTATATCTCATCTTTGAATTTCTTTCCATGGACCTCAAGAAATATTTGGATTCTATCCCTCCTGGTCAGTTCATGGACTCTTCACTTGTTAAGAGTTATTTATACCAAATCCTACAGGGGATTGTGTTTTGTCACTCTAGAAGAGTTCTTCACAGAGACTTAAAACCTCAAAATCTATTGATTGATGACAAAGGAACAATTAAACTGGCTGATTTTGGCCTTGCCAGAGCTTTTGGAATACCTATTAGAGTATATACACATGAGGTAGTAACACTCTGGCACAGATCCCCAGAAGTATTGCTGGGGTCAGCTCATTACTCGACTCCAGTTGACATTTGGAGTATAGGCACCATATTTGCAGAATTAGCAACTAAGAAACCACTTTTCCATGGAGATTCAGAAATCGATCAACTCTTCAGGATTTTCAGAGCTTTGGGCACACCCAATAATGAAGTGTGGCCAGACGTGGAGTCTTTACAGGACTATAAGAATACATTTCCCAAGTGGAAACCAGGAAGCCTTGCATCCCATGTCAAAAACTTGGATGAAAATGGCTTAGATTTACTCTCGAAAATGTTAGTCTATGATCCTGCCAAACGAATTTCTGGCAAGATGGCACTGAATCATCCATATTTTAATGATTTGGACAATCAGATTAAGAAGATGTAGCTTTTTGACAAAAAGTTTCCACATTATATTGAGAACAGATTGTTGTATTTTTTACTGTTAACTCTGTCTGTTTTTGTCTTGTATATTTTTCTTTTCTTTGTTGTAAAACTTAAGCTGTACTTCATCTTCTAATTTCAAAAGTATAACTTAAAAATGTAAATATTCTATATGAATTTAAATATAATCTGTATATGTGGGTAGATCTCACTGTGAGAACTATTTGTTACTATAATAAAACTATAAATCTAAAAAAAAAAAAAAAAGAAATTGTGAGAGAAAAAAGGGCACCAAACTCTTCCTTTTATAAGGAACTCCCTCCTGCCACCATGATGGCACTAGTCAGTCCATGCACCCAGAGCCCTCATGCCTGATCACCTCTCACGAGGCCTCACCTCCCAACACTGTTGCACTAGGGAGTAAGGTTCCAACACATGCTTTTTTGGGGACACATTCAAACCACGGTTAAAAAAATAGGTTAAAAAAATTAGATTAAAAGAAAAATAAAACTTACAGTTATTTAAGTTACTGCTGAGCTGTTCAGAATCTTTGTTAGGTTGACATGAATTGTAAATCTCCAAGAACAGGAGCATTTCCCAAAGCGATTTGATCTCGGTCTTCTTTTTTCTTTTTGTTGAGTAGCTTGTGGCATATTTTGATTATAGAATAGTTCCATGGAACCCGTTTTGGGAAACATCATAGTAGTGGAAAAGCCTCAACTTGTGATTTTGTGTTCAAAGTCACAAAGGTCTTAATGACCATGGGTGACTAGAGCTCATGTTCTCCGCACTCCGCAGGGACATTTGAGCTTCCCCGGCTGTCCTGCCGGTGTGGAGTGTGGCGGAGGGAATGGCGTCGCGATTGTGCGGGAGGTGCTGTGAGGACTGCTCTGGAGGATCAGTCTTGAAACCGCAGTTTCTGTTCCTTTCCCCCCAGTCTCTGGGGATCTTAACTGGGATCAGGCACAGCAGCAAACTAAAGGATTTTGAGGGCAAAAGAGGTGTTTAGCTTGAATCCATGGCCTCACTCTTTAGGCTTCTCAAAGTCTTATTTTTATGTTTTATTTATTTTTTCACAGCTTTGAAAGATATGAAACCAAAGTATTATTTTAAAAAAATAAATAAATAAATAAATAAAAATAAAAAATAAAATATTCATCTCATTTTTTTTTGTGGCGAAACATTTGAGATTTGCTCTCAAAGCAATTTCAAATATATATATATATATATATATATATATATATATATATATATATATATATTTATTTATTTATTTTTTGAGACAGAGTCTCGCTTTGTTGCCCAGGCTAGAGTGAGTGCCATGGCGTCAGCCTAGCTCACAGCAACCTGAAACTCCTGGGCTCAAGCAATCCTCCTGCCTCAGCCTCCCGAGTAGCTGGGACTACAGGCATGTGTCACCATGCCCGGCTAATTTTTTCTACATATGTTAGTTGGCCAAGTAATTTCTTTCTTTTTTTTTTTTTTTTTTTTTATTTTTCCCTGTCACAGTCTGCTTCTAGAGTAATTTCTTTCTATTTATGATAGAGATGGGGTCTCGCTCTTGCTCAGGCTGGTTTCAAACTCCTGACCTCGAGCAATCCGCCCGCCTCAGCCTCCCAGAGTGTTCAAAATATATGTTATTATTAACTATAATCACCATGCTTTAAATATATCTATGTATATTCCAGTAACCATGAGATCCCTATGTCAATCCTTTCTAATGAATCCTTTCTAGAAAGTTATCACTCCCAGGTCCCATCTCATCAGCCTTCCCAAAGTCCTCTTCCCGTCATCTCCATCTGCTATCACTCCAGAACTTCCATCATCGCTGGCCGGTGCCCTGACCAGTTCAACAACACTTCTGAGACCCCTCCTTTCCATTAGCAGTCCCCAGAACCTGCAATCAAATGCTAATGTTCTGACTTCCGGCTGTAATGGAACCTTAGCTATATTCCATGTGACAGCTGGTATCACAGGTCTGATCTTGAATGTTATATTCTAGGATAGGAACAATGAAACACTTGAAATACAGTAGATCAGTTGTAGCAAAAGTTGGTCTAGTTTATCATATTCTCTGTTTCTAAGTTAATAGCGTTTGGAGTAAGATAAGCTGAATTTTGTGAGCATCAAGTAATCAGAGATTTTTTTTATTTATTCTTTAGGCCGAGAGCACAATTTTAACACCTATAGTGACCAGGTATCGGATTCCCTGAACGTTCCCTACGATTACACTTCCGTCATGCACTACAGTAAAACTGCATTCCAGAATGGAACGGAGCCCACCATTGTCACAAGAATCTCAGACTTCGAGGACGTGATCGGCCAACGGATGGATTTCAGTGACTCTGATCTGCTAAAGCTGAATCGACTGTATAATTGCTGTATGTGACAGGTTCTTTGAAATTACTTACATCTCCCTCCGCTATGTGAGAAAAAATGATGGTCTGTGCTATTTTACTGAGCATTGTTGGAGTTTCTCAGATAACAGAAATTTGATATTCAGGGAAAAAAAAAAAGCAGAATAGCACCCAGATTCCAATCTGCAACCTGGAAGCAGCATTTTTCTTCTCACAGGCCTGGCTTGGAGACCTAAAAACAAACTGGGTGCTGTAGGAATACGCTTCAGACTGGTTTTTGAAGCTGTTGCTAAATCAGATGTAGACCCGCTTGATACTCAAATCTCTTTTCAGCTGAAATGAGGTGTATACTTAGAATATAAATGGGATCAAATAATCTCGGCTGTGGCTTAATGATTTGAATAACTAGGGGAGTTTAGACTCGGGTTTCCATAAATTAGATGATTAGAGAAAAAATTAAGGGTTCTGCAGATAAAAAGGGGGTCTTTAAGCCATGATCACCCAGAATCAGCTAGGTGTCCCCTTTAATGTCACCCTGGCCGTCCCGATACATCTGTGATGACCTCAGTTTTTATTACTTAGATTATCATGTCGTATGAATGTCAATAATTGATTTTTTGCTTTTGCAGCCTCTTCCTTGAGTTTTATGGACTCGTGCAATTTTGAACTGGAAAACGTGTGTGGTATGATCCAAAGTTCAGGAGATAGTGCTGACTGGCAACGCGTTTCCCAGGTTCCCAGGGGGCCAGACAGCGATCACTCCAATATGGGCCAGTGCCAAGGTAACAGGAGTGAGATCCTTCTAGATTGTCCATTCGGTGGCTCCAGCCTTGACTTTCTTTATGAAAGACTGTGATTTTATCTCTAATTTCTATCAGAATTCTTAAAGATAATTCATTAGATTGCTACTAAGGAGTAGGCCTTGTGCCTTATAAAGACATGGTTAATTTCTTTGCTTTTAACTCTCTGAGTTTGTTTTTCTTTCCATGAGTTTGGGCTCGGTGATGCTTCTAGCAGTACTTGCCCATAGCAGGGGAAGACCACACCTTCTGGAAGGATCATTATTTTAGAGGCAGTGGTGTTGTTTTCTAGCATGCTGCTTGAAGCTTATAAGAGGCTCTTTCCAATGGACACCACTAGACTATGGATTATTCAGTTGCAGAATTGTAGCTGGATGTGATTGCGTGTTCCTGTAACAAAAATACCTTAAATGAAGGTAGAAAGCACAACTTATTAATTTGTATTTAGATGAATTTCCTTTCCCATTCTCATTTTGTTTTGCATTAAGTAGCCATTTGGCTACAAGTACCACATTTTTATTTAATTGCTTATTTCTGGCAGCAAACAAGTAAAACTAGATAGCTCAGATGGTCTAGACAGGGGATGAGGTCTCTAATAGAAAAAAGCTACTTTTTGTTTTATTTTTATTTTTAAATGCACATTTGGATAGTGGATAGTGGTCCTATCTAGAGGGAGGAGAAGGAAGGAAGGAAGGAAGGAAGGAAGGAAGGAAGGAAGGAAGGAAGGAAGGAAGGAAGGAAGGAAGGAAGGAAGGAAGGAAGGAAGGGAGGAAGGGAGGGAGGGACCAGACTAGGCAGCTCTCTTGTTTTTTTTTTGTCTTTGAAAGCTTATATCTGTAGTAACAGAAAGGTTACCTAATGCTGTCTCTTTCATAAATTACCTGCTCCCAGAGTCATATTTAAGTGCCCAACACAGCACCCTGCATATGCGAACTCAGCAAATGTTTGAAATAAGATAAAGAAACTGTACTATATGTACTCAAGTCAGAACTACTAGCTCTGTCTTCCTTTAGAGATGATTTAGAAGATTAAGTATTGCAAGTAATGGAAACAGAGAACTGAGAGAGACCTTTGAAATTATTGAGCTCAGTTACTCCAAGTCTTTTTGTTCTGAATTTAATTTTTTAAACATTAAAAGGTGGAGCTCATCCAATGGTTGCTGTACTTCTAATGTATTCTGAAAATTGAATTATTATTATTATTATTTTGGTAGTTTAAAGGCAAAGAATTTAGGAAGTGTTAAAGAATGGGCAGGTCAGCAAAGGCCCTGGGCTTTCCTGGCTGGGCTCTCTCTCCTGTCCACACACAGTGTGTGTTCAAATCTCCAGAAGGACCTACAACCTCACCTTGAATTAGCCTTGAGAGGCAAAAATGCTACCACTCTCTACCTACCCAGGTTTCAAGCCTTCCTTTTGACTTGATTTCCATTTTCCTTTTCTTCTTCTGCCTCAGCCTCCCAAGTAGCTGGGACACCATGCCCGGCTAATTTTTTTCTGTATATTTTTAGTTGGCTAATTAATTTCTTTATATTTTTAGTAGAGACGGGGTCTCACTCTTGCTCAGGCTGGTTTCAAACTCCTGACCTTGAGCGATCCGCCCGCCTCAGCCTCCCAGAGTGCTAGGATTATAGGCATGAGCCACCACGCCCCGCCTATTTTCCTTTTCTTATATTCTTAGAGAAGGGACATTCTCTGTGGCATCTTTCCAGTGGTAGCTGTTGTCCCCTGGAGCTGACCAGAGTTGGGGGCAGTTGAAAGGTGTCCCTTGCAGAGTCTACCTTTTGGTCCTGCTGTTTAGGCATGACCTAAAGCCTCACATTGGATTTTTTTAAATTAGTATTTGATACTTAGATTTGCTGTAAAGATACACAGCAAATGAAAGTAAGCAAAGATCAGTGCCCACAGGAAACTCCTACTATTCTAAGTAAACATTTTAATAGAGAGATTTGAGTTTTATTGTATTCTGTCAATCTGCTTGTTTTTCAAAGTGCCAGATATGGAGTTTAGGCTTCTGAAATTTCTACCTTGTGCCTTATATATTGATGTTAGCTATTAGTTATGCCTCATGTAAAGAATCTCCCACCGCTGTTAACAAACACATGTTCCTATACCCAGAAATTGTTTTCACTCAATTCTGCTTTGTTAACAGGTTCTGGTTTCTTCATGCATTTCGACACTAGCTCTGTAAATGTGGGGGCCACGGCAGTGCTGGAAAGTAGAACGCTGTACCCTAAAAGAGGATTTCAGTGCTTGCAATTTTATTTATATAACAGTGGAAGTGAAAGTGACCAACTGAACATCTACACTAGGGAGTATTCTACAGACAATGTGAATGGCAGTTTAACTCTTGTGGAAGAGATTAAAGGTACAATATCAACATCCTTATTGTTTGGGTTCAAAGTGATTCATTCTTAGCTCTTTTCTTTTCTTTTTCTTTTTTTTTTTTTTGAGACAGAGTCTCACTTTGTTGCCCAGGCTAGAGTGAGTGCTGTGGCATCAGCCTAGCTCACAGCAACGTCAATCTCCTGGGCTCAAGTGATCCTCCTGCCTCAGCCTCCCAAGTAGCTGGGACTACAGGCTTGCACCACCATGCCCGGCTAATTTTTTGTATATATATTTTTAGTTGGTCAATTAATTTCTTTCTATTTTTAGTAGAGACGGGGTCTCGCTCAGGGTGGTTTCGAACTCCTGACTTTGAGTGATCCTCCCGCCTCGGCCTCCCAGAGTGCTAGGATTACAGACGTGAGCCACCACTCCCGGCCTTAGCTCTTTTCTTAACGCAACAACTTACAACAGGGTGGGGATGCTGGCTCGCTATTTTTCAATTTAGAACTTGGTCCTTCTTGTTTTATAGTAAAAATGCTACAGTGAGGGTCTTTTGTGTGAGCTATGTAATGTGACACTCACTTAAGAAACTTAGGTCAGTCTCTGGCATGGCGGAGGTCTGTTCTTGGCAAGTAGTAAAAATGCAGTGTGTGCTAGCTTAGGCAAATTGGGAAGGGATACTGTTATAATCTGTGGAACAGACGAGGAAGGAACTGGCTTCAGGGAGGACTGGCCCTGGCCCTGAACATGGTTGGGGACCTCTCATTTTATCTCAGGCTGGCTTTGTCCGTGAGCCTGGGACTTTGGCTATTTCACTTCCCAGCTTATGTCTTACCAAATGTGCCATTGGACTAGAAAAGAGATTCTATCTCTAATCTCTAGCAATAAATCCCAGTGAAGGACTCTGATCCTTATTATTTGGTTAAATGCAACTTCTGGAGAATTTGTGAGTGGGTGCCCGCCTTTCATGTCAGAATGTGTCAGAGAACGGGGATCATGTCCACCGCCTATCCGAGCAGGTGGTTAAGGAGGTTCCCTGAGGAGGGCAGAGCTGTGGGCTGGCAAATGTATTACTGTCTGCTCCACACATTCACCTCCGGGTTTGAAGGAATTGAGTAAAAGCGATTATAAAATTGATTATAAAGTGACATTTTCCCTGTCTATTTGACAATGAGATACAATCTGAAATACAGACGATATTTTTTTTTGTGAACACCTATGAATACCAGGTTTTTAATCTTACTAAGAATATACATACATTATGCATATGCATTATATAACACATAATGACATATATAACATATATTAACATATATAATTACATATGTAATATATTAACATATACATATGTGATTATATAACACATAATTACATATATAATATACATTATACATTTTATATATATGAAAGCTTTATATATAAACCATATATATGTTAATACAAATATTATATATTATGTATTGATACATATAATACAACTGTTAATATAATATAATATATATAATACATAATATATATAATTATCCAGGCTTGGAAGGGGGATCCTTTCCATTATCAATCTGTGGGTGTATCATTGATAGACAACAATGCAAAAGACACTTGGGAAGCTTGCTTAGGAGCCCAGAATTTTTTTTTTTTTAATTTTAATTTTTTGTTTTTTTTTTTTTGAGACAGAGTCTCAATTTGTTGCCCAGATGAGTGCCGTGGCGTCAGCCTAGCTCACAGCAACCTCAAACTCCTGGGCTCAAGCAATCCTCCTGCCTCAGCCTCCTAAGTAGCTGGGACTACAGGCATGCGCCACCATGCCCGGCTAATTTTTTTCTATATATAAATTGGCCAATTAATTTCTTTCTATTTATAGTAGAGATGGGGTCTCGCTCTTGCTCAGGCTGGTTTAGAACTCCTGACCTCAAGCAATTCCACCCGCCTCAGCCTCCCAGAGTGCTAGGATTACAGGCGTGAGCCACCGCGCCCGGCCAGAGCCCAGAATTTGAACTGATAATGCTGATAACGATGCAGTGGAACCTCTCATGAAAGGCTTTTGTTCAATCTTGAATCCATCCATGGACAATAGCATGTTCTGTAATTTGGATATTTCTAACTTATTTTCAAGCACCTGTATTTCCTAAGTACCAATGTATTTACATTTCAAGTCATTGTGTTAACTACTTAGTTTGGCATGAATTCTCAGCTGTGGTCCATCTGGGGGCTTATGAAGATTTTTTAGTATACTGCTTCTTATCTGAGCAGGCGATGTAAGAACACAAGACAGAATGGCATGCCGTGTGCTGCTGGCTGGAGATATGGGGTAAAGGAGGGAGTGGAGGCTGGGGAGAAAGAAGGGGTACCAGTGTCAGATAAATAATGTTGAGTCACTGGTAAGTGATCTAAGGTGTAAATGTAGGATGCAAGCTTTCTAGGGTTTGGTGGATTCTGGTTTAATATTGCCAAAAAGTTGATTGAAAACTTTGCATGTGAAAGAATTATTCCAAACTATAAATATATTGAAGAAGGTTTTGCCTGAGTATCACAGGAATCTTGGATACAGGTGTTAGAATATTGAGCTTGCTCGACCATGTAACTAATACGGAATGCAGGTAACTCAGGAGGCTGAGGTGAAAGGAGCCTAGGAGTTTGACACTGCACTCCAGCCTGGGTGACAGAGCAAGACCCTGTCTCTTAAAAAAAAAAAAAAAGTGGCAGATAAGTCAGAAGTAGGTCATGGAGCACTCATGAGTTAGATGTCGTTTGTTCACCCACTTCTAGGAAAGGGCGACTTATTTGAGAAACAGCTAGATAAACATTCAAATAAGTCTGACCCCACAGAACTACCCTGAAGTAAATGAGCCTGGGCTGAAGGTATGGGAAAACCATACATCTGACCTGTAGGAATCAGTACTTGGATGATCATTTGTCTATGAAGGTTTGAACTCTAATGTCGATTTGCGTAGATTCATAGTTCTTTGCATTCTTTGAAATGTTAATAACTCTTTTGCAGAAATACCCACTGGGAGCTGGGAACTTTACCATGTCACACTGAAAGTGACCAACAAGTTCAGAGTGGTGTTTGAAGGGCGCAAAGGCTCTGGCGCATCCTTGGGTGGTCTGTCCATAGACGACATCAATCTTTCGGAAACACGGTGCCCTCATCATGTCTGGCGTATAAGGAATTTCACACAGCTCATTGGCAGCCCAAATGGAACTCTCTATAGCCCTCCATTTTATTCCTCTAAAGGTTATGCCTTTCAGATTTACTTGACTCTAAACCATTTGACTAATGCAGGGATATATTTCCACTTGATCTCTGGAGCCAATGATGATCAATTACAGTGGCCGTGTCCTTGGCAACAAGCCACGATGACACTCTTGGATCAAAATCCTGACATCCGACAGCGTATGTCCAACCAGCGGAGTATAACTACAGACCCATTCATGACCACCGGTTTGTGACTCATTTTCTTTATTGCTAATACATGATCATTGCTCTGGGAGGGACAGATGGTTTGGGGAACAAGAGATTGCACAGTTACCTAGGGAATTATGAGCCCCAAATCTCAAGAACAGAAATTTAAGGGGAAGGATTCAACAGTTGTGGGCAAGAGTCTCCCAGACAGTAGCCTGGTAGGGATATCAGCAAGGACTCCAAGAAAACAGAGAAGATACTGAGTGTATTCCTGGGAATTGGTAACCATCCTCAAATTTCCACTTTCATGCAAGGAGTGTTGGTTTCAGAGCCTGACATGCCTGGATTCAGATCCAAGGTGTGTGCTTCTCATTAGCTATGTGACCTTGAGCAGATAATCTCTTGGAGCCCCATGCTGTAATCATAATTCCACAGATTTGTTCTGAGGATTAGAACAGATCAAATGCAGAAGCTTGTGGAAGAGCATGCTCTGGAGAGGCCCTCAGATGCTGAGCTTTCTAACTCATGCTTCCTCCTCTGTCATGCCACTGGGGTTGTAGAAAAACAATTCAGCTCTTGGGGTGGGGGTAGTTTTTGATCAGAAGGAAGATGTTGGGCAGGTGCACTGGAGTGAAGGGGATGGGAATGGATTATAAATGCTTATTGAAAAGTTCTGGAGGACTTGCTAATGGTGACATCATTCCCTGTCCTTCCAGTCTCACAAAGCAGCAGCACACAGAAAGCAATCTCTACACTTCTAATTTTAATAATCCTTTGCCTCTGGGACCCTAATGAAAGAAAAAAATGGAATTACAGCAAGCTGAATATTATTGCCAAATCTAAATTCTATATATGAAAAGGATTGACCAAAGCGATATAGGAAAAAAATCAACTTAATCTCATAGGAAAAAAAATAATATGCATCAATGGAATTATAGGGACTCAATATTCAGAACTTTTTTGCTTTTTTTTTTCCAAAGCGTTTCTCCCTGAATGATGTTAAAAATGGTTCAGGGTTGGGTGGGTCATTATCTTTTCCCAGAAGCAGTGCTTCTTGCCGTGTTCTCCTGAAGGATTTTGCTCTGTTAGGTGAATAATTCAATTAATGAGATGATTTGTTCTGTGCTAATATGAAAAACTCTCTCAGCAACATATTGCTTTAACTTGGTTAAATGGACTGTCTTACTCAGAAGGCCACTAAGGAATGATTCTAATAGCAGAAGGGTTTCTATACTGGCCAAGAAGTATAGGTGTGATATGCCCACCTAGGAAACTCTTGGTACCTTGGTCCAGAGCGTGGTGTTCCGTGCCAGGCAAACTCATCTCCTTTAGGGACAGTCTAAATGAACAAGCACTAGTGATTTGCCAGGGAATACATCACAGATCAATAACATCATTTAATTATTTTGAGCTCCATCCTAATTGTGTTTCACATTTCCTGTTCTTTCCTACCACCAAAAGCTATGATGAGCCTAAACACAATCCATTAATATAAATTGCTTTTTCAGATGATGGAAACTATTTTTGGGACAGGCCTTCCAAAGTAGGCGAAGTGGTTTTTTTCCCTAATGGAACCCAGTTCAGAAGAAGTAGGGGCTATGGAACCAGTGCCTTTATAACTCACGAGAGGCTGAAAAGCAGAGATTTTATAAAAGGAAATGACGTTTACATTCTCCTGACAGTGGAAGGTATGTCAATAAAAATAGTTTTATATCAGCAGGTTTTCTGTGGTGACCATTAGTTACTGTGTTCTTTTGGGTTTCATTTTTAAATATATTATATAGAGATGTGGGAGGAAATGAGCATAAGTGGGTTTGGGGAGTATAAATTATTAACAATCTGAAAACAATTTAATTTGAAACAGTGAGGGTTCTAGGATAAAGAATTTAATTACCGCCACACGAAGCAATAGTGGAAACCTTTAGGCTGGAAACTTTCTTTAGAAATAAGTTAAAGTATAGTTATCAATATTATACCCTAGCATTTTACTCTAGGGTTCCAGAAATAAAAATATCACACAAGCACATGAAATTAAACTGGAAACAGATTGCCTTATCATCGTTTCAAATGTATATTCATACATACATATATACACACATGTACATACATATATACACACATGTACATACATATACACACATGTACGTACATATATACACACATATACATACATATATACACACACATGTGCAAACATATGCACATAGACATATATATCTTGGCAGTAAGAACATTAACCTATTGTCTGTGAAAATTTCTTATCCCTGACAGCCAATAAATAAATTTTCCAGCAATTCTGGTGGTTTCCATGTTTCATGTGGTAGAATAACTTCTTTTCTATTAAAGACTCACTTGCATCTCAAGAAATCAGAATTTCGTTTGTGATGAAAGGTGGTTCACTTAAAACCCACAACATTTTGACTTTAGTGTTCATTAGAGTAAATCTAGATGATACTTATTGGAAAAAATTATTTGGGAATAACTTTTATCAAGAGAGAAAACATTTTACGTGCAAAGAAAAATTCACACGTTCACCAATTCTCATTGACCCTACTTTTGGACTAGATGCAACAAAAACACTGCAAAGAACAGAACACTGGTTTTCCAGGGTCTTGCTCCAAATATCCACCAACTTGCACCACCAAGCAAGAGAATTGTGACCTGGCACAGAACCCTCAATTGCTTTACAGTTTTGCGCTTTGGTTTTCTTATCTGTCCCTTGAGGGTTGGTATCAAGGGTTTGTACCCTTTTGAGCTTCCACAGCCCAGGCAGCATGTGATTAAGTTGTAGCCCCAGCAGGCCGGCCCAGTTCTTATTTCACTGTCTGTGAACGTTGCTGGACTGTGCTTCAAGATTATCTGAATTTCTCACAAGCCTAAAACCTGAAGATCATCTATTTTGAAACTTAAAGATCAAATAGGCCGGGCGCGGTGGCTCACGCCTGTAATCCTAGCTCTTGGGAGGCCGAGGCGGGCGGATTGCTCAAGGTCAGGAGTTCGAGACCAGCCTGAGCAAGAGCGAGACCCCGTCTCTACTATAAATAGAAAGAAATTAATTGGCCAACTGATATATATATAAAAAAAAAAATTAGCCGGGCATGGTGGCGCATGCCTGTAGTCCCAGCTACCCGGGAGGCTGAGGCAGAAGGATCCCTGGAGCCCAGGAGTTTGAGGTTGCTGTGAGCTAGGCTGACGCCACGGCACTCACTCTAGCCTGGGCAACAAAGCGAGACTCTGTCTCAAAAAAAAAAAAAAAAAAAAAAAAAAAGATCAAATGATTGTTGGAGCAAAAATTGATTTTCATTCACATTCTCCCCACATCCTCCTAGACATATCTCACCTCAATTCTACATCAACCAAACCGACACCAACCTCTAGTGTCCAAGACCTGTGCTCGGAACTCACCTGTGAGAATGATGGCGTCTGTGCTGTTCGAGATGACAAAGCTCAATGCAGGTACAGATCACTGGAAAGAGATCCTCCCCCATTCTTTTATTCGAAATTTTATTCCCACAACATAGGATTGAATACTGATAGTTCCTATGAATGAAATTCATCGATTCTCGTCTCAAAACCTTTCACAGTGGCCGGGTGAAGTGGCTCACACCTGTAATCCTAGCACTCTGGGAGGCCGAGGCGGGAGGATCGCTCAAGATCAGGAGTTCAAAACCAGCCATAGCAAGAGTGAGACCCCATCTCTACTAAAAATAGAAACAAATTAATTGGCCAACTATATATATATATATATATATATATATATATATACACACATATATATAAATTAGCCGGGCATGGTGGTGCATGCCTGTAGTCCCAGCTACTCGGGAGGCTGAGGCAGAAGGATCACCTGAGCCCAGGAGTTTGAGGTTGCTGTGAGCCAGGCTGACGCCACGGCACTCTAGCCCAGGCAACAAAGTGAGACTCTGTCTCAAAACAAAAACAAAAACAAAAAAACATTCACAGGATATTTAGTTTTTTGCCTTTCTTTTGGGACTTTGGATGGCCATGTAACAATGAAATCAGGGCCAGGTGCAGTGGCTCACACCTGTAAACCTAGCACTCTGGGAGGCTGAGGTGGGAGGTGGGAGGTCAGGAGTTCAAGACCAGTCTGAGCAAGAATGTGACCCTATCTTTTAAAATTTAAAAAAATTGAAATTATTTATGAAAAAATAGCACAATACATCCTAATTGCCGGAAAAGTCCTCATAAGTTACCTATCTTATTAAATACCCACAAGGGTGGTGGCTTCCATTTTCTAGATGAATATATTGACATTCTTTTCTTTCTTTTTTTTTTTTTTTGAGACAGAGTCTCACTCTGTTGCCTGGGCTACAGTGCTGTGGCATCAGCCTAGCTCACAGCAACCTCCAACTCCTGAGCTCAAGCAATCCTCCTGCCTCATCCTCCCTAGTAGCAGGGACTACAGGCATGTGCCACCATGCCTGGCTAATTTTTTCTATATATTTTTAGTTGGCCAATTAATTTCTTTCTATTTTTAGTAGAGACAGGGTCTTGCTCTTGCTCAGGCTGGTTTTGAACTCCTGACCTCGAGCAATCCGCCCGCCTTGGCCTCCCAGAGTGCTAGGATTAGAGACGTGAGCCACCTCGCTCGGTGAATATATTGACATTCTGACAATGCCCTTGGCCAAGGTCAAAGCTGGAAGGTGGGACATTGAGAACTAAACTTTCTCAGTTACCTATGCTACCTGCCTGTCCTGCCTTGGAGCTGCTATTTCAGTACCAGATTAGGACTAGTTCCATTTCTGCTTCCTGTGGCTCCCGCCTGTGTTCCTGGTGCTGGTCTCCGCGTCCAGCCCAGAGTGGGTAAAATAGTTCCATGTGTCAGTGACCTCTTGGTGATCAAATAGACTGAAAGTGGCCAGCACCTTTGATGGGGAGGCTTTTCAGTGCTAGATATCAACTCATAACTGAGTCGTGTTTGCAACATGTAGGTGCCCGTCGGGGGACGACTGGTGGTACATGGGAGAAAGGTGTGAAAGGCGAGGATCCACCAGGGACACCATCGTCATCGCTGTTTCTTCTACTGTTGCTGTGTTCGCTCTGATGCTGGTCGTCACCCTTGTCAGTGTCTATTGTGTCAGGAGGAAGTATCTTAAAAGAACAAGTTCAAATACAGCAACTATGACCCTGGAAAATGTAAGTGGAATCTGGTATTTGGTTATTTAAAACCTGTTGATGAAATCATCCAGAGGAGAATTAAGACATTTTTGATGTACTGTTCTGTTTTCTTTTTTTAAACCTTCTTCTCTTTATCTCCTGTGCTGGGACAACTGATTGGAGACGATGATTTCTTATGACCTTCGCTATATAAATCAATGGGGGCTTTTTGGGGAGTTCATTATCCTCTTGGAATTGTACCCAACATCGTGTATGATTGTGAGTCGCTTCTTTGGAGTGTGAGTGGTCTGGGACCTTCCTGAAAGGCACAGCTGATTTTCTGATTTTGCCTGCAAGTTCAATGCTTCCTGGTAAAGAGGTGGCCTGAGAGTGTTTTTATTCTAGAAGCGTTGTAGTGGCGGCTGAGCTCAGGCCTCTAGGAAGGGGGCGGGGATGCAGGCATGTTTGGGGCAGCTCTTCCATTAAAGAAGGTTCCAGCTAATTCTGGCTTCATATGGAGTAACCAACTGTAAGGCAAGGTTTTCAGATAGAGGATTGAAAGTCTTGCCTCAAAAAATCTCTGAAATGGCAATAGACTCTTGAAAATAGGCTGGGTCCTTTGGGAAGGTGACTCTAAGATGGATTTTTTTTTTTTTTTTTGAGACAAAGTCTCACTTTGTTGCCTGGGCTACAGTGCTGTGGCGTCAGCCTAGCTCACAGCAACCTCAAACTCCTGGGCTCAGGTGATCCTCCTGCCTCAGCCTCCCGAGTAGCTGGGACTACAGGCATGCACCACCATGGCTGGTTAATTTTTTCTATTATTATTTATTTTAGTTGCCTAGTTGACTTCTTTCTGTTTTTGGTAGAGACCCGGTCTCACTCTTGCTGAGGCTGGTCTCAAACTTCTGACCTCAAGTGATCCTCCCGCCTTGGCCTCCCAGAGTGCTGGGATTACCAGGCGTGAGCCACCACGCCCACCTGGCTTCTGACTTGGATATTTACGTGCAGGAGGTTTATTAGGAGGGCTCTTGGGAGCACCTGTCATGGAGTGAGAGCTGGACTTGGCAGGGGGGAGGCTAGTCTGTGATGCAGTTGTGGCCAAGATCTCAGCCCATCCTCCAGGGAGCTCTGGAGCTGGATGCTCCTTAGACACATCCCCAATTGAAAGAGGGAGGCTGGGCCTTTCGTCTCCCCACATCAACAGCCATTGGATTGGGCTGCCAGAGGAGGGCACATAAAACTGGGCAAGGTGAGGGCCTTCAGGGAAGGGCATTTCTTGCATGATAGCTTCCATTTTGAAGGGCAGGGCGGAGCCGTGTGCCTGGCACCCACCACGCACCCCAGCAGCAGACAGCACCGGGTTTCACACACAGATTCATATTCTTACTCACTAAGGACCACAAAGAGAATGGGATAAAATCTGAACATTACTTACAAGTGAGGCTTTGAATTTCTTCCAATTCTATTTCATTCAAATTAGAGTCTCTGAAAATTGCTACTGAAAACTAATTTAAAAATGACCGATTAGATTATCTCTGAAAGTAATAATACTGCAATATGCTAAAGCAAGAGTATATTTTCATCAGAAAAATGATTATTCAAGACATACTGGTTGGGCATGGTGGCTCACACCTGTAATCTTAGCACTCTGGGAGGCTGAGACAGGAGGATTACTTGAGTTCAGGAGTTCAATACCAGCCTGAGCAAAAGTGAGACCCCATCTGTACTAAAAATAGAAAAATCAGCCAGGCGTAGTGGTGCATGCCTGTAGTCCCAGCTACTCAGGAGGCTGAGGCAGGAGGATCGCTTGAAGCCAGGAGTTTGAGGTTACTGTGAGCTATGATCACACCACTGGACTCCAGCCTGGGCAACAGAACTATACCCTGTCTTTAGAAAAAAAAAAAAAGTTAACAATGAATGAATGGAGAGCAAATAATTTTATTCTCACATACTGTTATCCTATTTCTTCAACATCAGGAAGATGTTTAAAGCTAATCATAAGGCAATCGATGAATTATTTCACAAACTTATTAGAAAAATACTTAAAATGTAAACAAGTTGTTTTGTTCTTAAGTAGCTATTTCCTGTTTGTTTTATGACTCAAAATAAAAGGGATGGATGAGAAAATGCAGGGCTGGGTAGGCCAACATGATGGCAGCTGTGCCCATGGTCCCTTGGGCCAGCAGGGCAGAGCCACTCACTGGTGTCGGGAAGACACAAGAGTGGACAGGCAGGAGAGGACCAGGTGGCTGGGTGGCTGGGACTGTCGGGATAGTCTCCAGGCAACGGGAAAATGTAAGAGCTATTATATGGCTCTGACTTAGTAAGTAGGAATTGGAAGGAATTAAAGAAAACTGATAAAAAAAAAACAACCCAAAAAACAAGAGAGAAGAGAAAGAAGGAAGCTAAGTCAATAAAAGGTGGAAACTGTCAAGGTATCAGGGACATGGTAGGGTGTTAAGTGGAAACACATACACACAAACACACACACACACACACACACACACGCTCCATAATATTACAAAAGAACTGTTTTGCCTCTGGGTTATTTAAACACATCCCCAAGGGCAAGGGCACTGATTTACATTTTCCTTAGTCTGGGCATTTGTACAGTTAATTCACTAACAGATCCTCCAGATCTAGTTCAGATCTTAAATCAGAATGACCTTTTTTATGAAGCCAAAGCGTGTGCTCACCCTAACGTTCTGCATCTGAATAACACGACCGTGGGGTCTGCCTGGAGCAGGAGCCACTTGCCAGCAGGGAGGGAGGGAGGCCAGGATGCTGCTGATGGGGACTTCATTTAAAAACTAGACCGTTTCATTGTGATTCATTTACATGACAGTTTTTAAATTTAGAACTTAAGTCATCAATTGTTCTTTCCCCTTTTAGCAGCATGCTTTTTGAAGATTAACTTGACACCATGGCCAGCCAATGAAATGAAAAAGGATTCTTCAGCATGGATTTCACTCAAGCTACAGCACAACCGACTCATCCTTCTAAAAATGGATCTTTTCTGTAAATACCTGGATGGACTATAAATCATTATTTTGGTAAAAGTCAAATTGGTGAAATGTTGTTTGTGTTTCTTTCTTTTTCATTGAGAGGAAGCCATCCAGGCTCCTCTGGAAGTAGAATATTGTCTATCAAGGGAGAGCAACAATAAGAGATACCTTTTAAAATTACTGATCCTTCTGTTTTAGGGGTCAAGTGCAGTGGCCTCACCAGTGATTCCCAGAAACCCACTGGAAACAATAGTACCCCATGTAGAATCTCCCAGTTCTAGCACTGCCCCGTCTTGATATAGGGAAGGGCACTGGGACAGCTCCCACCCTCTCAGTTACGTCTTTCCCTAAGACTGACTACTCTTTTGTTTTCTTATATTGATGTGGAAAATGTCGGGCGTGGGGAGGAGGCCACTTGCCACCTCCCTGTAGTTCTGCATCTCTGCGGTCCAGCGCTGCCGTGATCCTGATTGGGTAATTTTTGAATCCTACTGTTTTTGATTGGATGTTGAAGCTTGTTGTTGATTGGATGTTAAAGCTTGCTGTTGATTGGATGTTAAAGCTTATTGTTGATTGGCTGTTAAAGCTTGTGGTTGATTGGATGCTTCTTGAGCCCTATCAAGAGTATAAAAGCAGGAGCAGGAGGGGCAGAATATTGGAAGACACGAAGAGAGCTGTAACACTAGGTGTGCCGAGTCTGCTGTAGAAGAATAAAGGCTGTTCTCCAACTCTTCGTGTGCTGCTCGGTTCTTTCATGGGTCAAACGAATAAGAGCTGTAACAAGAGCTATAACGCTAGCTGTACACTTTGTCGCAACAATATAGTCCCTTTGGCACACCAGCTTGCCTTAGAATTTGTTTGAGCACACAACTACAAACAACAAGGAAACTTTTAGCTCCTTGAGCAACAGTTCTCAAAGTTTTGGGTCTCTTCAGATGTACAAATCTTAGGAGGTAAAAAAAAAAAATACAAATTTAAAAAAAAGATTTGGTCTCAGGAGTCTTTACACTTCTAAAAATTATTAAGGACCCCAAAGAGCTTTTGCCTACAAACATTTCATTCATTGATCAGTATTTACCTTATTAGAAATTCAAACCAGGAAAACTTAAAAGTATATATTTATTATTAAAAAATAATAAGCCCATTACATGTTAACATAAATGTTTTAATGAAAAGTAACTATATTTTCCAAAAAAAAGAGAAAATTCAGCAAAAAGAGGGCACTGATTTAGATTTCATGTAAATCTCTAATATGTAGCTTAACGGAAAACATATGATTCCTCATATGTGCTTCTGCACTTAATCTGTTGAGATGCATTAGTTTGATTGAAGGATATGAAGAAAATCTAACCTCTGCAGATATATACTTGGAAAAGGGAGACATATTTGAATAGTCTTTTTGGGTAAGTGTGGATACTTTTTTGATATTTTGTTGAAAGTTGACAAATGGTCATTTCTTAAAGGTTAGTTGCAGTTGGAGTCTGAAACTATGTCCATGAACTTTTGTACTCGGTCCAGTAAAATCCACTGGTCTACCTTGTATTTTGAGTAGATCCTTTCGGCTATACATGATTTTGTAATATTGTGGATGGATCATTTAGAAAATATTGATTCACTGAGTTATGCAGCTGTTAACAACTCTTGACACATGTCATTATACATTATCAAAACAACATTAGTTAATAGCACTAGTAATCCCATAAAAAAAAGTCTTCAAGTCTTGGAAGTTGTTATGCTCATGGTGGCAGAAAGAAATCTTCCCAGATTCTAATTTTTGCTTGAAAGCTTAAATTTTATCATTGGCAACAAGTGCTGTCTTCCGTGTTGCAACAGACTCATTGTGTTCAATTTTTTAAATTCAGATTTTATTTTGATGTAATTGTAGATTCACACGCAGTTATAAGAAATAATACAGAGAAAGCCTGTGTACTACTCAGTTTACCCCAATGGTAACATCTTGCAAAACTATATATAGTACAATAGCACAATCAGGATATTGACATTGATATTGATACAGTCAATACGGCATTTCCATCACCTCAAGAATCCCTCAAGTTGCCTTATATAGCCATATCCACTTTTCCCTTTTCCCTCACTTTGTGTGTATCCCCTGGCAACCATTAATATGTTCTCTACTTCTATAATTTTGTCATTAAAAATATGTTCTATTGGCTGGGTGCAGTGGCTCACGCCTGTAATCCTAGCACTTTGGGAGGCCGAGGTGGGCAGATCCCTCAAGGTCAGGAGTTCAAAACCAGCCGGAGCAAGAGCGAGACCCTGTCTCTACTAAAAAAATAATAGAAAGAAATTAATTGGCCAACTAAAAATATATAGAAAAAATTAGCCAAGCATGGTGGCGCATGCCTGTAGTCCCAGCTACTCGGGAGGGTGAGGCAGAAGGGTCGCTTGAGCCCAGGAGTTTGAGGTTGCCGTGAGCCAGGCTGACACCACACAGCACTCTGTCCTGGACAACAAAGTGAGACTCAGTCTCAAAACAAAACAAAACAAATGTTCTATTAATAGAATCATACAGTATGGAAACTTTTGAGATTGGCTCCTTCCTCCACCCCCAGCAAAATTATTTGTAGGTTCATCCAGGCTACTGTATTCAATAGTTTGCTCCTTTTTATTGGTGAATAGTAGTCCATGGTATGGATGTACCAATTTTTGTTTAATCATTTATTTGTTCGAGGACATTTGAGTTGTTACCAGTCTTTTGGCTATTACAAATAAAGCTGCTATAAATGTTTCAGTACAGGTTTTGTGTGGATATAAGTCTTCATTTCTCTGGGGTATTGTGTGTTAAGTTGTTATATTCGAGATTCACAAGGCTGCAGGACAGAGAGACAGAGTCACCGAGGCTGTAGTTATCAAAAGGAGTTTTATTGTCTAGCTCGAGCTAGGGTCCGAGCCCCCAGAGTGCCAGCGCAGTGGCCTCATCTCCGGGCAAGGACCCTCCTTTGTGTGTTAGTCCCCTTTTTGTAACTCAGTTGTTTACACACTGGTCATGCATCCGCCCCCACAGTGATTCTTACTTCATCCTGCCCCTGATAGGCTCTAACCTGTTCAGGGTCCTAGCTGAGAGACTCCGGTTTCCGCGTTCTTTGTCTTTTTCCTCTGCATCCCATAATGTACTCATAATGTCTTGTGGTTAGCAAACAAGCAGTAAACAGAATCTGGAAGGTGTCCATTGTCCTTATAGCCCAGTATCTTTCAAAGTTTTTTAAAACCTGCCAAAATGATTTGCAGAGTGGCAATACCATTTTACATTCCCACCACCAATTATGTGTGATCCAGTTTCTCTTCATCTTTGCCAACTTTTGGCATTGTCCTTTTTTTTTTTTTTTTTAAAATAGACTTTATTTTTCAGAGCAGTTTTAGATTCACAAGAAAATTGAGCAGAAGATACATATGCCTCTGTTCTCACATATGCACAGCATTCCCCACTATCAACATCCTGCACCAGACTGGTACATTCGTTACAATCTGAACCTACATGGATACATCATTATTACCCAGAGTGATATGTAAATATCATTTACATTAGGTTCACTCTTGGTGCTGTACATTCTACATGTGTTGACAATGTATAAAGACATGTATCCACCATTATAGTATAGTATACTATATTATACACCAGTATAGTATACAGAATAGTTTCACTGCCCTAAAAATCCGGTGTTCTGCACATTCATCCTCCCCTCCCCCTAAGCCCCTGGCAACCATTGATTCTTTGACCGTCTTCATAGTTTTTCCTTTTTCTAGCATGCCATGTAATTCGGATCATATGGTATATAGCCTTTTTATATTGACTTCTTTCACTTACTGTCACTATATATTTTTTTATTTTAGCCATTCTGATAAGTGTGTAGTAATAGCTTGTGGTTTTAATTTGCAGTTACAAATGACTAATGATATGGAATGTATTTCCATGTGCTCATTTGTCATCTGTGTATCCTCTTTAGTGAAGTATCTCTTCAAATCCTTTGCCCATGCTCTAATTGGATTTTTTTGTTCTTATACTATTGTGTTTTGAGAGCTCTTTACATATTGTAGATACTATCCCTTTGTCAGACAGGAGTATTTAACAGTTCACTTAGCAATGGGTGATTAGTAGCAAATGTTTCCTGTTTTTCAATTAGGCAAGAACTCCCATCCCACATCCAGTTCAGTTTAAAGTGAGAGGAGAAATGGAACCATCTCAGCCTGTCGTGACTCAGCATTCTGCTATGATGCTATTAATAGCACCAGGAAACATTCCTTTGATTATTTTTTCCATAGTCTCTGTTCTCTGTAATTCCTTAAGATATGCGTCCTCAGGTAATAATTAACCAACTGTTTCCCTAGTGGGTGGAGTTCAAGCATTTTCAGTATCTTTTCAAAGCAGAGACTAGGTCCCTTCAATGGAATGTCTCAACCCTGTAGAACGAGGGGATTTGTCCTCATAACCCGTCTCCACGTTTGCTTTTTATGGTTCTGTGCTCACCACAGCAGCAGGCTGTCCAATTATACGTGTGAGGCCTGTGATCACAAATTTGTGGTGCCATTGGTTTGTGCCAGTTTTGACTGACAAGGGACAATGGGTATTTCTGGAAACCAGCTAAAGTGGCACTGCTTTGTGGTTATGGCGTAATCACAGTTTTCAATTCATGTAGACTAGATTTAGAATTACGAGATTCTTGAAGAATGTTAAATTTGGGAAGTTTCTCATTATTTTGAATTTTGCACATAGAGATTTTATTAATACATTTAATAGAGTGCTATTTCAAACTTCAAATTTCACATTTTGTATAGAATTTAACCATAGTACATTTCATAGGCAAAATCACTTTCTAGTAGTTACATACTCAGGGAAGTATATACACTCTTTTATTCCTTCTTTTGGGCCTATTGGTATCTGGGGATATTGATGAGTTAATCCACTTTCTTAAACACCAGGAAGAGATTTAACGTTAATATATGGGCTCAAAAATGACCTTAAAATTCTTGCATTTCTACTAATATCACCACTTGGGCGGTCAAGAATAGGGCTCCATTCAGATTATTTTTGGTATCACTAATCTTATCACTAATTGTGTTTCTTTTTTTTTTTTTTTTTCTGAGACAGTCTTACTCTGATGCCCAGGCTACAGTGCCGTGGCATCAGCCTAGCTCACAGCAACTTCAAACTCCTGGGCTCAAGCAATCCTGCCTCAGCCTCCCGAGTAGCTGGGACTACACACCACCATCCCTGGCTAATTTTTTCTATATATTTTTAGTTGGACAATTAATTTCTTTCTATTTTTAGTAGAGACGGGGTCTCACTCTTGCTCAGGCTGGTATCGAACTCCTGACCTTGAGCAATCCTCCTGCCTTGGCCTCCCAGAGTGCTAGGATTACAGGTGTGAACCACCGCCCACTAATTGTATTTCAATAAGAACATAGATCACAGGAAAGACAAACAGTTGTCTTTTGGCATCAAGAATCTTAATATAAAATCTAATTTCACCATTGAAATCAAGTCTGACTGCCAACACCATTAGACCAGAAGCGTCTATAACATTAACTCTGGTGCGAAGATGTATTTTACATTAGTAACAAGGGGCTTGCTGTCTTTAGGGTTACTGATTATAGGGGATTTTTCTTCAGAACTCTCAGATGGCTGGGAAAAGCTGTTTTAGAAAGATATAATTTATCCCTGGCTATTTAAGTACCCATGAAGTTTTATTTCAAACTAGCCTGGGAGGTAGAAACAGATCACTCGAGATGGATAGTGCATGAACTTTTGGGATCTTGGAGATCAGCACTTGCTGCTCAGAAGGGAACTAATGGTTTTTGAGGGGAGGAAGCCCTGTTTGGGGTCCATGTCACCTATTTTACGTGTGTTATTTAATCCTGCAAACAGTTGGTTTTTTTTTTTTGTGATGGGCAATATCATTAATTCTTATTTGGCAGAGGAGAAACACTGGGTTTAAAATGAGGTCAGTCTGGACTTCAAGCCATGCCTCGTTTGCTCTGCCACCATGCAGTCCCCAGGCAAGACATGCCACCCAAGGAGGGGCCAGCCATGTCTCAAGAGGGGGCGAGGGCACAACTCGTCTGCCCTTTAAGTACACAACCTATACAGAGCCGACGTGGAAATCGTCAAGGTGGTAAGTTACCAAGCAGAGTCAAACCAAATCAAACCTCTACCCCCAGAACAAACAGCAAGGAAATTACGCTGGTAAGTGTGAAAACGGAGGTAAAAATCTGACTTGCAATTTGACCAGTGACTACAAAGCCATTCCTCAAGCTGAGCAGCCTGCTGTACAAAGGGACTTACTTGTCCTGACAATCCACGGGCTCGTCCTTAGACCTAAGGCCTTTTGTCATCTCTGCTTTTAACTGCTTTTGACCTCCCTAAGACTTACGGCCAGGTTCCACGTTCTAAAATTCAGTAAGCCTCTTGTCCCAGAGTTGACGGCCACAGCAAAGGGGTATCCTGAGGTCCCCTTCCTGCTACTGTCGCGCTCACACGTTTTTGTACATAGATCTCCCAGGGGCTTAGGAAAGGTGTATATGGTCAGGAGAAGGAAAAACAGGCAGAAGGTACAATATTTTCCTTTTTATTTGCAAAATGCTTAGATTTTTATATATTTTTCCAACAACTACAATTAGTACATCTAATCTGTAAGGGGAACTTGTTTGAAAGAGTTCTTATTTGTATAATATTAATACATCCTTCATATAACTACCTCAGGTGTGTATGGTTTGGAGAATGTGTTGAGTTGGCTGTCTGGGTTTTTGAATTTTCCTCTTCCAAGTATTTTCAAATATTACATGCATTTTTGGGTTTACTCGTGTTTCTTACTGTAATGGTCATAAAGAAAGGATTTGATTTTTTTGTTATTTTCTGATAGTTGTATAACAAACAAAAAACAAAAACCATCCCAGATCCTTAAGAATTTATCTTTTCTGGATGAATAGTTTTAGGTCAAAGGTGTCCCGTTCCTGGCAAATGACTCAGTCGTCATAAACCTTAATGACAGTGATTTGGTACACCGCAAAGCAGCTAGGATTGTGAAACATCTTACTTTAGATGGCGTCTTGGAAAAGTATCACATGTAATAAGCACGTGGAACTCTCAGGATGGTTCTGATAACACTTCAGCAGACTCTACAGCCCGGGGACTGCCAGCAACATATGACAAACATTTGCGTAGCTGTAAACCTTAGGCAGGGCAGCACCCTGCTCACCAGGAAGCCCTTGGTTTCCGCAGTTTGGCAGTATTTCGTGAATTAATTATCATTATCTCCTCTGAAAGCTTCTAAGCCAATATTAGGGTAAATATAAAAAAAATAGTAACAGAAAAGAACAGAATACATTTCTCTCCTTGGAAGCTCTAACAGTCCCAAGAAGCATCCATTTTCTATGCTTAATCTCCCTCCAGTTTGTGTCTTCTTTTGGCTGATGCTGACTCCGTGTCGTTCTTTCTTTTGGTTTTGCTTCTTGGATCATTTATAACGACAATACAGTATAAGAAGGAACAGGGAAGGAGGGGAAAACTAAAGAATGATGGCCCTGAGTGACAGAATGGGAACATCTTGTTGAGATAATGCTCTGTGAGCCCCTGACTAGTGACATTCACAAGCTATGTGATATGCCAACCTAGAAGCAGCCCACAAAAAAGAAGGAATCCCGATTAAATAGGATCCATTTCTCCAGTCATCACACTGGGCTTTTTTCTTCCAGCTAGTAAGTGATCAAGCAGGCATTTGACCAGGGGCACGATGGGGTTGTGGGGGGAAGGACATTCATAACTCGAGACTGTGTGCATTTAACCACTGCTACCTGGTAGAATGCTCAAGAGATGAGAAAGAAACCATAGCTGCCTTTAAAGACGGTGCAATCCCTACTAGTCAGTCATAGATACCCCAATAGAATCCAGAGAAGCAAGAAAAAAAAATCTGAAACAGCTTCAGGACTCTGGGTTATAAGTGAAGAATTTACAAGTTGACTTAAGAAAATGGGGACTCAATTTGTTTGCAAATCTCAACCTTGGGAAGTCTGGGGCTCAAGCTGGCCCCGGGAATGACAGGAATCAGACACATGCAGGCCACCAGGCCTTCCTCCTGTCCTCTGCTCTCCCGTCTCTGCCTCTCTGTCTGTGCGCCGGCTCTGTTCTAGCCAACCCGCTCCCTCTCTGTGGCTGCTGGGCGTGCCAGACGGAGGGCCTAACAGCCCTGCCACAGACAGGACGTGGCTCTCCCTGCCTCCTGCTCCTTCCTGCGGAAAGATCCTGACTGCCCTGGCTAAGGTTATGCGCCAGTTCCCTGCGGCCGGGGTGAGTCGTCACGACTGGCTCTAGTGCGCACCCTTGTGGCCAAGGAGAGGAATGGAAACGCGACCCTGGGAAATCACTGCGGATCGAAGTCGCCCCTATTTTGTGTCTGTTCCAAATAAGTGATGCTGGAATGATTAAAAATAATAATAGTTTTTTAAATAATAGTTTTTAATATTTTAATAATATTAAAATAATAGCAATTATTTAAAAAATAATAATAGATTAAAAATAATAATATATGCCATTCCCTGGCATATATTGGCAATAATAATGGCGCGGTAGCGATGCCCTATAATATATGCCAAGGAATGTCACAGACCGCAGCAAACCCCTTAGGTGAGATGCCTGGAGCAGACTCTCCCGCGCAGCCCTCAGAAGGAACGGACCCTACTGGCACCTCCATCTGAGAGCCGGTGAATTTCTGCTGTTTCGGCCCCCCGGTGTGTGGTGCTTTGTCACGGCCGCCCTAGGAAACTAAGCGACCTGGTAAGCCCTCTCCAGGGTGCACGTGCCACGTGGGGTTTGTTTGTCAGGACGTCACCGGGGTTCAGGCCAGAGTCTGACACTGTGCTCGGTCAGCCTCCGGGCTCACCGCGGCCTAAGGCTCCCCCAGGGCTGCGGGCCCGCGGTGTGGCCCTGCAGCGGCCACGCTGGGCGGGCTGGGGTCGTGCCACGCCAGGGACGTGTGTGCAGGGAAGGGTCCTTCAGCGCAGGTCATTGCCGGAAGCCACGGCTCCTTCCTGCCTCGCCCATCAGCTGGGCGCCGCTGGTAGGCTGGGGGTGTCCCCTGTTGTCTGAGACTGCAGCTAGATTTTGTAGCAAATTGAAGAGGACTCCTTCGGCCAAAGCAGCGTTACCAGGGCTGTGTAGAGAGATCTCACATGAGAATAATTCTTTACGTTTTCCCTTTGCATTTCACTGTTTCCCTAGGACTTAGAGATGAGTCCATAAGAGCTGCCTGGAGGAAAAATATCAGGCTCACTAATGATGTGCAGAACTCAAAATTCCACCTTGACTCCAAGAAACCTGGTACTGCTTTTTTTTTTTTTTTAGAGAGAGAGTCTCACTGTGCTAGAGTGCTGTGGCATCAGCCTAGCTCACAGCAACCTCAAACTCCTGGGCTCAAGCAATCCTCCTGCCTCAGCCTCCCAAGTAGCTGGGACTACAGGCATGCACCACCATGCCCGGCTAATTTTTTCTATATATTTTTAGTTGGCCAATTAATTTGTTTCTATTTTTAGTGGAGACGTGGTCTTGCTCTTGGTCAGGCTGGTTTCAAACTTCTGACCTTGAGCAATCCGCCCGCCTCAGACTCCCAGAATGCTAGGATTATATGCTGAGCCACTGAGCCTGGCCTGGTACTGCTTTTTTGACCAACTGTGGGGTCAGATTATTTACCCCTCAAGTGGTGCTCTCTCAGCAGACATCTCAGTGACCATTACTGGCCATCTCCTGGTTGGCTGATGTCACTGACCCTCTAGCCTCACTATGTCCGGTTCCCCAGATGAAAACTGCCTAAGTGAAGCTGTGATTCCAACTCACATTCGAGCCCCCAAGGATTCCTTGTATGATGGTACTGCAGTGGAACTTACGTATAAAATGTCACCAAGACGTTATTTTCAGTGTCTACTGCTGAATGTAACTGAGGAAGCCGTTTCATTCATTCATTCATACGTTCATTCAACCAAGTTTCATTCATGCATTCATTCAACAGAGTTCCATTTGTACATTCATTCAAGAAATAGTTTCAAATTGAAATGTTTTGGTTCTTAAAAATGGCAAGACTTGTCACCTAGGCAATTCATTTCCAAGTGGCAGTGAATGAATAGTTCTTTTGTATCTCAACGCAACACGCTAGAAGTAGACTAATTGATTGGCTAATTTCATTGGCCCGTATTTGGGTTTAGAATCTTAAAACGTGACTACGCAACATACGCAGTGATGCAATGGTTTCTGAGACTTATGGAAAACATCCAACACTCTCACCCAGGAATTCCTTATCTATAGCATTTTACCAGCAGCCCTTGTCCCTTCCTTTCTGACAGCAAACTGAAAGAGAAGGACTTAGAAATCTTTCAGAAAGAAAACAAGTGCATCTGTGCAAATATAGGCTATTGCTATCTTTTTAAAAAACTCAATCTAAAAATTCCATTTTTCTCCTTCTGTGCAAATCCAATTGTCCATCTGTTTTGCATTCCCTCGCTTCCCTGCGGCTTACTTTACACCTTTTCCCGCGTTTATTAACACTTGTCATTCAGTCATCTGTCCTCACAAATCAGCTGCAGCCAACAGTCTAATTTCCCAGTTAGATGCCTGACTGTTCCTCGGGCTTTCGGGTGGGCTAATTTGAACAATCTGCAGTTCTCTGTTTAGTTTATTTTAATTTTCAGCCTTCTGTGGATGTTATCTCCTAGAGCAGCAGAGGACGTTTTTGTTTTCGAACTCAGTGCAGCAGATGTGCTGCTAATTTTCCCAGGGACAAAGCAACCAGGAAAACTAAAAGCACGACAATTTGGGGGGCTGGGAGAGCTTCTGCCACTGTGGTGCAGCTTTGTCCGACTGTGTTGCCATTTTGAATATGGAAACACAAAGTGTACAGAGGCGTGCTCTTTTAAATATGAAATGTTTGCATAAGAATGTTCTAGAACCCACTGTAAGATGTTAGGTTTTAGGATTCTTGAGGTTTTAATTCATTTTTACATACCTAACAGCGCCCCTGCCCTATCCCTGCCACCCCAAAGGCCTGGGAGTACTCAGTAAAGATTTGTGGAATTGAATTGAATAGATTAGCACAATCAAAAGTGTAGTAAAACATAAATAAATAAATAAATAAAAACACATTTTATTTTTTAGAAAGGAGCTTTAAAGCAGAGACAACATCTCATTTGTTTTATTATAATTATTAGCTAGTTAGGCCTAAACAATATTCAGGGGACATTTTTCACTTGCCTATCAAATATAATTGTGCCATTTTCTCTCTTCTCAGAATGGCAGACCTTCTGTTTGTCATAAAATATTGGGAAATAAGCAAAACACATCAGCTCAAATTCTAAATCCTCATGAAATGCAAACTAAAAGTCCGTAGCCTTATAGCAAAAAGACAACACTTCTCTGTAACCCCAAATCCATTTTCTTACATAGCTTATATTATTTATTATTCAAATGTGATTATTGTAATTTGATATTTGTGCAGACTTAGCTTGAGTTTCCTAGCTCACAGGCTTTCGCTGTGACTGTGACCTCTGTTTCAGGAATCCGAGCACCTTGAGGTGCGATGAGCATTCTGGCCTGTAAAATTTACTTCCCTGTGAATAAAACTGGATATTGATCAGGGATGATAAACATGGGGGGAAAAGTGGGTGGAATATGGAGATTTGAGAGAGAGAAAATGGCCCGTCCACAAAAAGTTGATTTGAGAAAATGCTGTGAATTTACCATTCATCCATTCAAAAATACCACTGAGCACCATCTATGTGCCAGTCACCATTCTAGGTGCTGGGGATGGAGCAGCGAATAGAGTCCCAGCTTTCTTTGAGCTTACAAAGAAAAAAATGAAAGCATAAGACAAATAGTAGATTTTGACAAGTGTTAGGCAAAGGATTATAAATATGTTTATATAAAAAAGAATGACTGGGTGGCTACTCTATTTTGGGAAGTCCAGTCAAGCCTCCCAAAGGTGATAATTAAGTGAAAATCCAGACAAATTATAGCATGAATATGGAATATACTGAGGAATACTCTGGAAACAGGTACTCTTTAGAAATATATATATATATATTTTAAGAAAGAGTCTTGCTCTGTTGCCTGGCCTAGAGTGCTGTGGCATAATCATAGCTCACAGCAACCTCAAACTCCTGGACTCAAGCAATCTTCCTGCCTCGGCCTCCCAGGTAGCTGGGACTACAGGTGTGCATGATCATACTAGGCTAAGTTTTCTACTTTTAGTAGAGATGGGGTCTTGCTCTTTCTCAGGCTGGTCTCCTGACCTCAAGTGATCCTTCCATCTTGGCCTTCCAGAGTGCTAGGATTATAGGCATGAGCCACCATGCCTGGCCATAGAAATATATTCTTAATGCATTTTTTTTTTTTTTTTTGAGCCAGAGTTTCACTCTGTTGCACTGGCTAGAGTGCCGAGGCGGCAGCTTAGCTCACAGCAACCTCAAACTCCTGGGCTCAAGCAATCCTTCTGCCTCAGCCTCCCTAGTAGCTGGGACTACAGCCATGCACCACCATGCCCGGCTAATTTTGTCTATATATTTTTAGTTGGCCAATTAATTTGTTTCTATTTTTAGTAGAGACGGGGTCTTGCTCTTGCTCAGGCTGGTTTCGAACTCCTGACCTTGAGCGATCCTCCCTCCTTGGCCTCCCAGAGTGCTAGGATTACAGGTGTGAGCCACCATGCCCGGCCTTAACGCATCCTTGAAATGACTGTTCAAGGGAGATGTTGAAAGCTAAAACCCTACTCTTGGAAATTCCTCCACCATCCCTACCTGTGCAATATCTTCCTCTCTGACTATCTTCTTTCTGGTACTGTTAGTGCCCTCTCAACATTCTGCTCATACTTCTGTCATAGCACCCAGACCACTTTGAGGCACTAATTTCTTTCCATGTCTATTCCTTTGTTCTCTACTCTAAGCCCCTTGAGAACAAGCTTTGTGTTTTCCATTTGTTTGTTTGTTTGTTTTTTCAGTGGCTGGCGACCTCGCACGGAGTAGGTATTTAATAAATACATTTTCAATGAATATGTTTGTCTCATCTCCCCAGCTAGAAAGAGGGACAAATACTGAGTCACATGTATTTTCATGCCCCCTCCTGAGTGTCTAGAATCAAGAGGGACAGAGTTGGTGGTGGGTAAGGATTTGACGATTGCAAGTTCTTAGACAGAAGAACCTGGAAGCCTTAACTCAAGCTCCACTTGGCCTTTGAGTCCTTGTTCAAAGAATAAACCAGAAAGATGGGGAATAGCCAAGCTTAGAGGGAGATTCAGACAATAGAGTCAGGATTTTTAGGGTGTTTGTTGGATTTTTCAGTAGATCAAATTTGGGACTCAGGATTACAGGGTGGAAATGAGGAGAGAAGCGGGGAACTTAGGGTAGAGGGTTGATATATCAGACACAGGGTATTTGTGAAAAAGGTCAGATGATGTTCTCAAGGATAAAAAATGTTTCCAATAATAGAGGCAAGCACATTTTTATACCAGAAAATGATGACACAGTAATTGTGCTGGTTTGGCTTTTTGTTTTCTTGCTAATATTACATCACTGAATCACACAAGCGTGGTGAGCAGGGGACAATAAAAATAAGTTATCAATGCACTATTAACTCAGCGTGCTCTCACCTATTAATAAGACATTGATGTCTCCTCTTATGCGTGTCCCATTGAGAAGCACTTTCTCATTACCTCCAAGCAGCATACACAAAATGGGTTTTTTAATATACTCATGTCTGTGGATGCTTGGTGCTAAAGACTTGTTTAAATGGTCAAAGATATCCTATTTAAGAAACAGGAAACACTTACACTGCACATTATCAACATTAGAATAGAATCTCATTATCCATTAGCTGGTATTTGTACGATTTATAACTCACTTTAGATTGAGTTTTGCAGAATTTCATGATCTTTGCCACATCATCAGCTGAAAACGTGGGTGCTGGGTGTCTTTGCTCATCAGTTTGATATTATTAGCTGGGATTATGGCCTGGTGTTTTCTAAGCTGCAGAAATCTTTTAAGAGATGCTGCTAATTAACTATTAAATAAATGCTTGGATGAAGTTATCTTCATAACAGATAAGCTACTTGGAGATTGCTTTCAATAAAATGGAATGAGTTAAATTTCTTTCTTTGTATTTTCGTTAACCTTTGCCTGTCTTCTCTAAATCTCAGACAGATCGCCATAGGTGTATTGTTTTTAGACTTGTGCTTTCTTAAAAGTTTTCAAAGAAGGAACTGATAAAGAGATCCTCTAAGAAATGGCCTGTGGGAATTAAAGATGCTTCAAATGACTGCTGATGTTCTCTGCTTTCAGGCAAATCAAGCACAATGCATGTGGCGGTTCACACAGGGAGACAGGGAGACCTAAAAGAGGCAAATGTTTCAACCCATAAAAAGTAAATCACATTATAATTTAGAGAGAATTACATATTCATTAAGTAGAAAACTTTTTTTTTTATCATTTCGAATAGAAAAGAAAAAGAAAAACTAAAAAAGCTAGGAAAAGTGGGTGCCTTGTTTTGTTTTTAAAACGGTGACAGATTCTTTCATTGGCTTGAAAACCAAACACAACCTTCAATATTAAGTACAAAGACGATTTCTTAAATAAATAAATACATGTAACTCAAGACATTTCATACTTTTGACAAACATTTATCTTTCCTTTTAAAAATATTACTTAAGAATTTGCTTTCAAAGGCAGAATTCAAATGTGCAATTTGCTTAAATTCAGCAACTCAATGACATAAATATTTTTAAATGTAGCTGCAGAGAGACAGGTTGAGGGGCAGGTGGGACAGTCTTAGGTGACCAGGACTAAGATAATGAAGACATAGAGCTTACACTCCAGGGACAAGATGAGAAACCTTCTGGAGGGAACTCACCCTCTGGGACCTGTAAGAGGGTCGCCTGCCAGGTTGACAACAGCACCAGGGTAAGGCATTATGGGGTGGAAACCAGGAGAAAGAGGCTGCTATACCTTTGGAGAAGAAAAGAGGCTGGGCATGGTGGCTCACGCCTGTAATCCTAGCACTCTGGGAGGCCAAGGCAGGAGGATCATTTGAGCTCAGGAGTTCAAGACCAGTCTGATCAAGAGCGAGACCTCGTCTCTACTAAAAATAGAAAGAAATGAGCTGGACAACTGAAAATATATGGAAAAAATTAGCCGGGCATGGTGGCGCATGCCTGTAGTCCCAGCTACTCAGGAGGCTGAGGCAGGAGGATGGCTTGAGCCCAGGAGCCTGACGTTGCTGTGAGCTAGGCTGACGCCATGGCACTCTAGCCCAGGCAACAGAGCGAGACTCTGTCTCAAAAAATAAATAAATAAAATTAAAAAAAAGAAAAAGAAAAGAAAAGAGAGGAATTTGCTAAATTTAAATCTACCAACCAACCCACGCCCTCCCCCAACCACTCACCCATCAAGTAACCAAAAGATATTACAGAGCATCCACTATGGATAAATCACCGCGCTGGCTGCTGTCGGGGAGATACAGACGCGTAAGACCAAGTTCCTGACCTCAGAAAAATAATCTAAATGCCAACTCTCTCCTCCCAGTGAAAAGGTCAGTCCCTGTTGGTTCATTATCTTGCCACTTTACATGACGAATAATGACAAAGAATCTCTTTCCCTCTTTCTGCTAATACACAGGCCCTGTCACTTTTTATGTTTTTTGTTTTTCCTTTGGGCTTAACTTTCCTCTTTCAAAGAAATGAAAGCCTGGCTCTGACTTCCTACAGGCAATTTTATTCCTCCAATACTGTTCCCAAGACTCTGTTTAAGCTTTTCAAAGTCAAAGCAAGTTAGACATGTATTATCCTAGATAGAGAAGTATACTGACTCATTAACTGCTCTTTGTGGAATACACATTTTTTTTTTTCACAAGGTCTGAAATATGTTGTTACATTCCATTTAAGAAGGTTGTGGTAGTTAGGATCATCGATATAAATACATTTTAGGCTGAAAGTAGTAGAACAGTGAGAAAAGAAATTAAAAAACCTGCATGAGATTTGCCTGGAGCTAAGGCTAAAGAAATCAGCTTCATTATTTTTGTTTTTCATTTAGTCTCATGGGTAAGTCTGTTTATGCTATCGTATCATTCTTGTGCACTTCCAGAGATTTCCAAAGCAATTCCTAATTGAGAGGGTGTTTAACCTAGCTCCAACTGTGAAAGGTATATTCCTGTTTTCACGTGTTTCCTGCAATGTGGAAGATCAGTCAGATTTGTGGTTGTTCAGGGCTCTATGAAACTCAGAATCCCCTTACCTGTTTTTTTTTTGTTTTGTTTTATTAAGACAGAGTCTCACTCTGTTGCCCGGGCTAGAGTTCCGTCAAACTCCTGGGGTCAAACGATCCTCCTGCCTCAGCCTCTTGAGTAGCTGGGGCTACAGGCATGTGTCACCATGCCCGGCTAATTTTTAGTAGAGATGGAGTCTTGCTCTTGCTCAGGCTGGTCTTGAACTCTTGACCTCAATTGATCCTCCTGCCTCGGCCTCCCTGAATGTTAGGATCACAAGCATGAGCCATGGTGCCCGGCCCTACAAATACTTATTGCATGCCCGTGGCAGACACTGCTGATTGCCTGTCCAATGTCTGATGGCCTTTGCTTCCTTGCTCAGAGTCCCTATTTGTTCAGGGTTAGAAATACTCCCCTCTGTGACTCTTGCAGCTGGGGTGTCATATGACCTAGTTTTAGCCAATGGCACATCTATAGGGTGGAGCTTTTGGGAAATACGTTTCCTGATTAAAAAGGGACAGACTCAGCTGCCATGTGTCCTTGGCTGTTTATACTTACAAACTTTTGTACTTTTGGAAGTCAGTACAGTTGCTTGTAGCTATAGGACCCAAGTCAGGACGGTGGGGACGAAAGCCACCCGTGAGGGCAGTGCCACAGGAGAGCAGAAGGGCCCTGCTTCCTGGATGACACTGAGCAGCTGCGCAGTCCTAACTTGCCTTCTTGGGGCTTCTTATTTGAGAAAACAAACTCCAACCTAAGCCACTGTAGTTGCGCTTGGTTCTGGGTAGTCAAACTCAGTGCTAACTGGGGCGCTGCCTGGCACGAGACACGCCGAAGCGGAGTGGGCATCTTCTTCGCACACTGCTCCTCTGGTGCTTTTTTTTTTTTGAGACAGAGTCTTGCTTTGTTGCCCAGGCTAGAGTGAGTGCCCTGGCGTCAGCCTAGCTCACAGCAACCTCCAACTCCTGGGCTCAAGCAATCCTCCTGCCTCAGCCTCCTGAGTAGCTGGGACTACAGGCATGTGCCACCATGTCCGGTTAATTTTTTCTATATATTTTTAGTTGGTCAATTAATTTCTTTCTATTTTTAGTAAAGACAGGGGTCTCAGTCTTGCTATGGCTGGTTTCGAACTCCTGACCTTGAGCGATCTGCCCACCTCGGCCTCCCAGAGTGCTAGGATTATAGGCGTGAGCCACTACGCCTGGCCAGAAAGATGGGTTTGAATCCAGGATTGGCCATTTACTTGCTCTGTGATCTTAGATCAATTATCCTTCTTTGTTGCAATTTCCTCATCTATAAAAATGGGAATAACAGTAGTGGCTACCTCTTACTGCTGCTGTGTAAATTAAATGAAATAACACACGTGACTTCCTATGTTTCAAAGAATGAAATATAGTGACTATCAATAAATGTTTCTATTATTACTATTGCTATTACTGCAAGCCATTGGCATGCACACAGACTGTCTCACGTACTAGACCAGCTTTAGGCTGAAAACTTAATATACGCTCAAAAAATATTTGCTGAATAAATGACTGAATGGATAGATGGAATATGCAAGTTATTTCTACTACCACTTTCTCCCATTTCTAAAGGGGTTTAATTCTATTTCAAAACAGAATTAAGTCTCACTTTGAACTAAGTTGTATGTTAAGAGCTTCACCTATATCAGCTCATTTAATTTTCATAATCAGTCTAAGAGGTAGTTATTATTATTCCCATTTTATGGATCGAAAAAATAAGTCACACATATAATAAGAAGTAGAGCTCCATCCAAATTCAGGATTTGGATGACTCTAAAGGTGCTAAATTATTGTCACTAAAGAAAGAAACCCTCCCTCAGATCAAATCCTGATAAGAAGGACAGACCACGAGTAGGACTTTGGTAGCATTTCAGAGCTGTTAGGTATCTGTGGAGCTGAGGCTGCAGTTATGAAGATCTGTCTGTGGCTCATTATTGGGCCACTTCTTATTCCTCCTCATGAGTTAATGATGCAGAAAATGTCAGGCACTGGGATTCGGCCGCTTGCTGCCTCCCCTTCCCTTCTCTCTGCATCTCCACCGCCTGGGGCTTTGCATGCTGGAATGCCAGCGTGCTGCTGCCTGTTTCTGGCCACGCTGCTTGTGTGATCCTGATTGGGTAATTTTTGAATCCCACTGTTGCTGATTGGATGTTAAAGCTTGTTGCTGATTGGATGTTAAAGCTTGATGTTGATTGGATGTTAAAGCTTGTAGTTGATTGGACGCTTCTTGAGCCCTACCAAGGGTATAAAAGCAGGACAAGAAGAAGTAAGGGCGAGGGGATGATTGAAGATTGTGGAAGATAGGAAGACGAGAAGCGAGCGAGTTGCAACACTTGCTGGGTTGAGCCTGCCGAGCGAGTTGCAACACTTGCTGGGTTGAGCCTGCCGGAAGAATAAAGACTGTTCGCCGACTCTTCGTGGGGTGCTCAGTTCTTTTCCCTGGTCAAGAGCTGTAACACTACCTGTACGTTGCCGCAATATTTCCACTCTGAGGCTCTGAGAGAGCATTTGCCCGTGGCGTACGTGTGGGTATATTGTATATACCTGCTGGACACCGGGACTGAGAGGGAACGCATCTGTAACCCACACTGATGGAGAAGCTGGGAGACGCAGAGACGGTGGAGACAGGAGATGCCCGTAGGCACAATTCAAGTGGCCCCCGCTTGCAGCAGCAGCTGTCTAAACACAGCCCCTGTGCCCAGGGGCTCCTGGTGGTATTGACTAACAGGAAATGACCCTGCGGTCATGGCAGGGTTGGGTGCTGTGGCCATGGCTGAGATCCAGTAAATAACTGTGTTGGTCTAACTAGGAGCCAACGAAATACACTTTCTCCTACACGTCCTGGGGGAAGTCTCTTAGAGGCATACCAAGGGGTGGAGGAATTGGCTGATAAAATATTTTATTGGTATTAGAATTAATTTCTACTCTGTTTTTAGCATTCATTTCATCTAGTATTTATTGAAAAGGTAAATTTGTACTGTTATGGAATGATGTGAGGCATTTCCCCCAAATTGCTTCGATGAATAAACCCGTGCAACCGCACACCAGCTGCTCTTCCTTCTTCCGTTTGCCTAGCAGATCCACAGAATTTCTCTAGTTTGCCTGGTGGATTTCTTTGGCTGTGGATAAGAGCGTGTTTGTGAAAATCAAGTTAGAGAATGTTTTAAAGCATCACATGAGTTAGCTGGAGATAGAATCAGAGAGCAACAAAGGAATTCAGGGAAATGTGAAGTTTGGGCTAAGCCTGAGTAAAGATCTAAGAAGTCCCAGGAAAACAGGTGTGAGAAGAAACCTAGAACAGAATAAGGCAGCAGAATAGACGGAGTCCTTTCTTTCAGAGAACAGTGAGTTAGGAGAGAGCAGCTGTATTAGGTCAGGAGGTAAAGGAGTCTGGTAGTGGCTAATCCACAGTGCTGGGATCCCCAAGGGCTGGCTGTGTTTGCAGCAAGTTCCTCTCTCTAGCACTGAGGGGCTGACTTCTTTATTCTCTTCCTAAAACAAAATCACACCCTGACACTAGGCAATAGTCAGGAGGCGACAAAGCCAGTGGGCAGAAGAAGGATGCTCTAAAGTTGATCCATATTGGCAACATGGTAAGACAAAGAAACACAAAACAATACACCTCTCAAAGAAACTGGCAAAGGTCAAACAACAGCATTTCCCCCCTCAGGCATTAATGCTGGTGAAATACACCTAAGAGTTAACTGAATAAGGAGAATGTGCACTTCATTTTCCCACTCCACATTTCGAACTATTCTTTTCCAGTGAGTTATCTGTGAAAGATAAGTTAGTTATCTCAGCTTTCCAAATAAAAAACTGTCAATGATTAACTGATAAATGGATCATAGTCCTTTATAAGTAACTAGTATAGTGGTATCTCTACAGATTGCCTTTTCCTTCTGCTAGAACAAATAACTTCCACATCCTTCCATCATCCAGGATGACTAAAATAAGGAAATCACCATGCTCCAGATAACTGGTGTGTACACAGCAGAATCACAGTGACGAGAATGCAAGGGCTATTCTCATCTAATAGGAAAACTAGGAAGAAAAGTAATAATCTCTAGGTCTGAGAAAGAATATGACAGAAAATGACCCGATTCACAGGTGATCTCCAGTAAGGAATAGATGAACATTAAAAAAAAAACAACTGGGATATAATTCACATATCATAAAATTGGGTGAGCAGTTTAAGTTGCAAAATAAAGCACAGAAGGGAGAATTGTTCAGTGTAGGAATGGGGCCTCCCATGCTGGGGAGCTTTAAATACAGGAGTAGATCATCACAGTGTGAGAGAATTTAATTCCTGTCCAGGACTTAGATTTTGAGACTAGGTGGGTTCGTGAATGATCCTGTCCCAAGGATGGGGATCAGTTCTGTGGCTTCTCAAGATTACATTTGCTTCACTGGTACAATGGTAATATACATTGTTAAGCTTTTTCAACTTTAGATGGTGGCAAACAATACATATACAGAACTGGCATAATTCCATGGTCTTCATATAGGCAAGAAACCAAAACCAAGATCCTTAATGTGTAGGATAGCAGTAAAATTAAAAAAAAAAACCAACCAAAAAAACTCATAAAATCAGTGGAGCAGACCATTTTACAGTGAGAAGAACTGAGTTTCTGTGAATTGCAGTCCACTCTCAGAACAATCACATTTCTCCACAACCCTTATTCATGAATCACTGAAGTGAGATAAAAACAGATAAATATGGTCATATGAAAACTGTGTATTGACAATGGGATGTTGTACAAAAAGAAAAAAATATAAAAGAAAACTGGAACTGGCAATTATACTGCTTCAAGATGGCAACCTACACTATGAAAAGTAAAATTGTTGGTAGTTTACTGGATTTCTAAAAATCAGTCATCTTCTTAAAAGATGGATTGAAAAAGAGACTGACTTCGTCAATAACTGTGCTACCGAGAGCAGTAAAGAGCATAAAGAATGAAGCAGAAACATGATTATGCAAACACTGTAGTTTATTTTCTTTTTCTTAGTTAGGATTTATTTTTTTCTTTGTCCTTCCTTCTAGGCTCAGTCAGGTGAGTTAACAGTTTGCAGGTGAAGGAGGAGGGGGACGATGAGCCTTCTCTATCCAAACTTGAATGTCAGCTTTAGTGTAATACTCGACAGATTTTTGTTTCATGCTGATGGTTTTGTTGCCCCAAACCAATCAATGAAATAATAATAAGAAAAGCACAACTTCTTTTCTTACTCCAGAGCTTCTGACTCACATTATTCACTTTCGAAATTCCAGAGACTCAGATCCGAGAAGCAGCAAGGCACACGACAGGTCAGCTTTGCACTTTGAAAATCCCTGTGCTCTCTTCCCCAGTGGACATCCGGCTTGAAAACACACAGTGCCCCACTTCCAAATTCCCTATCCCTCCTGAGCCACTTCTGTTCCTTTCCATAACTTCAGGATTCCAATGCCTTTGGCTAACTGAGGAAAGCCAAAAAGAGACTGATGGCAAGACAGAGACCTCCAAGATGGTTGAACTGGCAATTTTACCCTGGACCGACCCTGGACCGGCCACTGCGCTCCATTATTATGGGTTTGCGGGGTAAGCCTCCGCAGTCACTGAGTGGGCGGAAAAGCCCGGCACCTTGTGGCCACATTTAGTACTGCAGGCACTTCTCTACCTGGGCGCAGCAGTTTGTAAATTCTTCCAAGCAGCTACCCTGGATACAGAGGGAGGCAAGCTGTGTGCGCTGTGAGCCTATTTTATTCTTTTCTCCCATCCAAGTACTAACCAGGCTTCCGAGATCAGATTAGATCGGGCGCGTTCAGGGTGGTATGGCCGCAGACTATTTTACACTTTTCTCTGTTATTCCTGTCTGATTTAATATCTTCACTGAATCATCCTTTTTAATCAAAGAGCAGATGTACTTAGAGCCCCCATTTCATAAGCAGGAGCAGTTTCCCTTGATTTCCACCTAGCACCGACTGGGGAGCACAGTTTGAGAATTGCCTTCTGATTTTTAGCTTAAGAACAAATAAGTTGGAGAATCAGGGTAGGGCATTCCATGCACTAAAAAACAAACAAACAAACAAACAAACAAACAAACAAACAAAAACCATTAAAATTATTTTTGAAATTTAAAAGTCGAGGAAATTGGGAGATGGTGTTGGAAGGGAATAGATACAACATGGGTAACCAGGAGATTTTATTTCTAGCTTTGGTACTATCTGTGGCAAGTCACCACCCTCCCTGGGTTTCATTCCTATGAAGGTAAGAGGAGGGACCAGGTCATTTCCAAGGTCCCCCTCGGCTCTAAGCATCTACAGTCTGGCCACGGATGGTACTGTCTATGCCGTGCACCATGTCTCCTGGCCAGCTGTACTCCTGAGCACACAGCATCTGCGTTTTTTATCTTCCCCCATTACAGCCTCTGGCCCCGAGCTCACTCTTAGCGTAGGTCTTTCAACCATATCTACTGCTTTTCAATTGCCTGTGTCTTTTAGAGCTAATATTTGAGTCCATCTATGGGAACACACTGATCTTTCTGGTTCATTTTTGTACCCATCTGAAAATGAAAGTCATAGGCTTAACTCTATCGTAAGAAAAATTTATTTTTCTTGAGTCTCTTGCAAAAGACTCAAATTCAACCTGGGATCTCTAAACAAGTTCATTATCTTGCTCTTTTAGTATATTCAGATATTTTATGACAAGTACAAGTTGCACTGGTATCATTCATTTGACTTTACTTTGTTTTGTCACATGGCTGCAGCATAGTGACTTTGATGACACAAAGACTGGTTCCGGAATGTGATGGCATTCATGCTGTCATTCCATAGAACCTCAAGTAGCGCTGACTTTTGGAGATACAGCAATGAAGACGTAAGCCCCTGATACCAAGGAGTTTACAGCTTACAAAGGGACAGAGATATGCACAGGGAACTGTATTAGTGCAGAGAAGTGAAACCTAATCAGCTTGAGGATGACACTTGGTAAATCCTGAAGGACATACATGAATTATCTAAGCAAGGTGGGACCAGGCACATCTTAAGGGAAAAATCATTTCAATGAAATAATAATTTATCCAGCACTTACTGTTTTCAGTGATCTGGCTTCATTTAACTTCAGACATGTAATGAATTGGAGGATGATGGATTCTACACCAACTTATTTCTTATACTCAAATTTACTTTGCAATATCAATTGGGGGAGTCAAATGTCCTAGCATGTACTTGATGAAGTACTCCAAGGCCCTCAGATAGAGCCCTACACAAAGCCTATATGTTCTTCTGGTGCACATTTATGCGGTTAGTCACAGATTTTTTTTTTTTTTTTTTTTTGAGCAAGAGTCTCGTTTGTTGCCCAGGCTAGAGTGAGTGCCATGGCATCAGCCTAGCTCACAGCAACCTCAAACTCCTGGGCTCAAGGGATCCTGCTGCCTCAGCCTCCCGAGTAGCTGGGACTACAGGCATGCGCCACCATGCCCGGCTAATTTTTTCTATATATATTAGTTGGCGAATTAATTTCTTTCTATTTATAGTAGAGACAGGGTCTCGCTCTTGCTCAGGCTGGTTTTGAACTCCTGACCTCGAGCAATCCGCCGTCTCGGCCTCCCAGAGTGCTAGGATTACAGGCGTGAGCCACCTCGCCCGGCCTAGTCACAGGCTTTATCCCTATGCAATAGGAGAGAAGGGTTAAAGGTTTAAGTATAAAATGGAATGAGTGATTTGGGGATGCTTTTAGTCTAGTAAAAGAAGACAGGAAGATTCAGGGCATGAGATGTTGGGAAACTAGTTCACACTCTTCCGAGTAAAATAAAAGCTCTCTCAACAAACCTCCACTTGGAATTCTCCAGCTCCTCTGTGAAACTTATCAGTGGATCCCGCTCAGTGAATAATGCTCATGACTTCTCTAGTCCCCTCGACCATCTCTGCTGTTTATGCCAGTTGTAATCACATACAGTAAACTGGATGTAAGCCAAAGAGATATGAATTGGTAATATCTTTCTTCTCCCCATTGAAATACGTACACTTTTTTTTTTTTTTTTTTGAGACAGAGTCTCACTTTGTTGTCCAGGCTAGAGTGAGTGCCGTGGTGTCAGCCTGGCTCACAGCAACCTCAAACTCCTGGGCTCAAGCGATCCTCCTGCCTCAGCCTCCCGAGTAGCTGGGACTACAGGCATGTGCCACCATGCCCGGCTAATTTTTTATATATATATCAGTTGGCCAATTAATTTCTTTCTATTTATAGTAGAGACGGGGTCTCGCTCTTGCTCAGGCTGGTTTTGAACTCCTGACCTTGAGCAATCCGCCCGCCTCGGCCTCCCAAGAGCTAGGATTACAGGCGTGAGCCACAGCGCCCGGCCACGTACACTTTTTTTAAAAGCTCATGAGTGGATCTGTATCCATCTTCTGCTAAGTCTCCTGCCCATACAGGTATTGGATTCTCTTTGAATGCCACGAGGTGACCAGCATTATCTGGTGACATCCAAAAGCCACCGTCTTCCCTGTCTTAACAACACAGAACGAGCCTGCAGTATCCGGACTCCCCACTGCCGTTCGGACAGATTCCCTACTCCATAATGAGGATGGGGAACAGAAGTCCTAGAAAACTGTGCCCTAAGTCTGACGCACTGAGGAACAACTGCAACGAAAGTAACTTCGAAAATTTCTTTATTTATAGACATTTCAGAATCATTTAAATCAACAGACAATGCATTTTTTAGACATAACATACCGTGTTTATCTTGAGGTACACACTGGGCCCATTAGATAATGCTCTGGAGAGTAATGCAACGGTTAACTAGTAGTTAAAAACCCACGTTTTTCCAAGCAAAGGAATTGTAAAGATGGTTCCAAAATTCTTTGAAAAGAATACATTTTCCATTTAATGAAAACTCCCTCAAATTAATTCATTGAATCCAATTTTTAGGCTTACCTTAAACAATATTTTTAAATGGAATTTAATAAAAAAAGTGGGAGAAAGGGTTTACAGTTAAGAAATTATCTGAGCCCTACTATATGAGATTGTAAACAAAGGAAATTCGTAATCTGATCTGATCAGCTCTATCACAAAATTTATAACCTAAAAATTAGAGCAGCAAAATGACAGAAGATATTTGTATAGTTGTAACTGAAATCACGTTTACTCCTTTTCCGGCTATCACAATGAGACACGTTTTAAAACACCAAGTTCTGAAGACAAAACAATGTGATTTAACACGATGTGGCCATAAGAATACCGTAATATTACAACCCCACAGTATACAAGTCCTACTTCCCATCATTTGAACTCTGGGCCTTTTATTCTTCTTGCCCTAGCAGCCTGGCACATTTCTATTACTTGAAAAATAGTGGAAATTGATACAATGGACGTGTTTCTGAAAACCTCCTGTGCCCAACAGCAGATTTAACTTTTTCTGTAGACAGAAATTGAAGTTTCCTTTGAACAGTTCTTTGGAGGACTATTTTGTTTTCCAGTTATTCAAAATGTTAATCTTTATACTGCTTAGGCATGATGAGGAGTGACTTATACAAAGTGTTTGGAAGATGAAGGACTCTGTATTTATCTACACCCAACTCCTAAATTTCTCAGGGAGCTGCATGGATAACGTACGGGTGGTTCTGGAATGTGAACAGAGGCTGTTTGTGCCTGTGTCTGAAAACAGCTGAAACGGACTGCCATAAGATTGTTGTGTTCCTACACGAGACAAGAAAAAACACTGCAATTTAGCTCAATGGGCAGCTTCCTGCAACTTCATAAACTGGAATGGTAAATGTGGGTTGGAAGAGTGTTAAGTGTAAATTTCACAGTTCATAAAAGCTGAGCAGCCCAACTTAAAGAAGAGAGAACTTGTAGGCGTTTACAAGATTCTGAGGAGGAACTGATCTGTGAGTGCTGGAGTCCTCCCTCCCAACGTGAGTCAGGTCCACATGGTACGTTTTTAGCTGCTTGGATCGGTTTATTGCTGATTTTCTGTTCTGACGGGGGCCATGATGACTTTTGCCATGAAATTTAAGGATCCCCAAAAAGGTCGCAAGGTTCTGCTCGTGGGGATCTCTGTACATCGCTTTTCACTGCAAAACCGCAGCTCTCAGGAGGGAAGGGCTGTCTCCTTCTCACCCTCCTCTGCATTTGTTGCCGGGATTCTCTCGGGGCTGTGAATGCCTCGTCTAGTCTGGGTGCCAAGGTCCTCCACAGACAGGTGCTCAGCTCAGGAATGGCCATTACATGTGTCGTTTTGCCAGAAGGTATTCAGTACAATTTAAAACGTTCAGGTCAGTTTTTTTTTTTTAAAAATCTACTAGGCAGTGAGGGACAGAGATACTTCCTGCCCTCAACACACACCTTGTCTTAATGGTCACGTGGTGCTTATGAACAGAGCCCTTTTATAGAGGCTGCCATTTCTTTCATCTGTGGATTCCTTAAAGACATGATGCACTAACTCTCCACGCATCCAGCTGCCCAGAAGATTTCAAGTCTCCCTTACCCACACATACAGTCCTAGCAACTGTGATTTTAAATGCAAACAACAATGAGCTCTAAGAGGGCAGGGGCTGCGTCTCTTCCCCAGCATCACAGAGCGATACCAGCATAGTGCTCACTAAATGTTAAATGCATCAATGGATCAAAGGCCATAATCCCTGCCCTCAAGGAGGCTCCCTACTGCCAATCAGTATAAACTTGACATAAATATGCCAAGAGCTAGAACAAATGAACAAAAAGAAAACAACTCTATTTTGTGTAAAGTTCTTGCAAAAGAAAAAATAGAATTCAGTTGTTTCTGTGGGGCAGCCTTCAATGGAAACCCAAACCAACCCTGTTGCTCCCTCCTGAATTGGAGAATTTTGTCCAAGTGCTGAGTGTTTTAAAACTGATTCAGCAAGGGATTCCCAATGAAAACATGCAGCTTGGCGAATGCATCTTTTCTGTTTTTATTTTAAAAAAGAAGTTCTGAGAGGTTAACTTTAGTAAGGGGGGTAGTTCCCCTGACACAGAATGATGCCTTCTGAACATGGAGGTCTCCTCAATCTCATGTCCTGTGAGTGCAGTACCTGACACTTCTTCATAGACCTGCCAGTTACTTTTGAAGAGGTGCTCCAGTTTGAGGAATTTACAGGGTACTCTTTTTTACCTAGAGTATAGTATTATATGTACAGTTTGGGAGATATGTTAGGAGAAAAAAAATGCCTTTTTTTTTTTAAAGGAGATCTAGAGGGAAAATTAGAATAGGTGTCAATTCACCTTAACTCTAAACCATGAGAAGGGTTAAAAATAATCTTCCTAATGCAAAGGAATAAAGACATATATTGCAAGTCTACAAAACTAGACTGGTGGGTCTTGTCTTTAAATTTATTTATTTATTCTGGTGAGCAGGAAGAGATGATAAAATATAACCCGATCCTGCAAGTCATCCTGCCACCTTGTTGGCTAAACCACCCAAGAGGCCACAGTGTGTACCTCGGTCACAGACTGTCTGTACATCTGGAATCCGGGACAGACTCGGGGTGGAGGGGCTAGTAGGCCAGATGCACTGCTCAGAGAACTGAAACTTCTCTAAGATTTACATTCTTTCAAAAAGTCAAGAACGATGCTGATTATATTTTGGAATATTTAATCCCTTTTAGCAAAAATCGTCAGACTAATGCCCTGGAATTCTTGGAATCAAAGTACGGTAATAATGTATTTTCTTTGGAAATGGGGGAAGAAGAGGTTTATGAAATAAACAAGTCCTCTTCTTGATATTTTAAAAATTGCTCAATAGATGGAGCACGCGTAATCATAAAGGATGGTATGCCTGATTTCTGAGCTCTCCTAAAGCATGAAGCAAGTTGGGAACACTCTGAGAAATGCTCTTCAGACCTCTCCCTATCAGATGCCAGGGGAAAAAGACCCTCAAACCCGAGAACTGTCATTCCTCAGAAACTGTCATTTCCCCAGACACCATCCTGGGAGTATTATACACAAAAACAAGCCCCACAGTGGGTTTAAAATGATTCTTCAATAAGACTTTTTACTGATTTGCTCCAAGTTTTCAGTGATGAAGCCAAATGAGAATAAGCTTCGAGTGACAGGGTGCTAGAATCTTTGGAATCATTCTGTCCACTATTCCTAAGAGAATCAACTTAGTTAAAGGTCCCCAAACCTCAATGGATAGTTGAAAGTGAACAGATATTATCTAAAATACTCAGACTCAAAATGATGTTTAAAACATATTGGTGTATCGTGTATACATATACACACATACATATATGTATATTTTGTTTTCTCTCTGCTTAATAAAATTAGCAGCAGTTAACAGATAAAATTACTGTGGTCATGATTTGCATGATTTCTGAGGACATCATATAGCCTCTATCATCACATGACTTTTGGAAAATGCCTTTTGATAAAAAGATCCCCACCAAGCATGTAACATTGAAGTGTCATTTCATACCACTAACATTTTCAGGCACAAGAGAAAAAACAATTAGCATTAAGCAATCCAAATGACAAGAGTACAGAATATAGTTAATTGTCTAACGTCAACCCCTTGAAAGAAGGGAACTGTTCAGAAGTATTTTTCTTTAAAGATTCTTATGTCTTTTGGCTTTGGCTATTTTGCAATAAATATCATACCTTCTTGCATAAACCTACTTGGGTAAGAATGATTTCTCTGCACATGCCTTTTTTTTTTTTCTTTAGCAGCTGCTGAGTGTTGAGTGACGTACAAGGCACACCTCCAAGTGTTCTGTACAGCATTTTTATTGATGTACAAAATAGCCTGTTCACCATTCAAAAACGTAATCTGCATAGTAAGAGTTTCTCTTATCCCTATTTACAGAGAAGGTTTTTAGTGCAAAAACATGAAATTGTGTCCCAGCCCACCCCTTCCAGAACACGCATTTGCCAGTTTTGTTCCACGCTAGCTGGGGTTAATTTGGCTATATTTTGGGCCTCCAGCCATTAATGAATTGCATTATTTTCTTCACCTGCAGTTTGCTCAATTTGAAATCCTCTGAGAGGATTTCTTCTGTTAGTTGAACAAGCAAATTCCCATCAATCTTTTCGGTAACAAAGAAGGATATGACATCTTCGGACAAACCAATGAACCGTAATGACTTGGACACTTCCTCTATAGACAGTCCGGACAGGTCAGCAGGTGGCTGCCACGGGGAACCATCGCCACAGGATCTGGGGGCCAGCTGGAGGTGGAGTGGGGATGAGAAAGGGTAGGAGACAGAGAAGATGTCCTGCATGCCCTTTTTAACAAAATACTGGTCCTCAGAGAGATCTGGTGACCCAGACTTGGGGTCTTCCTCAGCACCATCGATTTTCAGAGGCAAAGGAGATGTTTCGGAGGCAGCTTTCTCTTCCACTGGTTTTGGGGCCCTGGGGGGCAAGGCAGGGCATGATACGCTCTGCTTTGTGGGGCCAGCCGCAAGAGTTTTCACATCTGTGCTCTCCAGAGAGTAGCTGGCTGACTTGGGACAACCAGAGACGCTGCTACTGAATTCCGCAGTGGTTGAGCTGGGGGCGCTCGCCAAGAGCTCACAGCCATCAAAATCAAAAGGTGCTGGGCAGTTTCTCTTTGGTGTGCCTGGTGTCTTTTGTCTAGGGTAACTGTAACTCCTGCTTGGATCCAGCAGGAAGTCACTCCTGGTCTGGCCCTCCGACGCTCCGGAGTAATGGTTCGGCCACGAGAGCCGGGAGGACAGAGCTTCAGCAGAGGGACTTCCAAACGGGGACTTCAGGTCCACGGAATCCGTCTTCACTCGGCTACATGGATAGCAGGACACAGGAGCACTTTCAGAAGGACTTGTGTCACTTTTAGTAACGCTGCTTCAAAGCAAAGAGAAAATAAAATTAGTATTAAAGAAAAAAGCCTCACTCCAAGGCTTTCATTTTTCATGAATGTTATTGCTGGGTAGAAAAGGGTAGTTTAGGGAAAAAAAAAATATAGTATTTCTTAACATGAATTCAATAAAGTACCTACTAACCTCACTGAGATTTTAAAAACAAATCTGTAATTAAATACATTGGTAAATGTAGATATGTACATAATGATTTGAAAGCCTACAGTGGAGATGGAAAAATATAGATTTCAGTGAATAAGAAAACCATTGTTAGTAGCTGCCTGGATCTTTCTGATGAGAAAAATTCTTCAGTCACATTTGGGCTTTGCACCAACAGGTAGCATGACTGGTTAGTGATGTCTGCAGTGGGCAAGGGTGGAGGGAAGAAGTGGCACGTGGTGCCCCACGCTTGCCATCCTTGTGTTACAAGGACATGATGACATCATCACCACCCCATGACTCTATTTCTAGCCAAAAGCCTGAGGTAGGAAAAAATTTATTCCAATAAATTATCCTAGCCTTCCTTAGTTTCTGTACAATCGAGTAACATTAGCCTAAGGCTTTAAATGTCCAGAGAACAAATAATACCTGCAAAGAGAGCCACTGTAAACTGTAATGATCACACGTGGTGTCAGGCCCTCAGCTCTGGGGGCCCTATTTTAAGAGTGACAGTGAAACTAGGGTGGACTCGAAGGTGGGCGACCAGGCTGATGCGGGACCCGGCAGCGATGTCAGGGGAAACAGCAGAGGGAACTGAGGCTGTTTTTTCTGGAGAAGAGAAGACTTATATCATAGCTGACTCTGAATTTTCATGAGTTGACAAAGAGAAGTGGGGAGAACCTATTTTTGTTTTTGTAGACATAAGAAATAGGTGAAAGTTACATAGAGATAGATTCCAACTCGATATTAGAAAGGATTTCTAAAAAATATATATATACACACACATACACACACACACATACACACACATACATATAGGCATTTGCCAACAGTAGAATGACCTATACTACAAAAGAATGAACTCACAGCACAGAAGGATCTGCACAGGAGGAGATGACTGCTCAGCAGCAATGGTCAAAAAGGGACTCCTGTCTGGGTGGAAATTCAGAGTACGGAGCCAGTGGGACCCTTTCAATTCTCAGTCCTGATGGAAGCTGCTGTCTGCTGTGTCCAAGTCGAAGCAAACTAGATGCTGACTTGGGAGAATGGATGGCAGGTCCACGGGTTTTCCCAAGAGAATCTAGCTGGCCTTAATCACTGAATTTCTCACAGATTCTTGTGGCATTTTTCTTCAAAAGACATCAGCTCTTCCATCCTGGCTCAAAACCAACGGGGGCCCCATCATGCTCTCCCAGTAAAACAATTTCAAAAATAAATGAAAGAAGCACTTCCTCTCCCACCCTCCTGGCCTGGTTATGGCTACCTTGCAAAGGTTCTCAAGAACCCCCGGGGGCTGGCGGGTGAGAGGGGAAGTTGCGGCGGGCCCGGCAAGGAGACTTACATGTTGTGCAGCCCTGAAGAATAGTAGGACAAGGTGGGGCTGGGAGAGCGAGTCTGCTGCCGCGCTGGCTTGGCTGTGCGAGGAGGGACGGAGGGGCTGGTGGACAACGGCTTTGCGCTTCGGGGCGGAACAGGTGGGGCGTTCAGGAGCCGGCATTCTTCCCTGACCTGAGGCGGAAAAGAAAACTCCAGGTTAGCAACAGGCTGACCATGCCACCGGGGGCCAGCTGGATCCTGCAGGCTCACAATGCGACTCTCAAACAGCAGCAGCAGCAGGGGAGCAAGCGACGGGGAGAAAAGAGCAGAGCAAACAAGAATGATGGTGAACACAGAGGCTGCCAGAGAGCCCATCGGACGCCCGCCACACACTCGCTGGGACAGACTGGTTTTGAAGGAAACTGCTTGGCAGATGCCAGTTGCTGCTGAAAAATAGCACATCGTGTGGAATACAGCAAGCTCAAGTGGCTTTGGTTAAAGAGCTAGTGCAACGTGAGCATGGATAAAACAGAAGTATCAAGAAAATAAGGACATGAGACATTCACGATCTTAACAGAGGATAATCTCTCCTACTGGGTTGTGTGTTCTCACTGCTCAAACTACACTCAATTTGATCCAAACCTTAGGAACAGGGGGCCTTCTCCAGGGTTTAAGCTCCTTCTGAGGTTAAACTCAGGGCTTCTCCAGGGTAACATGCACACGAATCCCCTGGCGATCTCGTGAAAATGCAGATTCTAACTGGCTGGACCTGGGGAGGGGCCTGAAAGCCAGCATTTCTAACTCGCCTGGGCCACATTTCGGGAAACAAGGTCGCAGGAGTAATGAGGCAGCTCTCCAAATCCCCGAGAAGAGTACTTTTGTTAAGAGGCGCATCCAACTCTCTCAGCCTTCCTTCATCTTCACGTCGGAGAGAATCTAGGTGACCTGTGATGTCCACGGATTCTCCGAATCTGCCCGCCACGCCCCCAGTAGGCTCCCCATTCCCTGCAGGCATTTCAGAACATAACTCTTATTAAGCAAGTGGACATTTTAATGTACTTCTCGGTGGGAGGCAGCAGGGGGCAGTTTATACCTACCTGGTTCTGCTAGTCTACCCTCAACTGCAGAGGTAAAAATAGAGCCAATTCTGACTCTTGTCAAAAATGCTGTGCTTTGACACGCTCTCCTGCTCTGCTTTCAGGCCACGTTCCCACTGATTTTTTCACCTTTGCCTTCAACTCCCCTCTGGCCAAGCACCTGGCAACCTCCCATTAGCTCTGGTATGGAGTTTGCTTAAGACAAGATGCAATGGGTTCACGCCATTACACTGCATCTTCCACCACCTACATGACTGCCGACTGGGCCTCCAGCGCACAGCCCAGGCCTGATTCACTCGCCAAAGAAAACCAGCTAGTAAGAAAAGGCCCGTGGCCATGGGTGGCCCAGCGAACCTCAATGCTGAGTGAAATGGAAGCGATTTAAAAAGTCTCATCCATGGTATTTCTTCCTGGGGGCAGGGAGCATGGCTCCTACCTGCAGGGCCCGCAGCCCCGGTTCCTGGGGTCTGCTGGCTTGGTAAGGGGAACGTTTTTCATCTGGAGAAGCTCTTTAGACCAAAACAAAATATTCAGAGCAGATTTCTTCTCCAACAGATGCAGGCTTTCCCCTTGTGAGCTTTTTAAAAGGTGGTGGATGACTGCAGAGAGGAAACCTGGGAGGAAAGGAGATTTGGACAATGGCGAGAGAGGATCGTCCCGCTGGCCCAAGGAGAGGCTCCTGCACCATTCTGGGGTCTTTCTTTGTAAAGAAGCTAAGAACCAACTAGGACACTGAAGCTCTGGCCGGGTCGCTCTACTCCGGGCTTTGGTTTATCTTCCTTGTCTTGTTCATGAACTGTACAGTAGCCAGTTGTGTTTCTTTTCTTTCTCAGGGAATGTCCATGGAATTTAGGGTGTCCCTTTATTATAGATGTGCTTGGTGGCATTTATGATTATAGTAATTGGAATCATGGAAAATGTTTATCATTTTATCATTTATCAAAGGAATTTATCAGTTAAATTTAATAAACAGTCACTTCTCAATAGGTTAGAGTGGAGCATGAGGAAAACATGTTTAATGCTGGATTCAATTTAGAATTCTCTAAACTTTGGAATTAGTCATTAAATATGACATTTCATTAGGGACTGCTTACCTGAGATGTCAATTATAATATGCTCAGATGTCAATTACAACATGCATTTTACTTTAACATAGTTGGCTCACCTAGGACTTGGGACTCAGAAAAGAAGCCACTTGCAGTTCAATTTGACCTAAGGGAAGTCCTCTCTTCCTGTTCTTATAGCCAACCCCAGGCACCCAAGGTCACTGGGAGCTGGTTAGGCCACTGCCCTCAGAACTAGGCACTCCTGTGCCCTTTGCCATGGTTTCTTACATGATGGGGGGAGGCGACAGTGAAAAGAAGCATTTGAAGGCTACAGGGCGTGGTGAGGAGGGTAAGCTATGGTTAACTGGGGGTGTTTACAGCTGGCCCTCAAGATGGAATCTGGGACAGAGACAGCTTTTGGAGTGGCCACATGACTCCTGAAAGGAGTTAAAGAATGTGTGTGGGGGGGGGGAGGGGAGGAAAGAAAAAAAGGAGGAAGGGGAGGGAGGGAAGAAAGAAAAAGAGAGAGATTGATTCTTACTCTAAGGGTTGGGATGTTGTCATGAAAGAGACAAGACTATGAGGCCAGAGAAAAATGCTGTTTCTGTTGTGATGAGAGGGCAGTTTGGGTGTAAGTATGTGAATTCAAAGCGAAAGAAGTAGGCTTTCTTGAAACACACTTTGGAGAAAAGGTAGTTGCTTTTTTTAAAAGATGACTTGTAACCGACGCCATTCATGACGAGATTTTCAGGTGTCATTTTGTGGAGGTCCAAGGTGAGTAGCTTGTGCTACCCCAGGCAGGCGGTGCCCTCACACCATGGGGGCACACAGCTGAGGACCCCACAAACACATCTGCACGTGGCTTTGTTACTTTCAACTTGTTGCTGCTTCAACGAAGTCCTATTTCAACTGCATTTTACAGGAAGAATCACACACCCTGGTGGACTGTATACAATTTGGGATTCAGAAGTTACGAGTAGTGAGGGCTTATTTTAGCATCTTACTTCCTATGTCGTACACTCTCAGAACAGTAACTGTTCTATTAATATTATTCTTTGCTTCTTTTTTTTTTTTTTTTTTTTTTTTTTTTACAGTTCATTCAGCATCAGAATATTCTTTGCTTCTTGATTGGATTCAACATGGGACATTCACATCCAGGAGGAAGGTAGCTGTGCTTGAGATGATTTTTATCTGACAATAAAAGGCAATTTACAACTGGATGACCAAGCCCCCCATTTCCAGTTTTCCCTCATGTTCAATTTCACTTTCTTTTATTTTTTTTTGAGACAGAGTCTCGCTCTGTTGCCTGGGCTAGAGTTCCATGGCGTCAGCCTAGCTCACAGCAACCTCAAACTCCTGGGCTCAAGCGATCCTTCTGCCTCAGCCTACCGAGTAGTTGGGACTACAGGCATGCGCCACCATGTCTGGCTAATTTTTTCTGTATACATTTTTAGTTGGCCAATTAATTTCTTTCTATTTTTAGTAGAGACGGGGTCTCGCTCTTGCTCAGACTGGTTTGGAACTCCTGATCTTGAGCAATCCACGCGCCTCGGCCTCCCAGAGTGCTAGGATTACAGGCGTGAGCCACCGCGCCCGGCCTCTATTTCACTTTTAAGAGCTACATTTTCAGCTCATTCCTTCTAAAAGCCTCGGCACCTGGCTCTCAGCATGTTACCTGCCATCTCCAGTGGCTCCTCTGACTCTTGGATAAGGACCCCTACCCCTCCACTTGCCACTCGAGTCCCTCTGTGATCCGGCTCCGACACATCTTTCTGGTGATCTCTCCTACTGCCCCTCTACGTGAGCACACAGGGCCTTCCAACGTGGTGGCGTCAGGTCCCCTCAGCAGACCCTGTGCTTTCTTGCTCCTTCTCTAGTTTCTACTGCCCCCTGCCCCCAAATGCCAGCCCCTAAGGCCCAGCCCCTGTCATTACACGCTCTGTCTGGGACCGCTGCTTCTGGACTCTGCTCACACGCTGTTCACTGACTTACTCTCCATGTATATTTAATTAGCCTGAGAGCTAAAGTGTAGGGACTGTCATCGTTATAACCGTCCTGGGGATGGCAGAGTTTGGGGACTTGTCACCCTTGGCATAAGCATGTCACACACAATGTCAGGTAGAGGGCGAGAGATGTCACAAAAATACAAAAAGGCACTGTTATTTTTAAACATATACCAGAGAATGCCTTTTATATTTTTATGTGGAAATTATTTTTGACAAGCGATTTGGGCTGGGTGTTAGTTTTTTGGTGACACCTGTATCAGTGTCGATCTAGGGAGAAAAAAGGTGCCAGTAGATCTGGCACATGTGACCACCACCAACTCCACTTTGACACGGTATCAGAGTGAAAAGGACAATGGCAGTATTCCTGAACTGGGAAATGCCGTGGCTTTGATACAGCACTCCCTACGCTAAAATGAGGATCTGATAGACTCTAGTGTGCCTCGTGGACCAGAGCTCTTCTATTTATTTCTGGTGCAGCCCTTGAGACTGGACTTCACCTGGCAGCACAAGGTGGGACAGGCACCTGTACTATGGGGACTGAGTCCCCAGCACTGGTGCTAAGTGAAGGGCTGGCCTTCTGTTTCGAGGTGAGTGTTCCCGTCCGCCGTGGATTACAGGCGACCTTTGCCTATCTGCCGGGAATTTCTGGTCACGAGTAGCTTCGGTTCCCAGAGAAGCTCCAGGCACCCAAGTCCTGCCGTTTACGACACGGTCAAAGAGCACAACACAGACGCAGGTGGCGGCGGGGAGGGCGACCCCCATTCCTACCCAATGCCTTGCTTCCCGGCAATTCCCTGGCCCAAAGTTTTTCTTTCCGGCTGTTACACTTCTAGTCTATCTCCCTCCCTTGCTCCTTCCGCAGTCATTCCTTCTCTTCTAAAATGTTCAGTGATTCAATTCTTATCAAATGTATTAACAATACCGCTCCCCTGGTGTTACTATAACTCTCCTTGGTATTCATGGAGCAGATCACTAACCCTGAGCTAAACGGAACGCCAATATGGCGAAAGGTGAAAATGGTGAGTTCAGTTCTTTCTTGAGATGTGACTTCTCCTTAGTCTACAGGGCATCTTCCGAGGCATATTCAGCCACGTAACACTGAAATAATCTAACAGTTTAATAATAAACCCCTAACAGTGGGGTTTGAGGCAAGTTGTCAATGGTATCTTTCCTGTGGGCTAACAGCCAGGATCGCAGGCACCATCTGGTTCCATCGTCACTCGGAGCCTGAGGAACATGGCCATCACTTTCTCTTTTCCTACAGGCTCCATTAATTGCATTTTGCTATTTATTTGTCCAAATATATGTTGAGTGCCTATGGCATGCTCATTCAGCTATGTTGAGTATATAGTAACGACTAACTCACAGAGTCAGTTGTGAGGGAGGGAGACAAGCACATGATTTAAGATACAAATCGGCAAGTGTAATAGGAGCAGTCTGTGGCAGTTTGTGGGAGCACCATGACCTTACTCAAGGTGGCAGAAGAAGAACAAATTCATAGGAAACCGTACTGAAGAAGTCTTGAGGAGTAAGAGTTGTGAGTGTACAAAAGGTATAGAAGCATGAAAGGGCAGTCAGAACGATGCTCTGGTCCGGGGCGCTTAGGAGACGAGGCAAATACTGGTGCCCTTCATTAGACAGACATCTAGAACAGGGCTCGGGATAAATCAAGGAGTTTACTTTTGAAAATACGGAGTTGGAGGCTCAATGTTCTACTGATAGCTGGAATCTGAAGTTACAGCAGCATTGAGATCCCAGACGAGAAGAAGGCAGAGCACCCAAGGGTGGGCAGCAGAGGAGACAAAGGAGGAGACAAACAGGTAAGCATATGCCGCTGCTCACAGAACAGAACCACGCCCAAGTGGTGTCCAGGAAGCCAAGGCAGAGATGACTGCAGTATAAAGACGGAGAGATGTCAGAATGTCCAGAAAGGGACTGGAAGAGTTTCCCTAATGGGACAGCGAGCAGGTCACTGGTGATCTCTGAAGAGGAGGCGTGAGCAGAGTGAAGGCGCAGAGCCAGCTGCCAGTGGCCCCAAGCTAGAAGGGAGGTGAGGGGCGGTGGTGAGGGCAGACCACTCTTCTCATGGATACCGGCTGGGAAGGCAGGGGTGAGGCAGCTGTTAGAAAGGGGTGTTGGACTGAAGGAAGCATGCCCATTTCTTTTTTTTAAACTTGGAAGAAACTTGAAAAATGTACCTGGGTATATATATGCATGCACGTGATCTCTATTGCCTCCTGGGATGCCCCTGTGCTCTCCTTTAAGAAGATGGAAGGGAGAACATATTTTTCCATTGCTCTCTGCCTCTGCCATGCCATTGCTGGGCACACAAAGCCAGGAACATAAGGAATGGCAGCATACCATTTAACAGCGAGAGCAAGGATGAAATGCACCTAACAGAACAAATGCTGTGTGTTTCTAAGCGAAGGTGGTCAACAAAGTCAAACCCAACTCCAATCTATGGTCAAAATCAAATGCACCATAGAATGGGGCCATTTTCTTTACTTTTGGAACACTGTCCAGAAAGCTTAACTTGATTTCCTGACTCCTGGAATAGGCATTTAACCTTCCTTTTCCCTCCCCACTCCCTACAGCTGTAACTCTTGTTTAGCGGGACCTGAGCACAGGGTAAAGGACCAAGAATTTGTAAAAAATGGAAAACAAGGTCTGCTCTCTAAATAGCCATGTGTTAACAGGCATGGGGATTTGTTAGTGCATGGTTGGAAAACAGGGTTGCCTGTAGGTGCTTGCAGGCAGAAACTGAAACACCTACATACAACTGGAGTATTTTCTACATGTTACCTATGAACTAATTTCTTTCTTCTGTTACATATCTTCCTAGGGATCAAGGGAATAAAGAAATAAAAGGCACGCCAAGTGTTTATGAAACAGCATAGTGTGAGAACAGGGGCTCTGTCCTGTGACAATGTTACTTTGAAAGCCTTTGTTGCTTGGAGCCCCCTAGTCCTCTTCTATGGATGAAATGCCACTTCCATATGCCTGCACCAATAAGACCAAAGAGACAGCTTAAGACAGGTAAACAGAACTCTTCATAATGACACATTCTTTGCTTAACAGTCTTCAGATATCCTTTTTGGGGGGAAAATCAATTTCAGAGCAGCAGTTGTTCAACTCTTACATACAAACCAATGGATTTGGAGAAACTGGGTGACAGAGCCACGCATTTCCTTAGTTAACAGTCTAAAACCTACCGTCACATGCTGGGGGTGGGGGAGGGACAATATTTCCTGTCTCAAAGATCACATTGCTTGGGATCAATTGCTTGTGGGCAATCACTAAAGCAATCTGGGAATACTTGGGATAAGGATCATTTTGTTTCCAGACTGACAATGGTTCAGAAAGTATATACACTATTGGTGAGCTAGATAAAAAACTAGACTCACCTTTATTGTGAGTTTTTGTCTCTAAAAAGCCAAATTCAGGATAATGTGAGCAATCCAAAGAAAGGAGTTTTGTAACCAGGCATCTGTGAACTCTGTAACTTTGCCTTCACTCCATGCCCTCTGCCCTGCATTTTACATTGCTTCCCACACTCCCTCTCCCAGATAACAAAATCATTACAGCCTTAAGAAACCTTATTTATAAAGAGGCTTTTATACAAAGAGTTCATAACCCTGTCACATAACTATAAGTGGATATTTTCAGCCAAAGATAAATTAAAGTTTTACAATGACAAAGTATGATAAATGAACCTCTATTTGATTAATTACGCAAGGGCAAGTATGATTTACAGTCAAAATCTTGATTCTCAGATGCCTGAGTTTCTTTTTTTCCATTTTTATACATTGATGATAAAGACCTAAGACAGACTTTTCTCAGAAATGGCCTCCAATATTCCAGCCTCGGGCAAGGGAGGCAGAAAGGGAGGGAGTGGGCAGCCACTCGGTCGTTGGATGGCAAGAAGGGCAAGTGGTTCTGAAAAGAAGTACTTGTTTAAAATCTAGGAAGCTTCCATGGACTCAGAAGAAAGTCTATGCTATTGGGGCGCAGAATAAAGGCCTTTCCTGAGCAATAGTATGATACATGACAGACATACTTAAATAGTATCTAACCTTCCTATTAATGTGATTTTATACAAATGGTACCTAAGAGTACAGATTTGAAACAAGACTTATCCCATAGAATATTATAATTACCTTTATTAACATGCTAATCATTGAGATTTTCAATGAACACAGAAGAGGAAGGAAAAAAAAATCCTTGGCCTAGAAGGGTTTCATTTAAAAACAACCTACATGAAAAGGAAGGCAATTAGTTTCCATGTTACCTAAACACAATACTAATTTAGTCCTTATTTCAGTTAACAAATGGGAACATAGGTATGGCTTACTTACAAAGAACCCCTCAAAAGTTGTAATTAAAATTAATTAAATGTCAAATGCTCTAGGAGATCTCATTAATTAGCGGAATCCTGAGTGAATCTTTTTGTAGAGCAAATTATTTTGAAAAGTAAATAATCATTTCCAGATTAATCTTTTAGTACCTAAACTTGAATATTAATACATCACGTTTATTCAGGATAATCTGCCCTTTAATGCCTTTTCTAATATTAATATTTGATAGAGGGGGAAAAAGCCCAGACAAAATAAAAAATAGAATCAGTTTTCATAGCCCTTTTACCCAGTTTATAAACATACATTTTTATAGCACTTTCTTAACTTGGCCCCTAATTCTGTAAGGGGGGGGTACATCCAGAGTTATGAGATCTGGCAGCACCATGACCCAGCCCAACCATGCCTGAGGAATGGGGTTAGTTATCCAAGGCAACCTCTCACCTTTAGTACTTCTATATAGGTTTGCCCAGGAATGCTAGTTTCTTGTCACTTGTTTGTAGCCTTAGAATCCCGTGGCTTTTTCACAGGCACTCTGTGGTTCTCCAACACTCCTGAGTCCTCTAGTAAAGGATTATGTTATTGGGATCCACAGGATGCCAAGCATTTCTCGGGCTCTTTTTTTGGCTTATGATGATTACAGAGTTTATGATGATTCCACACCCGGGTAACTATAACACCTATCTTATCAACTGGACTTTTAAAAAGTCAGATTAATAGAACGTTTTGCTATTTTTAAAACCAATTGTGTTCCTGTAATATCTTAGAGACCTAGCGAAATGAACGATCACACGTACTTTTGGATGGTGAGGCCGAGTGGCCGCTGTCTGGGTACTGTGGTGGCTGACCCCTGCCCTCTGGCTGTGGAGAAGGACGTGCCCACCCCCGTCTGCCTCCTGACTCTTTGCCTCCACCTTATGAATGTGGAAAGGGTGACTTCCCCTCTCCGTCCCTTAGTCAAGGAAGGACAGAGAGGAAAAAAAAAAACCCTCTAAAAAGTCAGTACCTGACCTTAAATTGGAATCCATCCTTTATTATAGTATTGCTATTTATTTTGAATGTTTGCCAAGTGCCAGGGAAAAGTGCCAAGTACTTTCTATAGCGCAATAATGCAGCGAGTGAAGAAAGTCTCACCCCCACGGGAACTGACTCCAGGAGGTCACATATTTCTCCAAGGTATGAAGCTACTAAGTGGCCATACAAGGATTCACATCCACGTGTGGCTCCTAGATGTCATACTATCACATAGTGTGCAGACCACTTCTCTCCAGAATTCCACTGAGAGGGGAAAGGAAGACTTCCAGGGTACCTGGTATCTGCTTCCATTTTCTTATCCATTGTTAGGCCTGTTAGAGGCAGATCCGGGCACCGCAACTTACTTCTCCATAGTTACATCCATTTTTTTTCAATCACCTACTGGAGGAGGCCCAATCAGGCATTCAATTCACCCTATAGGTCTTATTTCTCTCAAACACCAACAGGAGTGCTTCATTAAAGGAACCTCATTTATGATGGACTTCCGGCCTCCCAACAATGAATACATGCTACCAATCCATCTTACAACTCACTCCCTACACCCCGTTTCTCATAAGCTGTGGGGGCACCCCTGTCTATCGCAAAGGTCAACACATTTGCCAACACTGCAGTAACACCTGGCGGAAGCCAGTGGTTCACAAAGGAGCTCCTACTATGATTTTCCTTTCACCAGAGTCTCAGGAACTGCTGTAAATGTCAACAACCAACCAAGAGTGAATGTAGTTTTTTCTATTTCTGAAGACAGATGGAGGACATTGATCACTGGTTCCTGGGGTCTTCAGACAGGATCCTGCCACACAAAACGTTGTAGGAGACCTGTGACCCTGTAGTTTTGATAACCATTTTGTAATTCACTGTGCAGACCGGAGCAATCTGGGCGGCAAACATCCTATTTATAGAATTTTGCGTAATATAAAGTCTTCCCAGCATTGCTCTCCAAAATGGCATTTTCTAAAGAGGAAAAAAAAAAAGTTCTTGAAGATTGTCACTGTAGAGTGTATCTGGGCAAATATTTTAGACATATCAGCTAATACTCAGAGAATTAAAATGATGAAGAGGCTCCCCCGCCAATGTTATGAAATAAAGGACATGTTTGGAATAAACATAGGGATCAACAAGGATAATCCACTTAAGAGGGACTGGTAGGCCGGGCGGGGTGGCTCACGCCTGTAATCCTAGCACTCTGGGAGGCCGAGGTGGGCGGATTGCTCAAGGTCAGGAGTTCGAAACCAGCCTGAGCAAGAGCAAGACCCCATCTCTACTAAAAATAGAAAGAAATTAATTGGCCAACTAATATATATATAGAAAAAATTAGCCGGGCATGGTGGCACATGCCTGTAGTCTCAGCTACTTGGGAGGCTGAGGCAGAAGTATCGCTTGAGCCAGGAGTTTGAGGTTGCTGTGAGCTAAGCTGACGCCATGGCACTCACTCTAGCCTGGGCAACAAAGTGAGACTCTGTCTCAAAAAAAAAAAAAAAAAAAAAAAAAAAAGAGGGACTGGTGGATCATTCTGATCTGGGGGTACCTTGCAAAATTTTACTTGTGGGCTCAGTTACAACGTACAATGGGAGAGTTCCTGTCTCCTCCTTCAATCAGCAACTGTTTACTTTTCCCTGGGACAGTCTTGTCAGGAAGGGAATAGCCGTTCCTATTCCAGACAGGTCAGTGGCAGCCTTTTGCTTAAACAAACTGTATTACACAATCTTTACAAACGTACAAGATGACCAGAGCATCAAGTACAAGGTATATAACAAAGCATACGGACAAGGCTGAGCTGATTACTCTGTCCCTGAGGACTTCCTTGTCTGGCCCCACGACCTTGTTTCCCTGTTGAAGACGGGAAAGGGCCGAGGGGAACCCAGATGATGCTAGAGCTGCCGCACCACTCAGGAAAGGAAGTACGCGTTACCGTTGAAGGGGGAGGTTGATTCTCACTCTCACAGAAAGACAGACTGTCAAAATCTGGTGGGGAAAGAGCACAATGACATATGCCACAACTTAACGACACTGGAGCTGAAAGTGAGGAACAGAAGACTCAGCAGAAGCAAACCAGCCAACGTGCACTGCAATGCAGCCATGGCAGCTCTAGAAGGTAACGTGGCCAGGTCGTGCGCTGTGGCCAAACAGGGCATTCGCCAACGGCCAGCTTTGCTCCCCTTACTAGGACAGACACCCTTTCTTTGACTCTTTTCCACGGCTGCAGCACCCTCTTTCCCTAAGGCGCTGGTGGGAGCTGTCACCTTCCCAGATAATGTCCAGCTGGCCCCAGTTGAAAGCTCACCAGCATCTTTAATTATTGGGCGGGACAGCCATTGGATACACGGCACATCTCTCTCCAGGACTTGCTCCACTGGAACTTGCCAGAGAAGAACTTTTATTTAATTCTGTGGGAGCACTTGAATTTATGCCCCATTAAAGTTCCCTTTTGAAAATTACAAGCTGAAGCCACATCTAACAATTATGACGTTCTTCAGATCCCACGCACATCCTAAAAATGGAAAATTCATTTCATGGTCATAGAACCAATAAAAAAATATGACTTCATTTGAAATGCCTAATTTTTTTTTTAAAAAAGCAAATTAAATGATTTCAGGTGTTTATAAAAAAATCTTTATGTTTACAGCATTCTGTAAACACTGGACACACTCTGAAAAGATTCTCTTACGTCATAAGAAATTACAGTTTAGACTGGAGGTCAAAATCTTTTCATTTCCTGTGAGATTTGGTTTTAGTTTCAAATTTAGCTCTAGTATTTTTCTTTTAGTACCAAGACTAACCTCTTGACTTAACTGGACCTCTTAATATTTAGTTTTCATTAGCCACAGAAAAAACACATGATACCAGTTTCCTACCTCTAAACTTGGTTACATAAATTACTCCGGGTGTGACCATCTTGGATGAGTCCATCGGTCAATCAACAAACATGCATCCCCAGTATACACCACGTAGGACCCAATTCAATAGGAAAAGCTCTTGTGGTCATGTTCCTATTGAAGACCCTAGCTATCAAGTAACATCAAATATACAGCTGAGTTAAGACATCTCTAAATTGCCTGGAGTATCTGCTTGGAGGTATGTCCCCTTCCTTTTTTTCTCTGACAAGAATACAAGGACCTGAGCACGACTTCTCCAAATATTCCAAACTCCTACTAAATACAAGGATCTCTCGGCTTATGCCTTGAGTCCTGGTAGATCTTGTAAAGAGCTGGAGAAAGTCCAGGCATGTAGCTTCTGGGGAATTCCTATGTTCTGGAACAAAGAGCCAGTCATCGGTGGACCCTCTCTCAGGAAAACTCTGCAGGAAGGAGGGCTCTCTATGGACAGCTAAGCACGGCGATTGGCACAAACTGCTGCCTGACACTCGGGCTGTCCGTGTCCTGGCTCCAGCCTTTCAGCTCCCACTGCCGTTCCTACATCCTGTCCAGCCCTATTCAGTGGCCCAACAGAACTCCTTGTTTTTCCTCATTTGTGCTTAAAGCCATCCAGGCTTCCACCCCCACCTGCTCCTACTGTTCTGTTTGGAATGCCCATCACCCTCACCTCTCTGCTCTTCCTACTCACGTACGTGCTCTGCGCTCACTGCAACAGGCGTCGTCTCCATGAAGGCGCCTCTCATTCGTCCCCCAACCAGAAGTTTCCCTTTCTCTTTGGAACTCCCACACACATGATCTCTCTCTCTCTCCCTCTCCTTTTATCACCATTTAGTTCATTTAATAGTCACCTCCTTTCATCTGTAACCTTCCCTAAAACTGAGAAGTATCAACACTAGGGTTGAGTCCAGGTTAAAATGGTTGCATTTCTAACATCTAGCCCAGCAACTCCAAGGTTTTGAAACTGAGTTCTGCACAGCCCCAGGGTTCAGGAGAGATGTCCAGAGATCACCTGGTCAGGGGCAGAGAGCAGGCAGGGGCATGCGGAAGGCCCCCTCCCTGCAACCTGTGCTTTAGTCAGATGGGTTTTAACTCTTCTGTATATTGGGATTCAGGTAAGGTTTCTTCCCCTCCACCCGCCCCCCCCCCCCAAGGAAGGGTTCTTTTAGAGATAGAAAAAAGTAAACCACTATAATGGATATTGTCAAATAAATGAATAGAATGATACCTAATGCCTCTAGCACTTTCACTCTTCAGATGTAATGAAATTCAATGGTCAAAAATGAGCAGCAAAGGTTCAAATCCGCCGTCAATCAAAGAACATGGTCAAGATAGAGCCCTTTCTCCTGTTGTGTACTGAAGTGTACTGAAATTTTAACTTTATATTAAAATTAAATAGAAGCCTCATCAAGCCCTGAATGAGTTATGTTTAAGGTGTTAAAAAGAACCACCCCAGCTCCTGGTTCTGGGGTGTGTGTGTGTTCATACATGAGCACAGCCACCATGCGTTGATCTCAGTGTAACTTCAGGGATACAGGAGAGTTACACTTGATGCTGATGTTGCTTGATTCTCCTCTGCTCCCCTTCCTACCCTCACACAACTTTACTCCTTCAGTCGTTCCCAGGACTGCAAACGGCACTCATACCCACTCTTATCGCTCCAGCTAAAAATCTTGGCGTTCTGCTTCTTTCCTTCCCACTCACATCCACTTCAGCAGTAACTGCTGTTGGGTCTACCCCTGAAACACGCTCTGCAGCAGCTACTGGGGCCCGGGGGGCATGGCCCCCTCATTCCTGTGCTGCTGCAATCGCCTCTTCATGGCCTCCAGCTTCCACTCTCTCCTCCCTGTGATCCGTTCTCTAGGTAGCAGCAAAAGTCACGTTCAAACCTCTCCTGCTAAAAACTGCCAAAGCGTTTCTCATCACATATAGAGTAAAACTCTGACTCCTGATTGGTCAAAATAATCTGGCTAGCATGTATACTTCACCTCAAACTAAACAGATTGGCTCATTCTAATAATAGTCAGCTGGGGAGTTTTCCTCTAAGAAAATAGATTGGAGGATGACTGAGGAGAGGGAAGAAGGGAAGGAGGGAGAGAGGGGAGGAATGGCACACCACTCACTCAAATCCAGAAAGGACTTACGGCTTCAGATTTGGGAGGCACTGGAGGTGGAGGTAGGGCAGTATCTGAAGACTTCATTGCTGCTCCCAGAGTCCCGGGGACAGGAAGAGGAGAAGTTGCACATTTGGACCGGGCAGAACCTAGAAACTGATCACACCTGCTCTTCTCACTCAGGGAGCGAGCAAGAGGCTGATGGCTGGGCTTGCCTTCCTCCAGCCATAGCTCTTCGTAGGGAAGTTCTGACTTCCCCGGGGCGCCTGCCGATTCTTCGCTGGTCTCAGGGAAAAGGTAGTCGCTCCCACTGTCACCAGAGTCCTGATAGGGCAGGATGTCATGAGGAAAGGGGGCCCACTCTCCCCCCAGGTCCCTGCAGCCGTGGAGGTTCACCTCGCTGTTGCCATGGAGATTGTTGCCATACACACACACTGAGAGCCGGTGGAAGGACTGGGTCAGCTCATCGCGGGCGTAGCTGAGGGAGTTGGGCACGTGGTTGTGGCCGGAGCACCGGCCCTTCTTGGGGCTCTTGCAGTCCTCGGTCCAGTCGGTTTTCACGTCGCGGACAGCCCGTGAATACTCGTCAATGTCAAACTGTTCTTGGCAGATCCCCAGCCAGTGATGGACCAGGGTTTCGGGCCATCCCTCCCCCTTCACCAGGTGTTCTGGGAGGCTGAACTTGGGGACGGTCAAGTGCAAAGGGAAGTGCATGGGGAGGATCTTGTTGTTCCGCAGCACACAGCAAACCACCACCGTCTTGGTCTGGATGTTGACGAACTTGTAGCGGTGCCCCTCGCGGATGAAGTGGAGGTCGTACGGGTTTCTGGGTGGAGGGCTTGGCACAGTCACATTCACAGGAAGCCTGGTTTTCTCCACTATGTTGCGGATGGTGTGTTCACCCTCCTGCATCTGAAGTTCCAGGGGACTCCGGGTGCTAAATCTGCCCTTGCACTGGAATGGAAGGCTGATGCTTTCATTGGTCCGGTGATTCATGCAGATGAGGCATGGCATTTTGCCCTTTCCCAGCTTGCTGATGGAATTGAGCTTCCCGATCTTTTTGAAGATCGTGTTGAGTCGTGACTTTTCCTTGAAAGTTTTTGCATAAAGGATCTCTGCCTGTCCCATTAGAGTGAGTTCATCCCCAGTACACAGGGTAATGTTGTAAACTTCAGTGTCCTCATGGCATTCACCTGAAGCAACCTAAAATACGATAAATCACATTTTAGCTTAGTGTCTTTCATCTATTTGTGCAGAGTCTTAAAGAACTTCCTATTCAGACACACACACACACACACACACACACACACACACGACACACAGAGAAAAATGCTGTGCTTTGTTGTAATATTAAATTTAGACATTCTGTTTCTTTCATAACATTTATGTGTTTAACAATAACCACTTTTTGTACAAGATATTAGACTTTCAGAAACATCTTTTTTCCCTGCAGATACACAGTAGTCTATCATCTAGATAATTATTAATACTTTGGGACATTAATGTTACCACTATTTCTTTTTCAGTTATAAGTAATGCTTTCATGAACACTCATGTAGAAAATTCCCTGTTTTTTATTATTTAAAAATTTACTAATTTTTTACTGTTTAAAATTTTACCAAATTTTGAAGATTTGGAATTGAGACAAAGAATTTAAAAGTGTTTTATTTCTCCATTTTCTTCTCTATTATTATACAAACTATTCATACTCATTGGAAGAAATATTAGAACATACAGATATAAAAATGAAAAAATTCTGTACTCTCTTACCACTAACGATAATCTGTCAGTGATTTTATACTAATAGAAAGAAAGAAAAAAAAGAAATGGGATCTAGCCTTCTATCTCAGAGATAAATATATATACACACAATTTTGTTAACTGAGTTTATAACTACAATCTATCTGTTGCCCCAGGTATATACTTCATCAATTGTAATACTGACCTAATGTATTCTGTTATATATGGATGTGCCTTAATTTATTTGACCAGTTCCTTACTGTTAGATGGGTTTTTCCAATGTTCAGCAATTACAAATAGTAGTGCAATGAACTTTTTTATAGCTCATTTCTTTAGGATAAGGTACCAGAAGTAGAAATGCATGGACAAAAGCTATGTATATATTTGTGTGTGTGTGTGTGTGTGTGTGTGTGTGTGTGTATATATATATATATATATATATATAATGTGTGTGTGTGTGTATTATCCATTGTGTTTCACCACTGTTATATTTATTTTTATGTCTATCACTTTATGAAATTATATCTCCCTATACCCATGCTGAAGTTTACTTCATGTTTACCACTATGAAAGGTAATGCATGCATTCTGAATTTATTTGTTCTTGTTTTATTTTAAATATCTTTATTATTCAAAAAAATTAAGTCAAAAAGAACTTTTTAAAAACTTAAAATTGAACATAAATGGAAACAGATGAACCCAACTGTATTTCAAATCAATAAAATAACCACTTTGGGGACAGAGAAATAATCCAAGTAACTGGAATGCTGTCTTTGACCATATAATGCTGCAGGGGAAAAAAGGCCAATAAATATTATGCTCCTTCTTAGATTTGTTTTCATAGGGATGTAGGGGGAATGATTCTGAGTCAAATTTATGTGTACTGGAAGACTGAATGAACAGGTAAGTGTGTTGATGTTATGGATATTATAGTTTTCATTATAGAAGGAGAGACAGAAATATGGAATGGAGAAAGGCATGCAAGGGAAGAAAGAACTCCCTGGAGGTTGGATTGGAATTGGAGATATCAGTATTAACTTATAATTTTAAGAAGCTATTCACATACACACAAGTACACCTTAGTTTTTTCCTTTCCAAGCAACCAGAAGCTAAGACTTCTAGTATCCTAAACCCAGTACCCAAACCATCCCCCACTAAAAGGAACCAGAGCTCCTTGGAGAAATGAGTGATTTCAGGGGAAGGGCAGAAAAAGCACAAGATGAGCTTGGAACATTCTATTGTGCCAGAAAGTAAAGTGCTCATAAGATGATGAGAACAAGCCAAAAAGACACAGGAGCCAGCCAGAATGGGCTCCCACTGGCAAAATCTGGGACAATTTGAACATCAAAATAAATAACAACCATAATGAATTATTACAATCTGTTGACTAAAATAGGAATGTCTAAGTTCATGCTGATAGCCAAAAAGATGAACAAATGAAAAAAATGCATGAGGGAAAAGCTGACAAATATGTGCAGGACTGGGAAATCATAATAATTTTGTAACTTTATTATTTATTACTATTAAACTTTATGTTATTATAACTTTACTACTATAGTAAAGATTGGTTTATACATGAATCATCAATGGATACTCAATTTGTAGAAGTCTGATGAAGAGCAGGTCATGTGCATAGTCTTAACGTGTCTTCCCCCAGAATGCTTATTAACTGCAAGGGGGAAAAAATTAACTATATAGTGGAGAAATTGGACAATACCTGGACCACATGATCACATTTAATATCACCAAAGGCATACTGACGTTGCCTGCTTCTGAATGTGATTCCCTGAGAAGTTCATGACCTCACTTATATAACATTCCAGCTAAAACTGCACTACCAAAATCTAATCATGAGGAAATGTCAGATAAACCCAAACTGAGAAATAGTCTATAAAGTATCTAGAGTGTATTCTTAACAAAATGTTCATGCCATAAAAGACAAAGCTGAAGAACTGCTCCAGATTAAAGTGAAATAAAGAGAAATGAAAAGTAAATGCAATTACACTATTGGGACTGCTGGCAAATTTGGAATAGGAACTGTAAATAAAAGTATTATCACTGTTAATGTTCCTGAATGTTCTGTGCTTACATAAGGAAATAACCTTATTCTTAGGAACTATACACTGATATGTTAAGGGGTAAGAGCATAATGTATTCAATTAACTCTCAAATGATTCAGAAAAGGCTAAGTTATATTGGACATACGTATGTATATAAGTATGTGGGGGGGGGGCTGGAAGATGATAAAATAAATGTGCCAAAATGGTAAAAATTGGTGCATCTGAATAAAGTGTTCCAGTGTTCTGAGAGTCCTCATATTACTCTTGCAACATTTCTTTAGAACTGTTTAATTTAGATTAACAGAACTAATTTAGATTAACAGAATCTAAAGAACTGTTTCTTTAGATTATTTAATAATTAAAAGGTTAAAAAAAAAAAGAAGTTTTAGCTATTTTTGCCTGCTTATTTTTCCAGATGAACTTTAGAATCATTTTATCTATAGTTGGCATTGATAATTTTATTTGAAGTGCATTAAATCTACATGGTATTTTGGCAAAAAGTGACATCGTTATAATAGCATTTCCAAATACGCACAAAGATAATTCTCATCATGTATTCAGATCTTTTATTTCCTTTATTAGCATTTAAGTTTGCCTTCATTATCAATCCTTGGATCTTGCTGTTGATTTGTAGTTGTTATGTTTTGTTGCTATTCTGTATGTGTAATATCTTGCTGTAATCGTTTCTGCAGTTGATTCTCTTGGGATTAGTAGGTGGTTGTATCTCACACACATGATGAAAATCTATCTTCATATTTTCAATTTTCATCCTTTTGCTCCCATAACAGAGTGGTAGTGGTAAGAGTGAGCATCTTTATGTTGTTTCAGATTTGTCTTTCAATATAAAACAGTGAGAAATTTGTTGGCTTGAGATAAATACTCATTGTCATATAAGTAGTGTGCCTTTCCTAATTTCTAAAAGTTTCTACACAGAAACTTTTAAGAATTTTAATCAAATGCTGTTTCTGTATCGAATAAGATGGTCATATATCTATTTTTAATGTTTTCGATGTACTGATTTTATATCATAGATTCTGAAATATTAAAATAACTCTAGATGCTTTAAAAAATCGATATGATCATGGTACACTTAAGACAATATTGCATGATTCTCTGATAGCATCTGATCTATGACTTATGTGTCATAGTCACAGGTGATACCAGTCTACAGTCTTATTATGCTACCTTTATCAGGTTTTGGCATCAGGCTAACATTGACCTTGAGATTAAACTCTTTATTTTATGCTAATAAAAAAGTGTCTGGGTAAAGGGACTGACAATATTCATACTGCTTACTGAGTAGCGACCATCAGCATATATTTAGAAAACTAGGAATAACAATCTTTGTAAATCATTTCTTATCTACTATTCTAGATCATCTCTGTAAAATTATAATCTCTGGAATAAGCAATTTGTCAATCACCATTAGTACTATAAAAAACAAACAGCTCTGTTGTTTCCAGAGTGAAGTGAATTTCTCTGTAGGAGTCCTTGGAAGTACATAATGGACAGAATACTATTCTTTTAACGGCAATTCATGCTGCTAAGGTTTAAAGTTCATTTTAGATGACTCAGATACCTGTTGATATTTTTTAACAAGACCTCAACTGCATTTACTTTTATTGTAAAAGTTATTAGAATTATCTCTCTCTTTTTTTTGAGACAGGGTCTTGCTAGATTGCCCAGGCTGGTCTTGAACTCACGGGATCCTCCCACCTCAGCCTCCTGAGTACCTGGGACTACAGATGTGTGCCAATGTGCCTGGTTTGTGTTTCCTTTTAGATTCAGTATTCACCTGGCCCTAACATAGATGCAGGCTTCTAAATAGGAGTAAGCCTAGGAATTTAAACAAAGAAATAAATTTTCAACTTTTTATTTGAAATACTTTCAGCTTTGCATAAAAGTTGCAAAGGTACTGTGGACAGTTCCTGTATACTATTCACCCAGCTTCTCCTGTTCCCATCTGACATGACCATGAACATTTATCCAAATAAGAAATTAACAATGGTGCAGGCCAGGCGCGGTGGCTCACGTCTGTAATCCTAGCACTCTGGGAGGCTGAGGCGGGTGGATTGCTCGAGGTCAGGAGTTCTAAACCATCCTGAGCAAGAGCAAGACCTGTCTCTACTAAAAATAGAAATTAATTGGCCAACTAATATATATAGAAAAAATCAGCCAGGCATGGTGGCGCATGCCTGTAGTCTCAGCTATTTGGTAGGCTGAGGCAGAAGGATCACTTGAGCCCAGGAGTTTGAGGTTGCTGTGAGCTAGGCTGACGCCACAGCACTTATTCTAGCCTGGACAACAAAGCAATACTGTTTCAAAAAAAAAAAAAAAATGGTTCAATACTATCACATAAACTATAAGCTTTATTAGGATTTCATCAGTTTTTTTTTCTCTCCACTAATGTTCTTTTTCTATCTTAGGATCAAACCAGGATACCACATTGCTTTTAGTATCCTGAGCTGTGAGTTTCTTGGTCTTGTTTTTATGACCTTGACAGCTTTGAAGAATACAGCTTAGATGGGTTTTTTTCCCCCCAAAGAGTTAATAAATCATTCACAAATAATGATACTTGACACATATGAGTGCTGCCTTTCTTTTCCTATAGCATCTGCGGCTTCAAGGTTTCAATTATTTTATTCTCTTGACTTTGGTCACCAAGAATTATTTGCTATTCATTTTAACTAGCATACAGTTCAACTTGCAGCAATATAGGTAAGGTCAGTGCTACTGCTCATAGTCCAAATATGGCCCATCATCTGATTTTGTAAATAAAGTTTTATTAGGACAACACCACACCCACTCATTTATACTATTAACTAAACTACAAGCTGAGTTTGAAGCCTGTCTTTAGTATTAACTGACCTCAGACAACGTGATCTACTTTTTTGAGCCTCAGGATCCTCATCTGTAAAACAGAATACCATCATCTATTTTGCAGGCTAAGTGAATGTATGTAATTAACTGCCCACAGAGCTTGGCATATGGTGGGCTCTCAATAAGCAGCAGCCATCATTACTATTACTTTTATTAACAATAAAAACCATTTACTACTTATAATTCTGTTTCACGTTGCTTTTTCACATTTCTGTTTCACATCTCCATATTTTCATGTTGATTTCTAAGTTTTCATCCACTACTCTTTTCAAGCCCAAACCACTACTTCTAAGCATTATCCTTCTTTCTGTATTGAAGACTTGTTCAAGTTTTTATTGAATGTTATACCAAAATAAAACTTAATGTCAGGATTACATAGTTATATCCCAAAGGAAGTGAACACATGGAAATGATTCAAAATAACAACATTTTAGAATAGACTAGTTTGCAAAACACTCAGCTGCATTGCTATACTTTCTTTTTATTGGAACTTTGTGAAAAACTTGGCAGGTCACATATTTGGAGAAAGATGGAGACAGGGATGTTGAGGGAGAGGGTGCACATGAGATTTGAGAAAAACACACACGTTCACTCAGACAATAAACTATTTCCAGTTAATATACAGGAAGCCAACAATGATGCTTCCCAAATGCGAAGGAATGACAAAGCATATGTTTCTTTTTATCTCTTTAAATTTGACATTTACTGTATTTTTCCTAATTTACCTATATAAACAAATACCTTTCAGAATGAGTTATAGGTCTAGTGAAATACTGCACAACCAATGAACTAAAAAGAGAATGTCTACTAGTTTGTGAGACACAAATTAGACAGTACATGTACAGATTAAACAGATCAAAGTTATCTTTACTAAATGCCACTATCTGGGCACATTTATAACAGTTTTGTCTACATTTTTATATATGTGTGTACTTCTTAAGTTACTCCTACCCCCAAACATAAAAACGCCTAACATATGTGAGTACACTCTGTAATTCCATGCTTCCAACTCTGATGTCGTTATTAATACTAGCGATTAGCCCTGCATAAATTATGAAAATACTGACCCATTCTGTGGTCACTATTAGTGACAGATGAAGACTCTCATAAATAAATGTTCTTCCTTTATAGTGGCTGAGCCAAATAGTCTCCTTACGTTTCCACAGATGTAATTTATTTGCATAATTTCTTTCCTTTACAATTTTTTTTTTTAATAGCAAAAGAAACAATGCGTTCTGTCTAAGTGCTTTGGTATGTGTGCCTGGTTAATGTTTCTAGTTTCAATGTTTCCTGAGAGGAAGTAATTCAAAGTGTGTTATCTAAACAACTCTAATAGGTCTAATCCAGGAAACTATCAGGGTTGTACTATTTACTGTTCATCATATTACTCAGAATTAATACCCTATGGTCAAGAAACATTTTAAAACACTGATATAAAATTTTTCACGCACGCACACATTCATTCATTCTGAAGGTTCTAGCAACAGGAAATCTGCTGTCTAATAACAGTTGTTTAAAAGATCAAACATGTAACAGAGGTTAAAATTCCAAGTTTTAAGTAAAAATCAGGATTGATCTGATATATAGATTGACTAAATAATATTTGACTAATATTGCACCATGATTCCCCAGATTCAATTTTTAGAACTGTTTCCTTTGGGAAAATGGCAGAAAATGAGAAAGAAAGTATAATAAAAGTTAAGATAAATGTCAACCCTGAGTGTTGGTGTTTTCTTTTTTTAAAACAAACCAGGAAATAGGGCAAGAATGACAAGTACAATGGCCATGATTTAATTTGTGACGGCACAGCAGAGGGCTTGCCAAATGGTAGTTTTTTGGAGGAGGTCTCGAAACCTCAGATGACAAAAAAAAGCACTGAGCTGTCTTCAAACACTGAAATAATTAACCTCACAATTGTACCCAATTTATCATTCTGAATGAATCTTGAAAATAAATGACATCTGACTCACCCGAAGGAAAACATGTAATTTTTAAAAAGTGGAATATAAAAATAAAAATGGCTACATCGAAATCCATTCATTTTTACCTGCAGATGCTATCTAAAGAAAAAAAAAAAGGAACCCATTCAATCTTCATTTTTAAAATTCCTTTTTACATCTAACAAAATTCAGGTTGCATAGTAATCAACAATTTCTGACCTCTCTGGAATACAGCCAAGAACGAGTCCATGAGCTAACCAAAAAGATGGGATGTAGCTGACGTTAGGGATTATGGGAAAAGCCTATAAGGTCCTTAATTTAGTGTACTTAAGCCTATCTCATCAAAACTCTATCAAATGTGGTTACCAGTTTCTAGCCCACATCAGAAGAGAAGTAGAAATTAAAACCAGAAACAGGGACTGTTAAGGCAGGTATTCTAACAAACAACAACCAAACAAAAATTTAAAATGAAACTACAAAACACCAAATCCTCAGAGTTCAGAGTCTCTGCATATAAAGCAAGAGTCATACTCATCTCAAGAGGTGCTGAGTGCTTCAATAAAATACAGAACACGAAGTGAAGGTGCATTTACATTCTGTTCGAGTACTCTCATTGAGATGGTAGAAAAGTGTACTCTAAGATACTGAAAGGAAATTACAGTCATTTTGGACAGAATTTTGTTAAAATTCACAGGTACCCCAAAAGCTGGTGAGCTAGAATTACTCATGCTCTAAAGTTTCCAGAGAGACTCAAGGGGGGACAGGGGCAAGGGAAATATACGTAACCTTAACATTTGTACCCTCATAATATGCTGGAAAAAATTAAAAAAAAAAAATAAAATAAACATGAAAAAAATATAATAAAGTCTCCAGAGAGGAGGTAGGAAATGCTGGAGCAAGCGATCCCTAGTCATTTTGAAAAATCACAGGAAAAAATTGCCTCCCTGATGTTATTATAAACTTAAAACATAAGGAGATTCTTTTTCTGAATTATGGAGACAGAAACTAGGAATGGTTTCTTTTAAACTAGAAATGGTGGTTGCAACTGAACTATACTCTGAAAACAAAACATAACAAGACAAGAAAAAAAAAAAACCCAAAGAATACTAAATGTTTTAGTACTATTTTGTATTACTTTACAGGTCAATTACAGGATGGCCAATATATGCAGAACAAAGTCTACCAATAAATTGTTTTTGCATTTTAATTACGAGAAAAGCAGAATCACAGGCAGCCAAAAACCTCTCCATTAATGTATTTTCAAGGCCCTGTCATTTGTTCTGTTAAAATGAATTAAGAAACAGGACATATGTTTAATTTGTTAACTGCCACATCTATGGAAGTAAGACACAGTCAAAACTGGTTAGCAGAGGGGGCAGGTCTTTATTCCTCAACACTTTTTCAGATGGCAACTTTAAAAAGGGTAACTATTAATAGTATGTTAAGGCCGGGCGTGGTGGCTCACGCCTGTAATCCTAGCTCTCTGGGAGGCCGAGGCGGGCGGATTGCTCGAGGTCAGGAGTTCGAAACCAGCCTGAGCAAGAGCGAGACCCCGTCTCTACTATAAATAGAAAGAAATTAATTGGTCAACTAATATATACAAAAAAAAAATTAGCCGGGCATGGTGGCGAATGCCTGTAGTCCCAGCTACTTGGGAGGCTGAGGCAGGAGGATCGCTTGAGCCCAGGAGTTTGAGGTTGCTGTGAGCGAGGCTGACGCCACGGCACTCACTCTAGCCTGGGCAACAAAGCGAGACTCTGTCTCAAAAAAAAAAAAAAATAGTATGTTAAGATAAAAAGCACACACAGATTGCCTCAAATCTATTACTTGAGAAAAAAATGGCTGATTTTTGGTAACCTGGAAGCCTTGGAAGAAATTCTAAGTTCTGTATCAAGTTGCACTGACCATGTTCAACTTCAGAACTTGTACTTGTTTATTCAGCAATGCATTTTAGCCACTTGTGTGTATCTTTAATACTGCTTCGAGCAACAATGCAAGAACCCAACTCTAGTCTTTCTTCTCTATTATTACTGGTTAACACTTTAAAAATTCCAGGTTAATGCTTCAGAGGAATATTTCTGAAGGAGTTCATTTTGGCACATGATATTTAATTAATTAGAAACTACAGGGATGCTGAAAGAAAACATCAAGATAAGTTGCAGGATTTTATTTTTTAAATATTGGCATCATACTCTGGTATGAATAAGATATAAAAAAGGTACATGGATAACATTCATAAGAGCTGCCAAATCCTGTGTGTCAGACCAAAACTGTTTCAGAAATACAAGTAACAGAAGGATGTTGGCTATGTATTGTATAACACGTAATAATTATTAAACATATTTAAATTTTAAAAAGAAAATGAACTAAGTGTGTAAGCTATTGTGTCAAAGGGAAAGTATATTCTGATCACTATCTTGGGCCTTCTCTCAAATCCACAAAGGGAATGTGATGAAGCAGAAAAATGAAGGTGATCGGATTGAATTAGGAGACCTGTTTCTATGCCAGGCTTTGCCGTTGAGTAGTTTTGTCGCTCTGTGTGAATCAAGGAAGTTTCTTAGTTGTTCCTTAGTTTTCATACTGGTTAAAAGGAGGAGGACTAGGTGGTGCCTAACGACCTTTCCAGATCTAAAATTTGATGATTATAAAAACTTAAAATCTGCAAACTTCCTCGTCCTATTGGATTATTTATAGTATTTTATCATTTTACTCTTGGTCACATTTCTCCATAGTGAGAAGCTCAGCTATTATTTAAGTTCTCTGAATCTTACATGACTTTTTTTTCCAATTAAAAGAGGCACCTCTGGGTATATTTACACAATGGAATACTATTCTGACTTTAAAAAGGGGAAAATTATGTCATTTGCAGCAATGTGGATGAACATGAAGAACATTATGCTAAGTGAAATACACCAGGCACAGAAAGACAAATACTACATGGTCTCACTTATATGTGGAAATTTAAAAAACTTAACTCATAGACACAGAGAGCAGGCTGGGGAGTAGGGGGAATGAGGAGATGTTGGTCAAAGGGTACAGGATCCAGTTAGATTAGGAAGAAAAAAATATATATTAGAGGCGATATCTATGTTAATATCTATGCTTGATTATGCTAATATATTATTATATATGATTATATGCTAATATTAACATATATGTTAATATATATGCTTCATTCAATCATCGTATTCCTATATTATAGCATCACTTAATACCCCATAAATATACACAATTATAATTTGTCAAAAAAAAAAAAATCCTTCTCCCCATACTAGCTCTGCTGCTAGGCACCAACACCCCCACCCATAGCAGGTGCAAAGCCAGTAACCAGAAGCTGATATGCAGGTGACAGGGCTGTCAGCTCAGCTCCTACCCCAGACCACATGGTATGGAAACTGTTCTGAAGAAGTCTGGGTAAGCAGAGGCAGTGACTATAATACTCATGTCTGACTGCAAACTCACATTCCTGAGTGGGTCACTTTCCCTAGCTGAGACAATGCAAACTTGTTATTTTGCCTCTGGGGAAATCTATGTTGGAACAGCTGAAAGTGTGGATCTCACTAGCTGGAATGAAAACAGCAACATTATAGCATCCAGATTAGGGTATCTGGGCTCCCTCAGACTTGAGCACAATAATTTTAATGTAGAAAGCTTTTGGGTTACTTCAGTGAAGACAGGATGCTTGGGACCCAAAGCCAATCCAAGGCTTCCCTTTCTTCCTTCTATCCCCAACTGTCACAGTAAAGATAGAACTTAATTTAAAACTTAATTTGTTAGTCATTATTCTGATGGCAGAAAACACATGTATTCACTGATTGCCCAATAATGGAGGGAAAAAAATAAAAAGAAAATGCATGTGTGGGAAAATTTCTCATCATTACTGGGCTGGGTTTGAAAAGCTGGAAGACATAATAATTCACTAGGTACTGGTGTAATAAGTCTCCAAAAAAAGTATTTGAAGTGAAGAGGGTGTTTTGAAACAATAAAACACAACTATTATGCACTGAGTTTTTAAAAGTAAGACACTGAGTGTAAAATATCAGATGAAGAGTATGTGCAACAATCTGTGGTAGGACATTTTTTTTTAATGTGAAAGTTAATTTTGTATGATTTTATGTTCTGAGTGAGCAACTGGTAAACTTTTTCTTACAAGTCCAGACAGTAATAATTTTAGGCTCTATGGGGCATACAGACTCTATTGTAACTACTCAACTGTGCTATTGCATAAAAGCAGCCACAGAGATTATATAAGCAAATGGACAAGGCTTTGTTCCAATAAAACTTTATTTATAAAAACAGGCAGCCTGTTCAGAGGCCATAGCTTGCCAATCTCCCACTAGATACTTGCAAAGGACTTGAGTGCATTACTTCACTTAATTCTCACAGCAAATCTATCAGGTGGGTAGTGTCACCCCCATTTTGCAGCTGAAGACTGTGGGCTCAAGGGGTGATGTGATCTGCCTGTGACTGAAGTCAACGCCTGGAGCCGGGGTCTAAACTCAGCCCCAAATCCAGAGCCTGAGCCATTACACAGTTCAAAAAATTTGTTCTAGATCACAGTGGCTTGGTTAAAGGGACAGGGCTTGAAAATTGTTAGTGCAGCTGTTTTTATTATTGAAAGGTAGAAGAATGGACCTTTATTTGGGATGGCCAACTCAGAAACAGGACATCTTCCGACTCTGGAAGAAAACACGAGAATAGAGATGGTTTGATAAAACTAAAAGACATAACTAGGAGAGAGAAAAAAAGTCTATTATAGTTAAAAAACAAATCTGCAGGATTTCTTGTTTGACAAGAAATTCTTGTCATGGAAACCAAAAAATCAAATGTATAAAGGGAAAACATGAGAAAGAGGTAGGTGACACTGCTGTTCCAAACACATGGAACGACTTTAGCTTCACAGGGACTGCAGGAGATGGACACAAATGATCAGCGAGAAGTAACCTGCCCGTGTAATATCCTTTTATTTTTTTTTGCCCTCTCATCTCTTATTTTCTGTTCCTACCATCTCAGCTGCTCGCTCAGATGGACATACATAGATCTGAAAACAGAGCTGCTCCTGTTGTTTCCTGTATTACTGCCTAAAGTTCAATTTCAAGCATTTCCCACACCCTACCACCACCTCACTTTCTCAAATCTACTTCAAAAGTTCCTCACTCAACCCCATCAGGAATCCAACTTTCAGTGGGGTTGCACTTCTTGTATTCTCACTTCCTCAGTGAGGATTCCATGGCTCAGGGCCACCTGTCACACCAGGGCCTGGTCCATCAACACCTTTGCTGATCTCTGTCACCTGGTAGCTGGAACTCTGATTAAACCCAGTTCTCTGCCCACTCTATACCCGCATCCAGGCAGCTGAAGGCAGCAGGAAAAACAAAAGGTTGGTGCTTAGTAATCTCACTTGAACTCTACCTTGAAAAAGACCCTGCCCTGCACTGCCCTCGTTAACCTGCTTTCCAGGTCTCTGAGCTGATCATCATTTCCTTTTGGTCAAGGCTACCAATACCCTCCCTCTTGCTAAATTTTATGGTTAGTTCCCAGTTCTCATCTGATTCCATTACTAAGTAGCATTTGACTCAGTTGTTCATTCCTCTTTGAAACTTGCTTTTTAGACACTATATGCTCCTGGCTGCCCTTCTACCTCACTATTATCCCTTTCAATCTCCTCTTCCAGACCTCTAAATGCCAGGGCATTCCAGGGCTCAATCCACAACTTCCTCTCTTTTCTGTCTAGTCTCTAGGTTAGAGTTTCTCAGCCCTGGCACTACTGACATTTTGGGTTGGATAATTCCTTGTTGGGGGGTGGCTGTCCTGTGCACTGTAGAATTTTTAGCAGCATCACTGGCCCTACCCACTAGATGCTAGTAATGTCCTCCACCCTACAGTCGTGACAATCAAAACGGTGTACAGATATTGCCAATGTTTCCTGAGGGACAAAAATCACTCCTGGTTGAAAACCACTGGTGTAGGTAAACTCAACTAGACCTATGGCTTTAAATGTCTTCCAGAAGATGATGAGCCTTAATGTACATATTCCAAGGCTATATCTTTCTCCAAGCTCCAGACCTGTATATCCAACTGTCTTCTTGGTATCTCTACTTGGAGACAAGCACTGAGATACTGAAGACGGTATTTACTTATTGTCTGCTTCTCCTACTAGACTGTCATTTCCATGCAACCAAGGACTCAGTTTTCACTATTCACCCCCCAGTGCCTAGATCACTGTTGGGCACATAGTAGGCACTCAGACTATAATGTACTGGTTAAAAAATTAAACACTTAATGCACGTGAATTCATTTCATGCCCCAGTTTCGATGGGGCAATCAGGAAGATAATTTTAAATATATCAAAGCATCTTTTAAGGACACATTTTATTTAATGTAAGGTTAAAAAGAATGCTTCATTTTAAAACAAATGTGTAAATAGTATTAGTATTATGCATTAAATTTATTTAGTTAAAATTCTGCTACAGTTGGAGAAGAAAACTAGAACTAGTAGTATTCTTTCAATACTTTTGCTCTACTCCATATTCTTAATTTCAATTTGGACTTGTAATATATACATATGTATATTTATTGTAAATAATAATTGTGTCTTTTGACTATCACGATGCCAGACAGCTATCAATTCTTAATAGCAAGTGGTTTCTTCCATATTTTATCCTTCTGTTTTAATTTATCCTATATTTAAAGTAGAGGGTAAACATTTTCTAAGGAGGTTTGATATTTTTCTTTTAAAAATTGCTTCCTGGATAACAGCTACATTTATGAGTAAACAGTACTGTTTTTCATTTTTTTTCTCCTTTTCCGGGGGAAGTAATAACCAAAATCCAATTTTTTACCCTGTTTAGTTCTAACATAGACACTATAATTCCATCTACTTTTAAAGAAGACCATAACTTCCAACATTTATTTTTGGCAAGTTAGTTATCAGGACGACTTTTCCATAACTTTCCTCAGTTTATTTATTTACTTGGTGTTTTTATTCACTAAGCATGAAAACGTCTGTGTATTTCCTTATGTAAATTTCCTGATATTCCTATAACAATCCTTTTTTGAATAGAACTGAATAATGTCTTAATGATTCATGCAAACTGGAGGTGATGGCATCTTAAAACTTTATAAGTAATAGACTGGAAATATTAAACATTTATGTTTGCACAGCATGGAACTCAACCCAAATCCAATTAGCTCTGTAGATGTTATAAGCTCACATTTCAGACACTTATCTGTGCCTTTGAACTCTTAAATGACATCTCTATTAAACACACTTTAATGAATACACTCAGTCATGGTATTTTGTTTAAAAAAAGAGACAAAAGAACAAAGAACTCTATCAAAATGTATGAGTATCAGTATTATCCTTTCAATCACTGCTGATTTAATACAAATTCATCAAAAAAGCTGCTAAAGACATCTTTTAAAAATACTGTACATGAACAATATGTGCCAAAAGATGAGATGCTAAGATTTAATACTAGAGAAAATCTTAAAAATCATAAAAAATTTTATTCTTGATTTCTTATTATTTAGTAGCAAATGAAATGTTTTTAGAAAAGAGTTTAGAAAAGTATTAACTTTCCTTTCTAAACAACTGTTTCATTTAGATAATTCTAAGTGCAAGTTTTACAGAGAGATTTAAACCATCTCAAGACACCAGTGGAACAGGATTTGATTAACTTCTGACCAATGAATCTTGGTAAGTTTGAAAATGAAAAACCTGTTCTCATAAATTTTCAATGTAAAAGAATGCAAGTCATCTTAACTCATAAGCTGAGGCCACTGAAAGAGTTAAAAATTATATTTTTGTACATAACTTTGTAAGGATTTTACAAAATATGAAATCTCATCCATCTTAATAATAAAATGAAAAGAGAGTAAGACCATAGCAGCTGTATTTTAGAACTGGAAGAAGAAATGATTTGGCTTAGCCAATAAAATGGGCAGAACCATTTCTCCAATAAGGAAGCTGTCTTGGGAATTTGCTGCCTTTCCTGAAGAGCGTGGGTGGAATGACTCACCCATAAAGGAACTGTTTCAATTCTTGGGCCAAGAGATCATGCAGTTTGTTTTGCACATGAAGTATATTTCTAAGAAACAGGACTCTCGACCCCTAAATCTTGAAATGTTCAGAGGACGTGACTTAGTTGGACTCTCTGGGCTGAACGGAAGTTAAACAGAAAATCCTTTCAATGTGAACACTTTCTGAAATGTTTTAGTGAGTGTTGCTGAAGAAAATGCAGTGGATTTGCAAGCAGTAAGATTGGACCCAGTTGGTGGCTTACTTCTCTGGTCAGTCCCTCTTCAACAGCAAGTCTAGTCAAAGGAGCTTGTTCAACACACAGAAGGGGACTGGATTGTCCATTTAAGAATGCAGAACAAATGAAGCACAGCAAACACGATTTAGCTTTTCTCTGGGCACATTCTATACACTGTTTTTGTCTACATATAGAGAAATACACAGTCCACAAAGAATGAATATATGCTGATTTCAAGCATGCTCTAGAAGCCTTTACCTTCCTTCATTCCTCCCTCCTTCCCCTCCCTTCTTTCCTTCCTTCCTCTCTTTCTTTCTCTCTTCTTTTTTTTCTTTTTTTAAAATAAGTCTTTGGTTTGGTATTAGTTTCATCATATCCCTTTTGCTCCCAAAAGTCAAGCATCACAGAAGATCTGGCCAAACAACTGTTACCTATTAGGGAATGAAGTCCAATTTTTTAAAAAATCTTTTATCTGCCTTAACAGCTATAGTTTTGAACCCAGTTTTAAATTCTAACAAAAGGCAGTGCTAATAAATATAGCATGCCGTCAGGGAGTCCAGTCATCTACAATACACGCACTTTTTGGCCACTGCCACTAACCCATTAAGACGATGAAACTTGCCTTGGAGGCACGGATGAACACTTACTGTGGACACGCAGACTTGAAAGTAAAATTATTTTAGTGAGGATAAACATTTGGTTCTTTAAGAGCTACCTTCACATTGAATGTTATTTCCTCCATGACGTACACGCGTTCAGGAAATGCCTTTGCCACCTCCTCCACACTGTTGAAATATTGCACTGGCTCCTTTATATCTCGGTCTTGTTCCAGCAGCTTGAATTGCCCTAAAACACATGATAAACGGAAGAGATGTGAGATGTTTACGCTGGACAGCTGTCACCATGGCAACAGCATCCTCTTTCTTTACTCCAATCCTTTTTTGTCAAAGGTTCCTGTTCGTCATCATTGAAAAAAAAAAAAAGTTATCACGGCAGGTTTCATTAAACTAGAATATATATACACGTATATATTATAAAATAAGCTTAAAAATGAAAACACAAACATACTTTTTTTTTTCTTTTGTTCACAGAGTTTATTATCAGAGGTCCAAAATCAAACTGAATGGATGCTTGTCATTTGATCTCAAAGTGGAAAGTTATTCTGTTATAAATGGTTGCTCATTTTGCTTTTAACACTAAGTTACCTTGTCATTTGGTTATAACAACACCCACACATATTACATTCTAAAACGGAGGCTTAGGAGCCTGGGGGAACTAACTTTTAAGATTTAGTATTTAAAATTTTTGCAAAGAGAACACAATAATATAGTGGACCCTTGGCTTTCACAGAATGGACATTCCTGGTTTCAACAATACCTGGGCAATGTCACGGGCTCAGGAACTGCTCTAAAGGTGTGATGCTGCCAGGGCACAAGCTCATGAGCTGCTGTAACATGTGAAGCAGCAGCAGAGAGGCTGGGCTGGGAGGTGAGCCTCCTTTCAACGGCTGAGCCCCGCCAGCGGCTTCTTTCTTTCCTTTTCATTGTTGTGTATGACATTCATGTAAGCAGACTGTATTATCAGAGCACTCACAATTTGGGGGAGTTGTGAAGAATAAAACATATTCCTAAAAATGTCAAGATCTATCATGCTGTTTATACATTTTCAATATCTGTGACACTGCTACTACATACTAGAGGGGTTGTTGTCAGTTCAGACTAAAAGACCATACGTAATCAAGTCAAGGACACAGTGCTTCTTAGTAGTTGTTTTTCTGAACCCTCTTTACAGGATAATTAATACTTGAGAAACTTAAAAAGGAATTAAAAACTATCACGAGGCAGATCTCTCAGGCAGAAACAGGAAAACTTTTATTCATATGCTTAACATTTTTTTTTTTTTTACCATCTAATAGTACCTAGTGGTAGAGGTACTATTCTAGATGCTGGAGATGTATCAACAGAATGAACAAAAATCTCTGTCCTCCCAAAGCTTACATTCCAGGGGGAGATGGATAATAAATACAATACATGAGTAAGTGTGTAATGTCAGAAGGTGAGAAGTGCTATTAGAAACAGGGCAGGGTGAGCGGGATGGACAGTGCAAGGGACCAGAGTTGTATTGCTGAGAAGGTGACCTTTGGTGTCGGTGGCTGGGGGTGGAGGTCTCACAATCTAAACCTAGGCAACAGCTTGTGCAAAAACCCTCCGGAGGGTGGGTGCCTGCCTGGCAAACTGCCAGTGTGTTTGCAGTGGGGGAAGAGGGAAGAGGAAGAAAGAGTGGTAACAGGTGGTCAGATTGTGTATGGCTTTTAAAGAATTAGAGCTCTCCACCTGAGAGGAATGGATGTAAGTGGAGAAGAGGTGACGTAACCAATGCCACAGAAGGATCCCTCTGACTGCCGGGTCGTGAAGAGTTGGAAAGTGCAAGGTGTAGAGGCAGAGACGCCAGGTAGGAGGCTCCTCCAGGAATTCAGGTAGGAGATGGCAGGGGTTGGGAAGTGGCGAGAAAACGTTAGGAATTTGGCCTGAGCAACCGAAGGAACGGAACTGCCATTGAGAGACACAGGGCAGGTTTGGAGGGGTGGAGGGAGGACCAGGAGTTCAGGCTGGACAGGTTAAGTCTGAGATAGCCACTGGACATGCAAACGGAACTATCCAAAAAGTTCTTGGATGAACATGTAAGTGTGGAGGTCAGGAGAGAAGCGTGGCTGGACGTGATAGATCTGAGAGTCACCACCACACAGATGTTATTTAAAGCCACGGCACTTTGATGATGATGACCTCAGGCTTGAGTGTCAACAGAGGTGAGGTCTAAGTCGGAGCCCTGGGAGGCTGAGAAGGAATGGCAAGGGGAGTGAGAGGAACACCAAGAGCAGGTGCGTCCCAGAAGCCAGGTGGTTTGACTCCTCCCAGGAGGAGGGAGGGGTGGCAAATACTGCCATCAGGGCAGTGAAATGAGGACTGAGAACTATGAAATTCAGCAACTTGTAATTTAAGTGGGGACTTTGAGCTAGGCTAAAAACCTGAATCAACTGGATTCAAGAGAGACAGAGAAGAGAGAAACTGGAAATAATAAGAATGGATATAGGTGATGTTTGGGGAGTGTTGCTATGAAACAGGGAAGAAGAGAGGTGGAACAATGGCTAACAAGAGGCAATAGAAGTGGGGACTAGGGAGTGTTGCCATTTCCCTTACTGTGATGGGAGAAGTAACAGCATACTCAGATGATGACGGGAATGCCCAGCAGAGAGGGACAAGCTAACGATCGGAGGACTGACTGGCACATAGGAAGTTCATCTCCATCTATAAGAGACACCACAGCATGAGCTGGGGGAAGCTGCCATTTATTGCTCCAATTTTTCCAGCCAAAGTTGGAAGGCATGCATCAGGTGAGAATAAGATTGAAAGAGGAGGGTGGAGGGTTAAGAGGTGAAGGTTGTAAAAAAAAAAAAAAGTCAAAAGAGAGTGAGTAACATAATGTGATTACTGGGCAGCATTAAATTCCCACATGAGGTTCATGGTCATGGATTAAAAGTAAAACCACATGGGTGGAACTGGAGAACATTATGTTAAGTGAAATAAGCCAAGTACAGAAAGACATATCTCGCATGTTCACACTCGTGTGGGAGCTAAATACTAAAAACAATTGATCTCATGGAGACAGAGTGAAATGATGGTTGCCAGAGACTGAGAAGGGGAAGGGCAGTGGGGAGGGCGGATAAAGTGGGGATGGTGGATAAAGTGGGGATGGTTAATGGGTGCACAAATATAGTCAGATAATTAGAATGAATAATATTTGATAGCACAACAAAGTGTCTGTAATCAACAAGTTAGGGTAGACTTTAAAATAACTAAAAAGGCTGGGCGCAGTAGCTCACACCTGTAATCCTAGCACTCTGGGAAGCCGAGGTGGGAGGATCGCTCAAGGTCAGGAGTTTGAAACCAGCCTGAGCAAGAGTGAGACCCCCGTCTCTACTAAAAATAGAAAGAAATTAATTGGCCAACTAAAAATATATAGAAAAATTAGCCGGGCATGGTGGCGCATGCCTGGAGTCCCAGCTACTCGGGAGACTGAGGCAGGAGGATTGCTTGAGCCCAGGAGTTTGAGGTTGCTGTGAGCTAGGCTGATGCCACGGCACTCTAGCCTGGGCAACAGAGTGAGACTCTGTCTCTAAATAAATAAATAAATACATAAACAAACATAAATAAATAAATAAGTGGAATTGGAATGTTCCTAACACAAAGAAATGTTACATGCCTGAGATGATGGATACCCCAATTACCCTGATTTGATTAATTCACATTGTATACCTGTATCAAAACATCACATGTACCCTATAAAGATACACAGCTATTATGTACCCAGAATGATTCTTAATAAAAAAATTTAAAAATCCCCCAAAGTGAAACCAGAGAGTGGGGTTGTACCTTTGTCCAGCCCAGGTCACACACCCAGGGGCTGGCACGAGGTAGGCAGAGATCTGGATTCAGCCAGGGCTGAAACTTCCAGGTGAGTATGAGGAGCACGAAGGGCAATGAAGCCGGCACGTAGGCAAGGCAGTGAACATGCCACCCGGCCACGGACCCTGAACTGCATAAAGACAGACACAAGATCTTGGGTGAGAGGGAAGAAGGGCAGTGAAAAAAGTAGTGGGATCAATGTATGGTGGGCTCTGATGCGGTTGATTTTTGGAGCCTGGAGGGAGGGAGCTCAAAAGCCAAGCAGGCGGGTGAGGTCAGTGCACGCACCTGAGACAACGCAGGGACGCAGCTGTGGGTGATGAGGTGGTCTAGGGGGTGACCGTTGGCGCTGAAGGTGGAGGTGGTGAGTGGCTGTAGGAACTGAGAAGCCAGGGGTGTTAGAAGGATTATATCCCCAAGAAAATGCCCACGCATGGGGAAAGGCGCATTGCTGGAGAGAATACCAGAGAGCCAGGAGCTACAATCATGGAGCCACGAGGCAGGAATCCTAGGCTTGGCAGGTAACTGACAACACGCAGAGGCTGATACTGTCTGATGACATGACGTTTAGAGCTGAAAGTCTTTAGGGAAGAGAGAAGTGGAATGGTAATGGTGATGATGAAGAAAAAAGAGAGCACTTAGACCCCTCTAATTTGGGGCAAAAAATAGAGCTGTCACCTGAGGGAGCTTCAGGGGAGACAGTACTCTTGTAGCATATCCATGTTTGGGTTTAACAAGATAAAAGTAATTTCAGAGAAGAGGTTAAGGATATAGGGGTTTTACTGGTGATAGACCATGGCGGGGGGGGGGTTTCAGGAGTTAAGGGGTAGGTGATAAGGACAAGACAGAGGATGCACCTAGACATGATAAAACAGCTCATATACCAGGTAGGAATATTTAGGGATAGGAATAATATATTTGAAAATACTGTAAGAATGTTAGATTATATGCTTTTCAGAAAAAGGAACAGAACTGGTTTTTTTTAGAGGCAGGGTCATGCCTGTCACCCAGGCTAGAATGCAGCGATGGGATCACAGCTCACTGCAGCCTTGAACTCCTGGGCTCAAGTGATCCTCCTACCTCAGCCTCCCCAGTAGCTGGGACCACAGGCATGAGCCACCATGCCCAGCTAATTTTTCCTTATTTTTTGTAGAGATGGGGGCCTCACTATATTGCCCAGGCTGGTCTTGAACTCATGGCCTCAAGCAATCGATCCTCTTGCCAGAACTTCCCACAGCATGGAGATTATAGGCGTGACCCACCACACTTGGCTGAATAACAAAATTTTTTTAAAAGCCGAAAAGATTATGGCGACTTCAAAATAATACCCAAATTCTGTCACCACAGCAAATTAAACTTTGTTTCTATTCTTACCTAGTCCATGTACAAATTCTAAACAATTATAGTATATCTACAATTTATACTCTGGTCTTTGCTACTTAGCTGAGCATATCCTCACACAACTACACTTAGAATGCTTACATAGCATTTCATAATGCATTTAATTATTTTTCTACTCTTATATGATTAGTCTGAGTGAGGCAGATGGCTAATTTAAATGCAAACTCTGTCACTTTCAAGTTTTATGGTACTGGTAAATTATGAGCCTTGTTTCCTCACCTGTAAAATGGGGACACTTCAAAGGGCAGCTGTGAGGATTAAATGAGATGATGCATCTAAAGTACTTAGCACAAGTAAATGTTCAACAACTCTCAGGTTTCTTTCCTCTTCTCAAGGTGCACAGAGATTTTTCTTTTTGGCTCACTTTTTAAATGATAAATTTTCCAAAGTAGGATCATCAGATCACAGGATATCACACAATTCTTTGTGTTTAACATGCACGGCTATATTACCTTCCAAAATATCCGGACCAATCTGTATTTCCACCAATGGCCCATGTACATCCCAGTTGGATCTTGCTAGCCCTGAGTGTTTTTTAAATTTGGTAATTCAATGGTTATTAAACAGCATCTCTTTTCTGTATTAATCTGCATTTCTTTAAGGATTGGTGAAGTTAAATATTTGAATTTTTCCTGTGCAAACAAATGATTGTATACATTTATAATAAATGTATTTGATAGAATCTAAATTTTTACCTTCTAGAGACATACATCTAAGAGCCACTTAAAATGTGGCTAGTCTGAACTGATATGCTCCATAAGTGTAAAACAGACACTAATTTAAAAGACTTAATGCCAAAAAAAGAATACAAAATATCTAATTAATGGTGTTTATACTGAATTTAGCCAAATTGTAATTTACATTTTCTCATTTGTTAGAAGAATAAGAAATTGTAGATTTCGAACCTGAACACAATTCAAGCTTTCTATCACTAAGCCAGGCATAGTTTCATGACAACCTGCAAACGATTATCATCTTTTCAAGAGGATGAAATAATGTAATTTATTTTAAATTTGTAATCAATACTTTAGAAAATTTTCCTCAGATGGGGGTATTTGTATGTATGCCATACGCTCATTAAGTAGTCTGATGCTTAATCACTAAGAGATCACCTGAAGGCTACATGCCTATATTAATTTCTATTCTATCCCTTCAGAAATGCATTCATAGGCCAAAGATGTACCACTGCACCCTAATACATCACACATTACCCTACAGCAGGCGTCCTCAAACTATGGCCCGCGGGCCAACATGCGGCCCACTGAGGACATTTATCTGGCCCCCTGGGTGTTTTTGCCACCGCTGCCTGTCCTGCTTAGCAGTCGACTTGTCCTGGGCCCACAGTGTGCATGTGTGGAATGTGTGCTGCACTCTCCAAAGGCCCTCCAATGGTCTGAGGGACAGTGAACTGGCCCCTTGTTTAAAAAGTCTGAGGACCCCTGCTCTACAACAGACTAGTGCTATATAAGAGCTATATAATAGCCACATGTGGCTAGTGGTTGCCATGTTAGACAGTGCAGGTCTAGAACATCTCTGCATTCTCTTAAAGCTATGACTGCAGGTACTGTTCAAGTCCCTAAAGGAAGGTTATGTGACAGAGTCCTCTTAGGGAAAAAAATACCTACTGACAAGGCAGAATATTTCTTCTTATGAAATAGGAGCTTTAGAACTCCTATTTCCTTTTTTGCTTTGTTTGCCATAATTGCTGCTTATTTTGGTTCAAATAACAGTCTGGGGGTTCTTCATGTAACTACCTTTATCTCTTTTTATCGCAACTTGAGTTCTTGTTCTTTAAGCGTTTTTATTTTCTATTGTATCTGTGATCTTGAACTATTAGCAGCTTCAAACATACTTTGGCATATGGGCCAAATGAATAATCAAATTTGGTATGGCCAGGGTGTTAGTACTAAGCTACATGATTCACCTGTGTTTGTAATCGTATTGGAAGGGAAGAATTCAGAATCACATGCATGTGGAACAGTTATAAGAAATTGTACTGAGAATGATTAACATACACAGATGAGAGAATAAGAAAAAAAATTAAGTAATAGTTAAATATGACAAAATGTTACAACTTTTAACATTTAAGCATACTGTATACCAGATAAAAAGTCTTTTCATCCATTCTTTTAACTGTTTAGTGAATACCTAACAGTCAGTTAACTAACTTCTGTCTCCTTTTTTCCATAATTTTTTGGACTTCCTGGGAGATTTTAGTTTACATCTTTTCTGTGGACCTGTATTATTATATTTTAAATGTTCTCCTCTGGTATGTTAAATTATTGAAACCCCAATACTACTTACTTTAGATTTCTTATACCCCATAAATGCCTTTAAAATCTAAATAGCTAAAACCTATCAAATGTTTACTTACTGTAATGTTTAAACATGGGGTCACAGTACATATGTGACTTCCTATTGCAGGGGTTGGCAAATTTGTTCTGTAAATATTTTAGGCTTTGTGGGCTAAATGGTCTCTATTCACAACTACTCATCTCTGGTGACATAGTGCAAAAGCAGCCATAGACAATACGCAAACCGATGACGGCAGCTGGGTCCCAAAAGACTTTATTTACAAAAACAGGCCACAGTGTGCTGACCTCTGTCCTGTTGGAAGGAATGGAAAGTATAGAACAGGACACCGGCAAGACAAGAGATTAGATGTGAAAATGATCAGTCCTTTGATTCCATACTACTAAATAGTCACACCAAGGTCTCTTATAAGGTACCTGAAACCACCTCCTAAGCTGCCCATATTTATCTTAGAATAGCAGTTCTCCCTTTAAATAGGAGTCTAAAATCAACAAGTGTAAACCGTAGAAGTGAACTTGTATTAGGAGAATAATGCAAATAGCCAGCAAACATGAATGCCCACATTTTCTCACTGTGTTTTATAGGACCAAATTTCTACAAACTTTTACTTAGCTCCTTTAAAAAAATATAAAATAAAAGGATGCCACATTCACAGATTACTCAACGTTAAGTACTCTGGGACGGATAGTGAGCTACTGTAAATTACCACCTTCTCTGTGATCGCTGTGGCCTGGAAATTGGCACTTGCTAGAGTTGAACCTTGGAGACAATCTAAAGAGTTAAGGGCCAGTTCCCTCCCTAAAGTGAAATCAATTTACACGACACAGATTCCCACAATCCCCACATGGAGGAACTAATTTTTTAACAGACCATTTCACGAATAGCAGAGTCTTTGTGCCACCAAATAAAAAACTTTGGAGATTGTCGAAAACATCTGTTCTGAGACGTTACTGTCAAACTCTGTTCTTGGAGAGGGAGGAAGCTGCATTGTCTTCCGATAGCTTTGATGATTTCATAAAAGTCTCCAGTGAGAGAACGGTTCCATCTGCAGGCCCCTGAAACTCCCAGGAACGAATTCAACACCGATGACATGCTCGCCGGTCACAGTTCAAATACATTTAAGGTCACATTTAAAAAGCAAAGATGGACGCTATATTTCATGATGTGCGTCTAAAATTCTGTTTCATGATTAATATTTCGAAATAACCGACATCCCTTTTGTGTGTGTCCCTCAAGATAATCACCGTGATTTACCTCGCGAGGGATAAAGTGTTAAGCACAGCTAAGAGGCTCCAAATCCTCCCTTTGGCATCCAAGTTTCACGTGCAGCCTGTATGACGCTGATGGGGCTGCACTACAACACGCTGCCCCTTACTCAGAGGGAAAAGTCACTTGTCAGAAATGGAAAAAGGAAACAAATTTTGCTACTTAAGAAGCAAGAGCAACAATGCTGAGATGTGTAGAAATTAGAGGGAGCGTTAGAGGTGGTCGAATTTGGGTGTGTTGAGTTTGCTACTGGCTGGGGAGTTATGGTCAGTGGTCAGCGGAAGCCCGTCCTGCCTGGCAGCAAAGATTTGTGCTCCGCTGGTCCCCACCACCCTGGCAATGAGCACGGCCTGCTGGATATCCTCTTTTACAGCTACAGTTTTTACTGTCCGCCATCCCTTCAGCACAGGGGTCTACTTTATGTGTGAAAATAAAAAGAAATGGAATGAGAGCTGACGCCTGCAGTGTCCATCTGTGGGCCCGTAACTCAAGTGAACAACAACATTCTACTGATGTCGCCTCCGTTACTGGCAGCGGAAAAACACTGCAGAAAGCAGCCTCAAATGGTAAAATAGAAAAGAAAGCAAGAGCTACAAAAATGGCGCCAGAACACCAAAGCAACCTAAGCTAACCAAAGCTGACGTGGGTAAAAGGCTAAGAAAAGGGAAGCTGGGAATGTTGAAGATGCCGTGAAGGGGAGACACTGGGTCTATGTAGTACCTCCAACAACATACTACACATGGCACACAGTAGGTGCTTACTAAACAGTGTATGAATGAATGCACCAATAAACAGACTTTTCTTCTTTCTTCTCTTTCAGAGACAGGCCATAGACATCAAGTTAGATGGTTTCAGGTCAGTTGCATGAATACAGCCTAAAACAAATCCACCTTACTCAAAAACCTAAGTGCTCTTAGTTCTTAGTTCAAGAACCTAAGTGTTCCACAAACGCTTGCAAAATAAATGAATAAATAAACACATAATTGCTATTTAATCTCTAATCACCAAGCCCAGCCTCCTCTGCCTGGGCTGTTAAGTCCTTCCACGATTTGGCTCCTCTCAGCATATGCAAACATTTCCCCACCATCTGTGCAACCAATACTAATTCTCTGCCTTTTGCCTTTGCTCACTCTCTTTTCTCAGTCTGTGCAAAACTGTGGGTCCTCTCAGTGACATTCCAAGTTCTGTTCATGACTGTCTTCCTCTTTTATTCTATTAAATACTTCTTCGCCCACTCTCTCAACTCTCCTGGGGGACCTCCTCCACCATCTTGACTTCAAGGACTACCTATAAGGTGATAACATACCAACACTCTACTCTAGCCTGATCTCTCCTGAATTCCACACTTGTCCATCCAATACCCGTGCACATCTTTTTTATTAATTTTATTTTAGCATATTAAGGGGGTACAAGTGTTAAGGTTACACATATTGCTCATGCCTCCCTCCCCCCTTGAGTAAGAGCTTAAAGCGTGTCCATCCCCCAAATGTCCTGTGCACATCTTTGATGGCTCTCCACAAAGACCTCAAAATTGACACATGCAAAACTAAACTCATCTTTTTACTTCCTGAATCAAGCAGCCACCTAAGTCAGAAGTCTAGGTGGTCATCCTTGACTCTTTTTCCTAATCCCTCACATCTAAATGGTATCAATTTCAATCCTCTTCCTTCTACCACATCAATCAGTTCCTTTCCATCTCCACTGCTACTGCATATTCCCAACCATAGCATCTCTCACTTTGGCCAGTTTTCCTAGTTGACTGCCTTGCCTCTAGACTTCCATTGCAGGAAACCATTCTCTAAACCACTGCTTAAAATTAAAATCTAATCATATTTCAATACAGGATAATTTGCACAGGATTTATCTACAGTGGGACTATTGGTAAGGGTGTGGGAAGGCTGCAGAGGAACCACAGTGATAACCTGGGGAGGTATTAGAGAGGATGTCATTACTACTGGCCTGAAGGGACAAGGGGAGGAACTAGTTACTGGAAAGAGAAAGTGGATAAATACTATGGCTTTGAGAAGGGGAGATGCAGTTGGCCTCAGGTGATCTTTCAGGGGAGGAAGACAACAGAGTAAAGAATTGACTTCACTTTCTTCCTGCCCATCTCTGGCTGGGGCTATCTATCCAGTGGATGAACCCACCTGGAAACCAAAAGGTGTGAGCGTCTGCTGACTTAGCCGTACAGGTTAGCCTCTGGGGCAGAGCAGAGTAGGGGGTAGTAGAGAGTAGATTTGCGGGACAGGCGGCACATGGGAGATATGTACACAGGCCCTCCAAGATCTGGCTCTTACTCTCCTCTTATCATGCTAAAACCCATCTAGATCCATCCTCAGTGAACTATGCCTCTTCTCATACTGAACTCACTGTACAACATACCTCTATTCCCAGATCTGGCCAATCTGTTTATCTTCCAAAATCAACTCACTTATCTACTCTATTAAAAAAAAAATCTTATTCCAGGTATATAATTGACCAAATTCTCCTTAGTGATCTTGTTATCTACAGATTTTTATCTATGCATGAATAGTATTTTATTGTCCTTATTTGTTTACTTTTCATCTTTGTAAACTAAACGGTAACCTCTCTAAAGAAAGCAGGGGATACGTCAATCACCTTTTTATTCCCAGTGCCCAATACTGGGCACAACACATAGTAGGCACCTAAGAAACGATGCCTGAATGAGGCAAGGAATTTTAAGCATCAGCTCGAGTCCAATGTCATCTGTGATGCTTTCCCTGACAACTTTAGCCCACATTCATTACCAGAGCTTAATGTTTAATTATTCCCTACTTATCGCACCTGCTTTTATACCACTTTCTACCATTTTTTTTTATGCCTCAGAGCCCTGACAACAGGAATTATGCTGTTTCTCTGATAGCAGAGTTTGAGTCCATACTAGAAACTTAATAAATGCTTTCTTTGAAGAATAGGCATTTAGAGCAGGAGAAACATATATTTTGGGAAGCCTCAAACTTAAATATTTATAGGACCAGAAAGTCTTGTAAATTGGAAAAGCTGGTAAAAAGATGGAGATAGTGACCTCAGAGCCCTAGCACCTGTTGATTTCCAGCGGCAGGAAATCTGGATTTTTATGTACATGCATCCAACTTTTAATGGTTTTAATAGTTGGCTCAAATAAAAAGTTTCACCTAGTTCAAGGACCACTCTGCATTTCTGAGAGAGAGAGGAGGGCATAGGTGTGGTTTGACCAAGGTCTTATAACATAACTGATCTCGTTGGTGCTGTATGCGAGTGGGTAAATGTTGTTCAAGAAATGTTCAAGAAATTTGGGTGGGAAGTCTAGGCTCTGGGAACCCTTCATTTGAAACCATGGACCTGAAGTGCAGGGCCTCTGTTTATAGCTCTTAAGGATAAGTGTTATCAGCAAGCTCATTTAAGACTTATACAGTTGATAGGGCTCTGCCTGGGTGCCTCTGGGCTCCTTCTACTTCTACTGGCCTGCCAAAAAAAAAAAAAAAAACAAAAACCAACAACAAAAAACAGTCATAAAGGGTGGGAAATCCTGCCTACTCTAAAGGCCAGAATGTGTTCAATGCCAGCACTGACGAAGAATTATAAGAGAGGATCATGTACCAAATGACCAATTTCTTAAGAAAGAGACTCTGGCAGATTTGGAGAGACAAAATAGAAAAGAAAAAGCCTGACCCTCTGGACCACAGTCACCTCAGGACCATTCTTTACAGGGAGCTTCACACGCATCACCTCATTCAACAATCCATGGAGATGGGCAGGGACTACTAGAGATTTCACCAAGGAGGAAACTGAAGCCTGCAGACATGAAGGAATCTGCCTTTGGTTAGAGCAAGGCAGGAGCAAATCCATAGTAGTAACTTACGTTCTGACCCCAAATCCACCTTATTATGCAGCTTCCGAAACCCACCAACACCTCCTTGGGATGAGAACAACAACATGGTCTACAGCCATACCACCCTGAATGTGCCCTGATCTCATCTCATCTCAGAAGCTAAGCAGAGTCAGGCCTGGTTAGTTCTTGTATGGGAGAATAACAGGATGAGGAGCTGGACAAACCTTGTCTATTATTGAAAGAAATACTAAAATTGGTAGAAAGAAGGGTCATTTACTATTTATATATGCAATGAACCCTTCTTTGACAGAGTTTGGAGGGCTGTTCAGACTATTTCATTTAACCCCCCAAATGACCCTGGCAATTGGTTAAATGATAAAGCATATCTTCATTAAGTATAACCGAGGGTGCATTTCCGTGGTGTCCCTGGGAATTCACCCCATTCTGTGGAATCAGAACCCAGCCACCCTTTTATAATGTCTGGCCCTGTAACTGGCAGCTTGGATGGAGCAGCTGCTTCTATTAAGGATCAAAGAACTACATTAAGAAAAAAGTCAAGGTTCGAATACATAAAAAGCAATTTTATTTGAGGTAGAATCCTTCTGGAGAAATATAAAATAATTAAAAGCAAAAATTAAACTTTCATTTTATATGTAGAATTTTAAGTCATTTGGTATGAAAAGTGAAGAGGAAAACAAAGGTGAATAGAAAACAGAGAGCAGGGAAGAGAAAATGGGGAGAGAGGGAAATATGGAAACAGATTTTAAAAAAAGACAATAGGAGATAAAAAGCAACCCAAGAAAAAGACATTTATACAGATAAACATGATTTCAACCCAGAACAAAAAATAAAATTAAAAAAGAAGGTCACAGCAACAAAGATGGACAAAAGATGGATGTACATACACAACACAGACTTTAAAGCTACGCTGTCATTTTACAACCACAGGCAGAAGTGAAGGCAGGCTGTGTACAATCACAGTTGAGGTCTAGGAGCTTTAAATCCTATGGTTCTTATGCTTCTCTTCCATGGCTTATGGAAGTATTTAAAAAGGAACAAGGAAAGCCAAACTGCGTGTCCAAAGTGTGAGGAGGGTGAGGAAAACACTCAAGAATTTTAACATTCCACCATTATTTCTCTATTGAAACCTGACCCCATTCTTGGCTTCTTATTCGCTCCCTTTCCCGTAGCCCAACAGTAAACTCCCACACACCAGTGGGACCACAGAGGAGAGACAATAATACGAGCAGCTGCTCAAGCTGTGGTTTTCATTAGGAAAAAAAGTGCCTTGATTACAAGAGATTTAGTTTTTAACCTTGGTGCCAAAACGGAGTGATTAAAACTCCATGTCCAGAAACGCGAATGGTTTCTTAAATGTATGCAGCAGAGCAGACACAGCTTTATCAAAGGCGGGTGGAAGGACAGTCCAAATTCTAACACCCACCATGGCTTGGTGCACTCACTTTAATATGGGAAAGCTAGCAGACACAGAAAATAAAAACACAGTGTGGAGGTCCCTGCACTGCATTTCTGCAAAGGTTAGAGATACGTTTTCACCAAATTCTTCTAGCTACAAATAGCAAGGCAATCAAGCTGTCAAAAGACATGGGGGAAACTCAAATGCGTATTGCTAAGTGGAGGACGCCAATCTGAAAAAGTTATACAATGTATGATTCCAACTGTATGACATACCTAGAAAAGGCAAAACTATGGAGATAATAAAATGATCAGTGGTTGCCTGGGATAAGAGTGGAGGGAGGCATGAATAGGTGGAACACAGAGGTTGTTTTTAAGGCAGTGAAAATAATCTGTATGTTATTGTAATGGTAGGTACCTGTAATTATACATTTGTCTAAACCCATAGGATGTATAACAGCGAGAATGAACCCTAATGGAAACGATGGACTTCCGTTTTGATGTGTCAGTGTAGGTTTGTGGACTGTACCAAATATGCCACCATGTGCAGGATGATGATGGTGGTGGAGGTCTGCGTGTATCAGGGCAGAAGGTATATGGGACATCTCTGTACCTTCCTCTCAATTTTGCTGTGAACCTAAAACTGCTCTAAAAAAATAAAGTATTAAAAAGAAAGAAAGAAAAAAGCAAGGCAACTCCTGAAAGTCTTGCATTTGACAGAAGGCTAAGGTAGGACAGCCCCGGAGGCAGACGTGTTCTGTTCTCACAGCTCAGCACAGAGCTGTTAACTTCCAATTCAGCATGTACTCGCGGATTATCATTTTGCCTCTAGATCTTTGCACAGCAGTTAGTGCGTTAATCTCTGAGGTTCAAATCCTGGCTTTCCCTCTGTCCATGTAACTCTGGTTACAATCATAACCTGCTACACCTCGGTTTGCTTCCCAGTTCTGTAATACAGGGCAGTAATAGCAACATCAGACTTAATTAGGATGACTTAACATACACAAAGGGGTTAACACAGTAAGTGGCACATGAAAAGAGCTCAATGAACACACATATATATCAGAGAGAAGTCAAAAGTGTGGGATGAAACACATTTGTCCCCAGTGAAAAGGAGTATAATCGTGTATTATTCTGATTTTCTTACTGTTTGGGAGAAAGGTGTTAGCTCCTTCTTAGAGCTTAATCCTGAAAGAATTAAAACATCAAAAGTGTTCTAAACTCGACATAAATAAAGAAATAGCATAACTGGCAGCTGGGTAGATAGGAAGAAGAGAGGAAAGAGAAATGCAGAAGGTGTTCAGGGTGGCTTACTGCTACCTGGTTGGAGACTCCAGTTCTGGAAAAGACAGAAATTGGGAAACAAGTGTGATCTTCTCTGTGATAAGCTACTTACTAAACCTTCTGCTCAACTGAAGAGCAATTTCAATTAAAACGACTCATTCTTAAAATATAATTCCCCTAATAATATATTTGTGACCACAGTGACAGTGGCCTAGGGTCCTACACTTGTTAGGAACCAGTCAAAACTGCAGCAAAAATCAAAAGTCCACTAAAAATGAAAAGGCCCTCCATTACAGAGCGCTTATTCTTGCCAAATCTTTTTCTTTTAATTAAAAAGAGAAGGCGCAAATAGCCCTGTTGGTGTTCCGCTGACCTGCAGCTCCATTTTTGTTAAAGTGTTTAATGAAAGAGCATGCTTTCCGTCAATACATACCTTTGTCCCACTCCAAAACCAGCGAATGGTTTTCCCTTCCACCCCCTCACAAAAGAACTACTCTCCCTCCTTTTGTTTTCTTTAGTCTTTGCTGACAAAAATGCTCCTGCTCTTGCTCCCAGTCTTCCAATACTTCGTTTTCATCCAAAGGCCTCTGCTTTTATTCGCCACAGATGTAGCTTATTGAGCATTCTCTAGTGCCTTTCAGGTTCTGACCCCATTCTGTGTTAAACAGGCTGTGGTGCAAGGATGGTGCTCAGTAAAATATTCCGTCCAACAAGGGCAGTTATGTAAACAGGGCTGCTTCTGGCAGGAATGTCTGATGGGATAAACAAGGCTGAGAGAAAAAGTACTTTTGGAGAGGAGTGACTTTGTCAGGGAACAGAGATACATTCCAAATAAAAATACTCTTGTTTCTAATGTAAGATCAGGCTTTTTATAAATACAGAAGTCACTGGGAGAAATTTAAAAAGAACAATGATGACTGAGTCAGCAACTATGATTACTAATACTGTACTGAGGGCAACCACTTTTTCATTTCGTGGTTTTAACATTTTATTTCTTTAAAAAGAAAAACCAGAGACATTTTCAGGGATATCAGAAGGCTACTTTCACAATGCATAACATTTAAGAACCTATACAGATGCTGAGTGGCAATTATGGCTAATATTCCATCAATTACATAAGATACACAATCAGATAATTAGTAGGCTGATTATAAACACATCCTCATTTAGTGAGCCATTACACAGGTTTAATTCACTCTAACAGGAGTCAGTGTGAGTAATGGACAAGAACCCAACTTCGGAGCAGGCAGACCTGGGGTTGGGGTTGACTCTCGGCCTTGTCCCTTAGTAGATACGTGACATTGGGAGAAGGACATTTCTCTGGGCTTCAGTTTCCTCACATGTAAAAATGAGGACGGTGACACCTATTCCATGGGACTGTTGCAGGGATTAAATTATAAGTATAATCCTCAGCAAATGGCAATGGCAGTGTGCCCCCCACTTAATAGTAACAGGATTAATATTAATAATATTAATCACATTATTTTTTATCAGAATTCAATAAGAAAATTAAAAATATGGGCCAAATTCATTTTTCCCTCCCTATTTTAACTATTAGTCAAAATATTATTATTTCAAACATATTTATTTATCTATTTATTACTCTGTTCAAGGCAGCATATAAAGCTCAAAGGATATTTCAGAGGACTCAGATTACTGGGCAAAAAAATACTTAGTAATCTCTGTATTTCTTTCTCCTTCATTTACATACAGGCGTGAATTTTTTCCAATGTCTACTCAGTTTTTAAGATGTGACTGATTTAGGGTAGCGTGTTTATTTTGCATACCCTATAAATAAATTCATAAATACGAAACAATTACAGAGTTGAGAAACAGCATCACTATAGGAGATAGTGGGATGGGAACTAAATTTACGCTGGCTGGTGGTCAACACTCAGTAGGCAGAATAAATAATGCCAACAAGTCATAGCTTCTTTCAGCAATTACACTGTGTTTCCACCTAAAGTCTAGGTGAAACTTTCCAAGACTGGGTAAAGAGCATGCTAACATTATTTTCATGACTGTTATTCCTACTAGTCATTGGGAGGCAGTTTATTCTTCTAGCCTTCTGAGTCATTTCAACTTAAACAAACATCTTGTGGAATGAATGAAGTGTGTGATAAAGAAATCACCACAAGCCAAGTGGAAAAGACTACTTAGTCTTTGGTGTTGGTAAAACTGGCTCACTACAGAGAAACACTGAAGTGAAGGACAGGGAAGGACTTCAGAAACAGAATGCATAAGGCTAAACAATGCAAACTTTAAGAATTTTCTGTTCAACTAAAGATACTATGGGAAAAATTGGCAGGTGACAGAAGAGAAGATGTTTGCAAAGCCCAGAACTGAAGAGAGATGGATATTGGAAATATTTGGTGAAGTCCTAAAAAAATCAAGAAAGATACTACCACCAATACAATGCTGGGCAAAGAACGTGAACAGGCAATTTACTAAGGAGGCTATCCCTAAACACTAGCAAGCATGTGAAGAGAAGCTCAAGCAGTCAAATAAATGTAGAGTAAGAGCTAGTACTTTACACCTATTGAGATTGCAAAACTGTAAATTCCTGACGTGGGTAAGGAATCTTGTTGGATTGTGGTGGGGGTAGGGCTTGGCCAGCTGTTGTGGAGAGTGATCTGGCACCAGTTAGTCAAATTAATTCTGTATTTCTAACACCCAGCAATTCCGCTCCTGTGTATAGGTCCCAAAGAAACATTCACACAAGATAGTAAAGGGAACACGTGAGGATGTTCATTGCAGCATCATTTTTTGACGTGCATCCTTACAAACATACAGCAACAAGAATGGATATTGAAACAAAAGTGGACCTTTAAATAATGTTGAATGAAAGAAAATAATGCCAAATTAAAAAAAAGAGATTTAAAACACAATACAATTTATATAAATTTAAAATATTTACACACAAAGCACTGTACTTTTAGAAAACACATTCAAAGAAAAAAGGCACAATAAGTACATCGAAGTGGCTGCATAAGGGTGGTTGGGAAGGGAATGTACTATCGGGGTGAAACAGAATAAAATAAAATTTCTTCCCCCATACTTTTATTTCTGGAGAGAAAAGTTAAGACTAGGACTTTAAACATTTATTTAATATATCAGAAAGGAAAGGAAGGAAGGAAGAAGGGAACATTTTGAGCATCTTACAGGCCAAGCTTTGAGTTTGATCGACAAATTAACATATTCTTTCTTGAAACAACTGCCTTTCCTGCACTCTTCAAAATTCCATATAGGCTTCCACTGAAATACTGGGATGTTAGGGCGGGCCTGGAGGTGGTTTGGGCTTTGGATAATGAAAAGATATGGAGATGGAAGAGTGAGGAGAAAAAAATGGAAGTGGGTGAAGATACCTGTGGGCACAAGTAGAGGCGTGGGTAGGAAGGACACACAGCAGGGAGAGTCTGATGGGGGGCTTGATGACAGGTGGGAAGACTAAAGTAGAGTGTGGACTTGAACTACCGAAATGCTGAGAGAGAGGACTGACACAAACTGCTGTCCCATGGCTCTCCTGCCCACCCGACATGCACCTTGTCCAGCCGCCACCCTGCACCTACAAGTCCGCAGATGGGAGGTCTGGAGACAGCACTGCTAATTCCCAACCTATGAGGGCTTCTGCCTGCCGTGCGTTCACAGCATTTATCACAATTAAATCTTAACTGTAAAACTGGTTGTATAAAGTCTATTTCTCCCAGTCATGTGTGAGTGGGGCTGGGCTGCACCTGTAGAGTGTTACCTAGCACACCTCTGCACAATAAATACTGCGTCTGCCGAATGAGTGAGCACCAGCGTACAGGACCTCAGACACAAGTGGTCAGAGCGGAGTCAACTCTTCCTGGCTCCCTCTATCGCTCTGTCCCTTCCCCTAACCCTTTCCCTTTTCTTTTCTTTCTTTTCTTTTTCTCTCTCTCTCTTTCTTCCTTCCCCTCCTTCCCTCCCTTCCTTCTTTTTCTTTCTCTTCTTTTTTTTTTTTTTTTTTTTTGAGACAGACTCTCACTCTGTTGCCCAGGTGAGTGCCATGGAATCAGCCTAGCTCACAGCAACCTCAAACTCCTGGGCTCAAGCAATCCTCCTGCCTCAGCCTCCCAAGTAGCTGGGACTACAGGTGCATATCACACCACCTGGCTAATTTTTTCTATTTTTACTAAAGATGCGGTGTTGCTCTTGCTCAGGCTGGTCTCGAACTCCTGAGCTCAAGTGATCCTCCAACCTTGGCCTCCCAGAGTGTTAGGATTACAGGTGTGAGCCACCTCGCCTGGCCTCACTCTCTCTTAAGACCTAGTGGCAAAGACTCCATCAAGACAGGCATTTCTCACTCTTCCTCTGGGCAGAGACAAAGGTGTATCCCAAAGGAAAGCACATCAGAAAGTCTCAGCACTCCAAAAAGGGAGGCTAAAGAGGAAGGAGACACAAGTCCTCAAATCCCCCAAATGTGTTGCCTCTACCAGGCAACCTAGACTTAGAAACCTTCTTGTGCTAAAGCACATAGTTTTGTGATGCCTAGAGAGGAGGAGGGAAAGGATAATGCCTATTCCCATCCCCTGGGGAGGGCATGGTTCCTCTTGTGCACCGTCTGATAGGACACTGTGAAGACTAAATGGAGAAAGCCCAGAAAAGAGTTCAGTGTGGTGCTTGCCACTTAGTGCTGCATAGAAGGAACCTGCCATTTCTAGCTCCTAGGCCGGCCCCTCCTACCTGTCCTGTGCCTGGAAGCCGGCTTGGGCTCCTTCCTGAAAGCACTGACATGATGGAGGAGGAGTATCAGTGACCAACATGGTGGCCTAGGACATGGGTTAAAATGACAATGACCAAAACAGACACTGCAGACGAGGGGCTAGTTTAGGGAAGAAAAGTTTTTTCTTTAGAGAAGCTGAGGCTGAGATGATAATGAAATAAGAAAGTAGAAGTGTGTTGAGTATGCTGCTGAGCTCTGGAATAACAGAAGTCAAGATTAAAGAGTCAAACCTGCAGGAGGTGACAGGGTTGGTGTGAGGGTTAGGTTTTCCGGGAGAGATGGAAAAGAGGAGAGAGGGAGGCAGTAAGAGGAGAGAGAAGGGGAAAGGAGGGGCGGGGCTGGGAGAGAGAGAACAAACTAGCAGGCATTAAGTCTTAAGGTCAAGATGAGATGAACCTTACTAGAGATGGATCGAAAAAGAGAATGGAGTGAGAGGACAGAGGAAAGCCAGGCAAATGGAACATCAGGGAGAGTGGGAAGAAGAGTTCCAAGGATAGTTCCCCACTGTCCCTAGTGTCCAGTGTGGCAGAAGGTCGGTCTGAGGATGAGAAGTTGTCATGATGTCAGAAGCCAGGTTCCGAGGCCAAGTGCCACACGAGAAGACAGAGGCCCCTGCAGGCACTGCTGTGATCCAGCACTTCAAGTCAGGACTTCAAAAGTTCTGGAGTAGCTTGTGTCGCTTCCCGAGCCAGCTATACAAAGTCCAATACCGTGGAAACCTCACCTACTCTTTCTAAGTCAAAGGAGCCCCAAATACTGCCAGCCTGTGTGACCTCCTGTAAGAAGAGGTTCCATTTGGTATTTTTTTCCCCAGTTTTGGAGATTATCTCTAGGGGCTTACTGCTGGTGTACATAACGGGGGCGGGAGCAGCTGTGACCACCGTGGGGCGAGGACTGGGATCTCCACACAGCTGGCGAGCAATCTGTAGAGAGGGGAGCGAAGTCTATTTCTGTCCCACCTAAGCGTGAAGGCCAAACCGCACAGGCCGGCCCCGCACTGCTGGGGAGACGATTCAGGGCAGGGTGCGTGAGGGATGCTGAGGACCATACTGTGCCCGGAGCAGTCAAGAACATTGTGAAATGACCGTCAGAAAGAAGCAGGTGTCTTGAGAGAGAGAGAGAGAGAAAGAACAGAAACCCACACGAAGTGTAATCGGGCCAAACACTTCCATTCCCAACCTAATTGTGCCACATTCTCATCAGAAAAATCTGTAAGAAAAGAGAGAGCTTTATAGAGGACTTAGTCAATCTATACCCTGAGGGGGGCAAATCTTCCAGGCAGTTCTAATGAGCGACGAGAAAGCCCAGAAGTATATTTAGACTCTCCTGGGAATGGCTTTGCGACACATGACACCCTGAAGATGTCAAAACTGTTATTTTTGTGGAAATAAAACCTGCTGCCAAGTTTTTATTTACCAAGACTTCTCACCTTACAGGAAAAATAAATAGAAAAGTGTGAATACTCTGAAATAGCCACATATTGGGGGAGAGGAGGGTGGAAAAGTGAAAACTAAGATGGTCTTTATATTTTTCTAGCCCCATGAACAGATGCAGAGAAAAGCTCCAACTTTCTTCTCTGAATGGGGTTCCGCTTGGCAGGAGGAGGAGAAACAGGACATGGTAAAAGATGGAGTGGTTCTGAGGGGCATAGGCTGTCCGGACATAACTGATTGCCTTTTTTTTATTTTATATTTTGAGACAGAGTCTCACTCTGTTGCCTGGGCTAGAGTGCTGTGGCGTCAGCCTAGCTCACAGCAAACTCCTCGGCTCAAGCGATCCTTCTGCCTCAGCCTCCTGAGTAGCTGGGACTACAGGCATGTGCCACCATGCCCGGCTAATTTTTTCTATATATATTTTTAGTTGGCCAATTAATTTGTTTCTATTTTTAGTAGAGACGGGTCTTGCTCTTGCTTAGGCTGGTTTTGAACTCCTGACCTCGAGCGATCCGCCCGCCTCGGCCTCCCAGAGTGCTAGGATTACAGGTGTGAGCCACTGTGCCCGCCCTGCCATGTTTTTTCTTGTTTTTTTTTTTTTGTTTGTTTGTTTCTTATCAACATTAACATTGACAAAAAATAAAGAATATCCTAATCTTGTCTCCTTGCTTGAGCTAAACCAGGGAACTATAACCTCCATTAGACCATCACTTCTCTGCCCTGCTCAGTGAAAATCCTGTGGTTCTTTTTATTTTCCTCCTTTTGTAGAAGTGGGAAGCAGGTTTGGGCAGGAGATGTGTGGGAACCATCAGGAGATTGGACAAAAATATCTAGACACCTCCACCAGAGGAGGGTGGCTGATATCACCCTATCTTTGCTGCCTAATGCCCACTCAGACCGGGGAGCTTTTAGGAGAGCTCTTTCCGCCCACTCCTTCCTTCCTCCTCAAATATAGTTACCTGCCCCCACTGCCAATTTTCAAATCGGCACAATGATTAATGACCCAGGCAAGCACTTAATTTCCTGTCCAGTAGTCCAAGGCTGATTTCCAATAAAAGAACTCACTCAAGACAACGATTTCCTCTCCACAGCTTCTAATCTTTTATTCAACTGTGGGCATTCTTCCCTCTCAGTGTGAAAGCCGAATCAATTTTTGAACTTCCATTTGGTGCATATTCCAAAGACTCACAGAATGCTAAGGCTGGAACAGACCTTAAAGGCAAAGTAATTCGGCCTCCTCTTTTCTTGCAATTCAAACAGGCCTTAAGTTGAAGGCTTTGACTTTCATTCTGTGTGCACATGGTGAAGCCGCAAATGAAGAGGGAATTACTATCGTTCAAGCACACAGCTTGGGTCCTCACTGGTCTCATTATAGTTACCTTTAATGAAATAGTCTACTTTAAACTGGGAACTAATCACCATGGGAGAATATTTCTGCAATTACAGGATCAGGCAAAAACACAAACAAAACAAGTGTCAGTGAAACCCTTCGGATACAGCAACACAATTATTATGTTCAATTACCTCAGGACTCCTTAAGTACCCACTGCAGATGTAATGAGTTATCCTGATTTGAACTACATGTATCCATCTTTTGTATTTATTTCTCAGAAATGCTTGATAGATAACTCCATTGCTTTCTGTGAAATTAATTCCGAAAAGCAGAGGTTTCTAAACAAGATGCTAATAACTGCACAGTATAATACCTTCTTTAGATGCATAATTTCCTGTAAACGATTCTAGTTACAATTCAGGAAATGCTTTCTGGGTTGATGCTTAAATGATCTGGAATTCACAAGTGAGGACATGCAAATAGCAAGCGGTGTGTTGGGCTGGTGTTGGGCTGAGGGACAGCGGAGTGAGCACAGGAACAACCGAGTGTGCTGTAAGCTGTGAACATTGACACTGTCACAAAGAGTAATGGACGTGAGGTTAGAAGACCCCAGTTCGTATCCAGCTCTACTTATTAGCTGTGTGCCCTTCCCCGTGTCATTTATTCTTTTTTGGGGATCAGTCTGATTATCTGTAAACAAGCAATAATTTAAGGCCTCCGGGGATGTTTAAAAATCATGATACAGGATATGTGAAAACTCCAATCACAACGCCTAGCAAATACTAGTGCTCTTGTCGAATTTAAATACCTTGATTTCCTCATGTTATATTAATGCTTTTGCACCAACCTAATACCTTCTTCTTGACTGAAACATCTCCATTGCCATAAAAATGCCAAGGCGGGGATTTTTACCATTTTCATTATTAAAGTCAGCATATAGTGAGGCTGGGCTCCAGCAAGTCAAATCTGCATCGGTCCTGACCTATCCCACACTCAACGCCTCTGATGGACTGAAAATTAAATATGGATTGTAAACAGCCATAGAACTTAATGATATCAATCTGAACATTGTAATGAGGCACAGTTGGAATCAGACTAGAAAAAGCACGAGCTTCAGACCAGACAGGCCCCACTTACCAGCAGCAAGACCCTGAAAAGATTATTTAACTTCCCTGAAACTTACCTTCTTCGTCAATACTATAAGATCCCACCATCGAATTCCTAGGTTGTTATGAGGATTAAATAATATTAGCAGTTGTACGTAAAACAGCTAGCACAATTCCTGACTCAATTAAAAATGGTAAGGCAGTCCTTAGGTGAATGCCATTCCTCTGTTTTTACTTATTTAATAAAACAGTAATGATCTCAGCTCTTCTACCCACCGCACAGGTTTGTTATGGAAATCCAATGAGAGAATCTATGGAGAAAGGCAACATTATAAAGTATTAGACATGGGGACTCTATACTCAAGGCAGAAATACACTGGGAAATCAATCCCTGGGGAACATATGTTTACTTATTAATGGTGTAGTTATGGCTCTAGAAAGTGAGAAAAAGTGCCAGAATTAGGACTAACAAAGCCATACACAATTTCCTTACGAAAGACCCAACGGAGCTTTGGCTATACATTTGAACTTCAATCAAGCCAACCAAAGCAGATGGGGCTATCTGATGTACACAGGACAATTTTTGAAAAGTTACAATACGTATGTAAGTGGGATCAGTGCATACACATTTGGAAACACTACAATTCAGTATCTGGCACACAAGCTTGAAAGTGGTAACTCAGGAAAACTCTGCATCCCTGTGTGCTATTGCCCAGCTAATCCACTTAAGGCTGAGATTGCTGCCTGAGGCTTGTTGCTTCCCATCTCCATTAGTCATAGGAAAGAAGGACAAGCTGCCACGACCTGCGCGATCTAAATGATCCAAGGCAGAATGCAAATTCTCAAAACTAAAATCTTCACCGCTCTTAATATGATAATGTTATTACCACATTAATAGGGAACCTTCGCAGGGGCCAGGGGCTAGAACGCCAGAAGATATTTCCAATGGCTACTGGATGTCTTAGCAGAACATTGTTTTCTATTGAAAACTCAATTTGTGTTCCAAGCTCTCCCAGCCTAAAATTAGTGGGTGGTTAGCTCAATCATCACCAGAGAACTCAGCCAGTCTGCCACTTGTAACTTGGACGGCATTTCCACCCTAGCAGGCTCTCTCAGAGACAGTATTTTGAACTTCTTTGGTCGAATGCAAAACACACTAGCTAACTAGCCAAACAAACTGGAAGGAGGCACACCACAAGACGCAACCCTGGCAGACTCCGTGACCCTGAAAACACTCTTAAAGGCTATGCGGCCCTGGGGAGGGTGACCCGGAGTGAATGAAGGAGGTTTCTTTAAAGTTTCAATACTTATTCATCCACAAATATAGTCACCAAAAATGCAGACCTAGGAAGGAGTGGACTGCAAACTTAAATTCCTCTGGCTTCCAAGTAGCTTGAAATACCCACAACTCCAGAGGGATCAAATAAGGCATATAATCTGGTACTTTTTTTTTTTTTTTTAATTTCTCCTACCCTGAATTCAGGTAGGAATTCTTTAAATATTTATTCTCACATTCTGTCTCTGACTCCCGGACTTCTCCTTTAGAAATGAGGTATTTGGAGGATGGAAGGGAAGGAGGAAAAAGGCCTCAATTTAAAGTGAGTACACCTAGGTTTAAACTAGCCACCTAATGTTCATCAATTTGGCCCGGAACCTAATGCGGCCCTGTCTCGGTTTCCTCATCTGTAAAATAGAAAAGAAATTCTGGTTTCAGTGTGAGAGTGCCTGCTCTTTAGGTCTGAGTGGTAATGCAAACTGTAAAACAAAGAAACTGTGATGCATTAAACACCTCCAAAGAAACAGCAAACCTCCCTAACCAGTATAAGTAAGTAACAAAGGTCTTTGGTTCTTTAAGGTCTCAAAATTTTGGATATTGTGGGCCCTTGACATTTAAGCTCTGGGTGATCAGATGAAAGCCTGAACCTCTCATGGAGAACGTGTTTTATAGACAAGCCACACTCTAGAGTCTTCCTGGAGCAGCTTAGTGACACAGGCAAAGGTAGCTTAAGGAGCGTGACGGTTAATTTTGTGTCAGCTTGGCTTGGCCATAGTATCCAGGTAGTTGGTCAAACGCTACTCTAAATGTCTCTGTGATGTTATGCTCTTGGGTGGGATCAACATTTAAATCAGTAGACTCTGAGCAGAGCAGACTCCTCTCCATAATGTGGGTGGGCCACATCCAGTCAACTAGGGGCCTTAAGAAAAAGACTGAGGTTCTCTTAGGAAGGAGGAATTCTACCACAACAGATGGCCTCTGGGCTCAAAGTGCAACTCTTCGCTGGGTCTCCAGCCTGCTGGCCTGCCCTTGCAGATTCTGAACTTGTGCCTCCGTAACTGTGTGAGCCAATTCCTTACAATTAATCTCCCTCTCTCTAAACACACACATGTACTCTAATTGCTTCTGTTTTTCTGGAGAAACCTCACTGATATACTGGGTTTCATCCTTAATTTTTTTTTTTAACACTAAACCATAAAGATTTCTTTCATATTAACCTTTGCTTCCACTCCCACTGCTGATGTGAATGCTAGTCCAGCGGCCCACTGATGCGTGGCTAAAGGGGCACCCCTATCATGATTCCTGCAAACCTACTATGTGAAAACACTGTCTTACTACTGCAAGGAGATCTCTGAGTGCAGACCTTTCCATATATAACAGCTTCTGCACAGGCCTGTAAGAAAAACTTCAGAATATAAAAAAGTACTTGAGCCGTCTTTTGGGGCAAATAAAACTTACAAAATATCTCCAGTCCAAGTCAGTATTTTCTAAGTTATACCACTGTGCAGTTTAACAGGCGGAAGAACTGGAATACCCATGGATTGCATTTGTCTTTACAGAAGATGTGGGCCTATGGGAGGGATTTCTGTCTGGGCCACTCCATCCACACCTACAGCATTCCCCATGTGCAGACCTGCAGCTCCTAAGTCTCCCCCTATCCCAGACCACCTAGGCCTCCGCTAGACAATTCCTCTAGGATGCCTCACAGGTGTCCAACATACACAAATCTCATTTTCTAGTATTTCTCTCGAAGTCTGATCTTCGCCCTGTGTTTCTTAACTTCCCTGATGAAAGTCACAGTCCCTAAAGTAATACAAACCAGGAACCTGGAAGTCATTGTCATCATTCATTCTACGTCTACTCCGTCACATACTTATTATCAGTTCTTCCATCCAAATACTTCTCGGAGCTGATCCCGCTGCTCCATCCCTGCTGTGTAAATTCTGGCCCCGTACTCCACCCATCCACCACAATGGTGCTGAAGTGACCGCTCTAAAATGCAACCTAATCCTATAACCATGGCCCTGGCTAAAATCTGTCCCTGGCTCCTCAAAGCATCTGGACACAATTCAAAATCCTTGGCAGAGACGACACTACCCTTCAGAACACAGCAGCTCCCCTCCTCTCCAGTGGCACTTCTACCAGGGCTTTGTGGGTTATGTTCCCTACTCCAACCCCGCCTTCACTCCCGGCTGGGTTCCGTGGGTCACCCTTTTCCTTCTCACTTAGGCAAACTGCTGTGCTAGGTACTGAGGGTTCTGATGGTGAGTGAAATAGACAGTCTTGGCCCCTTAGAGGTTCTCGTCATGTTTCGGGTGTCAGTTATTAAACAATCACTCAAAGAAATGTACAATTACAAATGAGATCCATGCTCTAAAGAAAAAGCACTGAGATCATGGGTCTCGGATTTTGTCTAAGGGGCTCAGGAAAAGGTTTTCCAAGAAGGAACTTTGACCTGAGACCTGAAAGACAAGCAGAGGTAAGGCTGCAGGAACTGAGAGGAGACTGGCATGACTCAGGTCCAGAAAGCAAGGGGAAGAAAAGCAGGACAAGGTGAAGCTGCCGAATAAGCAGGGGCCTGTCACACAGGGACTTGCAGGCAGTAATGAGATTTTCACCCAGACGTCCCTGGACCTCTTTGTTCTCTCTTTAAAACTTTCTCCTAAATTTTTAAAGGAGCTGTAAAACAAAAGCATGTTTATTGCAACAACTCAACAATAGAGAGGAGAAGAAATAACAGCAGCAAACATTTATGCAGTGCTTACCAGTGCTAGGCACTTTCTAAGTGTTTTCATGTTGTTATTATTCACATACAGGTACAAGGAAGTTAAGTTTAAGTAACTGCCCAAGGCCGTAAAGTTTAGCCAGTGAGAACTATTAATAGATATGGACCCAAGCAGTCTAGTCTTGGAGTCCTGCTCTTAGCCACCCTGCTTAGACCACCAACTGACCCCATCTACAATCCCATCCCATAAGGATGGATGTGAAGTGTATTACACACCCTTATATCAGTTTCTCTGTGCTCAAATATTTAAGAACAACTGGACAAAAGACAATTGACATATACTGAAATTTTCTTCCTATGTAAGGGAAATTTTGATATTTATCTTAAGAGCAATGGGAAGGCACTGGAGTTTATTTTTTAAAGTTTGTATAAATTTATGTCATACAAGTACAATTTAGTTACATGTGTAGCAGTCAAGTCAGGGCTTTTAGGGTGTCTATCATACAAATAACATTGTACACATGTGATTTCTCAACACCCTTCTGAGTCTCCACTATCATTCTACTCTCCACATCCAGAGTTAGCTTTTTTTTTTTTTTTTTTAACATAGCAGTAATGTGATCACATTTATGCTTTAAAAGATCACCACACTGTAGCTCCCAAGTGGAGAATGGGGTGGGAGGTAGGTGGAGCTGGGAGAGGAGATACCCAGCAACCTGTCGGGGTCGAATGCAGTCCTCTGGGCTAAGACGGCTGTAGTGGAGTTGGAGAGAGGCGAATGGATTCCATATTTATGTAGAGGGTAAAATCATCAGTCCATACAACAGGAGGGAAAGGGTACTGTCTAGGATCATGCTAAGGCTGCTAGCTGTGCATATGTGTGGAGATGCAGAACACTGATTTTGGAGACTGGCAGAGAAACTGCATGTTTTGGATAAGTTGGGTTTACAGGGTCTTTGAGATCTGGCATTATAGTAACTATCACTATTTACTGAGAGCCTACTACATACCAGGCATTGCACAAGCGTCATTTCTATCTACTCCAAAACCCTTTTTGAAGTTGGTATTATTAGTATCTTCACTTTAAAGATGAAGAAAACGAGGCTTAGAGGTTAAGCAATGAGCCTGACATCTCACAGCTGTGCAGAATCAGAGCCCTGATGCACATTTATCATCAGTAACCCTCCTGGGTTATTTTACTAGCCTCTGACATGGTCCACTTGCCTGCCTCTAGGCGAGTCCCATCCTCCATTCTGCTTCCGGATGCTCACCTGATTGCACCACTGCCACTCTAAACCCTTGCAGGGCTCTGCTTACCCCCTCTTTGGTATGGCACACAGAACCTTTCATGATCTGGTTCCTGCCAGCCTGTCCTGTGTCCATGCTCAGACAAGTGGGATTCCTAGGAAAAGTGGAGCTCTCTCCTGAGTCTGTGACATCGGACATGCTACCTCCACTTGTCCCCTGTCCCCTACGCTTCTTAAACAGCTCACAGCAGCTCCCTACTCCCCCTTATCAATTACTCTAGCAGAGTCGTTTGACTCAATCTCCAACAGATGGAAGCTCCTTGAGGGCAGTCTCTTTGCTTTGAATTTCCAATTCCCTTGTACATACTAACTGAAAGGAAGAATACATAATTGAATAATACATACTTCAAAATGTCTTTTGAGTAAATGAAGGGGGTGCTGCATTGTGTCAAAGAAAGAAAGGCAGATGTCCAACTTTTTATCATACGATGCCCACCAACCCACTCCAGCTGCAGTTTCCTCTGCCTCATCTAACTATGTACAATGTACTATGTATTTTTCCATGCTTCCTTCGTACTAACCTTTTTGGGAGATATTGTCATCCCTGATTCATAGATGTGGTAACTTAAGCTCAAACCAGGGTATTTCTTCAAAGCTTCAAAATGACCAGAACACAGCTGAGGGTCAGAGTCAAGTGCCTTAATCTCTGAAAGCCATCCCACTTCGTAAGAATGTTGCTAATCTATTTTATCAACTGCTATATCCTCAAATTGCTCAAACCAAACTTTGAAGTCCTTTGTTGAGGTTTCTGCTACAATTTTTGTTTTTTAATTTAAAATGTTTTTCTCATTCCCAGCTCTTCCGCCCCATGCCTGAAGACAGGGGACTGCTTCCTGATTCCCCTCTCCCCCTGGCCCCCTCCTGGGCACACTGGCAGTCTTCAGATCATCCCCTACTTTGTTCTCCAGGGGCCTGTGTGCGCCCTGCTCTGGTCTCCTCACATCCCACCCTGGAGGAAGTCTTGGAAATGTGGAAATACCTTGGTAACTGCGATTAATAACACTTCTATATCATATTCACAGAACTGTGCTGCCCACCCCCCATCCCTGTCAGACTGTTCCTTTTGGATTTGATCTTTTTTTGTACCCACTCAACTGGACTTAGGCTGAAGAGGCTGAAGTCCTGCTGCAACCTGGCCCTGCACTGCTGGCCTCTTCCCTAAAATTTAGCAGCTTTGGAAGTTTCTCAAAATGTGAGCAAATGCTGACCAGTAACTTCACTCTCTCTTAGATATGGCAATATGTATACACCAACTTCTGCTGAGAGCCAGTGTGGACAACCGGGGCATGCAAAGAAGCTCAGGATGATGCATTGATGTTCAGATTTTTAAGGTACAAAATAGATTATAATCACAGAAATTATCAATAATTATGTCTAATTATGCTAAATGGGAAAAAAGTAACTGCTCACTGTGCCGAGTAAACAGCAATTTACTAAATCAAGAAATGCTTAATTACTTGAATAATATTTTGGAAATTAAATTAGGTGGGTAAAAAATTAAGCATAAAAGATTTCTGGTACAAAAAACTTTTAAAATAAAACACTGACAAATGATAAACATATGCCTATATTTATATAAGAATATGTAATAATGAAGTGACAGGTCAGAAAGCTAATGAATAGTGTCCAAAAAAGAAAACAGTCGATAGTCTATAAGCAAACCAGACAAGTAAAATGTATGAGCAAATCAAATATATGCAGAGTACGGTTAACTCTCGATTATCCAGGGGACAGATTAACCATGACGATTTCATTTGTGAAAAGGTTAAAATAACTACAAATTAGTAAAATGCCTATGTCCTAGAAGACCACTGTTGAGAATCCAGCATTACCACCATAGCATAGGAAGTCTTCTCCATCATCCATATTTCATCTAATTAATTTTTTGAAATCTAAACCCAAACTAAAATTTGGCAAAAAAATTTATGATATCAAAAAGGATACAGGGCAAATTAATTCCATTTGAATCAGCACTGAGTTCTTCAAGTAGACTAAAAATAGGAAACTTTTAAGAAGCCCTTTCTCTACAACCTTGGAAAGGCAATGATAATTTGGTTAAATTGGCAATGAGCACAGGCAATGCCAGTCACTGGTTAAATCTGCCCAAACAAGCAAATGCTTACTTGACTTTCAGGATGAAAAGTAACTGATGAATCTCTAGCTGGGAGTCACATCACCAAGCTCATGAAAGCGATATTGGGGGCAACCTGACCTGGGTCTGAGAACCAGGTGATAATGGCACTGCTGACACAGGTAGCCAGGAAAAGGGTCCAGCCAGTTAAAAGCAGATGACCAGTGGTACAGCAGTTAATCATCTCAGTGGTCTAAACACTGAAGATGCTTTCCATCAAGTTTACATTAAGTCCATTTTATACCACACTCTGGGCTGGTTTTATTTTAACTCTGACTTGAGTGAAAATCTGGGAGTTCCCAAGTAAACTGCCATATTTATCAAAAGTTGACAACAACATTGACGTCAACATATTGCTTCATTTTAAACATAACTGAAAAAGAGGCAAAAATCAAGTAAGTTTAGAATTTTAAGTGTAATGATTAAACACGAACAATTCAGGACACCGTCTAAAATTATTGATCTTAATGGCTTAGATTGACCAATATAAATTGGTCAATCTACCTAATATTGGTCGATCTTATAATTGGACCATCCTATCATGGGAATTTCTTTATGTATGTTGCAAATGTTTCATCCGTATAAAGCGAATCTTCTTATGAAGTGACGGATATTATTACAGTTAAATTGCTATATGAAAAAAAGTGCCCAAGTCCTGGTTGATGGTTCTTTCATTTCAGACCATATATAAAAACAAAATTCTAATACAACCAAAGGATTTGGACTCTCCTTTAGTAGAAGAACAAATGTTTTACTGTTCTTATTTTTTTCATGCATTAATGTTACGGGTATCAGAAAACCATCTAAGTAACTACTCGTGGTTGCGTCAGCCACTGAAGTGAAGGGATGCAGCATCAATGGATTTTGGAGAACTTAATAGCATCGACTTTAAAACTTTTAATAAGGTTCCAAACACAAACTTAACATTAAAAGAAAATGTTTATAAAGCAGAGTTGAACTATACTACGTTTCTGTTTGGAAATAGAATTTGGAGAAGTCTGAATATAAACCTGCCCTGAGAAAGCTTTAAGTTAATAGAAACATGCATATACTGTGTCCTCCTATGCTAGCTGTGTACCTCCAACAATGAAAAATGAAGTCATTTTTAAGATAGTTAAGGATAAAAAGAAATAGTTGAGAGAATAAAAGATGAAAGTCTTAATAACTAGACCATCAAAAAAATAAAACACTGTGCCTCTGGTCTATGGAAAGCATTGCTCTGCAGCAAAGGAAATAAACCTTATGTTCTTGTTTAGCAAGGACCCTCCAGGACTCTTGTTGGCTGCTTGGGAACAAAAGGAGCAAATTCAGGCTCATATTGGTAGTAAGGAGATGAGAAATATTAAATGGAACCAAATTTGGAAAAAAATCTTTTCAAGGGTGAACTTTGGGAATTGTATTAAAGTTGGATAATAGGCAGTAAGTTGGGTCAATTAGGAAAGACTTCTTGAGGAAAGTGGAATCTTTTTTCTTTAGGAAATGCCTTAAGATACACAAAACAGGCTGGGCATGGTGGCTCATGCCTGTAATCCTAGTACTTTGGGAGGCTGAAGTGGGAAGATTGCTTGAGGCCAGGAGTTCTAGACCAGCCCGAGCAAGAGCAAGACCCCATCTCTACAAAAAAAGAAAAAGAAAAATTAGCTGGGTGTGGGGGTATGTGCCTGTAGTCCCAGCTACTCAGGAGGCTGTGGCAGGGCTGCTTGAGCCCAGGAGTTTGAGGTTGCAGTGAGCCATGATGATGCCACTGCACTCTAGCCTGGATGACAGAGCAAGACCCAGTCTCAAAACAAAAACCAAAAAAACACAAAACAAACAACAACTTTAACTGGAAATCACAGAAAGACCAAATCAATACCATCTAACAAAACATTTACATATTTTATGCAATGCATAAAAGTGTGTGGGGGGAAAGAGTATAATGGGGTTTATAAGACAGTTCCCATCCATAAAGAGATAATAGTTATCTAAAACAGTACAACACGTGCAGTTTGGTACTGTGGTCCCCAACCCCCAGGCTACCACCCGGTATCAATCCACGACCTGTTAGAAACTGGGCCGCTGGGCCTCGTATCACCCCTGAGCTCCTCCACATGCCCCCCCAGTCCCACCCATCCTAGGAAAAATTGTCTTCCATGAAACTTAGGAACTGGGCCACACAGCAGGAGGTAGGCAAGTGAGCTCGCTTGTGGTGGGCAAGTGAGCAAAGCTTCATCTGTATTTACTTCCCCTTCCCATTGCCACTATGAAAAAATTGTCTTCCATGATACGGATCCCTGATGCCAAAAAGGATGGGGACCGCTGGCTTAGTAGACAACTTTGTCTATCTTTTTACGCCAGGTAACTACCTCACTTGTTTAAAGACCTTTACAATATTCTATTGTATAAATACGTCACAAGCAATTAACTGAATTTGATCTGTCACTGTCATGAATTAATTTCAGGGAAGGCAGGATCTGAATGCTTGGCACTTTCTGGAAGTCAGGTCCTTTTCTAGCACTGGAAACTCACTCTTGAAAGTCTACGGAATGTGATGAGGAGTTATAAGATGAGAATGAAACATTCGTTGAGGCCTCCTTGCTAATTTGGAAACTACTTTTGGAATCTGCAATTATTTCTTAAAATAGAAATTTGAAAAATCTCTGTATTCAAACTAGATTTTAATTTGCCTAGTTTAAAACTTGTTTTGAAACTTCTATAAAAAGCCACAAGGGAATGCTATAAAAATTATCAAAAGAATACATATGCCATAGAGCAATGCTAGTAGGATTAAACATAAATTCACAATGATTTGAGTTTATGAATCGCAATCTCGTCAAGTCATAAGAACAAAATACAGAAAGCCAGGGTTTTGCCTATGATTAACAATACTTCTTTCAGTGTTTTGCCTAGTATCTGTCTGAAGAAGTTCCATTATTTTGAATGAATCAAAACTTGGTGATTAAAAACTACGTATAAGTCACATTATCATAAGAGAAATGAAAAGTAGGCAACATCCAATATCTGCCTAGAAAGTCAAACAATTTAAAAATTAATAGTCAAGAAAATTCTCCTTTTCTTTCCTTGTAAATATGTAATTTGCCAACTCAAATGAAAGGATATTAAAAAATCAAATATATTTATAACATTTATTGGTATTTTGTTTCTTAGTTTAATTAGGTCATTAATGTGCATCATCTATAACAAATCCATATAAATGCACTCATATTTGTTGCGTATTTACAAAGGGTTCTGAGGCTTAATATATTTTATAAAATTTATCATATTTTAGTCCGATTTTCCTAACATGTAATTAAACTGTCCAGATGCACTCAGTTATCTAGGCCTTACCTATAAAATTATACTCAGACTACATGTTCTTCAAGGATCATTTCAGAACTAAACTTCTACACACTGTTTTGAATTACATGAGATAACTGGATCAAATACAGCAGATATAAAATAGAACAGGTTTTATTTTAAACTTTTGTTCTCTGAAAATCCATAAAATTGAGCTTACACACATTTTAAATGTTGACATGGTCAACATGGTCCTCATACTTTTCCATAAAGGAGACATCTGTTAAGTTTACCAGGACAAGGTATATACAAAATTAAAGTACTCTCTCCATCTGTAGTGATCTCTCTAAATAATTTTCAAATGGCTTACAGGCCCAAATCATTTATTAAATAATTAGAAATAATTATCTATAGCATGATGGTTTCCAATCAGCTAGCCAAGAACCAAAAAAATATTACAAGGTATCTGAGAATTCTGTATATTAAGTATCAGCCCCCACATCTAGAAATTACTTTCCAAAAATAGGTAGATGCCCTTGTTATTAATATTTGTGAAATGAAAAATTTAAAAACCAATGAAACAACGTTACAAATAAATCTGTTATACAGTAAGGATAAATATTTGCTAAATGAGGAAATATTAAATTAGTAAAATCTCAATTTATTAAACTAGCAAATCTTACTGGTTTAACCACCTGACAAAGCTGGTCATTCTGTATTTCCTTAATCAACAAACACAAAATGTATCATGTAGGCTTGTAAACTGTCACATTGTTAAAAATGGAAGGTTGATTTTGAAAAGGTAGCACATGAAGGGCAAGTACTGAAAACAAGGCATGCTTTTTTAATCCAACCCTGAAACTTCAATGAGCTCTAAAAGGACATTTGCTCGAGTCCAGGGAATGTGGAACACAGCATGAGAAATGTGAACATTCTTGGTAAACTGACATCATCATGACAACTTTGGCAGGGCTCCAAGTGTCTGAAGCAGAACGGAGTCTTGTTTATGAAGTGGGAGAAAGAAACGTAGGCTTTCTGATTTACACCTTGGCAACAAGCAGGGATAGTTAAGAGAAAAGGAACACTTTTTATGTACAGTAAAACTGGCAAGTTTCAGTGAAGAAATGGGAAGAAGAGAAAAGAAAGCTGTTTGAAAAGTTAAAAACCAGCCCCCCCTTTTTTCCCAGAATGAGTCACTCAGAGGCTCTCTCCTCTCTAAATATATATACACATGGAGACATAAAAAAAAAAGTCTATTTATGAAAGTAATATAACCACTTTACAGTTTGGAAAATAAGAAATAAAAGTATCCCTAACAGCTCAACATTAGTAGAACTACTCTTATAATATACTGGTTAAGATTTTGGCTAATATTAGTATACTCTTGCCTCAAATCCTTTAAAAAATAGAGCCAGGGTCTCTTAATACATTAACTATGGATTCAAAGACATTTAAATTTAAGTATAAGGAAGGATAAACATTTCTACTAAATTTGTGATATTTCTGACTATACCTGTGACTTATCTGATAACTGTTCAAAATAAAGACAAGATCCCTTCTCTGTAGGAAACTGGAAAACAGTGTTTAAATGCAGTTGTGAATGTAGCTTTACATGGCAGGTAATCCCTTTAGGTTGTGAATCACTTTAAAATTCTTACTTGAATGTTCATTATTTAGCAAATGATACGTTGAAGAGTTTTCATTTCTACTTTATGTGATACAAAGATATTGTAAGTTATAAAAACATCAAAGTTCATAATACAGAAACAAACCAAGTGATGGTCTTCTGGTTTCAAAATACACACAAAACCCAACTGGTCAAGGTTTTATATATCTGTTCCACATTAGGTTTTATGCCATATTTGGAATGTAAACCGTAATGTTTCAATAAAATTTCAATTTATTGGAAATCTTCCTACCTTTTGATAAATACACTTTTTTTTTTCTTAAGGGATGCTCATTTTTAACTACAAAGAGTACAAATATTGGCAAAATGGTAAGAAAGTTGACTCAAATTTTTCTAGGAACATATATCCTAAATTAATTTCTTAGACCTTTGGTTAAACTTGTGGTCCTTCTGTTTTCACAATTTCTAATTTTTATTGTATGCTGTTGTATTTCCTTACATCATTTCTTTTTAAAGCAATCAGTGATGCTATTTTGATGGGACTAGGAAGTAATTTTCATTTAATTGTGTTAAAGCTAGAAATGAACACCCATGTACCATATGAAATATATCTGAGTGCCTTAGTCATATACCCTTTTTAACCATAATTATATATTCACTTTCTTGGCTCTCCAATGGTTTTAAAAGGTTATCTTTAGATTTATTACTCATTAATCTGACTCAAATTTATCAGTGGAGAAGGCTTATGTAAAACTATTGATGTCAGCAAGAGAACAATAATTACAGTTCTTAGCCCTTACTCAACTCAGACACAAATAACACGTTAATAAAGGTTCAGACATTTTCCAGGAAAAGCTTTAAAGTTTACATTAAAGGACCTGTGTGACATGGGTTTCACAGAATTCAACCAAGTTCCTGAGTGAGGATACACTTCAGGTAGTGTTTAACCAAGAGATGTGTGTAGATAACTACTTTAAGGATGATCTTAAACTTTCAATGTCCTAGTAACTTGGTTAATAAATATTCTAATTAATATACCAAAAAATGAAAATATACATATCTCTAGCTGGAGTCCTCAAACTACGGCCTGCGGGCCACATGCGGCCCGCTGAGGACATTTATCCTGCCCACTGGGTGTTTGCCGCCCCAGCCTGTCCTGCTTAGCAGCCGACTTGTCCTGGGCCCACAGTGCGCATGTGTGGAATGTGCACCGTACTCTCCAACGGCCCTCCAATGGTCTGAGGGACAGTGAACTGGCCCTGTCTAAAAAGTTTGAGGACCCCTGCAAGCAATGGCTTTTTTTCTTTCTTAATTGAACAGAAAACATCCATAAAAAAATAATACAAAAAGCAAATTTTACTCAGTAGACTTTACACCACAGTTTAAGTCTGACCAGCTACCCTACATTCAAATTCTCAGTACAATCTTTGAAAACATGGATCACAATATTAGTTTCCATGCCATAGAGAAATGCCTTTGAAAAGGAGTATTTTCTTCAGCATAGGTATACAGCTGTTGACATGTAGAGCTATGGAATTCTATATACCCAAAAGACATGTTTTTCTGTACAAATGCATTATGTCTAAAATGCTTCCAATGTATACAGAAGAATAATATAAGCTGAAATGATTTCAAAGTGCTTTTAGAGCTAAAAATTCTCAATATTAAACCAACAACCTCCCCTTTTCCTACCACCTTCAACCCCAAACAAAGGCCTTCTGAGCCTCTTCAAAGACACATCCTTATAAGAAAACAGGCAGTTATACATTTACAGAGGTATGGTATTCCAAAAGTTCATTTAATAGTCAGTTCTTCAAAACTTTAACATTTTCCCCAGGGAAAATGATTACCATTGGAGATTAAGTGGCCACATCAGCATATCAAACTAGATTTAAAACATAATGCCGAGACAGGGACAGGAGTTCTACAGAACACTGGAGGAGGACACATGCTGTGGGCAACTCCAATGGGGCAGCCAGAACCCATCCTCCTGTGCTGCCACACTGGTCCTCTCACTGTGAGCCCAGAATCTTTTCACAGCCAGTCACTGTTGGGGGCTTATGGGGTACACATGCCACAGGAGGGGCTGAGGAATGGCCTCTAACAGGGCCATGGTTTCAGGAGGTATGAGGGGCAGAGCCAGGGCCTTGAGCTGAATGGGAACTTGAAGGGAGGTGAAGGGGGAAGGGGGTGAGAAGGAGTGGAAAGCGGGACACAACAGGAGGGTTTACGGTGGCTCGTGGGGACTGCTGTGAGCCAACGTTCACCTCCTTCCTTTCTGGGATCTACATTCTCTTTCCTCAGGATCAGATTAAAAAGATCAGACCTGGGAACACCCGTGATTATGAGGGAAGGAAAGAAACTCCATGGAAGAAGGGTTTAGGAAGGATGGGAATGATGGGGAGAGAATTCCAGGCCGACCTGGGGTCTGTAGACGAGGACGTTCCCTAGCTGCGGCCATGGGACAGAGGAGCTCTCAATGACTCTGTTCTGGAGCTGCTACGAATAATGAAGTGGTATAAACTGGGAACAAGAACAGATTTAAAGTATAAATAACAAGACAAAGGAGTCAATCAACTTTTTATTAATGAGAGAGCACGTTATACTAAATCTTTCAACTATACATTTTCATACCCTGACTAGATTACTACAGGACTGAATTTTTAGAAGTCAGATGTTAATACGGAAATAAAAATTGTAGTGATCTTCTATTTACAATGAGAACTTATCTGTATATCTTTTATCACTGACCTTTACTTCATTTTTCTTGCATTAATATTTTTTAATGTCCCCACATATAGAAGTGTGTACAAAAATGTTCTAATCAGATACTAATAATGAAACATTTTTTTTCTCCAACAAATATCTTTTGAGGGTCTATTGTGGGCCATGTATTTTCTCAGTGTGGAGTACACAGTGGTGTTGCATCAGAGCTCTTCATGTTACTTTTATTTCTTAGCGACAATACTTTCACATAGAGGAGGCACCTCCCCACTGCCTAGCTGGTCCTTAAGACCACTATTTTTTACAAAGCAGCTATTTTGTTAGTATATAGCCAACCAACTTTTCTGACCTTAGCTAAACTATAAAGGTTAGAAGAATTTGTCACACTTTTGTAAGTCCTCAGGTAACTTGCCTAAAGTATTGAATTTGTTGCCTTGATTACATCAGGGCCTTCTTTAACTATAGGCTTTGACTTCCAAGTTGTATTACATGAAAGTGTATTAAAAATAACAAAGTTTACCAGCAGATGAAGGATAAGAAGACAAAGATAAGTTGCAAAGGGAGAAAATGATTATTTAATCAATCTGACTACATTGAAATCGTACCACCTTTGGCAAGTGGATTTTAAGGTGTTCTATGATAATTCTATGCTGTTCTACGATATGGGTGAAGAAATAGTAGCAAGTGGAACCTGGGCCTTATGATTTAGAATTGATAGAAGGCTGAGGAGAACTGGATGGGGAAGAGGGAAAGAGAAAGAAGGGTAGGAAAGAAGAATTAAAACTCTCAAAGTCAAGAAAACAAAGTTTTGTCCTTAGAAAGATTATTTTTTTATTAATAATTTGATTAATTATAAATGAATGATTACAAATAAAAGATGTCCTATTGGTCTATGTTAAGAAACTGATGAACATTAGTGAAACCAAAGGAATCACTGATGACATATAAGTAAATCATCTTGAAAATTTAAACTGACAAACTCATTACAAGGTGGTTGCAGTAGGAATGAAAGAATAACCTAGTATCAAAGGTTGTGCCTTCTTTGTTCCATCTTTATGGTTTGTATCCTCTACGTTGAAATTCCAAATTAATGGTAAAAATATTATTTAACAATATCAGCAAATTAAAATTAGGAAAGGATTATGTGAAAGGGGTTCGACGATTTTCTGTACACTTGTGAACATTAATAATTTAGTCTGCAAGTATGAAAACATCAATAAGATACACAGTTGCCAAATTTAAGACAAATGTATAATATACAGTACATTCTATTATAGTGCCCAAAAGAGTGCCTAGTGCCTGGCACATAGGTCAACAAACATTTGTTACATGACTGAATAAGTGTTAAGACAAAGGAGAGATAGCTATGGGCTAGATGAACTGCAGTTTTCTTCTGGAGAGTCCAAAATTAACTCTAACTGCCACCAGCACGATCTCCAGATGAAAACTTGTTTCTTTTCCATCTGTAATACAAATTTAAAACTTTAACAACATACTGAAGCTAGGAGAGAAATAAGCTATAATCCACCTCTCTAAACCTTCTCCACGAAAGCAGGACTGACACTTGGAGCATCCAGAAGGGCCTAGAAGAGACTGCAAAGAGAGCGGAGTCCAACTCCCTCAACTGACTGGCTAACTTTGGCCCAGAGAGGTTAGATGATGTGGCTGGGGGAACAGAGCAGAGCCACCCCTAGGATTCTGGTCCCTGAACCTCCCTCCAGTGTTTTATTCTTTACTGACTGTGTTTAAATGAATGTTTTGTGAGAAACCAGAAGTCACAAGCGAAATAAGTGAAGAGGGAGTGACAGAAGCAGCTACAGTATTTGCCTAATGACAATTTACCATAGTGATCACTGTATCCAAATGGTCTCTGTTACAGAACATGCCATAAAGTTGTCTTTACAGGCAATTATAAGAATAAAAATTGGGAGTAAGACAAGAAAAAAAAATTTAAGAGAAAATAGTCTCATGATCGTTATCGTTATTGAAGAGCTCATGTCTAATTATGGTATTTTTTTGCAAAACTATTCAGTTTTACAAATTTACATCTAATTCCTTTTTTATAAAGACTCACAAAGCAAGAAGTCCATGATGAAGAACAAAATAATGCTGCCTAGCGTCATACCTTTGGATAAATGCATTTTTCTTTTGTGACAAGGTTTTGAAACTTTGAAATAAACGTTAGCTGTCACTATTTTATCTAGATATCTATTTATCATAACAATTTATAAATTTTACTTTTAAGAAATCAAGAACAGAGAAGAAAGTGATCAAAATACTAGTCTTACACTCATGTTTCAAAGCTTTACACTCAACATTTTATTCACTAACAAGAGTTAGGGAAAAACAAAAATCAACAAACATACAGACAGACTATAAATTTCTTATTTCATATTTATCTTTTAAAGTAATGACAGCTAAAAATTACTGATTTCATTCTGCTAGTCATAAATAGGGGGAAACTAAGGACTTTTTTCTAGTACCTTCATACACAAAGAAGAATGTGTTAACAGGTGAAAAATATTCTATAAAAGAAATGGAAGGTTTTTAAGCAAACGGAAGTAACCAAAAAACTATACATCTACCAAACTAAAAACTATTTAGGTCAACACAATCATTGAAAAAAAAAAAAAGAACACTCAGTACAGTTGAACAGGAAAATTTCATATGCACTTACGAGAGAAGGCTTATTTTAGAAAATTAATATATCTACAAGTGCTCTTTGTTGCTATGAGCAACATTCTTACAACCACATTCTATTGCCTGAATCAGGTCATGATTACCTTCTAAACAGACTCTGCCATTCTAGAGAAGCATTTTTTCTTTCATTCAGGATTTCTAAGGAAACAGCTTTCATCTTAGGCAACTAAACATCTGGCTTCTTGGTTTGTTTTAAGGAGCAAAATGGGAAAAGAATGAATCACCAGGTCAGGCTAGCAATGTTTTCCTATTTCAAAAAAAGTTATAGTCTCCAAAACTTTTTCCTTGAGAAAATGAGTAATTCAAAATGCACTTATAATTACATATCAGAGATTTTCAAATATGTCTAATGACCATTCACACTAATCCCCCATGTTTGCTTTCTGAATGCTTACATACAAGCTTTTAACCTTGCAATTCCATAAAGTAAAAACACCCAGATGGAAAAGGAGTGAAATTTTTATTCAAGTTTTACTGCAATGCTTTTTTGCTTTTTGAGTTTCCCTTATCACAAAGACAAATAAATAAATGTAATTTTTGGTTCCTTTTTTTTGATTCTCAGAATAAAGTCTTCTATTTATCCTTTTCCTATTTAAGGACCCGATAGTTTAATTATTTACTATTCTGTTCCTCTGTCCACTTTTACCTGTTGAAAGTCCTGTGTATATAATAACAATCACAAAGACTACTACTCTCACCATTATATACTGAGAACTTACTAGATGCCAGATACTGTACAAGTGACTTATACATGTCTTTCAATCTGCCCTATAGTACACGGTATTATCACGCCAATTTTACAAGTAAAAAATCTGAAAGTCATTGGAATTAAGTCATTTGTGCCAGGCCATACAAATAAGCAATGAGCAAAACCAGGATTTTAACTCATGTTTCTCTGACTAATCCAAAAACCTTCAGCAAGTGTGAAAGCTATCTCCTAGGAGAACCACCATTATGATATTTGAAGATCCAAGATATGATTATTTGAAGATCTAGTTTTACTGTTTAACCTTCTCCCCACCAGTGGCTTCTCACTGTATGTATAGTTTTTTACATGAAAATCCTTAATAGGGTTTTTGGCCTTGGCTTCTCTGGTCCCTCACTACCTCTGCAGCACAGTCCTGTGCCACTCCTGATTCCTTTCGTACAAAGAGCTTGTTCTCGCTTCACGTCCTTCACACACACACTGTTCCCCGTGCTTGCAATATTCTTTTTCCTTACTCATCATTCAGGTTTCAGCTTACAAGTCATTTCCTCAAAAAGGTTTGTCGTCAACTCAACCAAAATTAGCTTTTCCTTTTAAACTCTCCAGACACCTGGAAGCTTTCGCTTGCAGCCTTTTTATCTCTATGTGCAACCGCTTAGCATCTCTCCCTCCCTGAACTGCGGGCTCCCTGATGAGAGACAGACTTGGTCTTGTTTAGTCCTGTATCTCCCATGTCTAGCACAGTGATAGGCATGTGACCTGAGTGGATAGCAAGAAGGGACATTACAGACTGGGAAAAAGGCAGGCCTCCAGTGGTTTCATCAGCGTTTCCTGGAAGCACTCAAAGGCATGCCTGAGTGAATGTGAAGCTTTCGTGTTTTACAAAACTGTTTATCTGAAAGGTAAAACAGAAAAAGTTTCATCTAAGCCGTATGTTTCCTTATACTAAACGTAGCTAACTCTACAACATTGTAATTTTAAATAATTCTAATGAATAAATAAGATATACCTATAAATAACTTAAGAAATACAAGAGAACACATAGATCCAGATTAGTAGAGCCTTTCGAATACATCCTTCTGGGGGCTGTACAATGACTACTCTACCACTATTATTGACGTAGACATTTCTAAGGCTCTTCTTTGGTAACTGCCTTTAAAACCAATTTACTAACCAAACAAGAACGCCGCCTCCTCACTTGATGTTGACAAGCCATCATCCCTGCGTGTGCGCTGTCTGTCCCCTCCCTTCCTCTCTGTGACTCACCAAGCTGAGCCCCCACCACTGACCTTGAATGACATCCCACCCTACGCAGAGGCCTCTGTCAGTTTGGCCCAGTGAAGATTCGCAGCAGGAAGGTCACAGGTTCAGTCTGCCCGTGGAGAACGGGGACAGAGGAGACCCTCTCAGAGCACGGCAGGCCTGTTTGTGGCCTTCCCACAACCTGCCATGTGGTGACCAGCCTGGTCACGCATCACAGGAAGTCAAGTGAGGCCTTCCTGTTGTCACAAGGGGCCAGATCTTAGTCCTTGCTCAGTGGGGATCTCTTCACCCCTCAGGGCCCCCACAGATTTCCCAACCTGCACAATGATCTAAGCTCCCTCCTTCCCCCCAAAAGGGAGAGGCGAGCTTAGCTTTCCACGCCTCTGTGGTGAGGGACTGATATGCTCTCCCGTGAAAACCATCTCCCTCAGTACGTAGCTCAGAATTAAAAATAACCTTTTCCCATGCCAAATGTCTTCTCTAAAAGGACACCGAATCAACCCATAGAAGATGCTGGAATGACTTTCTGAGGTGTCGTGTTAATACATGACTTCAAAATTCCCTTGTGAGGGATGCCAGTTCCATCCGATCCTTGAAGGGCACATCCACGCCTGGGTGGTGAGAACAACAGGCCGCTAGGAGGTCAGGGTCAAAGGAAGTAACAGCAACCGCACTCAGGCCAGAATCCAAACACTGTATCTATTGGAAGCAAAAATTTTTTTCGAAGCAAATATGCCGGCTACATAATTTGCAGGGCTTCGTGCAAAACGAAAACATGGGGACGCTCGTTCCTAAATTGTTAAGAATTTCAAAACAGCCACGGCAGAGCGTCGCACCAAGCACAGGGCCCTGCTGACTGCACAGAATGCTTCCCCAAAGCCAGACCTGAGCAGAACCAGCCAGCCAGCCTTTACCTGCCCAGCTGTGCGGTTTACAGCCCTCATAATGTCATGTTCTTACGCTGTTTCAAAACTGTACACGGTAGGCTTTGTTAAAAACAAAAGCAAAAAAACCCAACAACTTTGCCTTTTGCTTTTTTAATCAAACTAAAACATGCCGATAGTTTTAATAATCAGATGGTACTAAAAGACTTGTAATTAGAAACAGACAGCAGCCCCTGCCCCATAACTTCCCAATCTGATTCCTGCTCTCTAGAGGTATATGTTTTTTTTAACTTGCTGAGCAGTGTCTTCTGCTATTTATCTCCATGTTTCTAAATATGAATGACTTGTGTGTATATCACCCATCAATTTTCTATTATGTAGGAGGCTTATTACACAACCTACACTCACACTCCACACTCTCCCTGCCCCATCCTCTCAATTTAGCTATCGCAGTTTGGTAATTACAATCAAAATTCAGTGTTTATATTACCCCATTCACAGTGGAGCCAAACGGATTATATATTTTCTCCTCTGCAATGTTTAGTTCCTCTCTGGCCCAGGGAAAGTAACTGCCTTGTTTTCACAGATGCTTTTTTAAAGTAACTATCACTAATTCTCATTAATCCAAAGCATAAGATCCGTCTCGCTTTGGTTAAGCACATGATGTAATCTATCAGTTTTCTCTTTTTTAAAAAAAAACTATCCAGATGATCACCATTCCTTTTCTGCAATACCTATTATTCAAATGGTGAACCTTGTGGAGAAAGCCTCAATTTTTTTTTCCTTTCCTATCTTATATGCCTCTCCTTTTGAAAATTTTGACTTTCTAGGAAAGTTCCTCATCTTTAGCTATCCAATCATTCTACTAAATTTCTTTATTTCCACTTTTTCTTTGATTCAAGGTCTTACTCTCTTGCCTGGCTAGAGTGCAGTGGCATCATCATAGCTCACTGCAAGCTTCAAACTCTTAGGCTCAAGCCATCTCCCACCTCAGCCTCTTGAGTAGCTAGGACTGCAGGCATGCACCATCATGCCCAGCTAATTTCCCTTCTTAGGGAAATTAGGGTCTTGCCATGTTGCCCAGACTGGCCTCAAACTCCTGGCCTCAAGGGATCCTCCCACTTCAGCCTGCCAAAGTGCTGGGATCAGAGCTATGAGCCACTGAATCCGGTCAATATTTTTAGTTTCCAAAAGAAGAGCTTGCCTGTTCCAACTCTTACTTTTTAAAAATCCTTTTTTAAAAAAATATATCCTTTTATTCTCTGATCTCTTTCAAGCAATTAAGGCGTTTTTCTTCTGATTCCTGGATGGTGTTTTTTTCCAAGATTCTTTTTCTCTGGTGTGTGGTTTGCTCCTAACAGATATGTTACAAATATTCCCCAGCAGTCTGATGCTCCATGGTTGCCTGTCCTCATTTAAGAGGAATGCACTAAAACTCAGATGGGAAGTTTGGGGTGCATGAAAGGGGCTTGTGACTGGTTAATTTCACTGTAGGGTGATCAGATGGGGGGCCTATTTCATTAGGGGAACCCCAAATGTTGTATCTATAGATCCTTTTTTTCGGGGATGGTAAATTTTCCAGAAAAGATTCCTTCTGCCTGTAGGAGTTATCCCTGGCCAGCAGGCACCTCAAAGCCAAGTGGGTTTGTAAAGTTAGAGTGGGGGTTTTACGACTTATCTAGAACTCCTATTTTTCATACTGCCATTTCCTCTTCATTATGGCTCCATTCTGCTCAAAATTCCTTATGTTACAGTTGAAATTTCCATAATTTAGTCCAGAGGTTTGTTAATATCATTCATTCTCTCTCACCTGCTCTCCCCTCCTGTTTGTTCTTAAGGGTCTACACCCTGTTTGTTCCTTCACTCATTTTCTTGGTTTTGGGAGAGAATAAATATTAAACACCTGTGCTCAAATTGCACGTTTAATCAGAGTTCTTCTCTTTGCCTCAGACTTTAAATAGAAATGCTCTGAATTATGGCAGCATTTCCAGTTTGGTGGAAATATTCTCCTACTTTACTATTCTTTTAAAAATATGAAAATTCTCACCGATGAGGAACTTTTGATTTTTCTCTGATCATTAGATTTTGCCATGCAATCGTAGGAAACAAAGCTAAGTCTTATCAGGTCTTAGGCAGGTGGGTTTTTCTTTCCTCCCTCTTATCACCACCACTGCCTTCATGGTCCCCACAGGAACATATTCATAGGGAGATGACCTATCTCAGGCATCACCTAATCCTGAAATCTTGGGACAGTCCCTTACCTCCGCCAATCCCACCATAACCACATACACCTGGTCTACTTCCTCATTCACTTTTTGCTGGTGTGAGCCTAAAGACCCCGGCTATTTTTAATGTTAGAGCCAGGCAAACATGGTGACGAAAGCCAATCTGCTGCATAAACCAATTTAAAAAATAATACCCAAAGTTAAATAAAAGAAGAATTAGCTAAAATATTACTTCTGAACAACTAGGTCTTCTTGACTTCATTGTATAATTAACCACATATCCATTTGGTACACAGGCAAACTCTCTTCAGGTTTTGATTTTAGACAGAAAATTTCAAGCAAATGAGTTTAGAAATTTGACATTCCCTCCTGCCCCTGCAAAACTAACAGGAAATGGAATTAAGACATTCCAGGAAAGATTTTACATCAGTATTTTATAATTTCCCAATATCCTGTTTAAGCCAATTATTTCAGAAAAAAAAAATTGTAAATTGTTTGTTTCTATTTCCTGTTAGCATTTATAAAATATATGGTGTTTATCTCATATAAAATCAACATCAAGAGTTTAAATTTAGAGGTAGAAAATGGAATGGAATTTCTCTCCTTCAAATTCATTCATTCAATCCTTTTTTGAAGATATATATATATATCTGGCTCATAATTAAAATGTTGTACATTTACATCCATTTTAAGTACAATCATCTATACACAGATTGCTTAAAGCGACTGCTTTCAAGCAATGTTACAAAAATGAAAGGTTATAAACTATTTCAGCTACCTTCAACAGAAATTAGAAACTACCACAGTTGTTCTGGCAAGAAGGGTGGGAAGAAGAACAATGATGAGACATGGAAGTCCTCAAAATAGCTATGATGATCTTCACTATCTCCCACACCAGATGTTCTAGTTCCAAGAATTCTGATTCCAGGATACAGTCTCTCATTTACTCATCCTTCCCATCAGTCTCCACTGTTTATACTTCCTTTCCATTCCTCTACACGTGTCCTTGGGATACACAAACAATGTTTCCCTCTGGAACAAGTTATATTCTAGAGTGAGAGCTTTTCATATCTCTTGCAAAGACCTTTTAAAGACTTTTAGTGGGCTAATGATCTAATTCCTACTATACTCCCAAATTAAATGTACACTGAATTACAAATATTATCTGAAATTGTAATATTTTCCTTCAGTTGTTAAATATATGCAGCTAGTCAAAAACAGACAACTAGAATGTGTGATTTTTCTCAGCTTTCTATAATCAGTTTTAGAGGCAAATGACAGAAAAGACAGAAATCATTGGAAATCATGAAAATCTCAATTATGAAACTACTTGAAGAGACAAATTTATTTGGTTTCAGCAACTGATGACTAAACTGGTGTTCACTAGGATAAAACTCTTAACATTGGGCAAGACATCAGAGATCACCTAACCATGTACTTATGTGTCAACCTGCTCTTCCAGTTTCAATTTCAAAAGAGTGAAATTCAAGATATTTTAACTATTAAAACAAGAGGTGGATACTAATGAGGAGAGATGTTTATCAGCCATGTCTGCATTTTTAGACAGTAATATGCTACTAAATTACATACTTACCCCATCTGTGTACCTCTTTGCAAAACTGTAAATTTGCATCTGTGTTGAATCATTTTATATTGAGTAGCTAAGATTGCTTTTTGAGGAAATCCTAGGGAAATATAAGCTGTCAAGTATATAATAATTTACCTTATATACCTTTATATCTGGGTTCATTTACCAAGTTTGCTTAAATTAGGGTAAACTGGATTGTAGCTTGAAAGTATTCAGCTATATTAATGAGTTATATAAGAGGTTTAGTTTTGAATCCAAATTGATGGACTTGTCTTAACAAAAACAAATATTCCAGAAAAACTGGATATACCACAATTTCCCTAGTGATCATTACAAAAGCATACCTATGTTTCTTATGGGAAAAAATAATTTCCTGTCTCAAGGCAAAAAAATCTTACTTTAAGAACACAGTATATCTTTAAAACACAAATTATTATAAGGAAATTAAAAACAATTGCCTAGCCATTAATTATAATCTATGGCTCCATTCCTCTGCAGAAGTAAAAGTTACTTTTTGTATATTACTTTGTCACTGTTACAAAGCAGATATGGTAATATTAAAAATTAAGTATCCTGGTTAAATTATAAATTATCTATAGTAGGCAAAACAGAAATATCTTTAGCATTTCCCTGATTCACTAAGATTTATAAATTTTGGTGAAGAATCCCTTTTGATCCAAGCACTGAAGGCCTAGGTCTGTCTTTAGCCCCAACAAATCAGGTTTTAGTAAAAGATCTAAAATTTTTGTAAAATTTCAAAAGCAAATGCTAGCGAAAAGGTTTAATGAGTTCAACCAATCCCCTTTCCCACTTTCTAGTAACATTAGAACATTCTGAACTTTCAAAAGAGACAAAGCCTTAGCAGGCGTCTGTGTTCAAACTATGGCCTGCGGCCCGCCAAGGACATTTATCTGGCCCGCCGGGTGTTTTTGCCGCCACTGCCTGTCCTGCTTATTAGCAGCCGACTTGTCCCAGGCCCACAGTGCGCATGTGTGGAATGTGCGCCGCACTCTCCAACAGCCCTCCAACGGTCTGAGGGACAGTGAATTGGCCCCCTGTTTAAAAAGTTTGAGGACCCCTGCCTTATAATTTACAGATTTTCAGTCAATATGTAGAAGAGGCTCAAGGTGATCTACCTAGAACTGTCTGAAATACTGTGGACCTGGCTTTAACGCTTATTTTGGTCAAGGTTATCTTTCAATGTATTTTGGTCAAGGTTATAATTTTAATATCTCAGTTCTTTAAGTATTCACCCCTGCCCTCCCCCCAACACACACACACACACACACACACACACACACACACACAGATACAGCATGCAACACAGAAACAATAAGTATGGCAGAAAAGCAAAATCCAAAATCAAGAACTAAATTTACTGATTTTATAAAAGTCTGGTGTGCTGATGTGCTAGTATAACACAACACTTTATTTCTAGTGACAATGTTAGTAAAATATATTTATAAAATTCTCTAATTTATGCTTGTAGCACTGATGTATGGAAAAATACTTTATAAACATAAGCATATGTTAACAGCAGATGTGGAAAAAAGGTACACCATGAGATGAAGATGATCAGATCAAAGTTTTAAAATATGAGCATGTGTCATGTGCCAGGCCCATATAAGAGCGCGCACACACACACACACACACACACACACACACACAGTCAAACCCTTTATATACATTCTTGATATTTTTAAAACAAAATGAAGAAGAAACTGATCTTCAGAAGAGTATTAATTTAATGAAATCACAGAGTGGTGAGTGGCAAAGCAAAAACTCAAACCCAAGACTGTTCAAAACCTATACCCCTCTGAGCCAGAGATTTTTTAAAATGGGCAAAGGGCAATGAGATGAAATTGTCTTCACTCCTAGACTTCAGAACAATAAGTATCATTAGAACCTTTATATATGTAGAATTAATTTCATTTTTATTGGGAAACAGTAAATATCATTCCAATTGTCTTTGATGTTGATGTTCTATCTTGGCAATGGCAGATATTTTAGTTCATTCAGCGGAACAAACAATACAAGCCATTCGCATCATGAAGTACTGTCATTCCACACCCTCAGCTACTAAAGCAACAGAAGCTATCTTGATTTCAAATAGTCTGTTTGCCATACAAATTTATCATGGAGATTTCCTGTAAATTAAATACTTAAAAGGCTCAAATATCTCACATGAAGGAATACAAAAGCATAGACACCATAGGCAAATGTCCTTTCTGTGCCACGATGAGGAAATGGGAAGTGGAAAAGAGGATGGTGACAACATATACCTGACACACTCCCACTGGCCTGCCTCACCCCACTGGAGTCTCTCATTGTAGGACTTCCCCTGCTTCACAGGACAATTGCTTTCTGGCTGTCTATCACCACCTCTGCCCCCAGCCTCTTGTGAAAGGCACTCTGAGCACTAACTCCCTCAGGCTCATCTTGGAAGGAAAGCAACACCATTAAGGTAATGCACAAAGAAGTATGAGTTATTTTCATTACGAGTTACACCTCTGGAGGTAATGCATTTGATAAGTAAAAGTTAAGGGAGGAATTCCACTGGGAGGGGAGAATTTATAGAGATGGAAGAGAATTTCCAGAACTCCCTTCAATCATATATTACTTACGTGTTGCTTAAGGTCCTTAGTAAATCATAAATGGTCCTCCATATCTGACTCTTGTTTACCAACTCAGCCCCATCTCTCCATTTTCTCTCTCCAAACTGTTGGCACCAGCAGTTTCAAATGTATAATTTTATTTCACTGAAATATACTACCCCTCTCCCTGCCCTGTCATACTTCTTTCCTCCCTTCCACCCAACCTTGCCCACCTAATGCACCCTAGGACCCAGCAGGAACATCAACTTGTATGATAGATTCCGCAACTCTACCTAGTCTAGTTAGAAGCCCTTTCTATATGGTCCTATAGCACCCTGTGCTTCCCTCTATAACAGGTGTCCTCAAACTATGGCCCGAGGGCCACATGCAGGCTGCCTAGCACATTTATCCAGCCCTCCGGGTGTTTTTGCCGCTGCTGCCTGTCCTGCTTAGCAGCCAACTCATCTGGGGCCCACAGTGTGCACTCTCCAACGGTCTGAGGGACAGTGAACTGGCCCCCTGTTTAAAAAGTTTGAGGACACCTGCATAGTATTACTTATTACCTTACATTGTCAAAGTAAATAAGCTCCTTTCAGGCAGGTTTACGATTTCCTTATGCCCCAATGACTAGTTCAGTGCTTGGCATAGAGCACAGAAGAGTCCTCAACAAGTATTTGTTGCATGAATTCATGAATAAAGTTATGGAAAGGGCTACCCCAGGAGAAGGCATGAAACAAGAGACTGTAAAGTATACTACCCTTTATATATAAGAAGGAGAACCTGTATATATAGGGAGAAACTTTGTTATTCACTGAGTTCTATCCATTCAAAAACTTAAGGGGCTGGTAGACTAGAAAGCTGTGACAATGCACTTTTAATCACTTTCCTGATCTACTTTTACAAGAAAGTCTAACTACCACATCATAAAACGAGATAAACTTCAGTTAAAATCATTAACTAAAACTTAGGTACCACAGTAAACGGGAAGTTATGCAATAAAGAACAACGATTTCAATTATGTTTTGTTTCCGGCTAGCTGGGAGGTCTACATACCAAAACTGGGTTGGCAGCTCTTAGTTGTTGAGAAAGTCCTACAAATATTCTGGAAAAACCAGTGAGTGTAACTTAGGTCCTCAGTAACACAGCTTTTATTGTCAACAGGTGAAATATAAGGTTGAGAAACCAAGTATCACCATATTAGGATGACATACCTCACACTGAACAACCTGCATATCAAAAAATACTCTGAATAATCTCCCCTAAGCTCTTCCCTAATCCCATAGCCATCTAGCAGTGTTAATGTATTTAATTTTTAACCTTGTATTTTAGATTTTCAAATTGATTCCTGTCAATAAACAACAAAAAGAGCCATGCGAAATAAAAAATGTGATACTGTACTTTCTTTTAAAATACACCTATGTAAATCCTTTCATTTTCTGCAAAGACCAAGAATATAGCCTTTATGTTTTCAAACAGCATTTTAAAAAAATACCATTTAACAAATAGCAATAGTGCTTAGGGGTTTACATTTGATACTGATTTCTGACTGGTAGAAGAACATTGCTTAGTGGGTCTGTATATATACATAATAATAGCAAATATGGTAAGTGTGCATGGTCTTCCTATTAATTCAGAGCTAAGAAACTTTTCTAATACTGAGACTATATTTTGAGTCTAAGACTCAGATTAAACTTTTTCTTCTCTTAAATTATTTAGTTTTATAACATCTGGAGATAACCTAAATTCCACTGGTTTATAGAAGATGTATTTCTTTGAGGTTTCCTCGACTTTTTCATCTAGTTTTGAGATTACCTTCCTTTCAAAACGAAACGCAACAGAAGCAATTTCTCAATTCTCAAAGGTCCTCACTGCCAAAGTCCAAATTTTATTTGTTTTGTTTGTTTATCAGGCATTTCCAAACTGGTCACTCTCCTAAGGTTTTAGGGGTCAAAGAATGATGAAAGGGTCCAGTTTCAATTCTGAGCAAGCCAGGGAGATACATACTAAACGCAATTACAACACAAAGCGAAAGGCTGAGGGAAGTAAGCAGGGCAAGCCAAGAGGCTCACGGGAGGAATGACTAAGTGCCTATGGGAGCCAAGTAAGGTTTCACATGGGAGGTGGCACTGAATCTGGGGCTCGAGGGATGGACAGGAAGAAGGGCATTCCTGAGACAAGGCAGAGCCAAAGAAGGCTATAAAGATTTGAAATGTTCACTCCTAAACCAATATCCTACTCTAGGCAAATCCATCTCTTCTCTCTTCTCTAAATATACCAAGTAAATTCCTACCCTTGTTTATATCTCCCCATCCCTCTTACCTGCTTGAACCCAGAGCCTCTTTCCAGGCCCAGCTCAAGCCAAGTCTTGGTCTCCCAAGAAGTCCTGGCAGCTACGGTCTCTCCTCCCCTCCAAAACTAACCCCTACAGTTCTCGCGGGTGTCCTTCAGTAGATCCCGGGCACTCTGGACTTGTACTAGAACCTGTCTTTAAGCTTAGGTCTCCCTGTCTTAGCGGCCAGGGCCCCTCGTCCTGTTATTCTCCTCCTCTTTACGCCAGCGCCTGGCCCTCCACAGGGAAAAACTGCTTAATAAATGTCTGCCGCCAATGAGGAACCACTGATCAACACCGAGCTATATTATTTCAAAACTTTACCGTATTTCTGTGTACCTGTGGGTCTTCACGTTGTTACAGTGTGTCACAGCTGTCAAGCAATTTTCATGAGATATAAGGCCAAAATGTGGCACAGAACTGGAACAGGTCTCAATATTTCTTCAGTTGGTAAAAACACCCGTCTCCTTTCCTTCTCTGAATCACAACCTCTGGATGACAGGACGTCTATCTTTTATATATTAAAGTCATAAAATCTCCACAGACCCTGGTGCTAAGTACCCAGTGGCTAAATTATTAATTTTAACGAATGGAAATGGATCTATAAAGACCCTTGATGACTATGCCCTAGATACTTTCTAGCTCATTCTTTCACATGCTCTTTCTCTTTGCTTTGTTTCTCACACATAGGCCATATGAATGTGGCTTTTTAAAAATATATTTTTTAGGCTCGGTATTTTGATCAGGAATCTGAGAAACATGGTTCCCTGGTAATGATAACACTAAAATTAAACAAACAAAAGGTAATGCCTAGCACTTTGGTTTAAATAGCTTACCAAGAAATATCTGCTTTGTGAATTTACCAGAAAATATAATTTTAATAATCATCCTTTTAGAAGGTGGACAAATTGACCTGAGCAGTACACCTACACCATTGTTCCTATGAAGGAAAGATGGGAACTGTCATGGCATCTGAATATTAATTTTATTATATTGTTTTTCCCACAAATAAGCTCTATGGATGACAACGTTCTGGCACAAGTGCCTGTTATCAGAGACATGCTGACTGCGTGAGTGAGTGAAAGGCAAAGCTAATTCCAAATGTAGAGTCACATTTCAGGGCCCATATGCTTCTTCAAAAGACGTGGAAAGACTTTTCACATCCTGAATTTGGACAGTGATTCAAATTGCTTCACGTCTGCATATGTCAAATATTTTTTTGTATGTTTCTGAGCAGAAACAGTTAAAAATTAGCCAGAGTGTGTGTGTGTGTGTGTGTGTGTGTGTGTGTTTTGAAGTCTATCAGTTCACCAATCTGAAACTCTTTTCTTCTAATTTCAGCATTAACAGAAACTTTGGTGGTAATGTCATTTGTTGCAAGCTTACAAATATCTATGTTTCCTATAGATTTATTATATTTACAATACACAGAGATGGATGGATGAACAGATTGACAGATCTCAAGCCCCCACAGTCTCTTAAAGTGAAAGAATGATAATTTTATGGTTGCTAATAAACAATTCTTTTGTTGAAAATTTAAGGAATTTTATTTTTTTGGTAAGAGGCAAGGTCACATATCATTCAAATTATATTTATTTAATTTCTTCCTGATATCCTAAACCATGTCATGGGGCATCTTGTAAATTATGAAGAAACCACCTATGACCTCAGTGAGTTTTCTTAACATTGCTCTGACACAATCATCATCATTTTAGTGTCTTTCCCCCAGATAAGGTTTTGCCGATATCATGTAGACAGTGCTGAGCAGAAGACCGAACAAACAGAAGCCTGGCTGCCAGTCCTGGGTCTGCCACTAACTGTGTGTGTGTCCTTCATTTTCTTCAGCTATGAGGTTTGGGGAATGAACAAGATGACTTTTCTCTTGGAGCTGTAAGCTGCTATACACATCATCAAAAAGTATTTAAGACAAGAATCTATTTAACCAGGTTGTACATGAAGAAAATTATTAAAAAGTTTCCACTGACTGGTAGGTTGCACACTACTTCATAGCAATTTTAAAGTAAACATGGTCACATCACTTATAACAACATGCTTATAAAAGTGTAAGATGTATTTTTTCCACAGGCATAACTCTCAATGTTTGAATCATGTTTTGTTAAATGATTTAAGTCAATATCCCTCAATTTGGCCAGGCGCAGTGGCTCACTCCTGTAATCCTAGTGCTTTCAGAGGCTAAAGTGGGAGGAATGCCTGAGGCTAGGAGTTCAAGACCAGCCTGGGCAACATAGTGAGACTCCATCTCTTTAAAAAAAAAAAAATCAGGCTGGTGTGGTGGCACATACCTGTAAGTCCTCGCTACTTAGGAGGCTGAGGCAAGAGGATTGATTATTTGGGCCGAGGAGTTTAAGGCTACAATGAGCTATGATCATGCCACTTAATTCCAGCCTGGGCAACAGAGCAAGACCCTATCCCTCTTTCTCCCCGAAATTCCTCAATTTATAAGCCATATTTCTTTGGTTTCCAATTTCTCATGCTTCTCTTATATTCGAAATTCCAAAATAAAATAACTATAATGTAGTGCATAAAACAGAAGTTTAAATATAGAGTGTGCCATTATAAATTGTTCAAGCACAATTCTCCCCATCTTCACAACTTGGGCTGGCAATCAGTGACAGAAGCTGAGACAATACAAACGTTAAGATTCTGTTCAAACTACCAGTAGTTTACGACCTTTGTATATCCTAATTCTTATCACCAATTCAAACTACACAAAGACATTAATGATGCAAAGATTAATTGTCTGATTACATGCCAGATGTCCTGATAGGCACTAGAAATACAAAGGAAGATCTGAACATACCCTCAAAGAGCTCAGGATCTACTGGGAGGAAAGACAATGACAAGTATGGACATGTGGCATCAGACACAGAGGACTATGGGAACACCACAGAACATCAGGAGAGGCTTCCTAGACGATGCACAGCCAAGCCCGATCATTCCAGGTGGAGATGACTCAGCAGGTGCAGGGAACTACACCAAACACTGCAGAACACAAGCAGGACCTAAATCAGGGAGTGCCTTGCTTGGGCATATTGAGGAGCTTGGACTTTGCCTTGTTGGCCTGTGGATTTAAAATGAAAAGTATGGGGCGAGTAGATTTTACAGTGTTTTAAATACTGGGGACCCTCCCCATCTGCTCTGCAAGTAACCAATTTTAGGGGAACAAAGCTGGAGGCAGTTAAAAAGCCGTTGTAAGTAAAAAAATGAAAAGAGTCCAAATTAGGGCAGCAGAAGTATTTTTTTTAAAGGCACATTTGATATGCAAAGAAGATAGAATCAGCGGGACTTTTAATCACAGGATGTGGGGGATGAAGTTGTGGGAGGACTCCCAGATTTCTGGCTTGGGTGGTGATGCCACCAAACAGGATACAGGAAGAAGAGTGGGTTTAAGGGTAGGCTGTAGGTTTGGCTATACTGAGTGGAGCTGGACATTCCTGCAGACATATCCCAGAGAGGGAGAGGAGTGGGCCAGGGATGGCACCCTAGGTGACACTGAACACCAAGGGGTGGGTGACACTAGAGTAAGAGAGCTCAGAGGGGAACTGGGAGTGTGTGGTGATGTCTTGGCATGCCAAGGAGAAAGACACAAATGACAGTCTCAAATGCAGTAGGAAGGTCCAGCAAGGGCTGAGCTGGGAAATGTCCATTAGATGAAGAAAGCAGGATGCACTAAGAACCTTAGACAAAGCTATTTCAGTAAAGTTATGAGAACAAAAAGTCAGACCACAATGAGTTAGGAAGTAAATGAGAGAGGTAAGGAATGGGGGATGTTTGGTCAAGGAGCCATTAAACATAGAAACAGGGTTAAAGGTGGGTTTGGGTCGCTTTGCTTTTAAGTTATTTGAAATCTCACCTTCTAGACATAATCAACAATAACATTTTAGTGACTATCCTTTCATACATTCTCTGGTGTGCATGTGTACACACATATAGGGCAGACAGAAAACATTTACCGTCAACAAGATTATTATGCACTAATAAAGTGAATTACATCTTTACTGCTAAATCACCCTTTAAGTTATCAGAATTTCAAACATACACATAAAAGGAAGTATAGTCTCTCTTCTAAATCTAAACCAAATACTTCTAATCTGTTTCTTACTTCTGAGAAACATAATGTGAAACAATCAGCCCAGGAAACAGACACACCCAATTCTATTGATTTTTAGAAGGTAGAAAGCAATTACCCACTTGGAATGTTTCCAGTGGTTTAAACACACAATCTTAGGGGTAAGAGCCCTGGAAGCCACATCTCTGAGGGCAAACAGCAAGGGGTACTGACAATATACACCCAAAGAGTGGCACCCAGTGAGTCATCAGAGAGGGACAAGTCCCACCCTGTGAAGCTTCCACACCTGTCTCCTGTCTCACACGGAGAAAAAGAGCAATACACAAAGCTGTCTAGTGTGGTGTGGCAATGTCAACAAAGCTGGGAATACTGGCTGAACTGGCCCAGTCAGCTGAATGGCCCTGGATTTGGCTTGGGTTTGCTCTAGCAGGAAATGGGGCAAGAGGTCAGAATTGTAACACAGAAAAGGAAGCCCACAAAGATTTCCCGGGAACAGAGCAGTACATGGGTGGTTATTGTAGAAACCGGGGATTGTGTAGTTTTTTCACTGGAGCAACAGCAGCTCCCAGGCAGCTTCATTTTGGTTACAGCTCTTTCTCCCCTCCCCCTCACTCCTACTCTCACGGTTGATGCCAGTTCCCTTCCCTTCCCTTCCACCATGCCAGAAGTCATGCTGGCAGATATCAGAATGTCTGATAATGCTTTCCTGTATTAATCACTCTCCCTCATCTGCGTACAGCAGATTTAAAAGTTTTAACGATGAATATCTTATTTTCAAATAGAGAATGAAGGCCAGCCATGGTGGCTCACATCTATAATCTTAGCACTTTGGGAGGATCACTTGAGGCCAGGAATTTAAGACCAGCATGGGCAATGGAAGGAGACCCCCACCTCTACAAAAAGTGAAAAATTAGCTGGGCATGGTGGTGTGTGCCTGTAGTCCAGGCTACTAAGGAGGCTGAGGGCAGGAGGATTGCTTAAGCTCAGGAGTTTGAGGCTGTAATGAGCTATGATCATGCCTCTGCCCCCCAGCCTGGGTGACAGAGCGAGATCCTAAAAAATAATCTCTAAAAAAAAAATACTTTTTTTTTTTTTTAAAAAAAAGAGGGAGAATGAAAACTAAATAAATAGCCTAGATGAAAGGGACACATAAAATTGCTGTATCAACTTGGAAGATAATCCTTTATAATGTCAAAACTCAATTCTTTCTGTCATGGTTTTTTTTTTTTTTTTTTTTTTTTTTTTTTTTTTTTTTTGAGACAGAGTCTCACTTTGTTACCAGGCTAGAGTGAGTGCCATGGCGTCAGCCTAGCTTACAGCAACCTCAAACTCCTGGGCTCAAGCGATCCTTTTGTCTCAGCCTCCCAAGTAGCTGGGACTACAGGCATGAGCCACCATGCCCGGCTAATTTTTTCTATATATATTAGTTGGCCAATTAGTTTCTTTCTATTTATAGTAGAGACGGGGTCTCACTCTTGCTCAGGCTGGTTTCGAACTCCCGACCTTGAGCAATCCACCCGCCTCGGCCTCCCAGAGAGCTAGGATTACAGGCGTGAGCCACCGCGCCCGGCCTTCTGTCATGTTTTAATAAAAATAAATATGATCTACTTAGGTAAAAACTAAGTTTCAACTGGGGGGAGGGATTTCTTTCTACTACTACCTGACCTTTCTACCACTAAACTGACCATTTGTATCCTCCCCTCCAAAATTCATATGCTGAAATCCAACCCCCAATGTGATGGTAATTGGAGGTACAGCCTTTGGGAAGTGCTTATGTCATGAGGGTGGAGGCCTCAGGAATGGGACTAGTGTCCTTATAAGAGAGACTGTCACCCCTTCCACCACGTGAGGATACAGAGAGAAGGAGTTGTCTATGAACCAGGAAGCAGGCTCTCCCCAGACCCTGAATCTGCCCATGCCTTGATCCAGGACTTCCCAGCCTCCAGAACTGTGAGAATACATTTTTGTTTATAAGCCACCCACTCTATGGTATTTTTGTTATAGCAGCCTGAACAGACTGAGACAAACACCATGGAACAGACAAGAGTATAAAGTCAATGGAACCCCAGTATAGCTTAGACAAGGCTATGCAGAGCTCAAATCCCCAAACATTCCAGTGGCGATCAACATATTCTTTAAGGTGATGTGTCAAGGGAGACAAGGAGTAACAGGCACTTCCTGCTGCGCACCTTGCTTCCCGGTTCTCTTGGCTGAGTTCTCCAGGAAACAGCAGAACACATAGGTGCCACGTCCCTCCCCTACTTCACTGGCAGAAACCAGTGGGAAATGGTGCAGAGGGTGAAGAGAACTTTCTCTCTTTGGGCAATACCTATTCGACATCATCTTATGATTTGGGCAAATTCTAAAAAAAGGAGGAAAAAAAACCCCTACATTTACTCTTCTTCAACATTTTCCCAAGAAGACTCTGAGAAGAAGTAGTGAAACAAGTGAAATTTCCAGGTCTTCAGGGATACTATTACAAGCAAAGTCACCTGAAAATAAGGCATCTGGAAAAAGCTGCTGCCAAAAGTGAACAGCTGACACATGTTGGGCTCTAGGCTCTAGCCACCCACAAGCATTTCTATAAGAAAAACCTCTAAGGTTGGTACTATGTGCCATCCTGATTTCTTCTCAACCTCCAGAGAGAGATGAACTTGGCAATTTTCCATCACCTGCTTTCCAGCAGACCAGACTTACTGTCAATTTAGGGGAAGTCTCTTATAATTATGTTTGTAGATTAGTCTTCAAGGCCTTATAAAACTACAGATAAAAATTTCTGGCAAAATTCAATAGTTTCAAAATTCAAAATACATTCTACCTAAGTAAACCATGCCAACACAGTGTTCATTATTGATGGACAATGCCCTTACAGATTGCATTTTGCCAATACACTGCCTGGGAGCTTTGAATGCTTAAAAACTGGTGTGTGATTTCAACAGCTTTCATAAATAACAGAGATATGGCTCAGTTGAGTTCTCAGATGTAAAAAGTTTCAGCTTCCACAAAAGACCATGAACCCGGTATTCACACAAATCTCCTATCAGATGTTTCATGTATGGTCTTCAAAGACATGAGGAATTCAAGTAGATGTTAGAAAGGTGACACTCTGATGAACACAAAGTAAGGTCACACAGTCACAGATTCCTTTTCTGGGCAGCTAGCCAAGTTTTTACATTGTGTTCAGTCATTACATATCACTCCCCTTCTTGCTCTGGACAACAGTGCTCTTTTAATTTGCAGGTTGGTTTTCTAAATATAAGCTTAGGTGTTCCTGGATCAATGACTAAACTCCCCACCCACTTTGCAAGTGGTATTCCCCTTGTCAACATGTGCCCATATGATTATGTTCTACCTCTAGCTTAAGTCAAACTCACAGTAAATGAACCATGCTAGATCTAATGCTAGACCTTTTCTTAGGTTTGAGCAAAACAGTAGAGCTCCAACAAAAGCAACTAAGATCTGCATTAATTTTAAGCAGCTACCTCTTGAGAACTATGTACATCAAGATAAGGAAAGGCAGAAAGTAGAGGATGAAAGGTGAAAGTAAAATGCCTGAATGATTCTAAAAATAAAAATTATTCTGTATAATATATGCCTTTGAGAACAATTCCACATGGGGAATAAGACATGTAGTAATTCAATACTTGTTCATGTATTCAACTGTTCAACCATTTAAGAATTTATTCATTTAATCCCATGACAAACACCTATCAATTTTATAAATAATGAAATTGAAGTACAGAAAAGTTAGACAAGGTATATAAGACCACATAGTCCCTTAGAGGATGAGCCAGGACAATGAACCTCCTGTATACACTGACATTTTAGTATTTACTTTAGTTGGGAAGAAAAATCCAAGGTGTTAGGCCACTGAGGAGTGGAAGTAAAAGTGGGAACCCTTATCTTGTTCATGATTCTAATGAGGTCAGAACTATGTCATTGCTGTTGTTGTTTGTTTTAAGCCATAAAGAAGAAGGGGATGAACTTAAGTCTTTGTCAGGAATCACAAAACTGACCCAAGGTGGTCCCTGCCACCTGGACATCTTGGAGCCTGTGTAATTCAAAGTCTGCCCAGCTGCTAAACATGAAGACGGTGGTCCCAGGTGACTGGACTTTAGCAGCACTAGTGGAAGTCCCTCTACATGGCAACATGCTCAGTGGCTACCACATGGGAACTCACCAGAACCACAATATAAAAGGTAATTTCTTTTTCTTTTTCTTTTTTTTTTTTTGAGACAGAGCAAGAGTCTCAACCTGTTGCCGGGGCTAGAGTCCCAGAGAGTCAGCCTAGCTCACAGCAACCTCAAACTCCTGGGCTCAAGCAATCCTCCTGCCTCAGCCTCCCGAGATCCTCCTGTCTCAGCCTCCCGAGTAGCTGGGACTACAGGCATGCGTCACCATGCCTGGCTAATTTTTTCTACATATTTTTAGTTGTCCAACTAATTTCTTTCTATTTTTTTTAGTAGAGACAGGGTCTGGCTTTTGCTCAGGCTGGTCTCGAACTCCTGAGCTCAAACAATTTGCCCACCTTGGCCTCCCAGAGTGTTAGGATTACAGGCATACGCCACTGCGCCTGGCCAAAAGATAATTTCTTAATGTTTCCTGTAACAGGTAAAATGCATCATCTGATTTTCCTTCTACCATCTCACAATAAGTCTACTGTGTGTGTGTGTGTGTGTGTGTGTGTGTGTGTGTGTGTGTGTGTGTGTAGGAAGAGATGGGGTGGGGTGAGGTGAAGTGAAGTGATAAAGTGATAAATGCCAGGAATTCTGTAGTTCAAATGTCTTCATTCTTTAAGTTTCCATAGTTGTCTGCTCTCTTAGTTCAGATACAAGGTTTTTGCTCAAGTAAAAGGACTGCTCTCTCCCAAGCCCACTTATATCTTGGGAAAATACAGAAGACCCTTCTGTTCTGCTTGGTGCTCCAATGGCAGGGAGGAGGAACAAAAAGCCCTGGCGTTTGTGAGCTTTTTCCATTAGAAGCGCTCCTGCTAAGAACACTACCTATATAGTGTGGCTGACAAGAGGCTTAAAGGTAAAGGAGGGATGGAAAACCAGAAAAGAACAACTATAGCCTCAATCGAAATGCTTTCGCATAGCTGAGAGCATATCATCCTTCTCTTCCTGATTCAGACAGCCTGTCCGTGAGAATCCAGAATCCTCAGCAGACTCAGGGAACAATGGAATGTATTATTTGCTATTTCCACTTTACTTATGCAATCTGCCAGCCACAAAGGGCTGTCTCCACCTGCTGACAAAGAGTTCTCTCTAAAACATAAATACAGTATCACGGGAATGAGCTCACTGCTGACAGGAGTCAGTCCAAACCCAGCATGGTCACAAGAACACTGCCATCTGGCCACTGCAGTGGGCTGCAGGTTGCAGGTTGCAGGTTGAGTGCTCGGCTCTGCAATTGGGGGGCTGTGGGTTTGAACCTCGACTTCACCATCTCTTGACGGTAGGACCTTGGCTAAAATCCCAAAGCCTGCTTTCCTCATCCGGAAAAGGACAGTCTCTGTATTAAATGAGATGATGGCAATGTGTAATGCACTGGCCCAGCCACTGCACGGGAGGTGCTCCCTGAATACTCGCTATGGTGGGTCCTAACTGCCACCACTGCCTTGTCTCTACTGTCCCCTCACCCTCTGCATCCACTGCCCAGTATCTAGCAGGTCTTCAATTACTCAGTTAACATCTGGATAGATACACAGACCTACAGCAATAACGCTTCAATGGAATCTCTCCTTAGATTTGACTCCCTATGTAGTTGCTCTAACTTTAAAAAAAAATGCTATTATTAAAATGTTGGGAAGGGAGGAGAATTAGCAATACAAGAGAAATGGTGATGCATTTGGGGCAGGGGGAGCTGGGAGAGGAAGTTCCAGATCTTGACTTCACACGGACACATCTTAAATTCTTAATTTCAACAGCATTTTAAGAACCACCTGTCATGTAGATGTATATTGTACTCTGAAGCAGGTAGACCAGGTTTGCAAGGTTGTTTTAACTCTTTTAAAATCTGTTTATTCTAGGCATTTACAGATACACCCTTTTTGAAAATAAAGGAAGAAGTAAAGACCCAGGATACTTCTGGAAGACAAACAACGCTTTTGCAACCAAAGGGACTGCTCTACAGCTGCCCCCTGAATTTTTCTGCCATGACACACACGGTTGCTATCAGTCTTATGAGGTATGTGCAGAAAGTAATGTTGATTTGCAACCTGTTGAGCTTTCTTTCCACCCCACCCCCCCAGTCTGGGCAATGACTTGTTATGTTTTAGAAATCAAGTCTGATGCTAATGTTCTAAACAATGTTTGTCTGGTGCTCTCTGTCCAAAAAGTGAGAATTTTTTGTTAATGGAACAGAAAATAAAATGATTATCAGTAATAATAAAGATAATAACAATATTAAAATATCTGGATTTTTCCACCTCAGTTATCATTGACATTTGGGGCTGGCTGATTTGTTGTGGGGGCTGTCCTATGCATTGTGGGATGTTTAGTAGCACCCTTGGTTTCTACCTGCCAGATTGCAGTATTATCCCATTCTCCAGCTGTGAAAATCAAAAATATATCTAGAGGCTGCCAAATGTTCCCAGCATGGAGAAGTGGGTACGAACTTTCAACTGGAATGAGAATGACTGGTCTACGTCAAAGAAAGAAAACAATCATTCTTTTTCCTAAGAAAGTAACAGAGTTAAAAATGGACAGATTCCGTAACAGATGTTTTGATCATAGTGAGTAAACCTACAACACATACACTCTCCCACACAGAGAAATGTACCACAGTACTGAAAATACATGACCAGAATATTTCATTCAACTCATCATGTTTTTCTAGATTTTGACCCTTAGAACAAAGAATTCCTACTGGACGTAGAAAATAAGTAGTTGCCAAATATAGGTAAAACTATTAAATCTTGATGATGTCAATCTTTAAGAGCCTGAGATTTTTGTATGCCATTTTTTTCTCTCATCTGATCCTTTACTCCAAATACACTTTTCTGTGGAACTCCTACCTACGACATACCTGGCAGGATGGAGAATTAAATGGATAAGAACATTCTTGTTTAGTCTAGAGGTCCCATATCTGAGATGACAGGAACAAGAAGGCCCTTAGGGTCCCAAAAGATCACAACGGTTTTTTAAAAGAAATCAAAATCTTTACTTTCTCACTCTATTTCTTATAAGGAAGAACTTGGAAAATTCTTCCTAATAATAAACAGAATAAGGAAAAGTGTGCAAAAGCAACTGTCTATACCTAGGAGGTTAATTTTTTTAAAAATCTGTTTCTTAAAAACTGGAAAAAAAGTTCTTAAAATTCTCAGAATTATCTTTCTCTCCTTTTCCCTTGTTCCTCTTATCTAAATATCAATTTTTACCTCATTAACATCTCCCCTGCCCTCCCCCCCAGCCTAGTTCAGGTCTTCATTATCTTTCATCAAGTTTATTTTAACAACTTCCTAACCGGTTTTCCCACCTGCAATTTTTCGCCATCTTCTAAGCCTCCACACCTGACCAAATTTAAGACACCTGCAGGGGTGGGGGGTTGCCCTTGTGTAATCTTTTTAAAATGCAGATTCTAGAGGAACTCCCCAAGGCACAGAGATTACAGTTCCCATAATTAAGTCTAGAATTTGCTTGAAACTAGGCTTCTAACTTTATCTCCTAAATATTCCTTCCTCTCTATCCCACAAACCATTTAATTTACCTTCTCTGTTACCCATAATCCAAAGCTTAGTTCAGCTGGTACTCTGTCTAGAATGCCCTTTTCTCCCTTGTTCACTTGAAGGTCCTCACCTCCCACTCCTGGAGAGAAGCCACTGCTCCTTATTCAACAGTTCTGTGGCATTCTGTCTGCACCTCTGTGTGACGGTCACCTGTCACTGTCAATGTCTTAGAGCTGCATCTGTCTGATTCAAGTCTGAGACCAGACTCGCTCTCCACGTAGTTCACAGGCATCTTTGTAAACCTACCCAAGAAAAGTCTGCCCTTTAAAGATGAATCAGTTTCAGTGGGGTCAAAAGTATTTATTGAGCCCTTAAAGTATTCAAGCCTGTGTTAGATGCCGTGCGAGAGAGGACTGCCCCTCGAGGAGCACTCAGTAGTGGGAAGAAGAGTAAGAGCAAGACAGAAACCCCCTTGGGTACAAATTGTTACGGAGACTCTCGAGAGTTAGGACTGTAACTATATGGTATGGAAGATTAGGAAAAGCTTCCTGAAGAAGGTTGGGTGGCGGGGGCAAGATCTCACAACTGGGTGGTGACCATGACGTGTGAGCTGTCCAAGTAGAAGCATGGGATACGGCAGGGCAGAACCTGTCTGAGCGACACGGCCCGCAGCAGCAAGTGTCCGCTGGGTATCTCCTGGAGAGCCGTGCTTTTAGTCGAGTGAACAGCAGACCTCAGAAGGGCCCGGCTTTAGACCAGAGTTCCTACTTGCATGGGGAACAGCTCTGAGAAGTCCTGGCCAGCTGGTGGAATAGTAGAGTCATACTTGGAAAAAAAAATCTAACAACAACACAGATGATTGACTGGAGGAGGAAAGGCAGGCACCTGGGTCTCTAAAGCAGGTGAGACACAGTCAGGGAAGGTTGGGAAAGGGGAGCAGCTTCGACAGGGACTGTGGAAGGACAATTAACAAGACTTGGCATACGATTACTTTGGGGGCCAGGGAAGAGCCCCAGGTGGACCGAGGATCGAGATTCCCACACAAGGTGGCTGGATTCATTAATGGAAAAGAGTTGGGACTATGAAATGGTGTGAAGGGCTATATATAAGGAAAAGCATAACTGCCACTGAGTATTAAACTTACAAAATGTAAAAGGCATGGAATGGAGGAATGGAATATTTCAAATGTTTATGTGCCCACTGCATTTCATTTACCTACAATGATTTTTAACATCTAGAAAATAAAAGCTCTGTGTTTATTTTGCTTGTCTCACACTATTAGGGACAAACCCCACGGGGTTCTGTAAACCAGTTCGAACACGTTGGAGGCACTGCGTAATGTATACCTTACTAAAAAAATCAACATGAACGTGTCTGAATCATCTACCCTCTTGCCCCAAATGTCAGAAAAGTTCACACGGTACACATGGTTTGTTGTTTTTCTGTTAGAATACACCCAACAACCAGGGAGATGGGTCAGAGGTTTAACAGAAAGCCAACGCACAACTTCCCTGGAGAGTGAATCATAAAGGCAAGTGATTCCAATCCTAAGAAATTGAGCTCAGTGACTTCAGGAAGTGTTACTAGCACTGCCATTAGTTTGGGAACCCATTAGGTCTGTTTTCCACAAATAGAGAAAGCTCAAAGCAATTCCTAAAAAGGGAACCTTTTAAAAGGTCACTACTTCTTAGAGGTACAAATCCAATATGGAAATCAAATTATGAAGTGAGACAAACACATTCCCACCTATGCTATAAACACTCCATTAACAGTATGGTCACAGGGAGCTTGTTCAAACTTTCCACCTGATGTTTATCACATTATCTCATAGGCTAAATTACACTTGAACTGGAGTTAGCCTTTTCAAGTACCAACTTCCCACTGAGTACCTAAATACAAGTAGAAAAGAAATAGAAAACAGCAGCCTAGGTGTTTTGAAGCCCAGATGCCATTCCTGTTTTGTGCAAGAGTTTTTGTACTTTTTCTTAATACTATATTTTCTGTTTGTAGATCCAGTATATGATTTGCAAGGATTTTGAGAGTAAACAGGCTGAAACGTGAAAACAGCAAAAAAGGGATTCTAAAATGTTTATTATTTTACTAGCATTTATAGAACATTCAAGAGTCTTACTTCATTTAACACCAAATAACTTTCCAATGTATTTGCTCAGATTACTTCCTCTCCGTCTCTCTCATAAACCTCTTATTTTAAGAAAATAATGAAAAAAATAGTTCATTTCTTCCCAAGTTTTATATGCACCCACCAAACCCCTTTAATATTTAAATCGTTACCACCAACTGGGTCAGCCCCTAGAAACTAGCCACAGCTGGGACAATTAGATCTCTGTAGGAAGCCACTAGTTGGGATGGTTCCATCTTATTGTGAACACACAATCATTTCTTCCTGAGTTTCACCTTTCACTGGGTTGTTGCCACAAACATTTAACACTGGAACAAAGCAACCCAGTGAAGGATGAAGATTCACTCATAAAAAAATTACTTAGACTATAAATAAGATTCAAGGGTGGTTGGCAGAGTGGTTTTGATGAGAATACCAGGTAAGGTGAGAGGTCAATAATGTAATTCCCTTTGCCGCTGGTCGCTATGTCATCAATTTTTCACTTTACTTAAGGTAATGAACACCCATACACCCTTTAGCTAGATTTAACAACTTTAACAGTATGCCAGATATTCTTCAATTTTTATTTTTGCCAAAGTATTTTATAAATTATCACATTTTCCCCTTAAATAATTCAGTATGTCCCTCTAAAAAATAAGGATATTTTCCATCGTAACTATAATACCGATATCACAACTAACAAGTTAAATCAAAATCATTCCCTAACAGCATCTCATCATGAATATCATTCGCATTCACATTTCTTTGAGCTTATTATTCTTAAGCCATTATAGGAGACTAGAAAGCAACATACCAAAGACTAGTGACAATCCTAACTCCATTATTCTGGCCAATGTGCTTACAGAGTTTCTTCATCCTTGTTTTGAGGATGTTACAACGCGAGCATGCATACCAATGTGTGAAAGACACATTCTCCTTCTGTTTGACCACAAACACTATGTCACAGCAGCTATAAAAATGTAAATAGGTAATGAAATGGAGATGGAGAGAATAACAAATACCTCTTAGTTTCTCTCTCTTTTCTCTTCTGAATCATTCCCCTTAGCCTAGAAAGATTCCACAGATTTCATGATTCTTAAAAAATGAAATATTCAAAAGCCTTTCACTCCTATGTCTTCTCTCTCTCTCTCTGCTTCCCTTTAATATAAAACATCTTAATAGTTGGTCCTTGCTTATTGTCTTACCTTCCACTCCTTTTTAACCCCCCCTTTTTTTTTTTTTTTTTTGAGACAGAGTCTCACTTTGTTGCCCAGGCTAGAGTGAGTGCCGTGGCGTCAGCCTGGCTCACAGCAACCTCAGACTCCTGGGCTCAGCGATCCTACTGCCTCAGCCTCCCGAGTAGCTGGGACTACAGGCATGCACCACCATGCCCAGTTAATTTTTTGTATATATATTTTTAGTTGGTCAATTAATTTCTTTCTATTTTTGGTAGAGACGGGGTCTCGCTCAGGCTGGTTTCGAACTCCTGACCTTGAGCGATCCGCCTGCCTTGGCCTCCCAAAGTGCTAGGATTACAGGCGTGAGCCACCGCGCCCGGCCTGTTTAACCCCTTTTTGTAAGCGAATTTCCCTCCATTTTGTTGGTTAAGACTGCCCTGCTGAAGATCACCAATTTCCTCAGTCAACACTTTAAAGACTCTTTCCTCAGCCTCTAACATGACCACCCCCCTGGGCCCAGCAGCTTCCCCCTTTACAGCCAAAGGGGCTCTCCTGGAAGCTCTTCTTGTTTTGCATCTTCCCTGTAATTTATTCAGAGATGGGAATATCACCTGTATGCAGATGGCTTATAAGTCTGAAAAGGTCAAGACTTAACACATCTCCTTAATTTTTCCCTACAGTCTGAATACAAGTGGGAAGCAACATGTGGAAGGGACAAAAAGTGGAAACTTTACTCAACTTATTGGCTAATTCTAACAGACCTCTCTAGGATGGTTAGAAGCTTTCCATGTGGAAAGTGCTTTCTTGCACTTTCTAGGGGTCAGTGGTGAAGTTGGGCAGAACTGTTCAAATCACAGTTACTGACTATGTAATATCACAAGATACTTAATATCTCTGAACCTCAGTTTGTACTTGTGCGAAATGTAGGTAACAGAACCCACCTCATGTTTTGCTGTGAAAGTTATATGAAGTAATAAAAGTAAAATGCTGAATTAACAAAGTGCCTAGGAAATTGTAAGCAGTAAATAACCTTTAGTCGTTAACTGTAACCTAGAGTCAATCATGAAAAATGGTTATGTCTTAGATATCTAATATTTATTAATAGCAAAACTAGCTGAGACAAATATTCCTCAGAATACTGGGTTAGTTCTTAGGGCATTTAAAAAGAAAGTTTTCCATTTTATCACATAAGCTTTATCCCATGTAACAGAAAAAGTACACAAAGTGTTGTTCAACACTAGTAGCTACTTTTGTAAATGGATGATTCATGCTAATTAAACTGGCAACCCAAGAGAATAAAATTAGCTTGTTTCAACACTTCCTTTTGTTCAGTAATTACAATTCAAGGTTATGTTAGATGCCACATTACTATAATTTTGCCCGAGAGACAGACATGGCATATCCCGCATTTTTAAAAACAAGTGCTGCCGACATAAATCCAGGTGCTTGCTGAGTAAGGGCCTTGAAGACTGCATAAGCAATTCTCACCAACACTGCGCTGGAGTGTCGTTTATTTCTGTACATATTGCAACTAGGGGGAAGTACTGAGATCACTTTAGCTTGTTACAGATTCACCAGACTTGCAGGAGGATGAAAATTTAAAAATAGAAGCCAAACATGGCTGGAGTTCATCTCAGATGCTTGTGTTCACGGAGCAATCTGTTCATCCATGATGACAGCGGGCATGCCATCGTATGATTTAAATTTTCATAAACCCACTCAGAATTGCATTACTTTGCAAATTGGTAGACCACAAACAGGCAGACACCTCACATTCTGATCCACTTGGTTTCTCAAAGCTGTGTCTCTGTAGAGGGTTTTCATGAGAGGTGAGAGAGAGGGGGGAAGTTATCATTGATTTAATACTCCTTATGTGCCAGCACCATGCTGAGCCATTTATACAAGTTAGATCACAGAGAATCTTCATATCATTTTCTGAGGCAAATCTCCATTTTATATAGCGGGGACTTGGAGCTTCAAAGGATAAATAAAACTCCAGACACGGAACAGCAGATCCGGGTTTTTGTGGGGCTTTTGGTTTATATTCATTTTTTTTAAATGTCAAATTATACACACTAAATTAGGTTTCAGGCCCTAGAAGGGGTTAGTGTACATGGGGACCCCGAGACATGAGCTTTTAGTGGTGACCAACCTGGGATGTTCTTCACTGACCATGCAGTGCTGCAGAGACAAAAGGAATTTGATGCATAACCTAAATTATATAATAAAATGAAAATCATCGACTTTTAGAAATTCTTGGCTAAAGCTGCTAGTTTATTTATTTATTTATTTTTTAATAGATGTTTTTGTTTAAGAAGTCAGGATACAAGACTGGGAGAGGAGTGGGAGTGCAGGGTGAATTTGCAGCGTCTGACGCAGTGCCAGGCAGTTCTGAGCTGCATGTTCTGAGCATGCACAATGCAGAAAAATTCTGAGTTCTGGACTGTACGTTTCTTAGGAAACCTTTACCCTTTTGGTAGCAATGTGAAGTTAGAGAGTTTAGATTAAATTTATCTTTGATGCCTTTTAAATGAAACTTGTGTGAAAGAAATCTCTTTTCTAAATGCTATGCCAATTTTTCCTCAGTAGGTTCTCTATTGTTAGCAAAATATGTGACTGGACACCTTCTCTCCCTGAATCAATAATTTGTTTTACCAAGAAAATACCTTTTCTCCAAAATTAAAAACTTATTTTACCAGAATGAGGAAGTCTTTATTTTCCTAAAGCATATCTAATAATGCCAGAATTCGGTATAAGGAGATTCTTACTACCACCACTGATAGGAACTTCAAAACTGTATTTATCTTTTCTCAAAGTATGATGAAATTATTTCTATGTGAAATATTTCATGAAAATTTCTGATGAAGAATATGGAACAGCCCTCTGAACTGTGATTTCTTAAAAATAGTGACTTTTACCACTGTCCAAAATATATGTGAATAGAGCTGAGCATGGCTGCCCAGGCTGTGCACTGCCCAACTTCAAGGGACCCCCTTAACAAAGATCACAGAGTGAGGAGAATTGCCTGGAATCGTGCAGTGAAAGATATCTAACTGAAACAGTATACTGATTGAAAAGATTGGTTGCTACCAATGCCAGAAAACAAGGACATGCTCAAAAAAATGAAGGGGGCATGTCACAGAGATACAGTTGCCAGCATGTGCCCAAATGGCCAAATATGGGACAATTTGAACATCGAATAAATAAGGACAGTAATATAACACACTGAATGACATAAGAATCCATGTCTATGTTGATAACAACAGGTAACTAAATAAATGCATAAATCGGAGAGAAGGAAACACTTTTCCTTACAGTAAAATGACAACTAATAAATATAAGAAGGAACGATGGGATTAAGTTAGAAAAGCACCATTTTGCCATTCTCATAGTAAAAGCTGAATCAGACAGAAATCATCGATAGCTGCTTAACAAGGGGTATAGGTGGGAAGAGAGAAGGGAAGATTTAGACAAAGAGTAAGAGAGAGTCTAAAAGTACCTCCTCTCAAACTTCCTAGTAATCACAAAGTAAATGTTAATTGTATAGCAGAGAAATCAGACAACACCTTAACCAAGTGATCAAAACGAACATTATCAATATGGGGCAAACAGACATTCCTTGCCTCCAGATGTGATTCCTAAGACGGACACACCATCACATATGTAGCAATGCACTCAAAAATGTGTAACCTGAATCCAACCATGAGGAGACAGGCGAACCCAAATTGAGGGCTATTCTAGAAAACAATGCGTCTGTACTCTTCAAAAATGTCTATATCATGAAACACAAGGATAGCTGAGGAACTTGCTCCAGATTAAAGGAAACTATAGAGACAGAATAGTGAAATACAGTTAAGTGGTCCTAGACTGGGTACTGTCCTGGAGAGGAAAAATGCCATAAAGGACATTATTGAGACAACTAACAAAACTGGAACATGGTCTGTAGATTAAAGTATTATGTGTCCTGAATTTGCTGACAGTACTGTGGTTACATAAGAGGATATCCACGCTCTTAGGAAATGCACAGTGAAGTAGGGGGGATGTATGCTGTCTATTCTCAAACGAGTCAAAAAAAAAATGGGTCTATGTGTGTATATTTATATAAGCAGTTGGTGGGGGGAGGAGGGAAAGAATGATTAAAAAACAAATGTGGCAAAATGATGCTAAAAATGGGTAAAACTGAGTAAATGGCATAAGGAAGTACATTATACTTTTGCAACCTCAAAATCAAAAGTTAAAAAAGCAAAACAAAAAACAGCAGCCACAACATTGAGGGATATCAGGATTCAACTGGCTTTAATGAGCAGAAAAGCAATTTGACTTGTAATTAGTAGTGCAAGGTAAAGAGTTAAATCCTTAGAAGCACTGTGTTGCTATCATAATCATCAGCATCACCATTAACACTAATGGAAGACTTATTAAGTGGTAGCCCTCTGAAAGCTGTTTCACCTGTATTATCTCTTTCAATCTTCACAACCACCCTAAGAGAAAGGCACTATAATTATCTCCACTTTAGAGATGAGGAAATAAAGATTTAGAGAGGTTTAGTAACTTGCCCAAAATAACACAGACAGAAAATGGCAGAACTACTACAACTGGAACTAGGTTGTTTGGTTACAAAGCTGGTGGGCATTACAATTATGTTAAACATATTTAATTACTATTTATGAATGTTCCTCAAAGAATGTGAGATTAATCTCAACCTAGATGAAATCCTGACAAATTAGTAAAATATGCATGGATAAGGGATTCCTCTACTAATTAAAATTAGAGCATAAATAAGCTAGGGAGACATAAATGATATTTTTGGTCTCCACAACATACTTTATGCTCTCTTTCTTCCAAGGGCTGAACCAATAACAAATTAGGCTGAACCTAATAACAACATATTCTTTGGAAAAAAATTATACCCCAAATAACCACTGAAAGGATCAATCATGTCAAGACTTAAAAGTCTTAATTACATTGTAATTAAAGCATATTGCACTCTACTGACCTATTAGCCTACCCTATAGGATATTTTTTAAAAACAAGTACATCACTAACTTTGTCTTTATAAAACAAGTTTCTTGGTCCCATCTTAATATGTGAAACCCAAAACAAAAAGATCAACTGTGTCTATTTGAACCTCAAAACTTCTACCTAAGCTTCTTGCTAAAGCAATTCAGGAAGACAGCTGAGAAAATTTAGACACTCATGACCAACCCTTCATTCCATTTTATCTAATGGCAAATGATCTTGTAAATCATTTGGTCCTATTTCAAGTTCTTCTTTCTGGAATATACTTTCTCTCTTTTCAGGTAAAGTGGTATGATCTTAGTGCCCATGTTTCCTTTTAGCATTGGCATCTCAATTACATTAAAAAAAAATATCACATGCAACATGATGCCTGGTTTCTTGGTCAGGTATATCGTTATCTTCCTTATAGATCAAGAGTAAGCTGCTAAACATACCATAATCTTTCTTACCAGTAGAGGCTGGATGGCTATTGATAAAAGAAAAATGTCCCAAATCCTAAAACATTTGCAAATATTTGCAGGTGTCTTGGGAAATCTTATCATCTGACATTGTGGATGCCCATTCCAGAACAATGGGCTCCCAACAGTGGTTGCATATTTTAACCAAGGGGGAGCTTTTAAGATCCTGTGGCCCAGATCACACTCCGGAACAATTAGCCCAGTACCTCTGGGGGTGGGACCCAGGCACCAATCTATTTAAAGCTCCCCAAGTGATTGATTCCAATGTGTAGCCACAGCTGAGATCCCTAGTTCGAGCATCCATGGCCACAAAGAATGATATCTTTTGTGTATGGATCCAACGGATTATCAGGAGTTATCTTAGAATTGGTGTAACTGGTTAAAGAATGTATAGCTCAACTGATGAGTGAAGACACGCGTGTACACAGTGAAAGGCAACTGGACAAAGACTGAGGACGTGGGCCAAATGAATGTGACCACATGGGGCAGCAGAGGATGCCTGCAGCCTCCCGATGCCATGGCGGGCTGTGAGAAGCGGCAGGGCGGCAGAGGCAAGTCCAGCTGGGGGATGATGTAAGTGGAAAAGCGTCTAGTATGTTCAGGAAACAGTGAGATGACTAATCTAGCTAGAGTGGGAGTAGGAAAGATAAGTCTGGAGAAGTAGACTAGAACCGGTCCCTGGAGGGCCTTCGGCAGTAAGTCAAAGAACCCGGTGGCAGTGTGAAGTCTCTAAAGGGATTTGGGGAAACGATGAGATGAAAGCATTCTTTTTGGGAAGACTGACATGACAGAGCTCTTCACGATGGTTTTGGGGAAAAGACTAAAACTTAATCTATTAATAGAAGAGTACGGCAGACTAGGTAAAATAGTATATATAATGAAGGAATGTAGTAACTTACCTTTCTTTTTGGTTTTCCACAAAGACAGAAACCAGAGTTTGGAGCCTGCTAAAAATAATGCAGAGCTCACCTGTTGTGAGAGGAGAGATTGGGCAGGATAGAATGTTTGTTTTGTTCTCTGCCCCTACAAACACTGGCCCGTTTGCCTGGCTCCCAATCTCATAGATGTAAGGCTACTCCTATGGAACAAAATTTTAGGCCACAGAAATTCTCTGTTATACGTTTTTTGAATGAGAAGGATTTTTGAGAAGCTGGGTCACACTGGCAATAGAAGACTCCTAGGAATCAAAAAGGTACCAAATCATTCATTCATGAATTCGTTAAATATTTATTCAGCAAATACCATTTGCTACTGTCTAGACAGTGGGAATTACAGCAAGGTCCCTTTTCTAAACAGATAACTCTCTGGGCATTATAGAGGTGTCACTCAAAAACACAATGGTAGTCTAGGGCTACAAAATTTATGGCTAGTTGATTAAAAATGTCTGCTACAGACTTTCAAAAAATTGGGTGGGGAGTGATGGCTCATGCCTGTATTGAGGTGGGAAGATCATTTGAGCCCATCAATTCAGGGCTGCGGTGGGCTATGATTGTGCCACTTGGGCAACAAAGCGAGAGCCTGTCTCAAAAAAAAAAAAATTGAATAACACAAAAAAAGGTTAAGAGCCTTCATACAATGAACTATAACACAGTAGAAGAAAGTGTAGGGTAACATATTTTTTTAAATACTGCATTTAAAAGCCACTACTACTACAAGTTTATTCAAGCCACCAGACGTATCTTAAGCTCCTACAACAGTGCTGGCACAAAGAATTTGCTCCATAAAAATCCGTTAAATGGCCTTGTTACACTGAATGGAGTCCAAAGTGAGGTAAGAAGGCAGCTATTACCTTTATTTAACAATGCATTGTGGTGTTCTCAGTTGCCTATGTTCTAAATGCCTAGTCAAAAAGAGGGACATGTCCAGGTATCTAAACTACAATCCCATACGTTTAAAGCCAGACCACAATGCTCCTTTGTGAAATGGTATCTTGTGAAGTCCTTACAAAGTCATTCACAAAAGCAACATTCAAGTTGTGTAAAGGGTTACTCTCAGGACCACATACAGCTTAGAGGTTAACTACATATACTGATTTTAATGCCAAGACTAAAGAGAAGTTCTTCGTGTTTGCAAAATTTTCATATTATAAATACCTAATAAGAATCCTCTTTTAACTGCATGTATTTGTCAGAAATACCTGTGACAAAATGAATTTGAGCTTTCACTGTTTCATAAAATAACTACACAAAAGTATCTGATTCTTTTTCTAAGTCATTATACTCTCTAGTTTATAGATAATCCTAGAGGGAAAAAAAATAGCTATTCAAGTCCCCTTCCTCTCTCTGCCTTTTCTTGCCCAGGAAGACGAGTCTTACCTGCATAATGTACCGGAATCTCTATCTTTGGCCCAATGACATAGTGCCCCTCTTCCAGGCTATGGGCAGTGATGGTGGTCCACTGACGGCACGAATGAATCAGAAGGTAGTCATTTTCCCGCAGCCCTTCTATGCATTCTCCTAGAAAATATAATTTTACATAAGAAACGTGGAATTCACATCTGCTTACTCCATACTCTGCAATAAAATGTCATTAGTTAAAAAAAAACTTCATCAATGTAGAAGCTGATAGTTCATTCCAAGATGAGATAAAGTTCACCTCTGAATTGGTTTAGAAAAAAAGGTACTCCATACTAAGTCGACAATTGTATTACATATGGGACTCCACAAAAATGTTTCCTATTTGCAGAGACACATACTTCATTATACTTAAATAGTTATATTTCCATGATAATGGAACATTAGTTAAGTGCCAGCAATACATCAAACACTGTTTAGATGCTTTGCATGTATTATTTCATGGAATAAGATAACTTTTTTTTTTTTAAAAAAGATAACTTTAGGAAGTAGGTATTTGTCTTGGTATACAGGTGAGAAAAATCAAGGTTCAGAACATTAAGTAACATGTCTAAGCACACAGATTAATAAGCAGAAAAGCAAGGATTCAAACCTATGTCAGAGGGATTCCAAAGCTTATGCTTTTAAACACTATAATAAAGCAACTGAAAATAATCAATTTATCTCTCTGTTGAAAGGGTACTTGAAATTAAATGCCTATACTTCCTTTTAAATTTTATATGTTTTTGCCAGTTCTCTCTGGCCTCCAAACTTTCCAATCAATTAAAAATAATAAAAATTTATAACATAAAAATTATTTTTCATTTAATATTTTCTGAAGTAATTTTTTAGCCTTTGAACTGATGACATACTATTTCAAAAGAGAAATCCATTCCTTAAAACTTAAAAGATATTTTTTAGATGCTGAAATAATCCATCTCATTAATCCTGGTTTAGTAATTTTAAATGCTCAATGAAAATACCTGAAAAGGCTAATTGTTTTCAGCCTTCCTTATTTTTGACATTAACTATATTATCTAATTAAGTTATTAGTGATTTAACTGTGTGTTTTGAAATGGCATTTATAGATCTCTCAAAAATTCTTAAAAGTTTCAGTATTTTCTCAATAAAAAGAAGAGGCTGTAATGATTAACTTGGTTATTCTAACCATAAACCAGGGGTCCTCAAACTTTTTAAACAGGGTGCAAGTTCACTGTCCCTCAGACTGTTTGAGGGCCATTGGAGAGTGCAGCGCACATTCCACACATGCCCACTGTGGGCCCGGGAAGAGTTGGCTGCTAAGCAGGACAGGCAGCAGTGGCAAAAACACCCAGCACGCCGGATAAATGTCTTCGGCGGGTTGCATGTGGCCGGCGGGCTGCATTTGGCCCACGGGCCACAGTTTGAGGACGACTGCCATAAACCATCTAATTTGTTTCCAAACCAATAAAGTAACATTTTTAAAAATAGTCTTACTGCAGGAACACTTTATTTTTGTAGTACAAAATACAAAGTTAAAAGCTTTACAGGGAGGGAGGGGAAAGAAACAAAAAGACCTGGAAGTAGAGGTACATTATTAGCAGGAAGGCTGCTGGGATCCAGTTCACGAGGGGGATTTTTCCAACCAGGCTCCCCTGCCCTTCACCATTTGGGAGGACCCAGCTTTTTCATACAGACACCTCCCTGGAGGCCACTGGTACTCATGAGCTCTTTGCGTCCCTCAACCATGTCAAGGCAGGAAGGAGAGATCTAGACGCAGCATCCTGCACTCCCTCCCTCCAGGAGGGGTACGACGGGTGCCGGGAGGGGGAAGATACACAGTAGGCAGAGGAGTTACAAGCACCAGGTTTAGAGTCCGGCACATCTGGTCTCAGTCAATGTTCTGCTACTCACGACTGTGTGGTCTGGAGCAGGAAACTCCTCCTGCCCACCTGTGAGATGGGTTACCAAGAGCCCCTGCTTCACAGAGCAGGTGTGGAGATACATATCTGGCACACTCGACCAGGAAACAAGAGCCATTAATTTTATTATATGCTTTCCCCCCCCTAAAATGTAATCCTTACATAAACATTGTGATTTAGGTTATATTATCTGTTAATAGGTTAGGAAATGACCTTCAGGAGTTAAGAAACTTGCCCAAAGCTGCATGGCTAGTAAGTGGCAGAAGCTGACTTTGAGGTCTCCCTGCACCTCTCCCCTGTTCTTCCGACACCACAATGTCCCTTACCTTGAGAACCACGGATAATAATCCAAAAGACAGGGAGAAGCTGACTTTTGGTTTCAAGTTTCATTCATTCATTCAACCAATGTGACAAGCACTGTTCTTCTAGGCGGCAGGGATATAACATCCAACAAAACAAAGATACCTGACCTGTGGCATTTACTGTCCAAAGGGGAGGAGACAGCCAATACCAACAACAAAAATGAATAATCAGATTATGAATTAATCAGAAGGGGAGAGGTGCTATGGGGAAAAAGAAAAAGTCAAGGGTAAGAGGATCACGAGCATATGGGAGAAGGGACAGTTTACATGTTTGTTATTTTTAAATCTTTCTCATTTATCCAACAAACATTTACTATATTTTATGCACAAGCCAATGGGGGAGTGGACAGAAAATATAAAGAAGACTTCGTCCCTGCATTCAAGAAGTCATTCTTGAGGGTACGATGTGTTTCCATGTAATTGTATGTAAAGGAGGACATGATGAGTCCTATGCAAGAGGACTAAGAAATCTTGGGTGGAGATGGGGACTTCAGCAGAGAAAGTCAGGAAAAACATAAAATGGAAAATTATAGTATTTGAGCCATTCCTTCTTTAAAGAATGAGTTGGGCTTAGATGAGAGGGAAGCAATGGTGAACCACTTAAGAGTTTTGGATAAGAAAATGACCAAAGCTCTGCTTTAGGAAAATTAACCTGGTAGTACTATAAAAGACGGATCCGGGAAGGGGGAAACCAGAGCTACGGGGTATGTGCAGAAAACCCATAGGTAGAATGCACTGCCATTCAGGGAAAAAAGAAAAATGTCATTTTCTGCAACTAAATTGTTGTATCATAAAAACTGTTTTAATTTTATTCCACAGTGGGCTCTAAAGAGGCAGCCAAGAAACAACTGCAGTCGAGTTAATCAAAATGAAAATTTAATGTTAAGTCCTACTGCTAGCTGGTGTAGTAAATGCTCCAGCAAGAGGATTTAGAATGATTTTCAAAGTCATAAAGAAACCAATGCCTATTTTTGAGCTTATGTCTTCATTTTTTTTAACAACTGAACCATGTGCCTGCTTTAGGCAACATAAGTTTCATGAAAATTGTCTAGAAATAAAACTTAATATAATCACTTAAAATATCCTAGGGTAGGACACTGTTAGAGATACTACATTCAGTGAATTCATAAGTAAACAATTTTTAATATAATTATCCTGTTGCTTAACTACTGTGTATAACATACTAAAATTATTATGCATTTCGTGCAATGATGTAGTAACAAGAAGTCCCAAAGAACTGTGTGTTAAATTGCAAACCATGTGAACTCCATCCTGAAATTTCCCCACATTTAGCGCTCTTCTGGGATATACTTCACTTGCCTGGTTTGACCCTGATGCCCTCAACATAAAGTCTTATGTACCTGTTAAAATCATTGTTGACAGTAGGATAACTAGAACCCACGAACCCTTCAAAGTCAGTCTGCTTAAAAAAGGATTCAATTTCAAAATCCAAAATAAATATTTATCAGCTGGATGTGCACAAATGGGTACCTCTCCTTTCTGCTCCATTGGCTTCTGGGCCAATATATCTCCAGAGTCACCTTTCTGATCTCCCCTTGTTACCTTCTCTCTTTTAAATTAGCCTTTACTATGGGAGTTAAGGCTCTACCCTTAGCCTGTTCACTCTTTCTCTCTCCTTTACAATCTTCAGACATTTCTCAAGCATTCAATTAGTTATAGACACTCCCAAATCCATGCTTCCGGTTTCTAATTTCTACTCTGAGCACCTATTCTGGACTTTATTTCCTACACATTGTAACTGGATGTCCCCTCCCCTTCATTAGGCATCATATACTCGTTCAACACACACTCACTGAGGACCAACTGTGTTCTAGGACCTGACAACATAGTAGTGAACCAAACACCTACCTCATGCAGTGCACCTCTTCGCTGGGTTTTCATTCTTGTTTTTCTTTCTCCTAATTTATTTAAATATTGCTGCAGATAACATTTTTTAAAATTTAAAATATGGTACTGATTATCTTATTCTTCTGCTCACATATCTTCCATGATTTCCATTCATACAGAATGAAGCCCTTGGCCTCATTCCTTGGCCCAACATTCAAGTTCCCTATGATCTAGTTCCAAAGAGTCTACCACTTTATGTTGTACCACCCACCCAAACCTACACAAAGCCGAAAGGAACTGTATTCTGTTCATGTATACACTGTAATCTCACTTATCTGTGTCCTCTGCTTTCTTTCCCTTGCCTGGGCCTTTATCTCCTAACCTCTATTTATTCAGCTCTTCATCTTACTCATTCTTGAAAAACCAGCTCAAACACCACCTTCATGAATATCTTCCTGATCCTAATCTTAATCTTGTTCATTTAAACTGCACTTGACTTTATAGCTTTGTTTATCTTCTATGGTGAATTTGTAAGTTTGCTTGAGCATAAGGAACTTAGATCAACTTTTTAAATGTCTATATATTTACATATATAATTTTTTTTGAGAGAGAGAGGGTCTCGCTCTATTGCCCAAGCTGGAGTACAATGGCATGATCACAGCTCACTGCAGCCTCGAACTCCTGGGCTCAAAAGAGCTTCCTGCTTCAGTCTCCAGAGTAGCTAAAATTACAGGCATGCACCACCACACTCGGCTAATTTTTCAAAAAATTTTTTGTAGGGAGGTCTTGCTATGTTGCCCAGACTGGTCTCGAACTTGGCCTCAAGTGATCTTCGCGTCTTGGCCTCCCAAACTGCTGGGATTACAGACATGAGCCACCATGCCCGACCTACATTAATATTTAAATAACATTATAATAAAAATAATTTAACACTGTGGAAATTACAAGCATCTTTTTCTTTTTAAAACCTGGCTACACATTTATCAAGTTTGAGAAACATGGTTGTAGGGGTTAAGGAGCAAAGATACTCAGGACCCCAAATGCTATTGGATGAGAGCCTAACTGTCCCCCTTCTGTTCCATCTTACCAGTGCTCACAGCCATACAATAAAGCAGCTCAGACTCAATGCCTTAGGGTTTTCTTTTCTTAAATATTCTAATATGTTTATATTATTTAGAGTACTTCCCCCAACACTGAATCTGACATTTTTTATGCTGCTTGTAACTGTTTTAGCTTTGTCCAAATTGTCATTAAACTCATTACTGTTGAATATATCGGAATTATTACATAACTTGCAGTGCCTTTTTGTATGAATTACTTAGAATGGTTCTGAATCAATTCAAATCATTATGTAACATCTGTCACAACAGAAACCAAGTCTCTATTACATGCTTTTTTATTTTTAAACATGAAGATGAAGTCTAAGTGTAACTCAGGTGATTGAATCTAATATGTTGACATTAAACCTGCTAGCTTATTACTGACAAGTTTTCTCTTTGGTTAGGATGAATCCAGAGAACAAAACAGACACATAACCCAAGTTGGGGTGGGTTTTTTTCTGTTTGTTTCTTACCATTCTCATGTCACACAGAACAGACCCTGGTTAACAGAACAAAGAAAAGAAAAAGCCAATTATATGTGATTTGGGGCAGCTCTCGAAGTTGTACCATGATTTTGGTGCTAGTAAATTAAAGTGTTTCTTACTGTCCACATTTGTGTTTTTTTGTTCTTACTGTTCTATTTCACACCAGAGTAACAGGCTCAGTCAACAATTTGAAGTTGCGTATCTTAAGGTGTGTGTTTTTAATCCTTTCAACACCTAGAATACCAAACTTTGCGTGGCAAATACATAACCTTACATTACAGATTATTCTTTTTAAAGTATGTTCCTGATTAGTTTGGTTTCCTCTCAGCAGTTGCAGTAGAACCTCATTAATGTGAACACTCATATATATTTGTTAACTGACTGATAAGGCCCCACTGAAACGATGTGATCTGTTAATACATGTGTAATGGGAATCAGATTGACTGAATTTGGTATTGTTTTTATCTGTCCTGGACATAAGCTGCTCCTATGTCATGGCTAAATCTATCACCAATGAGCAAATTAATAAGTTCTATGATTTCTGTGTTGGTGCTTATTACAAATCTAATTTAACAGTTAAACATTGTTTTATTTTGCCAATGTCAAAAGGAAAGCTGGTCAAGCGATACTACTGTACTTACTGTTAATAAATAGTGTGGCATGATTTTAATTGTGTTTACTTGACCTTACAATCCTTTTCACATAGAAAGGAAACTTACTGAGTCAGTTAAATACTCAAACCACTGCATTTCTCTTCAACTTAAACATTTTAAACAAAAACAAAAAACCTTCAATGGGAGGCTGACTATCAAATAGGTTTCTTCTTTCAGGCACACACTAGACCACAATGCCTAACTGCTCCCACAGCTGAGTGTTGCCATGTCACTCATTTCTAGCCAATGGCATGTGAGCAGAAATGACATTTCCCACTTCCTGTCCTGGTCTTACCCATGAAAGCCGCTCACAAACTATCCTTAGTGCTCTTTCCTCAGCCAATGGCTAAATATTGATTCTCAGCAATACCTTGGAACAAACTGAAGATAGCACAGCTGCCAGCAGTCTGGGTTCCTTAATTAATACGTATTGGAACAAACCTCCTCCCCATGCCCCGACCACACACTGAGCTGTTACGTGGGAAACATCCTTCTACTGTGATATTATGCCAGTGACGTGCTGCAGTTTTCCTTTTTTGTTACAGTGGCTAGCCTACCTGAACCAAAACATCTAAACACATAACTCTCCACACCAGCAAAGTCTCCTAATAATAATGATCACAACAGTTTTGTGACAGAGGCTATTCTTTCCAAGTATTCCTCATACATACAAATTTATCTTCATTTTGCAAAGGTAGCTTAGACTAAAATATTCCATTCCTCATCCTTTTAGTTTGATTCTATTTATTTGATTCTATAAACTGAGAGATGTAATTAAATGCTATTTAATCAGCATCCTCAAACATTTTCAATGGATGAGGTCCTAGTTGTTTTATTGTCTTCCCAACGAACAAGAAATATTTACTGTGAGAACATAACATGGCATTCTGGTAACACTGTTGTCCCTAAAGACTACAATCCAAGTGACATGATGAGTAAAGAAAAGGTATGTGTGTGTGGGATAAGGTGATGTCATAGAAAATTGCTACAGAAAAATGAAAGAGTAATCTGAAATAAAAAAATGAAAATGTTGTCTGCAATGAAAAGGTAGCAAGATGGTCCAGAGAGGAAATCACAGAAAAGGAGGAGAATCTTAAAAGAAACAACTAATTGGCAATCATTAAGAGGGAGAAATTATAAATTGATCAGGAAGAATGTGATTATAGGAAATCACTGAAACATAGGTAATAATTCTGAAATCAATGGAAACTGAAGAAACCAAAACTTTTTAAGTGGGAAAAATGAACTATTTCTTCAAGAATCTTCTACTAATTTCTTCTTACTCTAAATAAACATCAACAAACCTACATTGTTTAAGATACCATTTCTGGGTAAAAACTTTATTGGAAAGCCCAGAGACTTTAATCTTGAGTTCTAAGCAAGTGAAAGAGTTGTGTTTTTAGGTTTTATGGTTGTCTGTGAAAACCTGGCAAAAAATTAAGGAAATAGAGACTAATCTATACAAAGCATTAATTGGTAATGAAGTCAATGAACTTCATGGTTCTAAGCAAATGAAATCTAAGCAAAAAGGAATGTGTGAAACAAAAGAGAAAAAAAGAGATAAGTGATATATTATTACCTCTTTTCAAATGAACCCTTAGACAAAGGACTCCTTTCTTAACAGATTTATCAGGAATTACACATAACAGATTCCTGCTGTATAAAACAGAAGTATGCTTACTTTAGTCAAATCTGAAATTTTATATTCTGAAATACTGAACTATACCTAATATTTAAAAGATATTAATAAGAATACTATACCCAAGCAACTTTTAGAAAAACAGATGAGCAACTGTAATACCAGCATTTTTACAAACATTCAAAATATACTAAATCTTCTAGCACAGTACCTGGCATTTATTATGTAATATTTTAGGCACGTGAAGGAAGGGGCTCAGATTTACACAGGAAAATTATCCTTTGAAAACCCATTAAACTGTAATATGTAGACATTTCTGTCTCAATAAGTCTGATACATCCAGTTTGTCCTCCAGTGTTGGAGAAGCGAATGTAAGATGATACATTTAGTTTGTGCAATGTGTGTATTTATGACACTGTGTGAGGATGTTCACACCATAAAAGTTACACAGAAACTGAGAGCAACAGAGAGAACCACAGAAGCAGGCAGTCCTTGTCTCAGGCTCCAGCAGACGGCAAAGGCCAAATCATCATGCAAGTTTCTAGCTCTCTCTCTCTCTGTCCCCAGTTCTCTGCTTCCAATAGTGTAAATAAATATATGGCTCCATATGGTAGCTGAAGGGTAGTGTAAGATCTCAGAAATAGCCTAGGATTTGCAGTCAGACTTAAATTGTGGTTCTACTATTTATTAACTATTTGATCATGGGCAAATTACTTAACTTCTTGAGCCTTGGTGTTCTTACATTTAAATGATAATAGTATTGTGAGGAACTTGGGTGTACAAATAAAGCAGTCAATATATAGTACTGTGCAGATAGAAGGCTCTCAACAACTATGACTTTGGTTTTATTTTTCCCTCTTATTAGCCTGGCTCAGGTACACAATACAGTTTCTTTGTCCGATGGGAAAACACACTACTATAAAGTATGATGACTTGAACTTTATGTTTCACCTCAACTAATAAAGGGTCGATTTTCATCAGGTATAAATGTCATATAAACCCCAACAATTGTATTTCAAGAGGATAAACTGAGCTGCAGGTGAAACTTAAGAGATTTTCAGTGTCATTTTGTTTTAAATTGGGTTTCACTTCCCTTGAATTTATTAGTTGACGAATAAAACAAACATAAGATACTAAAGAATCAAATTATAAAATACAATTCATTGCCATGGAAGTTATACCAGAGATAGATTCTTAAGAAAAATATTTGAACTACATATATGACAGTTTTTAGAATTTCTTCACATTATGTGGATTTCTAAAAATATTGCTTAGGCTTAAAAACAAAACCAAATAAAACTTAAACAAAGAAAGACTCATTCAAGTGCCAATGCTGAAATCTAATGTTTTCAGTATCAATACACAAAACCATTGGATTTTGATATTCTCTGTACACATAACAGAGGGTTAATAAGAAAAATATAGATGTCCACTAACACTTGAAGTTTTTTATTTTGCAAGATAGGTTGCACTGAAGGCAACAGCTAGACAATACATCTATGACTTCAAAATACATAATAGAAAAGTTCAACATGAAAGACTACTATATTAAAATAATGAACTAAGCAAACACTAAAAAAATCAGATCATTAAGTTTTATAGACAAATTTATATTATAAAGATATAACAGGCCTAAAAGAAGTAAAAAGTGTCTCCATTAAGTAGGTGCAACTTCTTAAAATAGAACTGGAAAATAAAATAGCTAACCATCATTTCTTTTTAAAACCCTAAAAATAAAAAGCCAAAAAAATGAAAAAGAAAGAATACTAAAAAAAATCCAGGAGTTTACAGATACTGACTGAGAGATATCATCAACTAAATTGGCACTGTGGTTAGTTACATTTCCTAACCAATTATATTTCTTACAGATAAATTATTAGTACAATTTTCTGGGGCAAAATGTTAACAAGAAAAAAAAATCACTTTGACACTTGGTGCTATATACACAGGGCCATTTCCTAAGCTTGTGATCTGAGACACGTGTATTGCGTGCATATATTTTTTTTAAATAAAAAATATATTTTAATGACTGAAAGTATATTAGCAATTATAGGTAAAAGGTCACTATTTGCAAAGTTTAAATTATGACAAATTTAAATAATGTTTTAAAGGTATTGACAGACACTGACAAAATAAGGGAGAGTACAGCTTGGCTCAATAAATGCAGGGGACTCCCCCCCACCAAGATCTATTAGTGACACACTGTGTCATGTTCTACACTTGCTCAGACAGACAGATGGATAGACAGACAGGTAGATAGAGAGCTGGAATATAGTTAAGTACATATAAATATACTAGATTTTGTCCAGACAAGGGAAAATCTAATTTAAAAAGTTTACCTCAATATGTGGCTATGTTAAAAATGAATATGGAAAACTTTCCACCCCACTTATCATTATTATTATTATTATTTAAATAAAGACAAGGTCTTGCTCTGTCACCCAGGCTGGAGTGCAGTGGCATCACTGTAGCTCACTGCAGCCTCTGACTCCTGGGCTCAAGCAGTCCTCCTGCCTCAGCCTCCCAAGTAGCTAGGACTACAGGCATGCGCCACCATGCCCGTCTAACACATTTAAATATAAAAATCATTTAAAAAATTATCCAGCAGACCAGTATTCACAATGTTATTCCACTAATTTAATGAAAAGAGAAAGAATACACTCTTCCATCTCAGTATTTTTCAATATTTCCATTTAAATATTTTTTTCCTAGATACAAGAGAAATATTAGATAAACGGTCTAAAAACACCAAGGAGACTAAATAGAATAATTGCCCACATATAACAGAACAACTTGCATTCCTTTCACCCAACTGAGATAGTCAAAATTAGAGACTTTCTTCTTTACAAGCTTAAAAGATTTTCCCGGTGACTTTCAGATGCCCATGATGTCCACAAAAGGTCAACGGCTCCTGGTTGCTATGTATGATAAACACCCATCCCATCCTGCTGCCCGTCCCACACATCTCCCTCTGTCTAGGTCTCAATCCCACCTCTGCTATGAAATGGCCACATACTGCTCTTTTGTTTATTTTCTACATGTGAAATGGGAATAGCAGACCCACTCCAATGGATAACATAAGCATGACATAAAATCGCCAAGAATTCACTCTGTAAAGTAAAAGGGAACAGAAAACTGTATGTTCAAATCACTTTAAGCATGATGATATTTTAACAATATAAGGTTACGTCCCTCCCTATCTCCCCCCAGAGGCTGGGACCTGTATCAGCATCATAATACAACAGAACCAGTAAGACTAGACTCATGGTCTTAAAAGAGAAAAGGGAAAAAGAAAAGGGATTTCTCCTTCATTCTCTGCAATAGTGGCTCTTAAGGCCACAGATGGAAAACATACTTTAAGCCTGAGAGATGCTAGCATTGTAACTCTCAAGACCAGTAACTGACATCAGTAGACAGAAATGGAGAGAGGGACCGAGCATTAGTTTTCTATTACCTGTGTAACAAGTTACCACAAACTTGGCAGCTTAAACATAGGCAGGAAGTCTGACCCTCCAAGGCTTCGCTCTACGCTCAGGCTGAAACCAAGGTGCCGGCTGGCTGCATTCTCATCGGGAACTTGGGGTCCTCTTCCAAACTCATTCTTGCTGGCAGAACTCACTTGCAGTGTCAAGACTGAAGTCCCTGTTTTCTTGCTGGCTACTGACTGCTCTCTACTCCTGAAGGTCTTTCTCAGGTCCTTGCCCCATGCCCTGCCCCAATCTCAGCAACAGAGAACCTGTCTCATGCAAATCTTGTGCTTTGAGTATCTCTTTCTCTTCTGTGACCAGCCAGGGAAAACTCCGGACTTGATTAGGTTGAGCCCACCAAGGATAATCTCCCTGTCATGGACTGAATGTTTGTATTCTCTTAAAAATTCATATGTTGAAATCCTAACACCCAAGGTGAAAGTATTAGGAGGTGGGGCCTCAGGGAGATAATTAGGTCGAGAGCGGGGAGCCCTCACAAATGGATTAGTACCCTTATAAAAGGGCCCTCACAGAGCTCAATCACTCTTCTTGCCACAGGAAGATACAAGGAGAGGTTGGCAGTCTGCAACCTGCAGAGGGCCATCACCAGAGCCTACCCATACTGGCACCCTGATCTCGGACTTCCAGCCTCCAAAACAGTGAGAAATAATTTTCTGTTGTTTATAAGCCACCCAGTATGGTACTTTGTTATAGCAGCCTGAACTAAAACACTTACTATCTTAAAGTCAACCAGTGAGGTACCCTAGTTACATCTATAAAATCCCCTCTGCCATATACACAACATAATCTGCTATAACACCAGGGGACAGAGAACAAGAGGCCCATCTCAGAATTCTGCCCTTCATAGATGGCAATACAGAAAGAAAGCCAGTTATTCCAGTAGAAAGCAAATACAGAATTTAAGTTAAGAGTATTATGGATAACACTGTGTTTACATAGTAACTTTCAAAAAGACTTTAGGGGTACAAAGTCATCAAAACCCGTTTACATTATTATGATATGAAAACAGTTGTTACCTTGCCTAAGGTAAGCAGAAGAACCAGGTAAGAGTGCAACATTGCAACTAACATTAACATTGCAACTAGGCCAAGAGCACACACTCCATTTAGACTCTGGAGACAAACAGAATCTTATGATCAGATAAATTTAATTGAGAAATGAATGCAGCCAAAACCTATTAGTCTTTAAGTGTAAAGTTTTAAATAATTTCACTTGGCTTTTTAAAGTTAATTGAGCTTATAGCTTTAAATAGTTTCAAAATTATTACTCTACCATGCTTAGGTCTGAAGACTTCTTTGCCATGCTCAACCCTACGTAGGAAGGGGAAAGAAAAAAAGGGAGACTTTTTTCCCTTCAAAAGAACTATGTTAGGGCCCAGAGAATATTTAAAAACCTGGAAAGAAAGTGCTGATCACTGACATTGGGGGGAACAGGCACTACCATTTAATCTCCTAGGCATCTCTGCCTCCTGGGATGCATCTAGTTGTCCAGCCTATTGCTGGGCACTGACTCTGCTACTCTTTGGATTCTACACTCCTGACCCTGAACTGCCTCCCTGGCTGGGGTTCAACCTCCTGACTTGGTTGCAGGGAGCTCAGAGACTCTGCAGGGTGCTCATCCATCCAGATGACCACCAGGAAACCACATATCCGTTGGGGGGTTTGTAAAGAACATTTCCATTTAATTTGTAAAGAATAGAATCCCAAAGCTGGATGCAAGAGAGCTACATGGTCCTTTACTGCTGCATTGCTTTCATAAATATGAACATTTTCTGCTATGGATCTGTCTTCAGTAAAGACAATCCAGCAACCTTGGGGCACTGCAGACTGTTCCCACTCATGCTGAAGCTGGAGTTCCCTCCCCAGTATTTGTGCTGCTTCTACCTATTTAGAGAAACATTGACAAATACTTCTGGGGAGAAACAGAAAGTGCATAAAGTTCCACCCAGAGTCCTTCTGGTAGATGAGGGCAATCATGAAAGGGCCACTGAAACTACATTCAGCTTCACCAATCCATTAGTTTGTCCTGATAGCTGCTGTATTTAAAATTATACATAATTGTCAAGCACAAGTCCTGGAACTTCAGTAAGTCAGTTAATGTCTCTGGGACCCAGATTGTCCTCTGTAAAATGTAGATACTAATTATAGTGTCTCCTTTGTAGGGCTGTTATGAGGATCAAATGTGCACATCAATGTAAAAACACTTAGACCAGGCACCTGGTAGACAGTAAGCACTCAGCACTTAGCTAACAGCATTATTGCCATTATGTAACTCACTGTCTCTCAGTTCTGTTCTCTTCTGCACATCCCCTCTGCTCTCGGCTTAATACAGGCTCCCAGCAGCTCCCAGCTGACTGGATTCTGGTTCCCCTTTAACCTAGCTTCCATTCTGCTGCTCTTAGAATCTTCCAAATGCAAATATGCTCACATCATTACCCTGCTTGGAAATCTTCAATGGCTCTTCAGTGCTCAAAAAAGCCCAAATGCAATGGGATGCAGAATGAAACCTCCATGACCCAGTCACAACAATGACACTGGTAAAGTATTTACGATGCGGGAAGGCAGGGCCAAAGACAGGTGCACAGATGAAGACTTGCACAGCCCCAGGGAATATCTTAGGCCTCGATGCTTTTTTAATCATGCTTATCCTGTTGCCTAGAATGCCCTTTCCCTATAGTTGCTCAAGCTAGAAATTCCAGATACTCCTGTCATCTTTGCAAGAGATCTGTTTTTCCTTAGGTTCTTAAACAGTCTCCTTAATACCTAGAATACTCCCAAGTCCACAGGAGATCTTCCCAAGCTAGACAGTTAACCTTTCCTCTACTTCATCCTCCTCTAGCATGTGACAAAAACAGAATTACCTGAGGTTCTATGAATCAGTTTCCTTAAGGCCTTTGCACCTCTATACACATTACCTTCTGCTTAAAATGATGCATGATATCCTTTCTCCAATTGCTAAGTCCCATTCTCAGTGAAACCTTTGCTGGTGCATGCCTTCCATCTTCAATCCCACAGATGGAACTGTTTCCTTTTCTTCACTCTCTTGATGCTCTCCACATGTCTTCCCTAAGGTCCTTGTTACTGCAGTGACATTTCATGTTTGTGGGTCTGCCTTCCACACTAGGCTGGGAGCACAAGGTCTTAGCAGCCCAAGTACTTAATACTGATGCTGCATTTATGTTTCCTGAATGAACTCTATGTAACTGGCATCATGCTGTCATTTTCCAATCTTCAAATTCAGGATGGGAGCTTCGCCATGTAACACCATTTCTTTCAAAACAGAATTTGGTGGGAGAAAGGTTTTCTAGGAGTCATTACAAAGGGATTTTTATTACTACACGCTCCAAAACTCAAAGGTTAGCAATGTCTGGCTTAGACGGTTAGAAGAAACTTATGTAAAAATCTGGGCTAATCATATGAGGTAGAAGTTTTTTTAAAGCAACAAAATGTGTTTGGAACGGTAACAAACTTGGAATCACAGAATTTTAGAACTAGGAGGGTGCTTGGAGAACCTAAAGGTCAACTGCTTTCATTTTAGAGTTGAGGAAATGTGCACAAAATCCCCAACAGGAAGACTAGGCTCAAACATATGCCACCTGCAAGGAAAAACTAAATCACCCATTCTATAAAATAAATGAGACACTCAAATTCCATATGAGTACATACACATTCACCTAAATTGCGTATTTCAAGCAATTTAATTCAAGCAGCAAGGTAAACCCAGTCCAGGTGAATACAGTGAAGCAACAGACACAGATGGCTTTGAAATCCGAGGGCAGAGTTAGAATCCCAGCTCTACACTAGCTGTGTGCTCCTACTTTAATCCCAAGACCTGAGAGGCAGTTTTCTAATCTGAAATGTGAAAACAGTACCTCTTTCATAAATCGTCGTATTAGATAAGAATACTGGTGAGTGCACTGTGCACATCATAAATGCCACACAAGTGCCAGCTATTAGTAAAAGAAAATATGAGGCTGGCATTAGTTTACACTGTATTTCTTAGCACTGAAAACTAGTCACTAATTGATTGTTCTATATATCCTTACTAATATCCTTCTCTTGTTTCGAGTCTGGCGCTTGCTCTGTTCAACAGACTTGCACCAGCTTCCAAGTAAGGAAACGAAGGGAAAAGTAGGTATTATTTGATTATGCAGTAATTCAGGTTTTTTTTTTTAGGCTGTATTGCCAGTGACAAAATATAAATATCCTTTGACACAAAGTCACAAGTACATCATCACCCTACAACTGTATAACAGATGGCTACTTGTATATTTAGACAGAATACCAGTCTCACACAAGCTTAATCAATGAAGCACAGAATCTTTAAGTTGCAAGGAGCATTAAGAGTTATGTAATTCTTATCTTTAAAGCATATTTAAGAAAGAAGCCTAACTAAAAACACAATCACAAGTGGTAGTATTTTATACTTCAACATATAAGTTAATGATTTTACATGTTGTACCTGACTATACATACGGATGTCTACTTAAAAATGGACCTAGGTTTGAATGTCCCACAGGAGAATTTTCATATACTAAAATCGATGAGGAATTAAATTTGAGATAAATGCTTAGCTTGTGACACTGAAATATAAATAGAAGTATTATAAAAATTTTTGACAGTTATTTCTCCCTTTGGACATTAAATCTCACTGACCTTTATTATACTCTGTATAAACACAGTTATATAAATAAATGAACACACAGCATAATTTCCACTTGAGATCCCATTTTTAGAAAGGAAATCATAGTTATGATTATAAACTGAGATAAGATAGTAGGATAAGACAAAAATCAAAGGTGGAAAAAAGGAAATAATCACAGTTGTATCCCAGGTTACAAATCAGTATTGCATGAGTTTGGTTAACATAAATCAATTACCAAGGTCTGATACATTTCAAACCAACAAGGCAAAAAACTGGATTCTGAAATAGCATTAACTATATCGAGATACTGTATAAATTCAGGACCACAGGAAATCATTTGCTCTCAGCATACATATTCATATGTATTAAACCAAATTTTAAAAATAAAGCTTTAAGAGTGGCTTTCCATAGCTATCAACTTACAGATAAATAGAACTAGTAAACATCAGATGTTTTACCCACTTTCCTTTGTGAAACATCCTTATAACATTCTCTTAATTCAGCATGTTGTCAAATAGTACTTATTAAGCACTATTCTCAGTAAATAAAACAGAACAGTCCCTTGTTCTGTGTTGTAATTTGGCACAGACAACGGCTACAGAGGCCAGTCTTCGGAAGGGTATATCAAACTGTTCTAAAGAAAGATCACAACAGTAAGGCCCAAGAAAAAGGCATTTAAAATTCTGTACCAGTCCTAATTCAGTGTTTGTGATTGAGTAAAGGGACAACCAAATCATCATTTTGCTACTCCCTGCCACTATTTTTATCCAAATGGGTTGGCATATATTAGTTATCACTGTCATATATTTCACTACAAATGTGCTCAGTATGCTCTATATACTTAGCTTTTAAACTCTATTAACTTAGCAGCTCCCACTTTGAAAACACACACATATCTTCCACATTTAGTGATAGGAAACATAATGACTTAACAAATTTACTAAACTACCATTGTGGCACAAAATTTTACTTGGAGACTTTTCCCATTAACAACTGTGAAAATTTCTCTAGGAAAGGTGCTACTATTTGTAAATATAATTTACTATATTTTGAGTAATTCCAAGTATAGTCATAAAGATTGTGGAGAAAAATCTGCCTCAGTAGCCTGTTAACTGATCAGGTCTAAGAAAATTTCTCAGCAGCCACAAGAATTCATTTTGTGCTCTGTACTACTTTGTAATATGGAACAAAGAAAGAGGTGACTTGGAGACACAAAAGAGAGACTAACACGCATGAAAGAACCAAGAAATAAAAGACAGTATGAGAAAAGATGCTAATTTTGAGGACAAGACTTAAGTCGACAAAGGTTCAGTGAAGGCTTGTAGCCCACCTGCTAAGAACACAGCCAAACAGTCAAAGATACGTGGAACAGAAAGTCTGACTATAGATTTCATACCTCTCGTCTGTGCAAGAAACACTTCTTTTTATCTAACCTAGGTATCTCTTGAACCATTTCCCTTCAGTTCTTGGTAAAAAAGGAAATAACTGCTCAGTATTCTATTCATGACAACTCTTCACATACTGGAAGCACTTATTAAGTGGCCTCTTAAACTTCTCTTCGAACTAAAGATTGACAACTCCTTTACCCTTTCCTCATGGGCCTTTTTAATAAAATCATCCTTTGATTACTTCTATTGCTCTTCTCTGGACCATTTCCAGTTTTCTTTCTTTAATTCTAGAATCCAAAACAGAGTACAGAATGTCTGACTGATGGCCTGGCTAATAATGGGGCAACGCAGGATGATTTTCCTGCTCTTTAAAAATTGTATTCTTTTGGCCAGGCGCAGTGGCTCACGCCTGTAATCCTGGCACTCTGGGAGGCCGAGGTGGGAGGATTGCTCGAGGCCAGGAGTTTGAAACCACCCTGAGCAAGAGCGAGACCCCGTCTCTATTACAAATAAAAAGAAATTAACTGACCAACTAATATATATATAGAAAAAATTAGCCGGGCATGGTGGCGCATGCCTGTAGTCTCAGCCACTCGGGAGGCTGAGTCAGTAGAATTGCTTGAGCTCAGGAGTTTGAGGTTGCTGTGAGCTAGGCTGACGCCAGGGCACTCACTGTAGCTTAGGAGACAAAGCGAGACTTTGTCTCAAAAAAAAAATGTGTTCTTTTATTGACAGTAATATAGGAATCCCAAGATCTAAGGTAAAGTACACACATGACAGTAATTCTGGCTTCAACTTACATGCTTCAGTTTACTAACACAGGTTTGTTCTTTCAGTTTCCATTTCCTACTTCATGTATTTGAGTTTGAGTCTCCAAAAATATCACCACCATTTGTTTTCTTTATTCTATAGAAATTCCTCTTTCAACTCTACTTAGAGCTTTCACGATTCAATCAACTGAACCAATTTAACATGACCTGACTAGGTAATAAGCTTGCCCTTTATTTCACACCTGTTTGTATTATTGTCCCACCTTTCCATGATAGCTTCTGGGAGCTCTAAATTCTGGAAAGTCACATGCAGTTGCACTGCAAAGCTACAAAGGAGACATAAAACGAACTAGGACAGGGGCTTCTCCTTGGCGAAGTTATGTTATGCAGGAAACACCTATATCATTAACTAAAAATTAATAGCAGCTACCATTTAATGAGCAGTGATTATTTCCCAGGAACCAATTTAAGTGTTGTTTTTGAAGGTCAACAGCTTTATAAGCTCTTCACCCCAAATAACTAAGATGAGAAAAACTAAAGTTCAAAGAGGTGAAATAACCAGACCGAAGTCACTCTGTTAATAAATGACAGAGCTGCACCGAGAACCAAGAACGTCTTCCTCCCTCATTTAGATGTGGAAATTGAGAGCTGAATTCTGTAATGACGACAACGGTGATATGTGAGGTGGCTGAGGTCCGGTGCAACACCACTGCTCATCAGAGGCATGGACAGAAAAGCTGATGGAAGCAACATGCTTACCACCCACAACTACACATGAAAATTTCTACTCCAAGGGATGATTACACCCAGTCACATCACAAAAATTAAAATCAGACATACGGAGATAAAGTGATACTCTGTTTAAATTAAGCATCTAACCTTGGAGAGAAAAATTGGCATGAAACTCACTTAGACAACTAAAATGACTCACAAATATTTCCAATTTTCCTTCCAACCATAAAAAATGTGACCTTTCAAAAATGCCACATCATTTATGGATATATTAAAGCTATATTTTCTAACTTTGAAAGCTGAAATTTCTTAGGTCTCAAAAAAGGTCCAACATAGGACAGTATGAGTAAAGGGAAGGAGAGAAGTTTTACGCAATTTAAGCAAAACTGCACTAAAGAATATGCCTATATATGGAGGAAAAGTGCACTACATAAAGAGTTCTAAAATAATGGTGGTGGATTATGTAAGAGGAAAGACAAGTCATCTCTTTTAAAAAATATATAATACCATTAGAATTGCAGTGATCTTTAAGATATAGAGCAGCCACCTGGAGGAAAATTGTTAAAACAGTTTGACAGCTTTGGGGGGGGGGGCAAAGTCAGTGAATGAAAATGGCTGAAAAACTTATTACATTTGTGAGTGTGATAAACTTTGTAACTTTCCTGAAGGCCATACACCATTAGAGGCTTTAATTATAATAAGCCAGAAATTTAAACATGGCACTGTGATCGATAACTTTTGGGGGTTCTGTCTAGTTTAAACCCATACCCAATAAATGTCACTCTTCTCCCTCAGAGGAAAAATCACAGCCACAACATTTATACTAAATCCCTCAACTTCCCAGACACAGTTAATTGGCTCAAGAATGAATATGTAACCCAAGTTGTGCAATCAGGCCACCTTCCACCTTTTCCGTCCCTTGTCTTAGTCCTTTGCTTACATTCTTGCCCTTACATTCCTAGATAGTCCTATAGTCTTTTTCTGATTAAGTAGTTCAAGTTTGTTTTGTATCATCTGCAAAGCCCTAGCAAAAGTTTACATTTTCAAAAGCATTTACAGGATGAATCCTATGTTTCTTTAAGTACTAATCCCCTCCCCTCATAAAATAAATCTCTAACATAAAGACTGCAATAATCCCTTCCATTTATTGGGGGTGGGGGGCAAAGTCAGTTTTGGAGTCTCTAATCTACTGGCCATATTACTTTTACTATCTATCTCAAATTTGTATTCATTGTGGGCTGCTTTTATATCAATAGCAATCAACTTAATAAAAGTGTAAATCATTCTATACTAATTAGATATTTAACCCTCTTAGGTCTTCCCAGTGATATTCTAAATCATTTTAGTGATTTTGGAGCCAATGATCTATGACTTAGGATTATTTCTATCATGAGAATCACATATAAATAGTTCATAAAACAACTTTAGCACTCTGGATCATAATGTCCACCTCCCAGAATCACTGTTGCCCACAAGCCTAACCCTTTCTAACAAAATGAATCCTTTCTTCAACTGTAGCCACAGAGTCACCTCAAAGTAGAGGCTGCATGCCATTCTGAATTCTGGTGCTACTATGATATTTTTGAGCCCCATAACACAGCACTTCAAATTCTAAAAGTAAATTCATGCTATGAAGATATGAGTTGAAAAAAACCAGAGTGCTTCAGTTTGCCGGCTGTGTTTCCGGCTTAGTCCTTCATAATGTTTTAATCTATGCTGATAAAAGGCACTTACTTCTTTAATGAAAAGCACTGATCCAAGTAGAGGTGAACTTTAATTCTAAGTGAACAGCTTTTCTATCTCACCTCTTCCTGGTGCAGATGAGGAATGACATTCTTTAATCTTAATTGCTACTGGCTTAGGGTACGCATATAAGATAGCAAACAGATAGATACTTGACCACTTTCTGCTCTACAAAGATGTGGTTAACAGGTTCAAAAGAAGACCAAAAATCATAGTTTGTCATGGATAATCCAGTAACATGAAACTGAGGGGCATGATATGGTAACAACTTGGTTTCAAAAAACCATGTCATTGTATATTTTCATTTGCACTCTGAAATACATTCGGTTATCAAGTATATTATATGCAAGAAGCCATGACATAATCACCAATCAAGTCCTAGAATATTGTTCACATACCAGTACTACAGTACTGTAATGAGAATAGACAACAGTTGTTGCTGAGAGGGGTCCAAGTGAGAGGTGGTAAGAAGAAGAAACAACTAATAGTGAACTACAACTTTGCACACTGTTAGACTAAGAACATGCTGGTAATTTAGGGTATCTTAAAAATATGAAATCCAACCTTTAAAATGCTGTCTTACCAGATGAATCTAACTGTATTACAAATGAATGACAAACACAAATACACTGAAAGGGATGAGAGAAGCTGCCTTACAAGCTCTGGAAATAGTATTTTTTTTTTTTTAATAGGTGTTTTGCTTGTTTGTTTATTTTGAGACAGGGTCTCACTTCAGTCGCTCAGGTTGGAGTGTAGAAGTGTGATCATAGGTCATTGCAACCTCTAACTCCTGGGCTCAAGCGATTCTCTAGCGCTAGCCTCCCCAAGTGCTGGGATTACAGGTGTGAGCCACCTTGCCCTGCCTTTGGAAATACTGTTTCTGACTTGATGCTGCAATACTGAGGAGAAAAAGACCTGTACACAAATATATTGTACTCTAGTTGCTAAATCTGTTTCTCACAGTGGTATAGGTTCACAAACTCTCTCTCTCTATACACACACACACACACACACACACACACACACACACACACACACATATAAACACCAAGGTTGAACACATAACCAAATATTTAATACACTGAAAACAAGGGAACCTCAGCCTGGAGAGCCATGGCCTCTCCAAGATTCTTCCAGGGTGCCAGATAAGACAAGTAGACCCCACCCTGTTTCTCCACTGAATGTGATCATAAACCCTGGACAGAATGCATGGAACAGAATTCTGAGGACTCTTAAAAAGTAAGCAGTAGCAGGCAGAAACAGGAAGACGATAGGAATCTGACCTAGTATCACATCACAGTTTCAAGCAGTGGCAATGACGGTAGTGGCAACAGCTGGGAGGGTCCCTAAAACCCTGCAAGAGAGGAGGAATCCTCTCTGACCAGAGAAGTTGTGGTCCCAAGAGTACGGGGCAAATAACTGTTGCTTTGTCTCTCTGTCCTCTTGCCACTTGGCCCGGATGCAAATGCAACTGCGGGAAGTGTGCACAGAGGAAAAAACTAAAGCTTTGACTTTCTGGCCAGAAGATTGGGAAGGGGGCACCAAAGAACCTGAAAATGTCAGGGAGATGACAGAGAGGATGCAGCTCAAGAGAGTGATCCCATAAAGTTGTGTATGAACTCTTGGACCCACCTCCAACCTGCGCATGCATGAATCTGACCTTAAACAACCTGCAAACACTTTGGGAACTGAACCGCAGTGTCCATCACCGCCCAAGACCCAGACTGGTTACTGGGTGGTGCACACAGAGGTCAGATCTGATACAGAGGGAACAGTCAGTAAGTCTGAAGATAATTCAACAGAAATTATACAATACAAGTAACAGAAAGAAGGAAGGGCAACAAATGAACAGATCCTCAGGATATTGTGGGATAATACCTAAAGGTCTAATATTCATGCTATCAGAGTCCAGGAGAGGAGAAAGTATGATACTGGGAAAAAAAAAAAAAAGAAGAAGAAGAAATAATAATGGCTAAAAACTCTTGAAACCTAGTAAAAGACATAAAGTTATAGATTCAAGATTTTCAGCAAATATCAAATAGAATAAGCTTAAAGAACCCATGACTTCACATATCACAATCAAACTGCTGAGGACTGAAGCCAAACGAAAAATTCCTGAAAGCAGCCTGATGAAAATGACACACACTACCTGCATGAAAACAATGATTCAAATGACTGTTGATTTTTTCATCAGAAATCATGGAGGCCAGAAAGTGGAACATTTTTCAAGTCCTGAAAGAAAAGAACTGTCAACCTAGAATTAATTCTACATCCAGTGAAAATACCCTTGACAAATGAAGATGAAATAAAGACGTTCCAGATGAAGAAAAACTAAAAGAAAACTCTGTTGCCAGCAGATCTGCTTTAAAAGAAATGCTAAAGAGAGTTCTTCAAGCACGGGGAAACAGTACCAGAAGGAAACTGGAAACATCAGGAATGAAGGAACAGCAACAGAAATTGTAAATATCTGGGCAAATATTACAGATTATTCCTCTTTTCTTAATTTCTTTAAAATAAGTTATGATGGTTAAAAGCAAAAATTATAACAATGTCTTTTGGGATTTTCAATGTATACGGGAAGCTACAAAAGCAGTGCTTAGACAGAAATTTATAATATTAAATGCTAGCATTTCAAAAGTAGAAAGGGCTCGAATCAACAATCTAAACTTCCACTTCAAGAAATCGGAAAAAAGACCAAAATAAGCCTAAAGCAATCAGAAAGAAAGAAAAGCACAAATCAAAAATATTTCAAAAAGAGGTAAGAAATGAAAGCAAATATCAATGAAATTCATAGCAGAAAAACAGTAGAGAAAGATCAATCAATCTTGAGCTTATCAATAATAGAAAAAAGGAGATGTCACTAGAGATCCAACAGACATGAAATAACAGGGTACACTAAGGATAACTATACACGCATAAACTTAATAATTTAGATGAAATAGACTCATTTCTTGTGTCATAAACCACCAAACTCCCTGAAGAAGAAACAGCATGAATAGTCTTCTCTAAAAGAAATTAAATTTGTGGTTAGAAAACTTTACCCAAAAAAGAAATCCTAAAGCCCAGAGAATTTCACTGGCAAATTCTACCCAACACTTAAAGAAATAATACCAATTCTGTAAAATTTCTTCTAGAAAATATAAGAGAAAGGAATAGGTTCTAACTCATAGGGCCAGTAATACTATGATCCCAAAACCAGACAAAGACAGTACAGGAAAAGATAACTACACCAATATCCTTCATAAATCCAAAGGTAAATATCCTCAACAAAATCTTTTCTTTTTATTATTTTTTTTCAGAGTTTTAGGTGTACTCAACAAAATCTTAACAGTAATATATCAATGTCAACTGGAATTCATTCCAGGAATTCAGTATTTGAAATGGTCCAATATTGAAAATCAATTAATGGAATCCACATTAACAGATCAAAAAGAAAAAGAACCCACACATAATCACATAAATTGATGTAGAAAAAGCATTTCATAAAATTCAATATCCATTCACGATAAAAACTTTTAGCAAACTAGGAAGAGAACCTCTCTAACCTACCTGATAAAGATACCTACAAAAAAACCACAGTTAACATAGTATTCTTTGGTGAAAGAACAAATGTTTTCCCTCTAACATCAAGAACAAGGAAAGGATATCTACTCTTACCACTCTTATTCAACATAATATTAGAAGTTCTAGCCACCGCAATTAGGGCAATAAATAAATAAATAAATAGATAAAAGCATAGATTGGAAAGGGAGAAATAAAATTGTCCTTATTTGAAGAGAATGTGAGTATCTACATAGAAAATCCTTAAAGGTCTATTTAAAAGTTCCTAGAACTGGTAAGATTACCAAGGCTGAAGAATATCAAGTTAATTCACAAAAGCCAATCATATTGCTATATATTAGTAATGGATAATTGGAAAGGAATTTTTAAATATTATATAATACCATTTACAACAGTTAAAAAAAGAAAATAAAAATATAAATCTAATACAACATGTATATAATCTGTATGCTAAAAATGACAAAAACCTTTGAAAGAAATCTAAAGAAGATACAAAGAAATGAAGAGACATTAGAAGTTCATGGATTGGAAACCCATTATAGTTAAGATGTCAATTCTTCCAAAAATTGATTTATATATTTAACGTAATTACAATTAAAATCCTGGCAGGTTTTTTTTTTTTCCTTTGGTAGATATAGAAAAGCTGATTTTAAGATTATAGGGAAAGGCAAAGAAGCTACAATAGTCAAAACAATTTTGAATCAGAAGAATCACACTATTTAAGACTAACTATAATCAAGACTGCGTTGTATTAGTGAATTCATAGACACAAGATCAATACAACAGAAGAAAGAATCCAAAAATAGATCCACCCAAAAAATGAGTAATCAGTTTTTCATAATGAAAGCCCATCTCCCACTGTTGACCAAAGAAGTTAACAAATAAACACAGGAGGATTGTTAAAAGGAAGCTTGTGCTAGACAGCAGAACTATATGGCATGAACTCCTGAGTTTATACATAGATAGATGGATACAGAAATATGCATATAGATGTGTGTATACATTTGTTATTAGTCATACATCGATGTCCTAACTCTGTGCTTGAGGCCTAGTGCACTGACACTCATAGCAATAAGCCCACCTAGTACCCATTATTAAAAGGAATCAGTCTTCTTGGAGAAGTCATTCCATCCAGAGCTGGGGCAGGAGCACCTTGGGGTACATCAGAAAGTACAAAAGTACTTAAAAAAAAAACAGTGGAGACACATTTAAGGACGCAAGCCAACGATAACCGAAGCTGGAACAATTTCAGCAACTAATAGGAATAATACTGGATTATAAAGCCAAAGAATAAAATAAATATCCATGAGTCATACTGATGCAAGTTAATGATAATAAAGAAGTAAATATAGAAGATAAATCTCCTTACAGAGAAATTCCATTAAATATAGAAGGAAGAGAAACAGAAAATCACTACCAGAACACCACTATAATATTGCTACAGGCAAGATCCACAGGTGAATGATGAAATGAGTGGGTTTGAACAAAAACAAGATACATGCATAATATCCAAGTATCTCCCCCCCACCACCACATTTACTAATTACTAAGGGAGTGGTTGTAACTTTATAATGGAGAAACCTGGCGGAGACCACCTTAACCAAGTGATGAAGGTGTACATAACCAGTAATGAGCTTTACTGACATCACATATTCCTGATATACTGAGAAGGCGGCATCACCTCACCTCTACAGTATCTTTCCCAATAATGCAACAGCCTCAATGAAATTAAGAGAAAACATCAGAAAAACCCAATGAAGGCCATTCTACAAGATAAAGAACCAGCATTCTTCACAAGTATCAAGATCATGAAAGACTGGGACAGACTAAGGAGCCATCATAATTGAGGGAAGGCTGAGGACACGTGACAACTGAATGCAATGTGGGATACTGGACTGAATTCCTGGGTTAGAAAAAGGACAGTAGTGAAAAAATTCATGGAATCCAAACAAAGTCGAGAGTTTAATTAATAATGATGAATCAATGTTAATTTCACAGTTTTGATAACTGTACTATAGTATATAGGGGAAGACAGGTTAAAGGTATAGTATAAAGGAACTCTCTACTATTTTTCTAATTCCTATAAGCCTAAAATTATTTCAAAATAAAAAGTTTTGTTTTTTTTTAACATGAATAAATTTGCAGTCTGAATACTGGATCACATTTGTCTGCAGAACATTATACATGGAGAGTAGATTTTCAGGATATCCCATAAAACTCTATTTAACCAATAATGAGGTTAGGTTTTGTTTTTTGTTGTTTTTTTTTTTACAATGGGAGAAATCAGTACAGTTATAACAATAAGAAATGACACGAAATTTAAAAAAAGTTGTTATGTGAGGAAAATAAGTATAAGGAGGAAAAAGATGTTGTTGTAGATATAAAATCTCATGAAATCTCTGAAGAGCTACCATACCTCACTTCACACATGGAACCTGGGAGGGAATGAAAGGCATGAAAGGCAGAGTTGAGAAGTATTCATGTTTGAATCCCTGGAGTGTGCCAGGCACAATTTTAAGTGCTTTTCACATATGATCTTAGATAATCTTATCATTACCTTGTGAGAATATAAATACTATGCCTGTAATCCTAGCACTTTGGGAGGCCAAGGTGGGAGGATCACTTGAGCTCCAGAGTTTGGGACCAGCCTGATCAAGAGTGACACACCATTTCTACCAAAAAGAGAAAAAAGTAGCCAGGCATGGTGGTCATTGTCTTTAGGGCCAGCTACTTGGGAGGCTGAGGCAGGAGGATCACTTGAGCCCAGGAGTCTGGGTGACAGAGCAAGACTCTGTCTTGAAAAAAAAAAAAAAAAAGCTACATACTAGACCTGTTTTAGAAGTTAAAAAAAATGGTAGCCCCAAGGTCTCATGGTTGGTTAAACAGTAGAACTGAGTTTAAATCTGAAGTTTAAGTTCAAAGTCTCTTTCTCTTTCTCTGTACTGCATCTGATGAAAACAGAGTAATTTTCCTTGGATAAAGGGCAAGGCGTCAGAGGCTAAGAGGAAGAGTAAATGACATCAAAGGAGATAAGTATAATAGGAGAATAAAGATGGCGTAAAGTCTGGGCACAGTGGCTCACATCTGTAGCCCTAGCACTTCGGGAGGCAATGCCAGGAGAACTGCTTGAGGCCAGGAGTTCAAGAGCAGCCTGAGCAAGACCCCATCTTTATAAAAAAACAAAAATTAGCCAGGCATGGTGGCATGTGCCAGTAGTCTCAGCTACTTGGGAGGCTGATGCAGGAGGACAGGTTGAGCTCTAGAGTTTCATGTTGAAGTGAGCTATGATGATGCCACTGCACTCTAGCCTGAGTGACAGAGCCAGACTCTGTCTCAAAAAAAAAAAAAAAAAAAATGATGATGTAAGGCCACTCAAGGCCAGGCACAGTAGTTCATGCCTATAAACCCAGCATTGTGGGAGGCCAATCGCATGAGATCAGGGGTTCAAAACCAGCCTGGGCAACAGGGCAAGATTCCATCTCTATAAAAAATTAAAAAACTAGTCGGGCATGGTAGTACGTGCCTGTAGTTCCACAGGCTGGGGTGGGAGATCGCTTGAGTCCAAGAGCGTGAGGCTGCACTGAGCTGTGATGGCACCACTACACTCCAGTCTGGGTGACAGAGCAAGAATCTGTCTCAAAAAAAAAAAAAAAGATGGTATAAAGTAGAATTAACTTGTTAAATGATAAAGGGAAGATAATGGTAGGAGAGGTTTTAGATTAGTGCTCTCCACACAAGAACTTTGCAGCTGGGAGATGAAAGGGATGCTAAGAAATGCAGCACAGAACCAGCCTGTGAGAGAGCAGTTCTAGGGAGAGCCTCTGAAGGTCAAGTTAAAGAGAGTAACATGGGACACAGAACCACTATAGCGTCACACTCTTGAAATAACCATAGCTCTGGTTTGCGAGTCGTGTGTGTGTGTGTGTGTGTGTGTGTGTGTGCGTGTGTGTGTGTGAGAGAGAGAGAGAGAGAGAGAGAGAGAGGGAGGGAGGAGAGAGAAGAAACTTGCAAGGTCTTATTCACAATTAAGAAAAATAACTATTACAATAATAAGAGAACATACATTTATCTATATTCTTCTAACCTAAAGGAAACACTTCAAATTAACAGCTGGAACTTAAACTCTGGGTAAAAGTTTACAAAATTAAAAGCAAGGCCTCTGTCTGTAGCCAAATATCAATGTTCCTCCTTACACAATTAATTAACATGATGAAGCAGCTAAAGTTAGATGTCATTTTTTTCTAAGTTTAAACAGCTTCATTATTGGGCATGTTTAAATGAATTGCCCTATTCATACCAGTTGTGTCCCTTGAATTTTTAAATTAAAATAAAGCAGGGTAATAGTTTAAGGAAAACACATTATTCTGATTAGACATTTTAAAATTTTAAATGGACAAAATCTCAAATATGAGAAGTTGATTTATCCTGGATATGTAACTGTGAGGTACTGCAAAAGCAGAGATTTTGAAGGCAGAGAAACAGTTTCAAATCCCAGCCCCTTTATTTGCTAGCTGTGGGACCTTAAGCAAGCCTTAGCTTTTGAGCCAATGGACGTGAAACCTACTTTAAAGACTATCGTGACTCTGGTTTCTCTTCAAATCGTATAAATCTTTCGCCTTTTACTAAAGATTTCCGTGGAGAGGAACAGTCTTGAGTTGGAAAACAATTTTTGAAGCCTCATTTTTGTTAATGAGGCTGTTAAAAAAAAAAAAAAAAAAAGACTATCATGGAATTAAATGAGACATTGCATGTATAGCTCCCAGTGTAGCACCTGCACATAGTGAGCCTTTAATATGGGTTCAGAGAAAGTAACCGTATCACGCGGTTCTTCATTTCACATCTGGATTTAAACCTTTATAACAATACAAAAATCAGTGGAATGATAAAAGTGACAGCAGAGCACCACGCAAGTGTAACCAACCAAAGCAATGTGTTATAATGCAAACAGCACCAGACAGAGCCAGGAGACGTGGGCACAGCTCTGGTTCTACTGATGCTCAGCAGTGACCTCGAGAAGACAGCACCAGCTCTGGCACCTGCTTCCTAAGGTCGGGAGAGGATGGGATTTTCTCAGTGCTTACCTTCAAAGCTCCAGAGTTCTGAGAGCCCAGCATGCTATACTGTACTGGGTGCTTGAGAAGGAGCTGAATGAGAAAAGTTGTAAATGGATTAAAAACTGTCACTGAAATTAGTTCTACAGAAGAAAGGAGAAGACGAGTGACAGTCTGTAAACATTTGTGGGGTTATCCCAAGCTCTTCCATGTCGAGAGCTCCATGACCAGAGATGCCAGTGGAAAAGGACTTTCTAGCAGGGTTAGAGAAAGAAGAAAATGAGCACAAGGGATGATGAACATGAAGGATGACGACTAAATCCAGAAACAGGTACCACGCTGCATGGCCCTGAGTGCGTCCAGGTGGTCCCACCTTTGGATGTGGGGACAGATTTACCTATAGACAGCAACCTGGGGGGGGGGGCCTTTCAGACACAAGAAAATGGGAGAAAGAATAATACTTTAGTCACTTTCTCTACTTTCTTCCCCCAAATCTAATGTAAATAATAGCAAATGGAAGTTTAAAGAATGTTTCTGTTTTATATACTTAGAACTGTCCTTTGACCCAGGTCCTGTGCTCGCCATGTTTTTAAAACAGGCAAGCTGAGCTTACCTTTAAGCAGTGTTTATGACCTTCGTGACGTTCTGTCTAAAAGCAGTTAAGCTGGTCTCTTTGCAATGGTAAATTAACATCCAAAGGTTCAAAATAAGCAAAACTCGCACTATTAAGGTCTAGAGTAAAATCAATTTATTGAACAAATTACTGCTCCTAGTGAAAGTATGAAGAACTAAACATGTACCCTCAGCCCATTTCTATATTCTTTCTTTCTTTCTCTCTTGGAAAGAAATGAACTTCAGCTGCCATTTCTACTCTCAGTAAAAAAAATAAATAACTTAGGAAGGGAGAAGGCCAACAATATACAACTAAATAAAAGACAAAAATAAACAGGCTTTATCTGGCAGGGAAAGTCTGTTTGCTCTGGTCTAAAGCTAGACTCCCATGCAAGCCATCAGCCCTGTGAATTGATGGCTTCAATCCATGAACTTCCTTCCACAGGTCTTGCTAAGCCCTCACACTTTCCTCACCTTGGCCGCTTGCCTGGCTCCTAGTGATGACAGCCAGCCTCCTGCACACAGCCCCTTCTGCCCTGGAGGCAGCTGAACCCATTATTGAACTGACAGGCCCCCTGGAGGAGCTGTGAGCATGCTGAGGATGAGGGCTTGGAGACAAGCACAGCCCTCCATTCTTTCCAGACCCTGAGCCAAATCCTCTTCCTGATAATTACACTTAAACATGAAAACAAGAAACTTCAGCTGATTTAAGTTCATAATGGAACTTATCTTTTGCTTCTATCATTAGGCAATTACCTAACTGCTGAATCTCAGTTTTCTTATCTGTAAAATGAAAACTATAATACTACTACTTTCCAAGATTGCTTTCAAGCCAGTAAATATTTTAAGAAAACTGAGATTAGTATTTAACTTCTTAAGGTGACTAATTTGGAGGTATAATGTCCCCAAACAAGAGCTCAGGGATTGGAGGAAGATGGCAAGGGCCGGGAACAGAAGCATCACAGCTTGGATTTCTACCCCAACCCCAACACCCAGGAGTAAAGGTGGCTCATTTCAGTATGGACTCTGGTGGGGGGGAAAGGAGGGAGGAATACTGTTTGGAAAAGGCCCCCAACTGATCCTCAGTCTCACCTCACTGCTCTAATTGAGAACAAATATCATTGTCTTTATTAAGCTGATACTATCATTTGCAAGACCATGAGCTTAAACAGCATGATGACAGACAGGACCCCCACCAGGGACAGACATGAAACTGAGGCTCTTCTTGCCGGCACAGGTCAACAGAATTCTAAGCCCCACTTTCTTCACTCTATGGTTACAACTTCAGTTATTTAACATGAGGAACTGTAGAGAGCAGAAAGGAGAAGAGTTCTTTCCCAAAAGAACATGGAAAAAAACCTCCAGGATTATGTGAGAATAAAAGCCTTGGTTCTATGCTAGGCCAACATCAGATAAGCATGGAACTGGCTCACAGATCAAGAGCCCAGACTTTGTATAAGGGGAAACTTCCTGTGATAGCTTGAGTCAATTTACTTTTGATAAGGCGATGCTTCAGGTTTCTCCAGTCCTATAAAAACTCTCCAGCTGAAGAGGGCCTAGCAGATTTACAACCCTGTAGGTTGGGCCTTATCCTGGGTTATTTCTGGGGCATAAGATATTGAGGAAGCAGTCGAAATGCTTTGGTTGGAAAGTAACAGAGTGACCTAGCGACCTCAAAAACAAAACAAAACAAAACAAAAAAACACCACAACTTTAAAAACTGGGGCTATTTTTGGCAAGAATACTAGAGGTCAGTGGTTGACGCAGCTGGGTGAGGGCAATGTTAGGTAGTGGAGCCTCAGCATCCATCATTCCCATCTGCCCCCTGAAGTCTCCATCAGCCACCAACCTTCATTCTGACACACACTCCTTCACACACACACACACACACACAAATGACCTTTATTTACACTCAGGGAAAGTTCTATGTAAATGAAAGTACAAGCTCTGACTCCCACTCCTCATCCCCCATCCCACTGTTAGGCTCCTCCAGTCGGGAACCAGGCGGCTCTGGAAACTGAATCTTTGCCTAGGCGTCCTTGTGGCCAGCAGAGGCCTCTTGCACAGTTTTTGCACATCTGCTCCATTCTCTCCTCTCCCTGGCTGGCCTCCTCTGCTTATATTATACTTTGTTCCCTATTTCCTGATGATAACAGGCATTTGTTTGTATTAATTTATTTAACATAAATGGCACTTACCAGTATATCCAAGCAATATTTTTAATGGTTCTACAGATATTAACTCATCAAATTAAAAAAAAACAACAACCCTGAAGTGGAAACTATCATCCTTACTTTCTTTAGTTGAAGAAAACGAGGCACAGAGAAGTTAAGTAACTTGCTTAAGATCATACAGCTTCCACATGGCTATCGTGGGCTTTTGGCACCTCTCTACATCATGATATTTTCATTTCAGATCCCAGGGCATTGCTACGTCCTTGTTCAAATTCTCAAGAGAGAATTAACCAGCCAGCCCTGCTTAATACTGTCATTAGTACTCTTGCTTGTACTTGCTTGTTATCGTTACTAATAAGTAACACAAGCATATTCAGGAAATATAGCCATGAGCCCCATCAAAGGTGATGAAGTTAAGAAACCTGGGCTTTTGATCTTCTTCTGAAATTACAACACTAAGTTTTGAATCTCCAATGAATCTTCAAAATTGGGATTGTATCTTACAGTGACTGCTGAGCAGGTGGCAGTTGTAATGTAGCCTCATCGCCTGTGCATACCCACTAGAACTTGTAGAACGGCGTCAGTAGCTTGGAAGAAAACCCTGGAGACAACAGTGGCATTCCTAAGAAATGTTGTACAACATGCTCTTGACGACACAGAAGACCATATTGTTTGGAAATACGTGGACATCTTCGGTTGCATGGAAAAGTAACACAAAAGAGATTAACTCTGAATGTAAAGAAGCCTTAGAAACACCTTATCTTGCATGCACATTCTTACCTGTATGAACCCAAGACTGAACATCTATGTTTAAATAAGTCTCGAAGAGCTTAACAAGTATAAAATAAAATTTTAGGTGATAAAAAGCACCATTAGAGTTTATGTGGCACCCTTTTTCTTTCTTAGCTACATATATAAAATAATAGTGCCTCTTACAATTGATGCTTAAGATTTAATAAGATACAGATTATTATGACACTAATATTATTATTATCATAACTAGCAGTTGTCTCAGAAATGCAAGAGATGTCAGGGCTCTAGATCCTGTTTTGAGAGGGAAAAAGACTCTCTGAGAAAGCCTAGAGGTATAGAGACAAGTTCTCAGATAATATGCATTTAAAGACATGAAAAACAAGATACATTTTAACATAGACCACTTAAAATTTTTTCCAAAATTCATGTAAGAATTTGGGATCTGTGTGGACTGGTAGCCCAACTACAACAACGACCTCTGGCATTCTCCCCAATAAAATGGGAATAACAACAGTACTTAGCTGCGGTTTTTATGAGGGCTACATGATCCATCTAAAGAAGGCACACTGCTTGGTACAGAGTAAATACTTGATAAATGTGAGCTACTCCTAATAACCAACAATCAAGAAGACAAAGGTTTTGAAAAAATTAAAGCAGCAGGTGAGTAAAGCTGTCACCTGCTGCACTCAAGCACATGACTTGAACTCCTCCTATGATCCATCCTCTATTTAAAGACAGCTCACGCAGACACAAACATCTTTTAAACTTACAGAAGCCTTCCCTTATAGCCAGAAACAAAAGCAGCCCCTACTGCAGCTTTATTTCCCCGTTTCTGTAATCAGATCCGATTCTGAAAGGGCTCCTTCTTCGGACACAAGGCAACCCACACCGTGAATCTCTCCACATACAGCCCGCCCTCCCGACCTCGCACAGAAAGAAAAGTGTTCTTAAAGTCATCTGGAGAAACAATGTGCCAATATTTTTCCTTGCATTCCCAAATACAGCAAACTTCCTGTCCCTGGTGCAGCCTCCCAAGTCCCTCGGGAAGGTCACAGTAACAGAACTTGAAGCAATTCACAGCTAGACCCAGAATGTAAAGCCTTATGGCTGAAAGCTGCTTCGATCCATATTCAAGGCAGGTGCAAAATTGTAATTTTTTTTATAGAAAAAAAATTCCTCTGAAATGCTAGAAACAGCTTTGTCAAATACTACATTTCTAAGCCACTACATGAAAATCATTACTGATCTATCATTTAGAAACAAAAATTATATTGAAAATCTGTTTTTTTATTTAACACTCCTAAGTAAACTATTTTATGGCTATACATAACGTCCATTACCCTTCATATCATAACTATGGCAGTATTTATCAGTTTTTATATTTATTACCATAAAGTGTGAAACTCAGGTATGTATAACAAAATAATTTTTAACAACCTGAAAACTTAAATATACCAAAATAATAACCAAAGCACAGAAAATTTATGTGCATTCAGGGCAGCAGAAGTTCTTTGAAATACAAAGTACCTTTTAAGAGATCTTGTCACCCTTAAATTTAAAATGTCCTATTTGCAAAAAAAAAAAAAAGGAGTGTCACCCAATGCTGGGCTAGGCATATTAAAGAATGAGGAACAACACCCTGTTGTAATCAGATATTTTAAAAATACAAGACTTTAAAATAAAACTTTATAGCATATTATTTGAGGAAGAGAATAGACTGTGAAGTTGCCCAAATCCAACTTTGGTATGGATGTTAATTTTCAGCACTTACAGCATATGGGATATGGCAGTTCCCAAGTCACCTGCATGTCTTAAGCTTTGGCCCTCTACTCAGCAGCTTTGTTCATTGTGCTGATAAGAGGCTGATGGGAAGAGAGATGCTTTCATTGAAAGATCCCAAACAAATGTTCTCAGAAAATGAAGATATTGTTCTAGAACAGAGACCAACTGTTCAGGTTAACAGAGCAAGAGCCTTCAGTACTACACTGACTTGTATTTGCTACTGTAAAAGAGAACATGTGTATTCTTCAACTCACAATAGCATTAGGTTAAAAAATTTAAATTAATAACTCTATGTCAGTAAGTAGAGTCCCCTCCAAATGACCAAACATAAGACAGAAGTGAGTGATTAAATGGAGTTTTTCTTAAAACTTTTCAAGTAATTTCATGTGGATTGAAACTCCAAAAATATTTTAAAGATAAAACAGCTGAAAAACACAGATAACTCATCATTTAAAAATAATCTATACAAACACCAACTCAAAATGGATCAAACACTTAAATGTAACAGCTATAAAACTATAAAACTCTTAGAAGAAAACCTAGGAATAAAATCTTTGTGACCTTGGATTTGGCAATGGTTTCTTATATGTGACACCAAAAGCATATGCAATAAAAGAATAAATTGAATTTTCTCAAAATTAAAAAATTTTGGGCTTTAAAAATACCATCAAGGAAGTGAGAAGATAATCCACATAATGGAAACAAAAATCTGCAAAACATTTATCTGATAAAGGGCTTATATCCAGAATACGCAAAGAACTCTTAAAATTCAACAATCAAAAGATAAATAACCCAATTAAAAAATGGGCAAAGAATGTGAATAAACATTTCTCCAAAGAACATGCACAAGTGGCAACAAGCACGTAAGAAGATGTTCAGCATCAGTCATTAGGGAAACGCAAATCAAAATCACAATGACATACCACTTCACACCTTGCTAGGATGACTAACACAAAAAAGAGAGACAATGAGGATTGTGCAGAAATAAGAGCCTTATACATCGTCAGGGGAAGTGAAATGGTGCAGACATTGTGGAAGGCAGTTTGGCTGTTCCTCAAACAATTAAACGCAGAGTTACCATAAGATCCAGCAATTTCACTCCTAGATATGTACCCAAAAGAAATGAAAGCACATGTCCAACACAGGAACTCGTACACATATGTTTATGTTAGCAGTATTTCGTAACAGTCCAAACTTGAACCCACCCAAATACCTATCAACAGGTGAATAAATAAACAAAATGTGATAGATCCTTATGATATATTATTCAGCCATGAAAAGGAATGAGATACTGATACATGCTACAGCAAGATGGACCTTAGAAATAATATGCTAAGAGAAAGAAGCTGGAAACAAAAGGTCACATATTGTATGACTCTATTAATACAAAATGTCCAGGATAGGCCAAATCCACATAGAAAAAAAAATCCAAAAATTGATGATTGTCAAGCAGTAGGGAGGTGGGTGATGAGGAGTGATTACTAATGCGTGCAAGATTTCTTTTGCTAGTGAAAAAAATATTCTGGAATTAGACAGTGGTGCAGGTTACATAACTTTGTGAATGTACTAAAAACCCCTGACTCGTACACTTTAAAAGGGCGAATTTTATAATATGTGAAGTATTTCTCAATAAAGCTGTTAATAAAATTTTTTAAAATAATTTTCTAAATGTAAATTGCAGTGGGCTCAGAATTAGGGCTCTCAAGGCCACTTTGTCTTTGTCCCCAAGCTTGCTAAATGCCAGTGGCTCACTGAACCTTAGTTTCTACATATGTCACCTGCTTGTCTCGGGCACTAGGACAAAAGGCCTCCGTAGGCTCCGATGAGGTGATTCCATGATCATGCCAAGTATCAAAACACAGCAATAATTCCATCGCATTATTTGGGAGTCAGTAGCCTTTTCACATTTTTTTCTAGTTTGGGCCCAGTCATCACATGAGGGATAATAGTCAAGAAGGTTAATACTTCTAAAAACAAAAGGGATCACAGTAAAATTAGCTGGGCCAAGCCATTCTGGGAATTCCAAGCATCCACACAACGCCAGGTCTCACCGGAGTTTTCTCCCACCTGCCCCGATTAATGACCCCATTGCAGACGTCTTCAAACTACGTATAGCCCGCATGTGGGATGTTTTTGCCCGTTTGTTTTTTTACCTCAAAATGAGATATGTGTAGTGTGCATAGGAATTTGTTCAGTTTTTTTTTTTAAACTATAGTCTGGCCCTCCAACGGTCTGAGGGACAGTGAACTGGCCCCCTGTTTAAAAAGTTTGAGGACCCCTGCCCTAGTGCTTGCTAGCAAGGGAAAAACTCTATCCCTTTTCCTAGATGGGCTGGTTAAAAAAATTCTTAATGCATATGTTCTCATGGCACAAATATTTCAAAGGATATGGCTTTCAAAGATTAACAGAGGTGTTTGAGAGAGAAAGGGAAACAGAGCAGGCCCTCTGCAGCTGGGGTAATTCCTATCTCCTTCAGTGACTTGGCACAGGCAACACTTCCACCACCAGGCTGGCTCTGTTGCTTGTCTGAGATCCCCGAATGCCTGTGCCCATGGGTGAGCACAGGGCAATGAGAGGGAAAACCACCACGTGGGGGACATCCCCACCTGCATGTCCCACCAACTAACTCAAGCTCAGTATGTCCAAGCCCTGACCTCATCATCTTATTCTACAACCTACCACAAACCAATTCTTTGATTCCTCATTTCGGAGAAGGCATCACCATCTATATGGACTAATAGGAAGCACATGGAAAACCTACACACATTAGTAAAAAGGGTGAATTACAGAATTTTTAAAAGATATGTAGCTTTCATTCAGGATCGGACACACAAAAAAGGCCCAAGGACTTTTCTCTGAGCATTCCTCACGAACATAAAGGAATTTCTGCCATGTGTGGTGGCTCACACCTCTAATCCCAGCACTTTGCGGAGGCCGAAGTGGGAGGATTGCTTGAGGCCAGGAGTTTGAGACCAGCCTAAGCAAAATAGTGAGACCTCATCTTTACAAAAAATAAAAATAATTAGCTGGGCATGTGCCTGTAGTACCAGCTAATTGGGAGGCTGAGGTAGGAGGATCACCTGAGCCCAGGAGTTCAAGGCTGCAGTGAGTTATGATCAGGCCATTTGCACTCTAGCTTGGGCAACAGAGTGAGACACTATTTCAAAAAAAAAAAAATATTCACAAGTAGCATACCTATGATCTATGTGTAAAATGTCCATCAAAAAACCTTAACAGGCCGGGCGCGGTGGCTCACGCCTGTAATCCTAGCTCTTGGGAGGCCGAGGCGGGCGGATTGCTCAAGGTCAGGAGTTCAAAACCAGCCTGAGCAAGAGCGAGATCCCGTCTCTACTATAAATAGAAAGAAATTAATTGGCCAACTGATATATATATAAAAAAAAAATTAGCCGGGCATGGTGGCTCATGCCTGTAGTCCCAGCTACTCGGGAGGCTGAGGCAGAAGGATCGCTCGAGCCCAGGAGTTTGAGGTTGCTGTGAGCTAGGCTGACGCCACGGCACTCACTCTAGCCTGGGCAACAAAGTGAGACTCTGTCTCAAAAAAAAAAAAAAAAAAAAAAAACCTTAACAGTAGTCTGTTCCTCCAGTGGGGTATATACTCCTCCACAGCCCCATTCACATTTGAAAGAGAGAGAGAGAGAAAGAAAGAGAGAGAAGAAAATGAATGGCATAAATAAAAAGTCTTGTCAAAATTATTGCACATGGTGATATTCAGAATTCATGAATACTTTTCTTTGAATATAAACAAGAAAACTTCTGATGAAAGATGACTAAGTCAAACTGAATGGCTGAAGCTAAAGACTCCCAGTCTTAATAGCCAAAGTTCTATGTGTAAATATGGTTACTTTGTTTTGTAGGAGTCTAAGGCTCAATTAATCATCTTATCGTAGCATAACAAATTTATTTCCACCTCCCCAAAAGTTTAAAATCCCTATAGTAAATCACAAACCTTTAATTAGCATATGTAACAATAATACCCAAATCAAGCCATATGGTATTAAACTAAATTCATTTTTCTAGCAAAAAAATATAAGTTAAGGCAATAGCAACATGATAGAAATTACTGTCACAAATTATTATTTCAGGAGAATGATGTTATTCCAGGAAATGAAACGTCGAGGTAAAATGCATGTTGTTCATCAACAGAAATGCTCTTAATTTTACATGATGCTTTGCCACAAGGGTACCAATGCCCTCAAATTAATTCAAACAACAGACTGGGACACTGAAACGATGATACACAGAGCTGTGCAGAAATCTTTAATGACAGAAATATGATAGTAAATTATTCCTTTCAAAATACAAGGAGTGTTGATTATCAACACAGAGTAAATGGCTACCAAAACATTCTCTCCATTTCTCAGACAGCAACACCCCCATAGTATAAATATATTGTGTGTATATGTGTGTATGTATATATATATTATATATACAGTAACAAAATTATTCAGTATTATATCAGTATTCAAGGTTATCTGCTCTAACAAAAATTTTATTTTTGTAAACTAAAAGATTCACACTGTTTACGTTCATGTTATTTCATTTAATCATCACAACAAGACGGGGAGGGAGGTATCATCTCCACTTCACCTATAAAGAGAATGTCCATATTGAAACCAGGAAAGAGGGCCCAGGATGTGCAAACCAGGATGCTGGGATCCTCCATGTAAGGAAAGAAATTCAGAAACGTTTTTTAACTTCCCAAGTTCACACAAAGGGACAAAAGGGAATTGGGACTGAAATCCGTATGTGACTATGGTTCAAAAGAATAATAACTTCCCAGACGACAAAACACAGGAAGAAGCTGACCAGTGTTTCTTTATTTTGTGTTGTGCTACAATTGTGGGCTCAGCAACATGCCTTGCACAGGGCTTCTTGAGCTGATGATCATTGCTTCCACTAGTACTTTTTCTCAAATCCCCTCACAATTCCTACAGTTATTCCAGGTAAGTAAATGTAGGGGTTAACATCTCAAGACACTGGGATGCTGAAACTCTGAGTGCAGAGTGGGAACAGAGAAATCCAGCTCTGGTGTGTGTTATCAGGCACAACCTCCACACAGTAACTGAGCAGCAGGATCTTAGTAAGCAGCATTTACTGTATACATCACCACCCCAGCAGGCTCAACTGCCACGAGCCATCAATAGCCCTGATTGTCCTGTATACAGAGAACTCTAATTACATGCAACTTTGCTGCTCTTTAAAACCACATACGCTGTTCCTACTATAAGCTCACATGGACAGCAGCTACAACTGTTCACGGCAACAGTCATCACCTCATTTACATCCAGTAGGATGTCGTGAGTGGGTTTCTGATAATTCATTTACATTTACTACACAAATTATTCCTTCATGTTTTAAGCCAAAGAATCTCTGAATGACATATTTATTACCAGATTTAAGGCTATTTTTTTCTAGTTGAAATTTAATATATACATAGCTTTAGTTAAGAAATCAGTAAACTTATCCATATAGCAAAACATCCAACTACATTCTCTATTTTTGAATTTTACTTTTGCATATTTAAAAGCTTATTAAATAAAACCATTCATCAAATAAATTTCCAAGTCATAGTCCTACTGGTATACACTCCTTTGTCCCATATTATAAGCAAATTTCCTTGACTTTATAGAAAAGTAAGCCTTTTAAAAGAGGAAATACAGTTGTATTAATGCACCTTTTTCTTTTCTTATCACATCACATCAATATAGTGGTGAAGTCTGGAAAACTGTATTTGTTTTACAGGAAACAAATGAATAGCTGATGAATAGTTACCTCTCAGGATTGGCATTGATTCAGTTCTTCTTAAATATTCCAAATCTACTGGAATGGTTGTAAAAGAATAACTCTAGTACTAAAAGATCAAGTAATAAATTTTAAAATTTCTTGAAGGTAGGGACCTTATACTTCCCCATTTGCTTTATACATTGCAGGCATGTTCACAAAACTGTTATTTCCACAGACAGTTCTTAGTCACAGTAATGAAAGGATGTATGATGGATGACCCAAGAAATAACATAATTTAGAAGTCACATTGTTGGAATTCATTGTGTGTTATTACAGAGGTGGTTTTGCCTTCCTGATTCTATACTATGTAGTGTTCTATTAAATAATTTGGTTTGTACCAGCCAAGTATTCCACAAGAGAGCACTGGAGAACCTGGCCTGGGATGAAAATTATATCATTTTAGATATAAATAATATGAACACAGGTAATAAAGAATTGCTACACTGTATTTAAAAGGGGGCTTATTTTGGGATCCCTCTTGCCGCATTTTCAAAGAGATGTTTATCATTTATCAAACCACTGTAAAATGAGCATACATGTGAATGATCTACCCCATTAATAGTTTTACAGACTCTACAGACATCTTTGTTTTCATGTATGTAAATGAACAACACTGGTCTCTACGAAAACTGAGTAAGAACAGATGGCTTAGGATAAGGGTTGGTGAACTTTTCTTGTCAAGTGTCAGATAGTGAAGATTTTAGGCTTTGTGGGCTACAGAATCTCTGCCACATCTCTTCACTTCTGCCACTGTAGTGCAAAAGCAGCCACAGTCAGTATGTGAACAAACAAGTGTGCTGTGTTCTAGTAAAACTTCACTTCCTTAAACAGGCAGCAGACCAGATGTGGCCCATGGGCCACAGTCTGCCAACCCCTGGCGTAGGATAAACTCATTGCTAATTGGTGGTGGAGAACTCAAAATATAGCAAAACGGATTTTGTGAACACATTTCCATTTTTGAGAAGCCTTCTCCATTACTTCCTACCCCAGGGCACTGCCACCTCCCCTACTTTCTCAATGATAAAATCACTGCCTGTTGAACGCTACCTAAATTGAAAACTTTAATACAAAATAATAAAATAAAATAAATGGTGCGTGCCTTTCCATTGTCAACATCATCAGCGACTGTACTCTGTCGCATGGGGACTGCCCCACAGTGAGGTAGTATCCAAGAACCATGCAGTGTCAGAACACTCTAGCACAGAATTGGAGTCCCTGGCTTTTGGTGTGTGTGTGTGTGGGGGGGGTCCACGAACGCTTTGAAATCACGTGAATAACTGTGTTTAGACCTATGTCCATTTGCAGCTTTCATTGGATCTCCAAAAAGTTAGGCAAGAAGCACTGGTAATGTTGTCATCAATAAACAATGTAAAAATACTGCCCAGTACAGATGTGTACCGAGGGGGAAGGGATCATCTGTTGATATCAGAGCCTAAGCGTAACCACATGCCCTGATCTTATCTCTTTTGTTCTCACTTGTCACTTGTGATGGCACCAACCTGCTTCTGCTTAGTTTCCATCCAGTCTGCTATTTTACTCCATAATTATAAAACACACTACTCCTTAGCTAAGAGACAGGATTTAACTACAGGTATGGGCTTTTTGTCAGATAAATATCAGAAGCAGAGGCTCTCTGGAAAGAAGGCTGGAGTTTCTTCAAGTCTCACGCCAAAGTAAGTGAAGGATGTTACTGTACAAACGGGTTTATACATAAAAAATATCATATATATTTATGTACCTTTGAAGACAATTTAGAAACAAGTGTTCTAACAACCAAGAAAGAAAAATGAAAACAGTTCTTATTTTGCTACCTGTAACCTTCCACCCAAGTCTTTCTTGCTAGGGAGACTGGGGTCGGAAGACAATGAGCTAATTTAGAATGGAAATCCTACCTCCAGATCCGACATCCACTTACTTCCCATCCTCTCTTAACAGTTCTGTGGGGCCTCTGAGGTTCCTTTGACTCCAATTAGTAGGATCAGGCCTATCCTCGGTATCTTTGCCTGCAGGGGTTCAGTTTTCAATAAAGATGATGGACAAAAAAGATGCTCTCAATTCGAGAAGTGCAATATGAATGGGAAAAACTTCCTCTCTGGTCTGAGAATTGGGAGAGGCAGGCTGGAGTTCAAGGTGAGGGCTCTAGAACTGCCCCCCCACTGCTGGCTTTGCCACTTTTCAGCTGTGTGACCTTGAGCAAATTATTCCTTATGTCAAAGCATTACTGTGAGAAGTAAATGAGATAACGTTCACAGTGTGCTGTACAACAGCCAGCACCATAATTAGTCCTCAATAAACATTAACTATAATTATCACCCAGGAGTAAACACCAATGGCTTGCTTGTTTGGAGAATACGGAACAGTTCTTTTAATAGTTTTACATGCCTGTGTCAAGGCGGGAAAAGCTATAGCCTCCTTCTATTTAAGTTTTTAATCATTCACAGTGTAGTGCTATCAAAAAGAAGTAGTTCAATGAATATCTGTTTGTCTTGACTGTGAAGACCACAATTATCATTTTTACCATTACTACTAGCACAAATTTTCAAAATTCCCTTCAAAGAGATAATGGAGACATGCATTAAACCAGGTTTGCTTTTTCGTTTTTCCTGACAAATACATAATCTTGAAGGGAGGAGAGTTTATTTTGAGTAATCACATATGTCTACATGGAAAGTTTGAAAAGTGAGTAATTTAGGTATAGACCCCTATGGATGCCAGGCAGGCAAAAGTACAAGAATCTTTAAAGAGAATGGAGAATAGAAGAAGCAAGTTGCCTTATGTATGAACACTATCAGGGGAAAAGTGCTATTAACTACCTCCCTTTGCCAGTAATTGGAGCTATAAAAAGAATATCATTACAGCAAGGCTAAGCTAATAACTTGCTGTCTGTCTGAGGCACAACCAATTGGAAAAAGTTTAAAGGTATTCTGAATACTCAGCAACCCTAGTATCAATCAACTTATAACTGATCTTCTGTTGCTACCCTTTGCAATACTTTTTCCTTCCTGCTGGGTCAGAAAACTGGCTGAAATCCTACTGTAAATTCTGAGGGCACCTTTTAAATTACTAAATGCAAGTCAGCTATTCTGGAGTCTTAAAAAGCTAAATCTTGTTTAAGTGATTAATTCAACCCCCACGCCAACCATTATGGAAAATTATTTAAAAGTTACAACAAGCTGCTCAAAAAAAAAAAAAAAATACAGTTTAGGGACTGTAACATTTGTAACCACAAACTATTAACCTTGATCTTTTACCATCCTTAACACTGGCTCTGTTCCATCCTGATCAATGTTATTCATTCCATGGGTTGATTTATGACCATTAAATTGAAATCTCCCAATATTATTTCTCTAGCCCTGAACTCTCTCCAGATGGAAGCTCAGATTTCCAACTCTTCAATACCGCAACACATCCAGAAATGATCATGCCACCTTCACACTCCTCCTCTCGTAACAGTTATTGGAGTCATAGCCCTGGCATGTAGAAAGATGGTACAACTCCACCCTCTTGAAAGTTAGGTGCGACCATGGGACTTGCCACTAACGGCGTATAAGAGGGAAACAGGGTGCATCACTTCCAGACAGAAGCTTTAAGGGGCCAGGGCATGATTTGCCATATTCTCTGTTCTGCTTCAATAACTGGGAAAGTACAAACATGAAACTGTAGGGCTGGGGGCGGAGAGCAGAGTACCCCCCCACCCCACCCCCGCCAACCCATGATAAACACACCACACAAGTGAGCAATAAACCTCTGCTGCTTTAAACCACTAACAATTTGGAGTTGTTACCACCGCCTAACCTGGCCTACCCTAACAGCCCCACCTGCAACCTGTTTCTCCATCTGTGTTCTCATCTCTGATAAAGGTATTACCACCCATGCCAGTAACCTCAGGACCACCTGATGCTTCCCTCTTCCTAATATCCCATATCCAGTTATTGATCGTGGAAATCTCACCTTAAAATACTTCCTACTCCCTCTCCCTCCACTACATTCCCGCAAATCTAGTTTTGGCTAGAAGCCATCTTTCTCCTTGAGTATAACCCTATAGCTTCCACATATTGTCTAATTCCAAACTTTTTCTGCTCTGATCATCCAAAATGACACCAGGATAATCTTTATAAAAAACAAATCTGTGCCTTTCCCATATTTAAAGCCCTTTAACATTTGTTCATATAAACAAACATGCAGAATGTATTATTCAATACCAGTATTTAGTAAAATACTAAAGTTTATAAACCAATTTATATTTTCTCTATGAAAACTTGACTTTCAATCATATTCTGATGTGCTTTTTTTTTTTTAAGAGACAGAGTCTCGCTCTGTTCCCCAGGCTGGAGTGCAGTGACTCAATCGTAGCTCAGTACAGCCATGAACTCCTGGGATCCAGTGATCTTCCTGCCTCAGCCTCCCAAAGTGCTGGGATTACATGTGAGTCACCGATGCCTGGCTCTGACATGCTTTCTTAAGAGGGAGAAAAGGGGATGGATTTCATCATCAGTGGGGTAAGAGGTGCACATGGCCCAAGACTCTACATCAAACCTCTCCTGAGACTGCTAATATTAGTATCATACATATTATCAGAACACATACCATTAAAGTTTATTATTTACTAATTTTTATATTAGAGTTCATCAAAATTTGGGACCCCAGTAAATTCTGCTGCCATCTATTCTGTTAGAAACACCATATGCTGTATGTGTTCTGGAAGAAGGAAAAAATTAAAAGCCACCAGTTTAGCCATAGGAGAAAGGTCATGGCTCTTCAAAATCTGCTTCCAACTTGCCTTTTGGGTCTCATCGCCTATCACCCCCCTCACATGCCTCTGTTCAGGACATTCCAAACCTTTGTCAGGAATACCTCTCCCCCTCTTCTAACCCTGGCAAAACTCTACTCAGTCTTCAATGATTAGCTCAGTAATCCATTAACATTTTCTGTAAAACCTTCCCCAAGAGTTCTTGGCAATATTTACTGGCCTCTGAGATGAAGCGTTTCCATGTTTACCCCATGATACTATTTAACTTTCTAAGGATCTACCTACCCAGTGAGCCTGTGAAGTCCCTGAGGATCAGGACTACATTTACTGTCTCTGTGTTCCTAGCTAGCACTTGGTACTGTGCTCGTCAGATCGCAGACACAGGATCCACAGTTGTTAAAGGAATAGCACTGTGAAAACCACAAGCCATACTCCCACATATCCATCCGCCTATTGACTGATGTTAGGGGAAACTATGATTCTGAGAATCCAGGGATGGTTTTATAACTTCTAATTTTTAAAAAATGTGGCATTTTATTTCATTATAGGCTGGCAAAACCTATAAATATGTGTGTGTTTACATATGTGTGTGCCTGCTTACATATATGTCTGTAGTAGGTTTACTGTGGCTGCTGTAATAAATTGCCACAAACCGAGTGGCTTGAAACAGTAGAAATTTATTCTCTCACCATTCTTGAGGCCAAAATCCAAAAATCAAGCTGTGGGCAAAGCCACACTTCCTTTGAAGTCCCTATGAGGAGCTTCTATGCCTGCCTCTTCTGGCTCCTGGTGGCTGCAGGTAAACCCTGGCTTGTGGCTGCAACACCTCAGTCTCTGCCACCCTGGGTCACAATGCCTCTTCCTCATCTGTCTCAAATCTCCTTCTGCCTTTCTCCTATAAGGGCGCTTGTCATTGGATTTAAAGCCAAACAGTCTGGAAACTGAAAGATACAATCCCCACCTTCACAGAGGTCAGAGTCTACTCAGGAGTATGGAAATTAAGTTATTCTTTAAACTTGGAAAATGCAGTAAGAAGGAAAATTACATTGCAGTTGTAACAGTGAACCTCACTTTACCTGTTGTTACATGAATAACCTGACATTTTCTCCATTATGAATGAATAGTGCAGGGAATATTTTTTGATTGTCAGCTTGGATTATGTCCCAACCTACATAGAGACATTCATAAAAAGTCCTTGTTGCACATGTTTGCTTTGCCCATTGAATTACTGGACCCAAAGATACTCTATGGAACTACCATAATTCATATGATTTAGGATGCCATCATTTGTAAGACAATCATTATTTGATAACAACCAAGAAAAAATAAATACTGCTGATAAAACAATGTCACTCCATTCATTATAAAACACATCCTGATTTCAGAGATATTGAAATGTGCATCTTAGAATCAATGAAATATGTTAATTTCCATTTTGAAACATATTGTCATAATACATCAGGACAAATTAACAGCTTTTGATTAAATAGCATAGCCAAATCTCAATGATTTATCAGCAAAATTTTAATGCTGAGTTGGCTTTGCAAGCCTCGGAATATTTTTCAACTTCTATCAGGCTAACATATGTAAATATAATTCAATAAGTCTTAAAGTAAGACATATTCTGATATACTGAGTCTCTTCCAGGCTTGAAATAATTTGAGAAGTCAGAGCCTAAGAAAGAACTCTAAATTCCCTGAGCTGAAGCAAGAAGAAATGGCTGTTGAAATCATCACTTCTTCCTTTGCCCAGAACCAGCTAACAGGTCAGAAGGTAAAGAACAGTGTGCACTTGTGTGTTTAAGAGTGAAACTTGCAAATACTTTAGGGATATGCTAGCAGGGGTCCTCAAACTATGGACCACAGGCCATAAGATGCGGCCCACCGAGGACATTTATCCAGCCTGCCAGGTGTTTTTGCCGCTGCTGCCTGTCCTGCTTAGCAGCCGACTAGAGTCCACAATGCGCATGTGTGGAATGTGTGCTGCACTATCCAATGGCCCTCCAACGGTCTGAGGGACAGTGAACTGGCCCCCTGTTTAAAAGTTTGAGGACCCCTGTGAGTATCTCAACAATCCTGTGGATGAGTCATTCAGACAAGATTTCTGATCCATCTGCTGGAACATCACGCTAGACCCTGTGAAATGTACAATGGGAAGACAAGACAGGATCTTGACTCTCTGCTCTTGGACTGCTTAAGAAAGACAAATGTAAAAAGGGAAGCGATGGAACTTTCAAACACACACAACTCCAACCTCAAACAACACAACTCATGGAATCCAGGAATGAGGCTTTGTTATAATTTTACACAAATGTCATGTAGTAGACAAAGTCTCAATGAATAATCTGTTTCATGAGTTCTCTTCTCACACTCATCTCTCCATTTATGCAGACAGGCTGGGTTTTGGCACTGAGATATAAGATCCATGTAGCCCTATATTTTTTCTAAAATAATTTAATTCTGATCCTTTCCTGTGAGATTAAGAGGAACCAGGACAATGCCATGCATGAATGGGGGGGGGGAGGAGGTAAGTAAATGTAAGAGAAATTTACATAAATTTTTAAAACTGTACAGATGTGGGTCACTGTGGGATTTTAAAGAAACAGACACACATATACATTGAGAATGCTGTGTGAAAGCGTATCCCTCCTACAAAAGATAATAGGGGAAATACACTTTCAATTAAGTACTCTAAAATTGAGTGTAACTTGCAAATCCTTGTTAAATTTGGAAGCACACACACATACTCTCACATATACTCAAGCTTGAACGGCAGCTTAGTAAAGTATCATTTTAAAACAAATTCTTCCCTAGAGAAAACTTATTGCCAAAGCATCTGGACTATGCTTCTAGAAGGCATTAAACAAGTTACTATCACTTCTGAAACTCACCAGAATAGCACTGGCTTCAAAATAAATTTAAATTTTCTTCAGAAAAACAAACCTCAGGCCTCCCATAGCCATAGGAAAAGAAAAGTGAGGCAAGATTAGGGACAGTTGTAGCTACAATGTCTCTTCTTTGGGAATAAAAGGACTGTTTTCAGATTTCAAAAAACTAAACCTTACATGTTCTTGGAGCGTCGCCCAAGACAGTCCCTGAAAGACAGGTGTGGTTCAAGTGTTTTTCTACTGCTAAAGAGCAAAATAAATTTGACAAAGATAGGTCACATCAGGAGTAAAGAGACCTTTGAATAAATGGCCTGGCACAATGGCAGCCTGGAAGAAAATAAAAATCTTACATCATATGTGAAAATTAATTCCAGATGGGTTAAAGACAAATAAAAAAAAATTTAAATCTTCCTAGGAAATCTGCATGTACAATCTAAGTGTCAAGGGAGACCATTCTTAGCCAAGATTGAAACAGGAAAAAGAGACTTTTTCTGTCAATGTAAAAATTAAAAACTCTTAAATAGAAAAATATAAAGACAATAGAATTTATGTAAATAAGAGAAAAATATCTCTATCATATACAAATAGCACCTAGAAATTGATGAGAACAAGCCAACAACAGAAAAACCAACAAAAAGTATGATTTTAATTCACAGAGGAGCAAGTCCAAGTGGTAAACAGACATACAAAATGGAGCAAAGAAATCACTAATGGGGAAATACAAAGTAACACACAATAAAATCTCACTTCATGACCATTAGACTGGCAATTTAAAAAAAAAAATTATAATAACTATGATTGACATGGATTTGGAGAAATGGTATTCTTGTACATCCATGATAGAAATGGGAATTGTTATGGACTTTTTGGACAGCATTTTGGCAACATCTATTAAATCAATTCCACTCCCATGAATTGGACTTTGATTGAGATGTAAAACCCATTTCTCCCTACATTTTTTTTCGAAAATGATTTAATTTTGGTCATTGCTTATCAGATTAAAAGAATCAGGAAGACAATGTTAGCAAAGATGTTTTGGGGAAAAGTGAAAGAAACCACGAAATTCTATAGAAACAATGAACAAATTAATGACATTACATGTAAGGAGTATATTTAGTTAGTGGAGTATAATTCAAAGGCCAATAACCAGAAACGAATTGAACATGAATCAATACAAGAATGACTATTTCCACACCATGGAATATTATGCAGTTGTTAAAAAAAGAATGAATTTCTATTATATCAGATGATTTTGAAAGATTCTCATGAGTGATATGAGGCCAAAAAGTATATGGAATATAATCCCACTTTTATGAAACAATGACAGAATTCTGTGTATGTCTTTTTATGTATACATAATGCTAATGTATGATTATATGAGTGTGGAGAAAATATGAAGAATACGCCCTGAATTGTTAAAGTAGATTATGTGGGCAGGCAGTGTTGGAGGAGTAGGATTTGATGTGATGGGAGAAATTTTTTTAAAAAAGAAGCTAAAGTGCCACATTTATGTAAAACTGTAAGAGTACTTATGTGAGAGAAAATGAATAGGAAATGCATCAAAATGTCCACGGTTATCTTCTCAGGATGTGGGACTTCAGATTGCCTTCACTTTTAAATATTTTTATGTATTCAAATTCTTCACAATGAATATATTATGTTTATGATCAGAGGGGAATAAAGTTCTACTTCATTGTGACAACTAAAAAAAACTAGGTAGACTATAAAAGGTATTTATCCTTAGTTCATACATTGCCCCCACGGCTCCCTCTAGCCTGCACTTAGTATGAAACTCTTCTCTGATACCACACAGTATTCAATTGTATATAATCTACTCAGATTAATTTCTTCCCAACTGAGTTAACAAAAGAGAGAGAGAGACAGAGAGACAGAGAGAGAGAGAGAGAGACAGAGAGAGAGAGAGAGAGAAAGAGAAGATGGGGGAGGAGTGAATACATTGCATAGGCTACCTGATCTTACTGTAAAGTTAATTTGAAGCTTCTTTTAGTGGGCACTAAAAGATTCTCATAAAGTTATTTGGTACTTCACTTTCAGCAACTGTCACCTCGACACTGTGAGAAATACAACTATTTATAGAATCTTCAGGTGCTAAATTGGTAGAGGAATATGTATTTTATTCTCCATCAACCACTGGCTGTAGCTAGAGAGAGAACTAAACTGGGCTTTTCTTCTTCTCTGTTTTCCTTCTTCTTCGTCATTACAGCGAAGTCGACATTTGCACAAATATTCAATAGAAAAAAATGGAGTGACATTCAAACTATCACATTTGCTTCTCTCCATGTCTTCTTCTATGAATTTGTACTATTTATTCACTAGTGTCAGTACTCTGATTCTAAACCTCAACAGATTCTGAAGTTGCTGTAATCTGTCTTTAACTGCCCCAAACATAGAACTTCAGAAACTGTTATGGATTACATGTAAAAATAATTAAATATTTTTATAAATTTGTCCACTTAATTAGTCTTTAAAGCCAATACATGATGAATCTAGTTTTTCAGCTTGTATTTATGCAATACACAGGAATTTATCAACAACAAAGTATCTTTGGGGAACTCTCCATAGAGTTTCCACTCTCCACACAAATACTATTATAGTTGTGAATACACAACATGGTTTTACCATGATTTCATTAAATTATTTTATTTTATAAAATGGAAGAGGATTCTCTCTTTCAGAGGACAGATACAATAAAACAGTGAATATACCACATTTAAATCTAATATCCAGGATGGTAAAAAGTAAATTAATCACAATTATTCAATATTAAAAACAGAGGTAATATCTACTTATGAAAATTAGCTGAAGACAAATAGAAAGGCAGCTTAAAAAGATATTAACTCACATGAAACAACTAGAAAATGGTCAGATAACTGATGGCTTATTTGTAAAAACAGAACACCATTCAGTCATAAAATTTTATTTTCAAAGAACAACAAAGGAAAATGCTAATGATCTAATGTAAACTTAAAAAGATGTTTGATATACAACTTGGCCCCACTTTTACATATAATTTCCATTTATATGCTATGTCTATATAATAGCAAAATGTTAATAATGTTTATACAACAAGTTGTATAACCTCTGGAATTAAAACTGACACTCACTTTTGTCTTTTGTATGTATTTTCCAAATTCTCTATAATGATATGGGGGGGGGGAGTAAATATTATCATTTTTTAAAAAACACAACTACCCAGCCTCTCTAGCAAAAGGAATAGTGTAGAGGAAAAAAAGCACCTATTAAAAACTGAACAACTAAGCCAGGCATGGTGGCACACACCTGTAGTCCCAGCTACTTGGACAGCTAAGGCAGGAAGGACTGCTTGAGCCCAGGAGTTCAAGACCGTAGTGCACTATGATTGCGTCTATAAAGAGACACTGTACTCCAGCCTGGGCAACATAGCAAACCCTAGTCTCTCTCTTAAAAAAAAAAAAAAATTAGATAACTATCCCCCATTGTGCCTATCAAATCAGAGAGATAATCTGAAAAGTACAAGCCAAAAAACAATGTGTGAAGTGCCTTTATAACAATTCCTTACACATACACATTTTGATGGCCTACTTACAAAGCACAGGCTTCTTATATAGAATCACTTTAAGTTTTCAGTTCATACTGAAGTATGAAAAGAGGAAACTGGTACAAGAGGTTCATACTACCTTAGCTGAGCAAGAACCTGAACTAGAAAGATGTCAAGGAGTTAGGGCCCAGTCAGTACATGGCTATTTTAGTAAGTTTTGAGTAGAAGAAAATAGTGAAAAGAAGGCATTAAAGCAATAATCTGGGTGGCAGAGGCTGCTGGGTGGCTCCCAATATCTAATGTCCCCTTCTCCTCCAATAGGAACCCCTGGGCTTTGTGCCCAGTTAAAAGACTTCAGTTCCCTGTCTTCCTGTACTCCCCGAAGGCCTGACCAATGAGATGTAAGTAAAGTCCTGTGAAGGACTGATAAGACATACCCTTTTGCCCTTATTGCTGCCTGGGATGTAGACATGATAGCTAGAGCTCCAGCAACCATCTAGAACCACGATGTTTTAAGAGTGAAAGCTACCTGCTGGGGATGACAGGGCAGAAAGACATAAAGAACATAGGTCTTTGACTACTAGAACTGTCCTTATTAGTCCTGATCTACATACCTTCAGGTTTCTTCTATATGAGAGAAAGGAAAGCAAAGAAAGCTTTCCATGTTGTATAAGCTATTTTTTTTTTTTTTGGCAGCCCTGTTACATACAACTGAAATTAATCCTAACTGATACGCCATGATGAGCTTGTAAAAATTTCTTCTCATTGTCTACTCTCAGTGGCTCCTTTCCTCTTAACTGGCCAAAAGATGGGACCAAAATAAATAGGAAAAAATAACAGTAGGGTATCTTAATAAGGCTTTCTGTTACTTGTTATTTATTTTCAAGTAGGTAATTTGAACCTTCTACAGCAAATGCTTTCTCTGTAGACACAACTAATTAAATTGTTTTTAACTTGGGTCTGGTGCTTGATTGATTTTGTCAGTCAGTGGTCCAAAAGTAAAAACAGATCCTGAATTATTTTAAATAGTAATAACCTGAAACAGACTACTACTGAAGATCCAGGAACATAAAGCTCTTGAGGACCAGAGATGACAATGGAATGAATGTATGCTAGCTTTTTTATTCCAACTATGCCTTACTTGCCCCATTGCTGTTAAAGGAACAGAACTGCAATCCAAAATGACTATCACAGAATATAGCATTTGCACAGATAGATGTCCTGGAGTTATGCAAGTGCTCTTTCTCAGATATTTCATTAACCTTTTTTTTGAATGAATAACAGATTGTTATAACCAGTGCTTCCTACAAATGTTACAAGCGATTCTGTGTTACCTACAAGGTAACAGATATGTTTAAAAATAGAAACATATATCCTTTTTCTGTTACTTTTAGATATTTGTGTACTTAGTTCCCTGCTTGAAGAAAGACAAATTTTCATTTCTAACATCCTGAAGTGTGGTATTGAGAAAATTGTCATCTAATAAAAAAGTGTCTGGTCAAGGAAATTTTTCTCTACTGAGTGGAGGAAAAAACAACAGAACATAACTTACTTTAAATCAATCTATCTATCTATCTATCTATCTATCTATCTATCTATCTATACATAAGTGTTGCTTACAATTACATTCCCCCCAATGTATAACTTGGCCTGATCTTAATAACTTACTATATGTTAAATATTAACTGGAATAACAAATATCTTCACAATTATAAAGAATTCATATTGCATTTTAAATTAAATAACTTGGCATTGATTAAACAATCATTAAGCCATCAAAGCCCAAGTGATATTCAAATACTTCAAACTAGGTTAACAATTAGCAGACTCAATTAAAATGACTTACCCTATAATTGTAAAATAATTCATCCACAGAAGGCAAACAGGCTTGGGAACATTTTTTCCTTCTTTTACCACTATCTAATACTTCTGCATAGCATAAAAGGAAACTCATTGCCAGGGATTAAGACACTATGGTTTCAAGTCAATCTTGGGGCTATTCTAGGAAGATGACAACTGTACCAAATTAGCAGTTGTAGTTTTGTAACATTATTTGAACCAAGTGGCTTGCTTTGCTTAGAAGTAAAATCACTGGTGCCCAGAGATGAGGTGATGGGTAAATGGCTATTTATTGTTGACTAGTTTCTAAGATTTATGGCATTCTAGATCATGTACTCAGTTAATAGCATGATGATACCAATGATTAAAAATTCAATGACATGGCAATACATAATATGTAAAGGAAGCATCTTAATTTCAGAATGAAAGAACTACCAAGAAAGGGGAAAAATCTAAAAATGAGTCATAATTTCCATGAGTACTTTATTTACAATACTGATAACTTATAGCCCTAAAAATCGTATTATAAATGATGGTCCACTGGTCTTTACTTTTCCTACTGCTAATATTAAGATCTACCATCTTAGTCCAACTTATATTAATATATTTAAAAATATAATGCAACCTCAAATGATACAAGAGATTCTATTTCAGACTTGCAGAGCTCACAGATAGCTTTAGTAATATGGACATTTTGGACCTTATAATTTTTAATACTGAGATTTGCTCATTCATTTATTAAATGATTATCAAGGTGCCACTTATGTGTGGGCATTGTGCTAGGAGTTAGGAAATAGTATTAATAAAAAATAATTTTAGATATATGTGAGCTGAAATTCAAGTAAACATTTTTGAAAAATTGGGAGAACAGGGCTGGGGTGGGGATGTAGGAGAAGCTCTTCATGTGGAAATGTCTTCTAATAGAGTTAATTCTATGAAATTTAAATTATTTTAACAGGTATTTTATATTTTGACAAAATAATACATAAACCAGAAATAAAAGTTATTTTTCACATTGCATGTAATACCTGATGTTCTTGAGATTGAGAGCCCTGTTGAAGAAAAGAAGCAAGTTTGTGAGTCTTCCTAGAACAGCAGTTCAGTAAGTGAAAAGACAGATACCTCAGGAATCTCAAACAAAAATAAACGAGCTTACAAGCTGGTCTACAAGAACTTGCTATTTCAATAAGGCAGCCAATGAGCAAAAGGGACTAAAAGACTCCTTCTTTAAACCATGATGCAGTAGATCACAACAGTCAAACCAGTTTCCCTTTTACAGATGAACTGTCTTAAGATTATTACTGACAATGTGAATACTGATTTCATTTCCTTTGGATATATATCCCGTCGTGGGGTTGCTGGATTTTATGGTAGTTCTATTTTGAATTTTTTGAGGAACCTCCATACTGATTTCCATAATGGCTTTGCTAATTTAAATTTACATTCACAATAGTATGTAAACGTGGGTTCCCTTTTCTCCACATCCTAGCCAACACTTATCTTTGGTCATTTTGCTATCTTGTCTTTTATATCTTTTGTCTTTTTGCAATTCTAAAGTGATATCTCATTCAGAGACCTGTTGGCCATTTGTATGTATTCTGTTGAGACATGTCTATTGCCTCTTTTTAATCAGTTTTTTTTTTGGGGGGGGGACTATTGAGTTGAGTTCCTTATATACTCTGGATATTAAACCCTTGTCAAATGTAAAGTTTGCAAATATTTTCTCCCATTCCATAGGTTGTCTCTTTGCTCTGTGGAGTGTTTCCTTTGCTGTGCACAGCTTTTCAGTTTGATGTAATCCCATATTGTCTATTTTTGCTTTTGTTGCCTGTGCTTTTGAGGTCTTATCCAAAAAAAATCTTTGTTTAGTCCAATGTCATGAAGTGTTTCTCCTATGCTTTCTTCTAGTAGTTTCATAATTTCTGGTCTTACAATTAAATCTTTAAATCCATCTGAGTTGGTTCTTGTATATGGTGATAGATAGGGATCCAGTAATCCTACTACTGGGTATATATCCAAAAGAAATGAAATCAATATGTCAGAGATATCTGCACTCCCATGTTTATTGCAGCACTGGTCACAACAGTCAAGACTCAACCTAAGTGTCCAAAAATAGATACAAAGGTTAAGAAAATGTGGCATATATACACAAGTGAATACTATTCAGCCATATAAAAGAATGAAATCCTGTCAAAACCCAGAGGACATTATGTTAAGCGAAATAGGCCAGGCACAAAAAGACAAACACTGCATATTCTCACTTATATGCAGAACCTAAAAAAAGTAGATCTCATAGAAGTAGAGAATGACAAAGTTGTTACTGGGAGAGTAGAAGGAAGGGGGTACTGGGGAGAGGACAGTCAATGTCTCTTTTATAATCAGAAAGAGTAAGTTCCAGAGTAAGATCCTATTGCACAGTAGGGCAAGAGTAAGAGTAAGATCCTATTGCACATTAGGGCAACTAGAGTCAACAATAGGGTATTGCATATCTCAAAACAGGTAGAAGATAGGATTTTGTATGTTCTCACCACAAAGAAATGGTAAATGTTTGAGGTGATGGATATGCTAATAAGCCTGATTTAATCATTACACAATGTATATACATACACCACAATGCACCCCATAAATATGCCCAATTACCGTATCTGTTAAACATTTTTTAAAGTTATGCTTTTCAATTAGAATATGTAAATATCCACCCTACATTCTACATACTTGCTCTCCCTTGTAAATAGGTGTTAAAGTATTGCTTGAGTGTGGGGAGAGATTTTCAAAACAGCCATCTTACTTGAAAAACAAGGACACTGCAAGAGCTATGTCCAAATCTTGACTTGAGAGTCTAAATGTTTATCACTGTCCAATGCCTGCCACAATGTCCTCTCCTATTTTTTTCCATAATTTTTAGGCATGGTCAATAGTCTGAATAGGTGAAAACTGGAGGAAAGTAAAAGCACACTGTGTATCAATGAATGTTAGAGAGACTTTCTTATCACGAATTTTATATATTATATTAGGCACTTCTTTCCTGATAACTGTTATATAAACAACAGGTACTAAAAATGACCATTAATCAGTAAAAGTAATAGTGGGTACATGCCAAAAAAAAAAAAAAAGATTCACGTGTCTAAGTTCATTGTTTCGGTACCATTGGGTTAGATTCACATGCAATTCTAGATTAAGTTGAAAGTTCCTTTCGTAACTTCCTGCTCTGGTCCCTCCCAAATCCAATTTTGGATTAGTCTGTTTATAACACTCTTCTCTCTAATAAACACCTTACACCACCTTTTTACAACCCATGGATTACTAGATCAATAGTAACTGGAATACTCAAAAGGAAATAGACTAAAATCACCCAGAGCATTTCTCTCAGTTTCTTTATCTGTACACAGATAATAAAATCTTCTGCTGCTTAAACGACATAATACACTCTAAAACTTCCGCCTCAACTAGTCCGCATCTCCACCATACCAATCTTATGTATCTATACTGTTTTGCAATACATGCATTCCACATATATTATCGCATTGAATTCTTAAAGTAGATACACAAGAATGTAAGCTCCATGAAAATAAGTTTTTGTTTGATTTGTTCAGTGCTGTAGTCCCAACACCAATACCAGTGGTTGTCACATAGTAGGGGCTTAATAAATACTAGTTGACTGAATAAATTATTGAATAACTATGAGGTACGTGGGCAAGTATTATGTTCATTTTTGCTGCAAGAGAAAACTAAGATTCAAAGGGGTTAAGAGACCTGACCAAGATCACGTGGTATGAAATGGAGTACCTGTTAACAAAATGCAGGTCTCTTGGCTCCAAATCTAGCATCCTTTAAACTATTATTTCTCCCACCCTGGGCATGTGTACCCACTTACAATACAAAATGCTAGGGAAAATAAAGATTGATATTAAGTTACTTTAGTGAAAGAAAGAAAAAGAGAAAGGAAGGAAAGGAAAAGAAAAAGAAAGAAAAATATATAAAATAACACCAATCACAGAAAAGAATTGAAAACTTACATCAATTTCAAAGATAAAACAAGGAAATAGAAAGATCTCTGAAATTTGCATGCAACCACTCGGAGCTTCCCCCGGCTTAGGGTTTAGGTGTCCACGCTTTTGCTCCGTTTCCAGGCCTGTGCTGTAGCAGCACCTGAGCACAGAGCATGGACCAAAGTTCCCACAGCCCCAAGACACCTACACACACAGCTTAGAATCATGTCTGATTCCTTCCAACAACCAGGAAGGAGAGTCTGTTCTGGTTCTACCTACTTAGCTGTCTCCATTCCCCTACCACCTTCTTTTTCTCTCCAAGAGAGACCAAGACCATGCAACCTTGGTCTTCCTTTTCCTTTCAGCAAACTGGGCCATTAACTCATCTTTTTATGCACTAGATCAGCATTCTACGAACTGGGGTATATGTTTGAGGCAAAGCCAACACTTCCCAAGATGTTCGTTATCACAGCTGCAAGGCAGTTTCCAGACCCTGAATTTCCAAATGTTCTTGTCTAAAAATCGACCCACCTGGGTGACTGTGATTGGCATCCATCCTGTGAGGACCCTCACAGTGAAGGATGGAAGCAGTCCTTCAATATCTCCCCTTCACAAAAACAATGTATTTGCATTACCTTTCCCACATCTTTCTAAAATGCACTGCCCCAGGGTACAAAGTGGGGGGAGAGAACAAAGAACAAATAAAAATGTTGACACTTGTTGAGGGGTGAAAGTCATCAACAACACCTTTGGCTAATCAGGTAATTTCCAATTCTTTGTTTTAAAAAACAATGGGAAATCTTTAAATATGAACAGCCTAAGGTCAAAAGATATAGAAAACACTGAATTTTAATTTATATACATATTTTGGGGTTATATAAAGTATGACAGTGGTCAAAAAACACCTTCAAGGATAAAAGTATATAATATTGGGGTAGAATTCTATCAGGAGAAGGGAAATGGAAATAAAAATTTAAAGAGATAAAGAGACAAAATCTTTAACTTTTAGAGAACTTATTCATGCACTTTTTAAAATAAATGATATTGGGAATCAAATATAGATTTTACAAGAGTTTTTTAAATGATATAATTTAAAATATCAATATTTACAATACGCTGAAAAATTACACCCTTTGCAACTATTTAAACTTAGGACAAAAAAGTTTTAGCAAATAACTGAAAAATGTGCTTAGGGTACAGAGTTTCACGGAATTTTTTAGGAACTACAGGAGCAAAAAAGTTGGAAGAACACTGCTTTTAACAAGCCTTCAGAGTCTTTCCAGGATGAAAATGAGGAGAGAAAAAGGGAACAACTTCCCACAGACCCAGTTTTGAGTGAGGATGGTTGGAGGTGGCATAGGGATTAGTATGCTCTCTGTCCTCTTCGTGGTCTTAAGCACATTAGTTGAACCTGGTTCTGCAGCCAACAATTTACAACGTTGATGATCAATCAGTTCAAATATCTGATCTTAATTGCACTGCCGACTGGGTGAGACCTTTACTGATGAGATATATCTCATCAAATCTCCCAAGGAGAATTGCTAAAGTACTTTTCTTTGGGTTCTCCAGAAAGGCTCACAGGGCAATACTCATAAAGGCTCACTAATTTTGTATTTATCTTACCATACAAAGACAAATTTCACCACTGCAGGTATAACCCTGAATGCACCTATCTAACTGGCATTTCAGGAGTGACGTGTATAATACAGAGAATTGGAGAGTTCTTTACAAGCTGTGTAGTTAATATTTTGAGCCCATGTACTGAGGTGTCATCTCAACAGACACATCTACATACCCAAGTCCCCGAACTCCATGTTTTTCCTTCTTTCTCCAATTCTGTAACCTCTCTTCTTCCCTGCTGCCCCTCGCCTCTTTTTAGCCACTCCTTTGGGAAGGAGAAAGCCATCTGTATCTAATGGATAAGGCCAACACTTTATCTGGCGTCTACACTGTTTTAAAAATACTGTGGTTCCGGTCCTCCGGCTCTCAGAGACAGTGAGGCTATTTAGAGTAGATGTCAAAACTACATCAAACCTACTCCCCTTTAGTATGAGGAGGTGGCAGAGTTTCAGATAAGAGGTCAGTCTTCAGAGTCAGGAAGTCGGCTGGAAACCCCACCCCACCATTTACCAGGTATGAGTCTTCAGGCAAGTCACTCAATTTCTCTGAATCTCAGGTTCCCAAAGTCCTTAAAACAGGGTTGCCGAGGATTTGAAACAATACATATCAAGCACCTAGAAATGTACCAGCACACAGTAGGCATTCAATAACCAACAGTTATGAAATCAGATTTTTAATGTTTTTTAATGATTGCCTGAAATTAGACAATAGTTTCCTCTTGGCATAATGTCAACTAGTGGCATGTTTTTCAATTTCTTTCTAGTCTCTTTTAAAACAAGTGATTTGGAAAATGACTACCTTTCATGTCTAAGTGTAGGGTGGGCATGTGTGTGTATAAAATGTACCTGCAGTACTAAAACTGACAAAAAGACACACACAGGATGAGGACTGCACGAAACTTGAGATTTCACCTATGGCATTTATAAATATGTCAGCATGTCCTTAACCTGTTCAAAACCCTGATGAGAAACATGTTTAAAAATAAGCACAGAAGCTATGATTGACTCTTTTCAAGTCTACCCTAATTAAACTGCTAACATTTTTCTCCCATCAAATTAGCAAAGATTTTAAAAGATACTTAACATTTTAAGAGTGTGGGCAGACAGTAGAACTCCCACAATGCTCATGTTAGTGTAAATGAGTATAACCTTTAGTTTCTAAAGCAATTTGATAATGTGTATCAAGGAGTTAAAAAGGATTGACATGCTTGTTCAGCAAGGTAGGAATATATTCTAACCAAAACAGATTTATGTACAAGAGTGTTCATTACATCACAACTTAATAACAGTAAAAAAATAAAGCAGCTTAGTAATGTCCACAATAGAGGATGAAATTATGTGGTAGAGCCAGCCCATGGAATATTATGTAGCTATTGAAAACCATGTTAACAAAAAATATTTAAATAAGATGGGTTTGTTAAATGAAAGCAGCAAGGTATAAAGCGGTATTAGGCCATGAATCCAAATTTGTGTGTGCCACTGTGATTCTTCAGTGGCAATAAGAAAATAAGAGAAATGTACAATAAACAATTGGAATTATATGTAGTGATCAAAATCCATTCCACAGCTTGAAAGGACACAGTGTTAAGACTTGCTACCCACGTCTTCATTTTAGAAAGAAGTGTGGGATGAGTACACTGCTGATTCAGATCCTTTTTATGAATGGCAGGGATAGAAAAGTGGGTAATAAAACTAAAAGTGATGTCTGAAAGTGATATTCAGCCTCTTTAAACTTTCAGTTTAATGAAGCTTTTGAGTGACTTTTACACCACATACACCCATGCTCTCTGCCTAGCTAACAAGTTTTGGAAGCATGTCCAGTGATGAGAGGTCATAAAAGGGAAGGACTCTCAGCCTTCCAATATACACAATTTGGGAGCAGGAAATGAAACACAGTGAATACAAACACACACACACACAAATTCAGGTCTGTGGGTGCATATTTAGAACACAAAACACCTTCCCACCCCCTTATTCCAAGTAGTGATGCCTCAATACACCACCTGTCCACCCTCCCTTGTATTCAACAGCTATTGTCATCTGCATTCCATTACTAGTTTAAAAACTCCTGGTTTATTTCCAATGCCCACCACTACCACCACCAACCAAACAAGGACAGCAAGCGAGCCAAGATTGTTTTCCAGCTTTCTTGAACTTTCTTGCGTTTATTTTTCACATCAGTGCCTCAAATGTCTAATCTAACCCCACAGATAAGAAACAGAATAAAAAATCCTTTTGGACATCTTTACGACTCACATTACACACCCTTTCGCCCCAGAAAACAAGGAGTAACCCAAGTGCTTGTGACTCTAAATGACATCTTTCTGCTTAGTGCTCTTCTGACTTGGCCTGTGTGGTCACAGCTCTGCCTGCCTGCCTGCCTGCCTGCCAGCCTGGGCCAGGGTGCTTCCAACTGCCCCATAGTAGGGCTTCTTTCTGCAAACAGTCTGAAATCACTTGAAGCCAAAGCTCACTGAAGTTATGGTGAAAACAAGAGAAGACCAAACACACCTAAACTGCCACCTTAACAAGTCACAACTCTCAAACTGAAAGGTATCTACTTGCTTGATAGTATGCGCATCTATTTGTTGGCAGATGTCACACTGCAGAACAGTTGGGGATGTTTGGCTGCTTTCTGGTGGTCAATTTTAGGAAACACACGCTTCTTAGTTGTGAGCTCAGGTTTCAAATCAATATATGTTTTGGCGACTTAAATTTTCTTTTTCCAGGCTGGAAATGTGCTAAGCTAATAATTAACCTTAAGCATACCATCACTTCTGCTAAAAACATTTTCTGCACACAGCCCTAAATTACTTTCAGTTGGGTTAAACAAAACAGACAAGCTGTAATAAAAGGTCTCCGAGAAATGTGATCCCTTTCATTGGTCACCCAGGAGCTTTTCCTCTTAAATCTGCTGCGGGGGGGATGGGGAGAGAGGGGAAACAGGGGGGCAGGGAGGAAGGCACCCTAAATAAGATGCCACCCAGAGCACAATTATTTTCGTAGAAAGTTGCCTAAGATAACTCTTCAGGGTTTCTCAGGTTGAGTAATTCTTGCACGAGGGTAGGGAGGGACCGCTCGCGTCCAAGATTACTATCTGCAGAGGTTTCCCCTATGTTGATTTTTTTTTAAGGCGTCCTTTTAAATTATACTGCAAGGGCTCTGATTTCCACCTCTCCGGCTGCTGCTGGCGGAGTCGAGAGCAACGCGCCGGGGCTGCGGCGGCAGCCGCTCGAGCCAACTCGGGGCTCCGCGGCGGGCAGCCCACTCCCCGGCGCGTCCCACCCTCCCGCGCGCCCGCGCGCACACCCGCGCCGAGACGGCGGTCCGCGCCGCCTGCCCTGCGCCCGGCCGGGACTCACCGTTGTCCAGCCGCGCGAGCTGGGGCAGCCGGTAAGTGCTGACCAGCAGGTCGAGCGGCACGGCCACCGAGCTCCACTTCACATCCTTGAGGCTGCAGCCCAGCGAGGGCGCCGGGTCCATGTCCCCCGCCGCCGCCGCCGGCACCACCCGCGCCGTTCGCGCTCGCGGTCTGGGGCGCGCGGGAGGCGCCGGGCAGCTCCGGCCGGGGGGCGCGGCGGCCGAGGCGGCCCGGAGGGAGGGGGCCGGCGCCCGGCTCAGCTGCGGCTGCGGGGCATGGCCGGGGCGCCCCGCGCGCCCTCAAGCCGGGAGAGGACTCGGAGCAGCCCCGCGGCTGCGGGCGGCGGCGGCGGCGGCCCGGGTGGCTGCGGCGGCTCCCGCTCCGCCTCCTCCTCTGGCCCCGGGTCTGCAGCTGCGGCGGCCGCCCGCTCGCCTCCTCCTCCTCTCACCCCTCCTTCCCTCCGCCTCGAGCGTGTGAGGAGGAGCCGCGGGTCTGAGGAACGCCATAGCAGCGCTCCCAGCACCGACTAATCAACAAGGTGCGCGCAACGCCTGCGCAGCTCGCGGAGACGCCGCCCCCGGCCCGCCCCCCGCGCGGCCCCCGCCTCCCGCCGCCCCCGCCCCGCAGCCCGCGGCCCCGCGCCGCGTCGGCCTCCCAGCCCGGCCCCGGCCGCCGGCGCCCGCCGCCCGGCGCGCTCCGCAAGCTTTAGCTCTCGCTCCCCCGTCCGACCGCTCGGGGCCCTGCAGCCTCGCCGGGCGCCGCTGCGCTCCCCGGCTCCTGCCCGGCCCAGGGCCCTGCCCGGAGCCCGGGGGCGGCCGAGCGAGCCCGGGGCTCTCTCCCCGAGTCGCGGTGCGGGGCGCCGCCCCCTCCCACTCCCACCCTGGCCACACGAGAGACCAGGGGCGCTCCCCCCTCGCTGCCCAGTTGCCCAGACTTTAAGGAGCTAGGCCAGGAGGGTGCCACAGCGCGACGAGGCCGGGGAAGGCAGGCGTGCCGCACTCCCTGGCGTGTGCCCCCAACTCTGCAACTCCACAGACAGCTGGAAGTCGCCCCCACCAGTGTAAGCTGCGGCTGCAAGGCCGGATGAAAAAGGCCAAAGCACTGGGAAGCAGAAAGGTGGTGGCTGAGCGGTACCCACACAAAGAAAGGTGACCGTTCTGAAGTGCCTTCACTGTGTGAACAAGCTGCTGGAGGCGGCGGGAGATGAGGCCCCCAACAGCCACAGACGTGCACAGAGAAAGTGAAAACTGGGTTACGGGGAGCCTACTGGGTCACCTGTTTTCCATGCGCTTCCTTGCCTCCCACCACCTCGATTTTCTTCTAATCTTAAGGGTTGGGATAGTTTCCGTTTTCTAGATGTGTGTACCAAGACATTAGGTACTTTGGCAAGATTGCCGTGCTAGGATTCAGACCTGCAGTGTGCTTTGCATGATAACTTATTCTCGTTTTATCCCAATATTTAGCACGACCTGCTCACTGTGGACGGAGCTCAGAGTATAAAGGTGGATGTCAGGTTCCTGTTTCTTGAGGCACATGTCCTGACTTGTATGCTAATCTTCTTCAGGTTAACATTATGTTAAACTAGCAGCAGGTGAGTCGTTGCAGAGGTGAACGGGTTGCATATCAGCACTATTTTCAACACATAGTCAGTGCTCAGTGCAACATAAGGCAGAACAAGTATCTGCTTCGCCCACCCCAGGGGACTTGAAAACATCCCATTGCCTTTAGTGGGCTGGCTTAAAAGGTCTGTGCCAATGAATAAACCACTCCATTAACATTTGAGGAAAAACACAGATTCTTCTCCACCCCCCCCTTCCTGGTTCTCTCACTTCGAAGCATTAGTGATAATTTTCATAAAATTCATCTGCTGAAAGTTTTGACCTTTGTGTCATTCATATTCATTTTTTTTAAAAAGTCTTGAAAAAAAAATAGAAAGTATTTTAGTATATATTTTACTCAGAATCAGAGGTCCAGAAAGTTCTAAGATTTGCTCACATATAGAAGAATGTTTCAAAAACCATAAAGAGTTATGCGCTAGCTAAATTTTTTAAAAATAATCATTTCTGGAAATAAAGCTCAGACTCCAGAAATGACATAGGAAACATCTACAATTGGGCAGGGTCAGGGGTCTTTCAACCAGTAAGTAGATCCTAAATCCTTATATGGTAGATTGATTTTGTAAAAAATATCTTTCTGCTACTACTATATCCTCTTTAAAAGCTTCGTGGAATATAAGAAGTAGTTTCCTCTCATAAAAGGAGTGGTGACTTATGACCTAAAGACAAGATAAAAAGTAAAACGATTAATCAACATTTTTTAAATCAATAAAGGACTTGCATTAGATCTGCTCTTACTGCTGACTGTGCAGAAGTTTCATTTCAATCTTGAGTATTAAAGAGAAGAAACTTTAATGAGTTGCAAATTCTTAGTTAAGTTTCATCTCTCAAAGGAACTCTTACAGAAGGACTTTATTTGTAAAATGGAGAGAGTTTTGGTTAAACTGTAAAAAAAAAAAAATCAACTGAGAGGGTAATCTTTCAGTCTGGCTGAACTGTACTTCCAAACATGTGTTTTTCAAGTTTGTTGGACCAAGGCAAACCATGTATATAAAAGGTTTAACTAGGTGCAGGGACAAGACTTACAGGATTTTGCAATATATGAAAAAGGAACATCCAAGGAAAGTTTTCTGTAAGGCAAAATGTGATGCACTGGTCCGTGTTCCTTCTGAGTACCTTTATAAACTGAGATTTGTGAGAGGTAGCATATTATGGTGATTAAAAATATCAGCTTCAGAGCCAGATGGCTTGGTTTTGATTAGTAGCTCTGCTCCTATTTAGGATCTTGGGAAACTTGCTGTTTCCTCCTCTGAAAAATGAGGATAATAATAGTACTCATAGGGTTGACATGAGAATTTAATCATTTAATACATGTCAAGCATTTAGAATAGTGCCTGATACATAGTAAGTGCTATAGAAGTATTTGCTATTATTATTCAAACAACTATTGGCTTTGAAGGGGCAGAATTTAGGGAAAAAATAAGAGGAGACAAATGCAAATTATTTGATTAGACTTGGAAAATCAGAAATGATTAGCTTTTAGAAAAACAGTTACAACAGCATGGAGTAGAGGAACACTCCTCAAATGGGAAACCTAGCTGTGGGAATTCACTCCCCAAATCTAGAGTCTGTGTGGTTAACTTATTCTGCAGCGAATCAGCTTGCTACCCAGCAGAATCAGGCAATGACCATGATGGCTCTTAATATGTTGAAGAGTCTAATACTGTTGCTAAGCCCAGGGGTGAATCAGGCCTATGGAACTGCAGGACTCATGTGACGGACACTTCCCAGCTTCCTGACTTTGAGTCTCCTGTTTATACACACACAATTTGTTAATTCTCTGCATTATCAGCTTTGCAAGATAAAAATATTACATGTTGCTTTTCTTCATATCAGAATGTCCTGGGTCACATAATATGCGAGTGGTCAAGTGTGATATCAAAGTTCACAGCCCTCGTGGTTTTGTAGGTCTCTAAGTTCTTTTCCCTTTCAATTAAATTTTCCACGTGATCACCAGAGTTAGCTTGTAAGTCACTCCCTGGACAAAGCCTTCCGCAGTATCTGTATCCTCATTGTCTTTGGAATTAAGTCTAAAGCCCTTTGCATGGCATCAAAGATTCTTTCCTTCTGTCGCTGGGTCTGCCTCCCCAGCCTCACTTATACTGGCTACCTTCTGGCATCTTATGATCTGGTAGTAGCACCTTCTAATAGTTGCCCAAATGTGTTAATGTTTACCCTCGGAGGAGTTATTCTCTGAGCTTATAATGCCTTTCTTCTTTTGTTTTATTGTGAAACTCCCATTCCAGCTCCAACTTCTTGCATTCCGTGAAACGTTACGTCTCCTCCTCCAAGGAGACCCCTTTTTCTGTTGCCACTGCACCTGCAGTCCCCTTTTTAAGCTGTGCTAATTGCACTATGATTTATTATCTGTTTTTATGTTAGCTTTTCCTACTAGACAACAATTAACTGTGGCCACCTAAAGTGTATTTTATTCACCTTTGTTTCTCCAGCTGCTGTTACCATGCCTGGCACACGGAAAGTGCTCAATTAATTTTGTTGAGTAATCAATGGACTGAATCGTCTTCTTGCTCTATATTATTTTGTAGGTCACTGCATCTCTTATTTCTATGCCAAACTGTATCCAGCCTTATTAAAGATACTTTTCGTAAACAATCATGGTATGTCAGGCAGGACGTGGGCAGACACTTGTAAACAGTATATAACAACTTTCAGACTCCCTCCTTCAAAGGACTACCAAAATCAGAAAGCCACTCTGAAACCCAATGAAGTCTTCATTTGATGCTCTGAATGGGAGAAATGTAGAATGAGGGTTGACATTTCACATTTAGCATGTTTTTTAACGACTTTTCACAGACCAACCTTGACTTTCAGGGAAAGAAATAAAAATGGCAGAATTTGTGTGAAGATCACAATCTAGAAACAGAGCCACCACTCATTTGAGGGACGCCATCTCAGTGACATCATTGCAAAGTCCAGATTGCCTGACTGGTAACCAATTTGGGGAGGGGAGCGGTCAGGTCCCTACAGGTGTCTGGGTTTAAAGGAGTTAAGTGTATGATGATGGTGAGAGGGAGAAGAAGACATAAAAATGAATTTTAGTTTTTCCAAACCACAAGGCTTTTGTGTGTTAATGTCAGGGAGTCCCTCCTCCTGGGAGCCAAAACTAGAAGGGAAAGGTGTTTTTCCCACATCATTCCGGGTTTGAAGATACTCTGTTAGTGACCTATGCTCCTTCCCCAAAAGCAACAATGAAGTGTTTTATGTACTAACAATAGCTTTTTAAAAAAGTGAAACAAAATTCTGCATTTTTATAAAACTTGATAAAAAATAGTATTTCAAACTATGTACCAAAGTACAGTTATCAAAAATGCACTAACTCCCCCTGGCATCTCCAACACCTTCAGCTTTCTGTGCCTGGTGTGTTTTGACATCTCTGTTTTCTGCGAGGTTATTCCCACCCTTGGGGGTATCAACGTTTCCCTTTTCTCTTTTGTGTTCCTTCTGTCCCTTCTGTGCAGGGGCCTTTCTTGGCTTGGGCTCTGGCTTTGGAGGAGCAGGTTTAGCAGACAACCTTGTGGACCCTCTCAGTGGCTTGTCCTTTGTCTTGGTTTTATTTCCTTATCATCCCCTGCAGCCTTTCTCTTGGGCATGCTGAAGATGGCAGTGGGGTGTAGGCTCTGGGCGTGGGAATGTACGGGGGCCATTCTCACTGCTTCTTTATGCTGCTTCAATCTCTTGATTATAGCAAGAGATTCATCAGGTCTAGAAATATTCAAGATTTTTGAGATTCTGATCCCATTAACAATGTTTCCCAGATTGCTCCCCCTCCCCAATTTTTTCATTCATCTGAAAATTTGAATTTCATTGAAATCAAGATCTGTCTTCTGTCATTGAACTAGAGATTATGCTTCTAGACGAGCAGTAACAACATATATTAAAACTGTTAGCATATTTGTTATTGTTTTTTAGCTCATTTGTAGTCTTCCTTACTAGGACTTTACCCCTCAGATGGACCTTCTTTTATTTATATTATCTTCACATCTCTAGCACTTGGCATATAGGAACACATTAATATATATGTGTGTATGTGTGTGTGTATGTATATATATAGTGAATAGATATATATATGCATGTAATAAATGAATATACATAGGATATATATATGCATACATATATATAGTGAGTGAATAAAAGTACCATTAAAAAGCATATCTGTCCTGATTCACACATCCCCCCAAAAAATTAAGAAATAAAAATTTTGAAAAAGTATATATACTCATATACTTTTAGGAAGGCTCTTAAAAAATGTTCAGAAATTTACTTTGTCATCTCTCCCTCTCTTGCTTTTGACATAAAACATGCCTTTCTTAAGTAGATCACCAGATAAGACAGATTTTACAATACAATATATAGGAATATTAAGGAAAAAATATCATAAATTGCAAATTAGATTTCATGTGGGCATGTTTGCTTTCAAAACAAAACACAACAAATTTCCATTTAAAAATACATATCATGTTGTGACCTAGTACACCCACATATATATAACTGAAACAAAAATTTTATAAAATGGTATTTATTTTATATACTTATAATGTCTACTGCATCCTGATCTTTTAATCTATTCATTTATGTTTAATTTTTTTAATGCACGTCATGACCCACTAACTTTATTTTACAACTCATAATGGGTCACAACCTGCATTTTTAAAACCACCATTTAAAATAATAGTTCCTTCTGTGCATTAAGTATTTACAGTTCATCAAAACAGACAGCATTATGGTTAAAGCTGTAGGAGCTTCTAAATATCTAGAATAATCAGAAATAAAAAGGTAAATGATAAGAATTTAATTTTTTTCAATTTACCAAAATCATCTTATATGTGTATATATGTGTTGTGTATATGTATACACATGTGTGTGTATACTTTCATAGGTCATAAGTTTGGGCTTATGAAGAAGCTAGTGCTTTGTGAATGGTCCTTTTACTCCTCACTGAGCATATGACCTCAGCTTGAGAAACTGCTGGTTGTGAGAAGTGGTCCTGGGTCGGGTGTGACTTTGAAAATTATGTGCAGGGCTTCCCAAAGGAGTGGTTAAGTGAGTCTTAGGTTATCTATACAATCCTGCAGTTTTAATAAATCCTTTCTATAAATAAATTATAAATTATATTCATATAAATTATATAAATGATCATATAGCTAATCACTAATTATTAACTAATAATTAACTAAGCACTAATTATTAACTAAGCACTAATTATTCATTATATATGTTAATTATTTTTAATTATTAAAGTATTAGTTAAAGAAACAGCTTAATTGGCTGTACCATTTAAGAAGTAAATAAGCAAAGGTCTTTCCACCTAGAGGAGTCTATGGTTCATGACATAATTTAAATTTTTCTCAATGAATTTATCTTCTTAACATGACAAAGCATGGGTAGAAACCTTTCATTTAGTTATTATTGGTGCCGAAATAACAATTAATATTATTAAATATGTATTAGTGCCCCAAATCATCCCAGGATGTATGCAAGTTTGTTGTTTTGATGATTTGAAGCTTCAAAGGAGTTTTAGTGTCAGAGGCAGTTACAGATGGCTACCAGTTTTAAGTCTCTCCCTAGAAAGATAATGAGATTTTAGCTCCCTGCTGACAAATCCTCTAAAGAAAGGCCATCATACGTGTTTTCCTGGGTTGCACATTCTTAGCCCCTCTTTTGTAGTGAGCAGTGAAAAGAGAAACACAAGGAAGATTGTGGTTGTGCTGGGTGCCTCTTCTGGGCCCCTGACTACACTTGTTCAGACTAGACACATTTTTCCTCCTGACCTCTCTTACTATTCAGGTTTTTGGTCTATGAAGGCTAGAGAATGTCACATTAATTTACTTTTAATTGCTTAAGATAAAAAGAAAAAAGAATTGCTTAACATTATATGTAACTTCTGTGAACTAAAATAAAATCTTATGCCCCTCAGCCAACTGAATGGACACCCCCTTGACTGAGGAGGGAGGGCAGACATACCCTAAACCTGAGATGGTGGCCATGAGAAGTCACACTTGCCTCATCATGCCCCTCTCCCTTCTTAGAGATATCCTTTGTAACTCATTAACAGGCCTAAGGCTACACAAGACAAAGCTTAAACCACACCTGCAGGTTATTTATCAATCTGCTTAACAGATCACTTGAGTCTGAGTGTATGTCTGGTAGCTTTTCTCTGATTCACACTTCCTGAACTTAAAACATTCCAAGCCCACAAAGCTTCATTTCTTTAACCAGTTACAAATCAAAGAATCTTTAAACCCACCTACAAACTGTAATGCCCTGCTTCAAGATGTCCTGCCTTTTTGGGCCAAACCAATGTATGCCTTCCATGATTGATTTGCTCCTTTACATGTAATTCCTGTCTCCCTGAAATCTATAAAAACCAAACTGTAACACAACCACAGCGAGACCACTTGCTCAAGATTCTTGGACGTTGCTCTGTGGGCCGTGGTAACACATATTTGACTCAGAATAAACCTCTTTAAATTATTTTACAGAGTTTGAGTTCTTTTTCATTGACACTTCTCTAATAGATTTTTTACTCATTCCCAAACCCATGTCTTAAAAAGTTTGTGCCTTTCCCCTACATCAGAAGCAAATTAAAAGTTTTCTCAAAATGGTGTTTAAAATGTCTATTTTATAAAATTTTTTAAATACAGAAACATTTAATGAAGAAAAAATATGACCTATAATCCCATCACCCTGAGTTAACTATTTATCACTCTTCCTATTTGATATATATTCTACTTTTTGTGTGTATGTATGTGTATTTATTTAATTTGGGTCAATCTATAATTTTGTAGTCTACTTTTCCCATTTATCAATATATTATAAAGATTTTTCCATGTAGATGTATATTCCAAAATGTGATTTTTTAAATGAATGTTTAGTATCTCATCCTATGAATATGCTATAATTTATCTAACTCTTTATGATTTGGCATATAATTTTGATAAACTATAAACATGATTTGTTTATAATTTTTCTATTATCAATGCCTTTATGACTATTTTTATAGGTAATTATTTGGGCGTAGCCGTGATTTTTCCTCCCTAATGTAAGTTCCTGCATGAGAAATTGCTGTATTAGAAGGTATAAACATTTTTTTAAGGCTTTTGATATATACTGCCAATATACTTGACAGAAATGTGTGAATTTTCACTTCCACTGCTTGGAAACCGAAGATTCTACATTATATTTTCTTTTTACGTAATTAGGCAAAAAGGTTTTAAAAATATTTGAACAAGTATTGAGAAGTAATTAAAATTGAGTATGGTTAACAGTCTATGAGATTCTATGAATGGTCAAGAATATTTAATAATAGACCTATGAACCTGGATAAATTTTCCCTAAATTTAATAAGAATACCTGTAAGTAAAGAATAAGAAAAAATTTTGAAGATATTTGGGGAGGCCAAATTTAATAAGAAAATTACCAGACAAAATACTGGAGTACAACAAGAGGCTATCAAATGTCAAGATAAGAAACGTTTGTAATTTTTGTAATTACTTTGTTATTAGCAATAAACAAATACCTTTAAGTGTTTTTTTTATTTGTTTATTGCATCCTCAACATTAAATCTAAGTGAAAGATAAATATGCCTATCAGGAAGTAGCCAGCTTCAGTTGATCTACCCTCACAATCACACTACATTTAAATAGGCACTGGGGAATCTTGGGGAGGTGGAGGCCATTGACTTCCACTTTGCTCCAAACTATTCAAGCTAATGTTGTGTAAGATGGTACCATTAGAATGATTATGCAAACTCTCTGTAGGTTCTGTTGGAAATTCTTTTTCCCCTCCCCCACCCTCTCTCTGTTAGAAATTCTGACTCTATATTCATGAACAGTATCTCTGCTTTCTAATCAAACTCTCATCCAAATTCTATCTTAAAATAGAAATTTATCTAACACTGTTTTTATATCTTGAATGATTAAAATACCTTACCTTTATTTTTTCACTACTTCATCTGTAGAGACAACTTAAAGTCATACCTACTATTTTCCAAGTATTTTATGATTATATTACCACATAGAGTTACTCTTGAACTTGGTACCATCAGCCTTTTCCAAAGACTTAAGTCATTTGTCACATTTTTTGAGTTGATATAAATGAGAGCGAATCCACTAAAAAAAAAAGAAAGCAAAGATATAATTAGTATAAAATTTTGCCTTTTACTTTTTATACTCTAGTAATTATAAGTGCTTTGTATTTACCATTTAATAAGAGACTAAATATACCAACTTGAAAATGTTGATTGTGTTCAAACTTATCTGTAACATTTCTAACTTGTCAGGAGTTTTATAAAAGAAAAAGAAAATATTTGTAATAATAATTGAAACACCTTCTAAATCTATTCCATTGTTATGTTTTTCATAGTAACTAATGCCCTTTCAAAAGAGAAACAATATGTCCATTTTTCCTTTCATTAAGTTTTTAAATGTACTTTGGTAAAATTATTACATAAATGTCCATAGTTCATCACCCACGTTTCATTTATTCATCCACTCATTCAGTAAATATTTATTTATTTTTTTATTTATTTTTTTTTTTTTGAGACAGAGTCTCACTTTGTTGCCCAGGCTAGAGTGAGTGCCGTGGCATCAGCCTATTTCACAGCAACCTCAAACTCCTGGGCTCGAGTGATCCTTCTGCCTCAGGCTCCCGGGTAGCTGGGACTACAGGCATGTGCCACCATGCCCGGCTAATTTTTTATATATATATCAGTTGGCCAATTAATTTCTTTCTATTTATAGTAGAGACCGGGTCTCGCTCTTGCTCAGGCTGGTTTTGAACTCCTGACCTTGAGCAATTCGCCCGCCTCGGCCTCCCAAGAGCTAGGATTACAGGCGTGAGCCACAGCACCCGGCCAGTAAATATTTATTGAATACTGGTGTGCTAAGCACAATAGAGATAAAAAGATGAGTTCTTGGAAGAGCCAGAAACACAGTAAATAATTGTAATTACAATCCAATGTGGTAAGGGTTAGAGATACGTAATGGTATTTTGGGACTACAAGGGAGCCTCTTACTTGGCAAGAACTTAGAGGAGAACAACATGGACTCCTTTGAGGAGATGACCAAAAAGAGAAGCAGCCTATAGAACAAGTTTGCCAAGTCAAGACAAAGCATGGGGAGAGGACTAGGAAGGGAACACTAGGTGAAAGGAACAATGTGAGAAGTAGCATTGAGGCAAGAAGCAACACATTATATAAGAGGCACTATAATTAATTTGGTTTTGCTCTATCTCGAGACATGAGGTAGGGAGGGGCTGAGATGAGTCTGAGAAGTTAGGATTCAGATCATGGAGAGATTTGTCTGTCCTATGAAGGAACCTGGGCTTTATCTTACTGAATTTGTAACAGATGATCTATGTTTGTGAGGGAAGCTCCTGGGTGATCTTCAACAGAGAATTAACAAGATCTGTTTTGAATTTTGGAAAGCATATACAAGATAGATTTGAAGAGGTTAAGACTAAAGAGAGAGAGGACAGGTAGGATGCAGAAGAAGCTGGTGACACATGATCAAGGGTTTAACCAGGACAGTATAAGACTGTAGGTAGAAATAAGGGGACACATATTATATTAGGTATTTATTAAGGAGGAAAAATCCTCCAAACTTGTTTATTAATTCACTTCATGGGGGCGAAACAATTCTCCAAAAATGACCATGAATCCATTGGACAACAAGCAGATCTAACTGTGAGGAATGTAATATGAGTAGGCATATAATTAGTACATAGGGACAATTACGAGGAACCAATAGGAAATCTGAAACAAGAACAATAATTGAACTATCAAGTCAACTCGTGATGAATCAGAATAGAGATAAAGCAAAGTCAACCTGAAGGGACAGACAGGACAGCTCTCAGGTCAGAGCAGGTTTTACTGACAGTCTCAACACTTAGCAGACTGTAGCAGCATAGTTTATCTCAGGCTGGTACTAATAAGCTGGCTCTCTTTGTTCTGATGACATCCCTGCCTAGCAGTGCAAATTCCTTGTGGATCTCTTGCTTATGGCCCTGGGAATGATTATTCCATTAACAGTTAGGAGGAGGAAGAAACTAGTGAGTACGTCAGGGCAAGAGGGAAAATTGGTTCAACTTGAACATGTTAAATTTGAGTCTCTTATAAAATATGTGAAGTAGACAATTAGAAATAAGGATCTGGAGCTTGGAAAGAAATTAGGGACAGAGATGCATATTTGGTAGCAGAAGTCACAGGAATGGATACGATTTCCCTAGAAAGGACATAAATTGCAAAGAGAAGTGGGGCAAATGGTAGAATCTTGGGGAATACCAACATTTAAGGATCACAGAGGAGAACGCAGTAGAAGATACTGAGAAAGAATAGTCAGAGAAATAGGGAATAAAATTATAATTTTTATGTTTTCCTTTTCCCATAAAAGTTCCTTCTCTACACCTTGAAAATTCTCCAAGGCTCATCTTTAGCTGCCTACATGAAACTGTCTCTTGGTCAGAATCAATTTTGTCCTTCTCTAAAGTATTTTGGGTGACTATTACCACAATTATAACATATTGTGGTTATCATGGTTATCTCTGTGCCTTTCTTAACCTCCCTACTAAATAATTTTTCTCAATGGCACTATCAAGAACTGTGAAGGTCTGAGATATCATGGACCTGGAAGCTAACCTGCCACACTTTTATGGGTGCTGACAGAAGACAAGAAACTCCTGGATCAAAGACGAAGGATTGGTTACTCTTGGCACGGCAGGTCACATGAACTTCACGTTCACATCAATCCCTTTTGTCCCCAAAGTCCCAGGTGTGAGTCAAAGTGGCCCAGGTAGATGCTGCATACACAGTGGGCTTGCATTACAACTAAGAACCCCCAAGATTAGGGAACCAAATCTTTTATCAAGCAAATCGGACCCACTTATTCCTCCAGAAGTAGATATTATCTTTATTAAGCTAGACAGTATAGAAACTATTCTTTCTCCAAAGGGAGACATTACTTCTACCTTTTAGGGCTGTTTAATATACAAACAGCCCTGGAAAAGATGATCCGGAACAAAAGCTGTCAATGCCTCTGCTCACAAGATGTTCAGAAAAACTTAAGATGCATGGAGCTTGTCTCACAATAGACATACCTAATGTCCTATACATTTTTATGTACCCCTGCATCTCCCAGGTTAGTGCCTTGCATATCAGAGTTGCTAATGTATAGTTGTTGGAATAATGATTTAGAAATAACATCAACATCAGAGATAGTTTAGAAGATGTTTCCCTAGACTTATTTACAGTAGGCAGTATGAATGCTGCTTTGAACTTCTGGTACATGCTATTTAGAAAAATGGTTCAGTCATAAACTATAACACTTGAGAATAACAATGTGTATTAAACCCTTTTGCTTCCTATAGTCTAAAACATAGCCTAGAACATAATTAGTCAATAAAGATTTGTTAAATAAACTGGAATGTGTGGAGGATCACAGAGGTGTGAATGATGCAGAATTAATGAAGTAAATTTTTTTCTCTTCTTTGACACTTCTAATCCTCTTTGGTAACAGTTTTTATATCCTCAAAAACATCTGAAGAAAGGACAATAAAAATATTCCTGGTAAATGCTAGGAACTTGGTGGATTACTCCTATAGAAAGCACTTTTTTTTTTTTTAACATCAAGGGCGGGTTGGATGTCAAGGATATGATGAAATGGGCTTTCTCATACTTTGTTGGTAGAAATGTGAATTGGTATATATGCATTTGACTATTTTCAATGAGGCTTTAAATGCCTATGCAGCAATTCAGTTTTGGAGAAACTGCCTTAAATAAATTAACCTAACCTATGAAAAGAAGTTTTATGCACATATATGTTAAACCGAGAAATGTATTTGTAATAGTATAAAATTTTAAGATTCCTATTGAACTTAAAGAATTCTACCATGAAGTGGTAAATCACTGCATTGACCATTATTGCCAAGTTTTTTCCTAATATTATCACTATACCTAGATAATTTAAATGTTGGTGCTATGTGTCTTTCCAGAGTCTCTTCTATTTCATTTAGTTTAGATTATATGATTTATACCTGTCTATAAGGAAAGATAATAAAGTTTTCAATTGCTTCTCATTTTTATTTGAGGATTGATCTTTTAGTACAATGATACTCAGCTAGAAGAAAGGAATAAAACTTTCTGGGGGAATGCATATTTAATTTCATAATATTTTACATTTCTAATTGTGAGGGAAGGTATTAATTTCAAAATTGTTTCAGGGTCTAGAAAGTTGCTCTTTAAATTTGATTTTAGTATAGAATCATCTGATACTATTTGTACTTACAAATAATAATTACTCAAACATGTTGAGAGAGTCCAATGGTATCCTATCAATTTATGTCCTGTTACTTTGCTCCATAAAAGTCAGTAGATCTGATCAAATCAGGAAGTGGAAGGCAGATGACAAGAATACTTAACTTGTATTAAATACTTAAGTATTTAAGGCTTATTTCGTGTAAAAATATAACATCTGAAATCCACTTGGTGCCTTTAGAATTTTGTTAAATTAAGTATTGCCACTGGGTTTGTGCAATGTCAAAAACAAATCCCACATCTGGAGGAAAGATGACAGCAATTAAATAAAGCATTTGACCTTTTCATATTAGTCATAATTCCATCCAGAAAAAGAGTTAATAAAGTTCTTTTTATTAGTAAATCTCTCTGATGCTGAGATATACATTAGCATATTTAATTACTTTTATTTGAAATAAACACTCTTGGGTCTCATTGATATGTGAGATGTAGTGCCTTTAGTATTTCAGGGAAAATCCTGAAACCCTTCAGTAAGCAGTTTATATCACCTTTCTTGGGATTAAGGAAACACATAGAATAATACAGCTGGCCAAATGGGATTTTCTGTTTTCTTTGCATTCATATGGTCAAAGTATAAAACTAGACATTGACAAAGGAAATAAGGTTTCTATCTTCTGGGGTGAATCTATCTCAGGCTCCCCAGGAACTATAAATGAGAAAATCCTACTACTTTTCTGACTAAAGTGACGGAAAGGAGAAAAGACAAGGTAGGAGCTGAGAGAAAAACCTGAAAAATGGGAAAATGGAAAGGGAAGGTCAAGTTGGAACAAAGGAGGTGGAGAGCTATGGGGTGCCTGAAGAAAAAGATTATTGGAAAAGACTACGCTATGGGAATGGGAAAGAATTGTCTTACTGGTGGTTACCAGGACAGTAAAGGATAAGAAGAAAACTTCAATAGAAAACAATGAGGGAGCAGGGTTTGCGAAAGAAGGGAAAGAAGGAAGAGAAATCATAAGATAAAAGCCAATTGTGCCAATAAGTTTGATTTTCTTTTCAGGATCTGAAAGTAGATACAGGAATGCAAAATTTTTCTGTCCTGAGAAATTCATTATTGGTTTCTGAGACTCCCAGCCAAATTTATTTTGATCATCTGTAATATATACATTAGCAGGAATATTGCTTCAAACATATATAGATGCTAATTTAAACTGACAAATATTCCATTTTAATTACCCAAGTACACACATTTCACATTTTCCTCTTGGTATCAAATGGAAACTTTTATTGGTCCAACAACGTGGGCTACATTATACACTATCTGACAATATGAAGAAAGATGGGATTAGCATTTTGTTATGAAACATTAAGAGTTTACCAGATAACTGTAAGAATCATTTTAAAAATTATGAGTTATGAATTTATTAGTTTTTGCTTTGAGAGAACCAATTTTTGGTTTGGTTGATCTACTTTTTCTTTATTTTCTATTTTATTCATTTCTGATACATTTTTTTACCTTTCACTCTCTTCGGGTTTACTCTGTTGTTCTTTAACTTCAAAGTTGAATTCTTGTTTATTTTCAATCCTCCTCCTTCTCTTCCTCCTTGTCCTCCTCTTTTTAAAAATGGATATGTATATATATATACTCCAAATTTCTCTCTAAGATCTACTTTGGCTTCATGCCACATGTTCTGATATAATAAAATATTTTGATATAACCTAATTATCATTTTGTTCTAAATATTTTGCAATTTCTATTACGAGTCCCTCTTTAACTGATGAGATATTAGGAACATATTAAAACTTTCTAAGCATCTTAATCTTTTCCAATTATAGTTGACCATTGAACAATGTGGGGGTTAGGAGAACCAATCCCCTGCAGCCAAAAATCTGCCTATAACTTTTGACTCCCCTGAAACTTAACTAGTAATAGCCTATTGTTGATCAGAAGGCCTCACTGATAACATAAACAGTTGACTAACATGTACATTGTATATGTATTGTATACTATATTATTACAATAAAGTAAGCTACAGAAAGGAAATGCTATTAAGAAAATCAAAAGAAAATATGTTTACTACTCATTAAGTAGAAATGGATCATCGTAAAGGTCTTTATCTTTGTTGTCTTCATGTTGTGGAGGCTGAGGAGGAGGAAGAAGAAGGGTTTGTCTTGTTTCAGGGGAGGCAGAGGCAGAAGAAAATCTGCATATAAGGTGTTCCATGCAGTTCAAACCCATGAAGGTCAACTGTATTGATTTCTAACTATTGCTTTGTAGTTAAGAAATAGATTAAGTAGATAATTCTTTAAAATTTATTGGACTTCTTTTGTGACTAATTTGTGATCAATATATGTTAATATTTTATGTATACTTGAAAGTGTATATATTTTTTTTGTTCAGTGCAGGGTATTATACCCATCCATTCATAGAAGCTTATTAATTTTACTGTTGAAGTATTCTCTATCCTACTCACTTGTTTTCATAGGCTGGCTTGATATGTCTGTTTCTGATAAAGATTTGTTAAAACTGCCTCCTATGATTTGGATTTGTCATTTTCTACTTGTAACTGCCTTGTTTTTTGTTTTGTTTTGTTATTAGGCTCATAAAAGTTTATGATTGTCGTGTCTATTGGGTGATTTGTTCCTTTTACTATTATGTTACCTGTCTTTATTTGCCTTACATATTGATATCCTATACCAGCCTTCTTTTGGGTGGTGCTTGAATAATATACCCTTTCCATTATTTTTCTTTATATATTTGTATGCCATTGTGTTTTGGGAGTAACTCTTAAAAACAATGTATGGCTGGATTTTCAAAAAATACCATCTGGTCTGAGAAACAGGAGTGCTGTTTTGTTGTAGAAGAACACCGGATCTGGTTAAGCCATTCTAATTTATCTATTGCCTTAATCTCCTTTGTCTGTTTCTTATAAAATTTCTTAGTGAGAAATACAAGATGTCTCTGTCCAACAGTTTCAAGCAAACAGAGACTTAAGTTTAAACAGTAGCATGTCAAGATGCCCAAAGCAGACAATAAATCCAAGACTTAATTTGGTTTTCTTTTGTGCCTGCAGAAATTAGGAGAGAAATGATTCTGCAGGTACACTTAAAGAACAATTTAATAAATTCTGTGTTGCTTTCTATTATTTTCCCCTTAGGTTTTCATAGAAGACAAATCTTGGGAAGGAATTTTACCATAATCTATGCAGTTAAATGTTTCATACCCTCACTGAACTGTAAACTCTTCAAAGGCAGATGTGTCTTGTTCATGTTTGTATATAGTGCATACAATTGAAGCTCAGAAATTGACTTGAACTGAAATTTTAATTTTGTTGAGGACGGAAGGAAAAAAATGGAAATTTACAAAGCGATTTTTTTTTTCTGTATGACAGAAATTATTGTGAGAGAATGGCAATGGTGCTAGAATTTCTGTTGTACTTTATTACTGATCTAAGTTATGGCCTCAATGACCATTTTTTACAATAATGTCCAAGTATACTACTAATCTATTTCAAAAGAATAAGTGGTAGAAAATTTCAGAATAAAAATACAAAGTATCTCCCTGTATAAATCACTATACTGTAAGCTCTTTGAAGGAAGTATCATGTCTTTGCCCTACTAGGTTGTTACCGTGCCTGGCACATAGTAGGCTTTCAAATAATGTTTGAATGAATGGATGGATGTCATGCAGGTCTCTACTACATAACCTTACCTGCATTGAAAACTTTCCAAATTCATATTTCATTCATTTTTTTCCCTTTACATTCAAATAAATACAGGTTGAAACTCTTCCATTTCTGCAAAAGATTTCTGGCATCCCAAATAAAGAATTAACCTTCCCCTTCTTAGTTTTTCCACTTTATTCATTCTGTTAAGTAGCACTTTTATATCACATTGCAGATACCTGTGTACACATCTGTTTCCATTCTAGCTTATGGGGGATTGTGTTTTAATAACTTTTAAAATCTGTTTGCAGTCTCAAAGACTCAGCAAATCTTTCTTGAATTGGATTTTTAAAAACAAAAAATTCAGTGCCAATATTTGTTGAGCATCTACTGTGTTTTAGACCCTTTGCAAGAACATTTAAAGAAGTTTTCTCTTTGGTTCTCATAATAATCTCGTGAAGTACCTATTATTAATCCCTTTTAACCCTTTGCACTCGGATGTCGAGTGTGACTTGACAAGGTTAGCAAAAATTATAGAGATTAAAATTACTCTTTGAATGTATCAACAATTTGAAATATAAAAAAATCCAAATAAATAAGTTTGTATGAAAAGAAACTCCAGTTTTTTATTCTGCTGCCACGCTTTGTAAAATCTGGGGTATTTAAAAAATTAAATCCTGAGTAGAATAAAGGAATCGAGAAAAAAGCAAGCGAGTGAAAAGGGTTAATATGTGAGAAAAATATGGTAAGAGATCTTAGGCTAGTCATCCTAAGCCAAGTATAAGTGAAGAAGGTGGGACTAGTCACATGTTCTCTTTACCTAATCACGCTGGTCCCCGTTGACTCCCAGAACCAAAGTAAGCTGAAGAAGACTATGCATGTTTCATAGTCTTCATCCATCAATAGCCTCTGAAAGCATATCACATAGAAAATAGGATAGTACTTATTTGCCACTGGATTCTTTTTTTTAGGTTCATAGTATTTACCTCAGAATGTCCAACATTGTTTTTACTTGAGACATGTTCACCTCTAGGAATGAGTATTCTTCCTAGGATCCAATACCTACAAAGCAGGGGTGTGCCTATTTATACTAAATCATTATCAAATCTTGCCCAGAGCATTTATTTTTATTATTATTATTATTATTTTTAAATAGAGACGGGGTCTCGTTCTTACTCAGGCTAGTCTCGAACTTTTTAAACAGGGGGGGCCAGTTCACTGTCCCTTGGACCATTGGAGAGTACACACTGTGGGCCTCGGACCAGTCGGCTGGTAAGCAGGACAGGCAGTGGTGACAAAAACACCCAGCGGGCCGGATAAATATCCTAGGCAGGTGGCATGTGGCCCATGGGCTGTAGTTTGAGGATGCCTGACTCAAACAATCCGCCCGCCTCGGCCTCCCAGAGTGCCAGGATTACAGGCGTGAGCCACTGCGCCCTGGGCCCAGAGCATTTTTTGTTGTAGTACTGGGCTATAAATCTACTCTTTAGATGCTTATAATCTATAAAAAATGTTAAGGCAAATTTAAGGCTGATAATAAATATTAGTGTACATGATGATGATAATGAACATTATTTATAGTTTTTTGCTTTGCATCTCATATACATTTGCACTTAAATGTTTGTTCTAATTCTTTACTAGCTAAATACCTTGGATGGGTTACTTAATTTCCCCAGGCCACAGTTTATTCAGTTGTAAAACAGGGATAAAGATACCTTCCTTGTGAGTTAAATAATATCATGCCTGTCTTATAAATGGTAGTCATTATTGGTATTATTACTCCCAGAAACGTATGTTTTCAAAAAACCATGATTAAGTTAGATTTGTCTATATGGGGTTAAATGGCTCTAGCTAATACCTCTTTATTTAAGGCACCTATTGTTCTTGGGGCTACTCCCAAACCAATACAGAGACAAAGGATGGTGAAGTTCCCCAGGCACAGGTTAATGCCCCAGAGATTAAAGAGAACACGAATGTCATTTCCTTCTATTCCTGTGCAGCACTTTATAGAGGCATTAGAGTAGGATGTGAGATAAATTTTATACAGATATTGTACATTAAAAATACATGGTATTACACCCCATCTAGAATTACAGCATCAATTATGGTCTTTGCCTGTCAGTCACTATTCTATAAACCAAACTGAGCTTGTAATGAAGTCTATACATGGTATTCTCCCTGTAAACAACCTCAGAAGTATTGTGATGATCTATTAGAGGTTTTCTGCATCCTTCCCTTTTCCCCCTTCTGATCCTTTTAGGCTCTTATGAGCAAACCGTTGATCATAACTAAAAGCAGCTAAGTGCTTTCTTTCTCTGTGCTTCGCAGTTTCGCTAGAAGTCAACAGAGAATAATGTAGCCCTTAATACAGCCTGAGACCAAATTTAGTAAGTGGAGGAAAGAGCATGATGTCAAGTTAAGGAAACATGGCCTTTCACGAAGACTAATGAAGACAAACATTTTCAAGGTAACCTTTAAGCCACATGGCTGTAAATGTTTTCCTTTACAAATCTCCTTTACAAATTACTTCTGAACTTTCAGTCCTGTAGGAAAAAGTGCTGAGAGAAATGAAATGAGCCAGTTGCTTAAATGACAGGAAGAGAAAATTTTAAGTTATACATACTAGGTAAGATGATAGAAAAGTTCCTCTAAATCCTAGAATAAAAATAAGAGTAAATTATGAGTTATCCCTCCTCTCTGTTCACCGCAGAAGAGTGATCCCTTCAGTAGAGAGGCCCCTATCTTTTGTGGGTTCCCTGTTAAATAGGGGATGCTTGGGCACTTTGCTTGCTTTTTATCTTGATGATCATTCACTTTGACATCACAGTCACCATATGAAGGTTGGGGTAAGTTCTAAATAGACATAATAGTTCTCTCCTTGCATCATAGTCAACTATTTTTCCTCTTGTCACCTAACAAACTAGTATTGCTCATTCTACTCTAGTTTAATTTTGGGGCACAGAATTACACAACTAGGAACCCGAAAATTTCACACCACTGTTGATATTTTTGAAGGAAATGTTATGTAATTAATTTGTTTTATCAATAATATCTATTAAGAAAAGAACAATTATAGTAGTAAGTCTTCAGTGGATGAATTGGTTTTACTCTCAAAAATATTTGTAAGTTGCTCTTATAGAACTAGCATTTTCCCATACAAACAATATGTGGTTAAGATCCTTAGCCCACAATATATCCAATGGATATGTAACCTGCTTATCCTGGGGCTCATCAGATTTTGGGTACAAATTATGATTTAGTCAGACAAATTACATTTAGTCTGACAACTCCTATATTTGTTCTTGCCCTTACCTGCTCAGACAGGATATTTAGGTTCTCAAAAATTATTTCTGGATATCCTCAAGGGAGTTTTCAAATGTGCCCATGAGATGGTATTGCTCTTTCCATTCTGTTGATGCATACCATGGGATAAATCAAATAAGTCTCCTGGCTTATTTTAATTACTTGAATTTTTGGCATGGGAGAAAGGAACTACGGAAGTAACCTGAAAGAGGTTAAATAAAAACCCTGTTGTCTTGATTTTTATAGGAAGTATACATAGGACCTTAATGATACATATTTTTTAATTCTTTCCCCCGAAAAGGCTGAGAAATGATGATGATGCAGTAGCAATCAGCATCCTTAGCACTCAGCTTGTATCTCAAAACACCATTTCCCTTGAGAAGGAACCATATCTCCTGAAGAAGTGGCTGATTACAAATTGGGGCAAGAAATCTGTAATATAAGCCCGGAACATCTTATTATATCTGGAAGCAAGGAAGCAATTCAAGACTAATAGAGATGTGTCAAAAGGACTCAGGAGCCAACCTAGTAGGTTCTCACTGGCCAGTTTGAGCTTCAGTGTTTGAATTGGATTGAAATTCATTAAACAAATTCATGAATAAACTCATTGGTCACCATTGGAATGTACTAGGAAACCAATTTAGTATTTTTAAAATTGGTAAATAAAGAGAAAAATTCAGCATTATCCTGCTTATTTTTAAATGTAAATTGTACCTCAGAGTAACCAGATAGTTGATAAGGTAAAATATCCTTTCATAGAAGTATTCCCAATTAGTCAATGAATGAAGACTTATTAATACCACTGTTATGCAACCTCTACTGAGTTAATGGATCTGGGTGATGATCACAAATGCCTGCTAGCGTCACATAAAAGAGACAGCCAGCTATTATGTGCTTCCTGATGGAAGTAACCAATATCATCTATGAAATAGGAGAGGTAAGAGAAGTGATCCTGAAACTGATCAGGACTCTAGATCTAACTACCAATTTACAGGAAGTACAGAAGAAAGAATATGCTTAATGACACAACTGTGATGCAGTAAGTCAATCTACACAATGGGACCTGGTTTCTTAAATAAGAAATTGAAGGAAAATTTTAAGGAAGTTTTCCAGGGTGGGGGCAAGAGTTGGAGAGGGAAACCTAAAGATTAAAAGAGACTCAAAGATGAACCACACAATGACTATGTATGAACTTAATTTTGGTCCTGATTTAACTAAACTTTTGAAATAAAATTGTGAGATAATTGAAGAGAGTATGACATTAACTTGTTAGTTTTGATGTTAAATAATTGTTAATTTGTAGTTGTGCTAATATATTGTGGTTGTGTTTTAAGAGAGTCCTTAGCTCTTAAGAGATGTATAAGAAGAGTTTTATAAATGAAATGAAATGATGTCTGTGACTTGCTTTTAAATAATTCAGGGCTGGAGGGAGGTAGAAGTTGTGAGTATAAGTGAAACAAGATTGCTTGACTGCAGGAGGCAGAGCAAGATGGCAGACGAGAAACACTGCCAGACAGAGTGTCTGCACAAAAGGCATATTCTAGGAGAAATTAGAAGAAAAAGCAAGCAGACGAGCATACATCGGAGGAGTGTCAGAAGGAGGGGTACGTGAGACCATGGGAGACTCCACAGGAGGAGGTTGCAGAGGAGAACTGGAAGCAGAGACCTCCCAAGTAGCTTGCATACCAGTGGCAAGGGTAGGTGGAGCGGTTAACTTTTCCCTCCCTTGCATCTCGTACTGCTTGGTGGGCTCCCCAGTGATTGGAGAGACCTTTGAACACTAGCCCAGAGACAGCCACTGCCAGTGAGCGGTATGCCTGTAGTGGACATGGCACCAGGCTCCCAACTCCCTCGGGGCACCTCCATGTGCAAAGACTCCAACCGTGACAGGTGCCATATTGCCTCATTCTCCCCTCCCCAGTCCCTATCCACTGGTGCCGAGAGAAACAATATAGCCACCAGCCAGAGGCACCTCCAGGGAACAGGACCTTCCTTTCTGGGGCCCTACAGCTGACTGAGGGGAACTCAGATGGTGAGCTCCCTACCCACCAGCCCTCCTAGGTGCTGCTGGCTCGGTGATCCCAGGAGAACGTGGCAGACCCTGAGGCTGAGAGACATGAACCCAGCTTGGGCTCCTCATGGGTGAATTAGGACTGGCACTCCTCTCCCTGGTGAGGTTAGAGATTGAACTCTGGGACCTAGAGGTCAGACCTGCAGACCAGATCACATGCACCCAGGTCTCGCATTGCCTGGGGCACAGAGGGGATATACGTGAACAGCCTACTGAGGTGTGTGTGCCTTCAGGGGGAGATCAGATACCTTGAGGGCAACCCTCCTCCCAAAGGGGGGCCATGTGCCCAGCCCAGGCAGCGATCCTGTGCAGGGAACCTCCCAGCCGGCATCACAGCCAGGGGAGGCCCGGTGGCGTGAGGTCTGGCCTCCTGGTAGAGGCCCAGGAGTAGCCTCAGAGGCCTCAGAGTTGGGGAGGGTGGAAAGAAGCAGAAGCCTGCTCCAACTGTGGGTCTCTCAGATGGCCCGACCCCCGCATGCAGACCCCCATTCCAGCCCTTCCTTGACAGCTTTTCTTTGGAAGCAGAGAACAGAACTTTGACCCCTGCTAACAGCATTGGTGGTGCCTGAGGGAAGACTTACACAACCCAGCTCCACCTGGACTCACTCCCAGACCAGCCTTCACTGAGGGGGAAAAAAAGGACACACCTGGAAGTCCCAGGGCCCCACCCACCACCTGAGGCACTAGAGTGCCTCTCCAGAGGAACAAGAACTGGATACAAGACCCAAAAGCAACAGTGTAGCCTGTTCCTCTGAGCAAGCGCCACCTACTGATGGGAAGCACATTCTGCACACCCTTTTTATGGCACTTACTGACTCATCATACAGGGTGTGGTCAAGTCTCACCCACAAATACCACCTACTGGCTCAGAGACTAAACAGGGTGTGTCACTACCCAAGCAAAAACCTAAAGGCAAAACGCAACAACTGATCCACATGGGAAGAAATCAGCAAAGAAACTCCAGAAATATGAAGAACCAAACGGAAACCACACCCCCAAAGAGGAGCACCAGCCCCTTAGAAATGGACACCAACCAAAATCAGGCAACCAAAATGACAGAAGAGGAATTTCGAATGTGGATTGAAAGAAAATTCAATGACCTACAAGAACAACTGGATAACCAGCACAAAGAAACCACAAAAAGCCTCCAGAACCTGGAACAAAAATTCACTAAAGAAATTGAAACAGTTTAACCGAAACTGCTGGAAATGAAGAATCAATTCAGGGAACTACAAAACACAGCGGAAAACCTCAAGAACAGGGTAGATCAAACAGAAGAAAGAATCTCAGAGATTAAAGATAACACTTTCCAATTAAATAAATCAGTCACAGAGAGAGATAGAGCAGAGAAACAAGAGAAAAGAGCAAAGCCTACAAGAGATGTGGGATTTTGTGAAGAAACCTAATGTGAGGGTCATAGGTTTACCAGAAGGGAAAAAGAAAACACTCAAGGGTTGGACAAGCTATTTGAAGATATAATACAGGAAAATTTCTGAGGCCTTGCTAAAAATCTCCAGATACAAGTTCAAGAAGCTCACAGGACCCCTGGGAAATTCAACGCAAACAGGAAGACGTCACAACATGCAGCTATCAGACTGACCAAAATATCAACTAAAGAGGCCCTTCTAAGAGCTGTAAGACAAAAGAAGCAAGTAACATACAAAGGAAAGTCAATCCAAATAACACCAGACTCCTCTACTGAGACTTTACAAGGAAGGAGAGACTGGGGCCCCATTCTCACTCTTCTGAAACAGAACAATAGACAGCCTAGAATCTTATTCCCTGCAAAACTAAGTTTTGTATATGAAGGAGAATTCAAGACATTCTCAGATAAGCCAAGACTGAGGGAATTCACCAAGACAAGGCCAGCCCTTCAGGAATTACTCAAAACAGTGTTACTCATGGATCAGCACAACAAACACAAATGTAAATCTACTCAAAGCTAAAGATCAAAGCCCAGATACCACAATGCCCCAAGAGAGAAAACAAAGCAACAAAGTTCAACTCAACATAATGAACAGAAATCTGCCCCACCTATCACTTATTACAATAAATGTGAATGGCTTGAACTCCCCACTCAAGACACATAGGCTGGCCAAATGGATAAAAAAAAACACAACCCAATTATCTGCTGCCTTCAGGAAACACATCTAACCTGCAAGGATGCAGTTAGACTAAAGGTAAAGGGGTGGAGAACAATATTTCAAGCAAACAGATGCCAAATGAAAACTGGCACGGCAGTGTTGATTACAGATAATTTAGTTTTTAAATCAACAAAAGTAATAAAGACAAAGAAGGTCACTATATAATGGTGAAGGGTACAGTTCAACAAGAAGACATAACAATTCTAAATATATATGCACCCAAACTAAGTGCATCCAGATTCATAAATCAAACTCTACTGGATCGAAACAAATTGATAAACAACAACACCATAATAGTTGGAGACTGTAACACCCCACTCACAGCACAGGACAGATCCTCGAAACAGAAAATCAACAAAGAAATAATGGACTTAAACAGAACCCTAGAATAAATGGGCCTGACTGACATTTACAGGACATTTTACCCCCAAACCACTGAATAAACATTCTTCTCATCAACTCATGGGTCATTCTCTAAGATTGACCATATCCTAGGACACAAAGCATGTCTCAAACAATTTTAAAAAATATAATTTATACCATGTATCTTTTCAGACCACAATGGAATAAATGTAGAAATCAATCCTAACAGGAGTTCTTATTTCTACACAAAGTCATGGAAACTAAACAACCTTCTGCTCAATGCATAAACAAGGAAATCAAGATGGAAATCAAATTATTCTTTGAACTAAATGATAAAGGTAACACAAGTTACCAAAACCTGTGGGACACAGCTAAAGCAATCCTGAGAGGAAAGTTTATTTCCATAAATGCCTATATCCAAAAGTCGAAAAGATTACAAATAGACAACCTAATGAATCATCTCAAAGAGCTGGAAAAAGAAGAACAGACCAACCCCAAACGCAGCAGAAGAAGTGAAATCATTAAGATCAAATCAGAACTAAATGAAATTGACAACAGGGAAACTATATGGAAGATTAATAAAACAAAAAGTTAGTTCTTTGAAAAAATAAACAAAATCGACACACCATTGGCTAGACTAACCAAAGCGGAAAAGAAAAATCTCTAATAAGCTCTATCAGGAACAATAAAGGAGAAATTACAACCGATGCCACGGATATACAAGATATAATTTATGAATACTGCAAAAACCTCTATACAAACTGGAAAATGTGGAGGAAATGGACAATTTCTTAGAAACACACAGCCTCCCTAGGCTCAATCAAGAAGAAATAGAATTCCTGAATATACCAATATCAAGTACTGAAATTGAAACAGCAATAACAAACATTCCTACAAAGAAAAGTCCTGGACCCGATGTTTCACACCCGAATTTTAGCACACCTACAAAGAAGAACTGGTGCCTATCCTGCAGAAATTATTCCACAACATGGAGAAGGATGGACTCCTCCCCAACACATTTTATGAAGCAAATATAATCCTGATACTAAAACCAGGAAAGGATGCAACAAAAAAAGAAAACTACAGACCAATATCCCTTTTGAATATAAATGCAAAAATTCTCAACAAAATCCTAGTCAATTGAATCTAGGTGCTTGTCAAGAAAATAATCCATCACAACCAAGAGGCTTCATCCCAGGGATGCAGGGATGTTTCAACATATGTAAAACTATAAATATAATATAGATTTATATGGTGAATATAAATTTATAAATATAAATTCACCATATAAACAGAAGCAAAAACAAAGACCATATAATCCTCTCAATAGACACAGAAAAAGCATTTGACAAAATTCAACACCCTTTTATGATAAGAACGCTCAACAAAATAGGCATAGATGGGGCTTACCTAAAAATGATACAAGCCATATATGACAAACCCACAGCCAATATCATACTGAATGGGGAAAAATTGAAAGCATTCCCACTTAGAACTGGAAAAAGACAAGGTTGCCCACTATGTCTACTTCTGTTCAACATAGTGCTGGAAGTCCTCATTACAGCAATCAGACAAGAGAGTGGAATTAAGGGCATCCAAATGGGAGCAGAAGAGATCAAACTCTCACTATTTGCCAATGACATGATACTATACCTAGAAAACCCCAAGGATTCAACCATGAGAGTCCTTGATCTGATAAATGAATTTGGTAAAGTCTCAGGATACAAAATCAATACACAGAAATCAGAGGCATTCATATACACCAACAACAGTAAAAGTGAGAACCAAATCAAAGACTCAACTCCCTTCAAAATAGCCACAAAGAAAATAAAGTACCTAGGAAAATATTTAACTAAGGAGGTAAAAGACCTCTACAGGGAGAACTATGAAACACTGAAGAAAGAAATAGCAGAAGATGTAAACAGGGGGAAGAATATACCATGCTCATGGGTAAGCAGAATCAACATTGTTAAAATGTCTATACTACCCAAAGTGACCTACAGAGTCAATGCAATCCCTATTAAAATACCATCGCCATTTTCCACAGGTATAGAAAAAATAATTTTACACTTCGAATGGAACCAGAGAAGACCCTGTATAGCAAAATCAATCCTAAGCAATAAAAACAAAATAGGAGGTATCAGTTTACCATATTTCAAACTATACTACAAGGCTATAGTAATTAAAATAGCTTAGGACTGGCACAAGAACAGGGACATTGACCAGTGGAACAGAACACAGAGCCCAGATATAAAACCATCCTCATATAGCCAACTAATCTTTGACAAATCAGACAAAAACATACACTGGGGAAAAGAATCCTTATTCAATAAATGGTGCTGAGAAAACTGGATAGCCACATGCAGAAGACTGAAACAGGACCCACACCTTTCACCTCTCACAAAAATCAACTCATGCTGGGTAACAGACTTGAACAGTAGGTGTGAAACTATTAGAATCCTAGAGGAAAATGTTGGAAATACTCTTCTAGACATTGGCCTAGTCAAGGAATTTGTGAAGAAGACCCCAAAGGCAATCACAGCAGCAACAAAAATAAATAAATGGGGCCTGATCAAACTAAAAAGCTTCTGAACAGCCAAAGAAACTGTCAAGAGAGCAAACAGACAACCCACAGAATGGGAGAAAATTTTCCCAAGCTACACATCTGATAAAGGGCTGATAACTAGAATCTATTTAAAACTCATGAAAATCAGCAAGAAAAAATCAAACAACCCTATCGAAAATTGGGCAAAGGACATGAACAGAAAATTTTCAAAAGAAGACAGAATAATGGCCAACAAACATATGAAAAAATGCTCAACATCTCTAATCATCAGGGAAATGCAAATTAAAACTACAATGAGATGTCAGTTATCTCCAGTAAGAATGGCCCTTATCAAAAAGTCCCCAAACAATAAATGTTGGCATGGAAGCAGAGAGATAGGAACACTCTTACACTGCTGGTGGGACTGCAAACTGGTTCAGCCTTTGTGGAAAACAATATGGAGATACCTTAAAGCGATACAAGTCAATCTACCATTTGATCTAGTGATTCCACTACTGGGCATCTAGCCAAAAGATCAAATAACACTCTACAAATGGGATACCTGCACTCGAATGTTTATAGCAGCACAGTTCACAATCGCAAAGGTGTGGAAACAACTCAGATGCCCATCAATACATGAGTGGATTAATAAAATGTGGTATATGTATACCATGGAGTACTATTCAGCTTTAAGAAACAATGCTGACATAGCACCTCTTATATTTTCCTGGATAGAACTGGAACCCACTCTACTAAGTGAAGTATCTCAAGAATGGAAAAACAAGCACACATGTACTCACCAGCAAATTGTTATTAACGGATCAACACTTAAGTGGACATATAGGAATAACATTTATTGGGTGTCTGGTGGGTGGGAGGGGGGAAGGGGGCATGGGCAATATACATAACCTTAACATTTGTACCCCCATAATATGCTGAAAAAAAACATTGCTTGACTGCATGTTGATCATTATTGAGGTTCAGTCATGGATATGTGGAAATTCATTATACTACTCTGTCCAATTTTGCATGATAAAAAAGTGTTAAATTGTACCTGTGAGTCATTCTATTTGGATAATGGCCATGTGACATCTGCATGTTCTTCTTTTGCTTAGACTTCTCAACAAAGTCCTTTCTTCCCAGTGTATTTAAAGGGGGCCTCTATACTGCTGCTGAAATAATTAATAATAATGATGCTAAGAGTGTCTGTCATAAAGGAATGTCATTGTCCAGGTCTGGGGTGCTGAATCTTGATGCTGCCAAATCTGCTCATATTTTTTGATGTTTATATATTTTACAAAATTGAGTTCATTTGGGAATGATGTCTTTATCCTGCTATATTTTACTTGACAAACTGTTATAACTATCTTTGTACACAATAATTTTTTTTATAATATTTTAAAATACCTGTTATTCTTTTATGGATGAGGCTGAACCTTACCAAAAAACTTTACTAAAAGAGCAAACAGAGAATATATATAAAAAGTACAAAAATACCTTATAATAGCCATCTGGTTATAAGCCAATGTTTTTGTGTAGAGTAGGATTTCAGGAGAGAGATGAGGACATTATATTGGAATGCTTTTGATGCTAATATTGGAGCAGGGAGAGGGACAGTTGTCAGTTGTCAGGTGAGGAAGGATGAACTCTACCTCCTATGTGGTGGTGTGCTGGCGCTGGCTCATGGCAGCTCATGAGAGTCTATTGTGTGCTTCTCTTCCCATCCTTATGTTCAGTGGCAACATGTTGGTAGCTTGAAATCAGCCATGGTGAGAGTATTTACACCATGGAAATGGGCAAATGGTACAACTCAGCATTTTTTTCTTCTCCTGAAGAACCAATTGTTAAATGTTTACCAGCACACGACTATGCCCATGCTATCTATTCTGACATGACATACTGCTCAGGACCAGCACTAGAACAATGTAAGAAACTGTGTCTGAAAAAAAAAAAATAGCTGGGTGTGGTTGTGGTGGTGCACACCTGTAGTCCCAGCTACTTGGGAGGCTAAGATAGGAAGATCTCTTGAGCCCAGGAATTTGAGGTTATAGTGAGCTATGATGACATCACCACACTCTACCCCCAGCAACACAGTGAGACCCTATCTCAAAAAAAAAAAAAAAAAGAGAAAGAAAGAAAGAAAAAGAAATTGGATCTAGTTTGGGTTGACAGAAGGCAGAGTCTCAAGAAGCTATCAATAATATAACCATTATTTCTTGCTTGAGTAATTTTAGATATTACCAATAGATTTCTTATTGTGTTATTCAAGGATTGTATCATCTTATGCCCTCATTCCCTCTCCCACATTTGCCCAATATTCTTAAATCAATATTCTGTTTTTATGTTATTTTGACTATGTAAATACTGTTCACAGCTGAACTAAGTGGAGTATGATGATTACATTTCCTTACATGAATAACTTCTTTGTTTTTACATGAATTAATTGACTCATTTTTCTTTTGCTTAGTTTTCAAGGTACATATAACTAATTCTTCCCAAATTCAGCATATTTATAAAATAGCTTTCAATGTAATTGTTCATATATTCAAAGACAACAGATGATCTATAAGTTTCATTGAACTTTCCAAGAGCCATCCCACCCCACAATCATTATGCTAAAAATGGGGTCCCTTTCAGTATGGAGATTCCAGATTTTTCAGTCCTGGGAAATTGTCTCTATTATTGTATTGATAATTTCCTCCAGTATTTTTCTTTCTTCAGGAACTATCAGTGACCTATTGCACTGTCTGGATTTCTTTTTAAATTTTCTTGTCCTTGCCCATATGTTTGTCTTTTTCTTCTACTTTGTGGGATAGTTCCTGATATTACCTTAAAACTCTTACACTGAATATTAAATTCAGACTCTAAATTTTGGACTATTTTTTAAGTTGTTGTTGCTTTCTGTAGCTATTTATTATTTCATGAATAGAATTTTTACTCTTAATCCTTTAAGGATAGTGATAACATTTATAAGTTTTTTTCTGTTCCCTGCTTTCTCTCTAAATACTCTATGCTTTTTTTTATTCCCTATAATTTTTTTATGTGCAATGTTTTTATTTTATTTCAGCATATTATGGGGGTACAGATTTAATTTTTGATCTGTCATTCATGTGATAAGCTTTCGTTATCTGGACGTGGCTTTTCTGTTTATAGGTTTGCAGTAGGATAATTGGGCAATAAGCTGACTTTTTCACTGGGAGATTTGCAGAGTCATCATCTTAGATCTTTTCATTGGAGGTATTCACTTTTACATAGAATGTTATCATAGGCTGAGAAAGGGGCTGAGATTCCACCATACAGTCTGCAGGCTTCTACTTAATCTCTGTGCTAGGCATCTTCCATTTGTCTCTTTGAATGCACTTCCCACCTTTCTTTATCCTGTTCTCTGCCTATGGAGGCTGCATTTACAACTTAGGGGCTGTCTTTATTACACCAATGGGCTCTTTTCCCCCTTGCTGACTGTGGTTGGGTTGGGCCAATGGGAAGCCCCAATGGGAAAGCAAAGGAGGGAAGAGAGGATTTGTCTTCCCAGCTTCCTAGCAGCATGGTCCTCTTGGGCTGGCTGTATGAGTTAACTGAAGATCACTATTCCTCTCAAGGCAGCCCCTCAACATGACTCTTTCTGGGTCCTATGAACTATCATTCCCTTGTCTCTTCCCTTAGGGCCCAGAAGTTGTATCTATCCCTTGCAGTATTCTTTCATCTTATCCACACCTTTGTGAATAGTTCCTTTATAAATTCTCTTAGGATTATCCTGAATTTTGTGTGCCATGTGTTTCCTGCTTGGACTTCGACTAATACTGTAACTGGTTCCATAATTGACCAAAGAAAACAGACCCTTTCAAAATAGGATTCTGGGATTGGTCTTTCATGTATTTGAGGAGTACAGGAATAAACACTTTTCCAAGGAGAAATGGAATGTGGGTAATCAATAGCATGTGGTGCCATTATGATATTCACATGATCACAGGTGGTAGCAGAGGATGGAGAGCTGTGGAAGACAAGGCTGTAGGAGAGTAAATGGTGTGGCATATAGTTGCTATGGCAACAATAGGGATTATACAGAGTGCAGAGTCACTTAGCTTGTAGGGAGCATACATAAAGAAAAAGAGAAATTAAAAGCTTTGAAAATTTAATTAAGAATATTTATGGAAAGCCAGAAATCCACCATGGCATCTTAAAACAATCGCTCTTTCCTATAGTTGTATGGCAGATATGGCTGAGAACAAAGCCTAAGGCACAATTGTAATAAGGACACTGTTGGATAAGAAACAAGACCCTGAAACAAAGAATATGGACATATTAGCATCATGGCTGAGTCTGTCTTTGATCCTCAAGATCTCCCTGAAACTCACAAATTGATGCCAATTCTCAGCATTCTCACCTTCTAAGCCCTAAATGAGAGTTAGATCCCAAAAGGAGGAGACATTGAAAGAGTCACAAAAACCCTCTAATCAGCAGAAGCTTGGGGAATGAATATAGAACTTAATTTACCCAAGATTTTGGACTTAGTGTGTCCTGAGCACCTAGAAGTAACATTAAACACTGACTATATGCATATGTATATGTATATATGTGTGTGTATATATTCATATTCTTTGGAAAACCTTGACTGATACACATGGTGATACCTAGCATAGCTGTGGTTCTAGATGTGATATCTTTACTGGAGCAAATCAATAGAGCCCCTCGTAGCTGATATAAAAATGCCTTCTTTTCTATTTCCTTCAGTAGGTGAAATGAGAAACAGCTTGCATTTACATAGCAGGGACAATAATATGCCATAACAATCTTGCTCCAGGGGGTCACAAGTTGTATTCTCCAGGAAGCACACTGTGAGCAGGCGTTTAGTGTTGAGATTGTTTATTAGGGTAAACATACCCCTATAGGGATCAACACATGTGGAATGAGTATGGTAGATGCTTGTCAGAGGGTGAGAGAGAAACTCTGTGAATGTTCAAGAGCCCATAGTATCCAGGTTTATAGGGGACCAGTGGTTTTAGGAATATTGGGACATCCATTCTGAAGTGGAAAAGAAGTGGCCGCACCTTGTACCACTGATAATACTTTACATTCCTCTTTGGGTTGTTGAGGCAACATATACCATGATGAGGCATGCGGTACCAACCCATTTACTGGGTAATCCACAACTTGTTTTTAGTAGGACTTGAAATAAAAAAATAGCTCTGAGGCAGTTCAGGCTGCAATTCAGGCAGTCTTGCCACATGGACGTGGTGACCAAACAAAACCAATGGTCTGCTCTGTCAGTAGCAGATAGAAGTGCTATACAGAACATTTGGCAAGCCCCAATAGAAGAATCACAACACAGACACCCAGAGTTTTGGAATGAGGCTATGTTCTATTCTGCCAACAACTATTCATTAGAAAAGAAGATCCTTATTGGCTGCTGGTCTTGGAACAGATTGAATTCTTGACCACAGGATATCCAAATTGCCAAACTTGTGTTCTGATCCACTGAACCATAAAATTGGATGTGCACAGTGCATTTCATTATGAAATAGAAGTAGTATACATCAGGGGTCAGCACATCTATAAAGGGTTATCTATAAAGGGTTAGATAGTAAATATTTTTGGGTTTGCTGGCCATGTGGTTTCTCTTGCAACCATTCAGCTCTGCTGTTGTAGCACAAAAATAACCATAAAAATCTGCAAATGAATGAATGTGGAAGTGTTCCAATAAAACTTTATTTATTGACACTGAAATTTGAACCAGACAATTTTGTGTGTCATGAAATATATCCTTATTTTGATTTTTTCCCCTACTACTCAAAAAAGTAAAGGCTATTATTAGCTTGCGAAGAATGCAAGTTACAGACTAGGTGGTGGCAGGCTGTATTTGGCCCATGGGCTATGGTTTGCCAAGCCCTGGTATATATGAAGCCAGACCCAAACAGGTCTAGAAAGTACAACAAACTGCCCAAGCAGAGCCAGTGGCTCAGACTCCTAGGCACCTGCTCCTACTGCTTTGCAGTCTCTCCTTCAATCCTCTCTGTAATGAGTTAACAGATGACAAAAAGATGTGGCCTCTGGTATGCTGGCAACAGGAAGACAGGGATGGCTGCTTCACCATGATCCCACTGCCAGTGGGTTCAACTTTGAGCAGTACATATGGTTGTCTACTTTGCATGGGAGGAGAAAGGGCCTGAGAAGATCTGCATTCACTCAAGAGAAGTTGGTAATAGTTTTTTATACTCAGAAACTTGGAAGGGACCCTACTGGAGTATTGATCACAATGTGGAAGTGGAGAGAGATGTGGATGGATTTCTTGGAATGAATAGAACATGAAGATATTTGTGTCCCATGTAAATGCCCATCAGAGGCCATCATAGTGGAAAAGGCTTTCAATAATCAGATGAACAAGATGACTCATTCTATCACTATCAATTACTCTTTTTCTCCAGTCACCCTGGTGCATGCTTAATAGTCTACAGTGACAGGGATAGTGGCTGTGCACGGGCTTGCCACCTTTGTCTAACCATTATCAAAGTTGACTTGATTATTACCAATTGCAGAGTGGTGCAGACTTTAACAGATTGGGGTTACTGTACTTGTCCATTAATAGTTAAAAGTCGTCTTAAAGAGAACAACAGCCAGCCAAAAATTTTGTATCTTGCAAAACTAAGTTTCATAAATGATGGAGAAATAAAGACTTTTCCAGAGAAGCAAACACTTCTTGCCCTACAGAAAATACTCAGAACTGCATTATACATGGAACAGCACAACTGATACCCACCAGTATAAAAACCTCCAAAAGTTAAAGCTCACAGCTCTTATAAAACAATAGCGTAAGAGGGAAAATGAAACAAGGTATCAGCCAACATGATGAACAGAATATCATCTTACATATCAATACTAACAATGAATGTGAATGGTCTTACTGCCCCCTTAAAAGATATAGATAGGCTGAATGGATGAAAAAACACACCCCAAGTGTATGCTGTCTCCAAGAAACATATTTAACTCACAAGGGCTCACACAGACTCAAGGTAAAGGAATAGAAAAAAAATATTCTATGTAAATGGAAACCAAAAGCAGGCAGATGTAGCCATTCTCATATCAGATAAAATAGACTTCAAGTCAACAATGGTAAAAAAAGACAAAGATGGTTATTATATAATGGTAAAGGGAGTAATTAAACAAGAGGACATAACAGTTCTAAATATATTAAATATATGCACCTAATACAGCAGCTTCCAGATTCAGAAAGCAAATTCTACTAGATCTAAGCAAAGAAATAAACAGTAGCATCACAACTGCCAGGGACTTCAACACCCCACTGACAGAGCTGGACAGATCATTGAAGCAGAAAATCAGTAAAGAAACACTGGACTTAAATGGGACTCTAGAACAAATGGACCTAACAGACATTTACAGAACATTCTATTCTAAAACTACTGAATATAAATTTTCATTGGTACATGGGATAGTCTCCAAGATTCATCACATCTTAGACCACAAAACAAGTCTCAGCAAATTCAAACAGCAACCCCATTAAAAAGTGGGCAAAAGACATGAGTAGATTTTCAGAAGAAGATAGACAAATGGCCAAGAAACATATGAAAAAAGGCTCACCATCACTAATCATCAGGGAAATGCAAATTAAGACTGCTATAACATATCACCTTACCACTGTCAGAATGGCCATTATTTATTTTCTTTCTTTCTTTCTTTCTTTCTTTCTTTCTTTCTTTCTTTCTTTCTTTCTTTCTTTCTTTCTTTCTTTCTTTCTTTCTTTCTTTCTTTCTTTCTTTCTTTCTTTCTTCCTTCCTTCCTTCCTTCCTTCCTTCCTTCCTTCCTTCCTTCCTTCCTTCCTTCCTTCCTTCCTTCCTTCCTTCCTTCTTTCTTTCTTTCTTTTTTTCTTTCTTTCTTTCTTTCTTTCTTTGACAAAGTCTCATTCTGTTGCTTGGGCTAGAGTGCCGTGGCATCAGCCTAGCTCACAGCAACCTCAAACTCCTGGGCCCAAGCAATCCTTTTGCCTCAGCCTCCCGAGTAGCTGGGACTACAGGCTTGCGCCACCATGCCTGGCTAATTTTTTTCTATATATATTTTTAGTTGTCCAGCTAATTTTTTTCTATCTTTTAGTAGAGATGGGGGTCTCGCTCTTGCTCAGGCTGGTTTCGAACTCCTGACCTTGAGTGATCCACCTGCCTCAGCTTCCCAGAATGCGAAGATTACAGCTGTGGGCCACCACGCCTGGCCAGAATGGCCATTATTAAAAAGTAAAAAACAATAGATGTTGGTATAGATGCAGAAAGAAAGAAATGCTTACTGTTAGTGGGATTGCAAATTAGTACAACCTCTATGGAGAATGGTATGGAGATTCCTCAAAGAACTATTAATAAAAGTAGACCTATCATTCAATCCAGCAATTCCACTACTGGATATAGCCAAAGGGAAAGAAGTCATTTTATCAAAAACACACCTGGACTTGAATGTTTATTGAAGCATAATTCACAATTGCAAAGATGTGAAATCAAACCAAGTGCCCATCAATTCATCAGTGAATTAAGAAAATGTGGCATATGTATACCATGGAGTACTACTCAGTCATAAAAAATGAATTAATACCTCTTGCAACACAATCTGGATGGAACTGGAGACCATTCTCCTAAGTGAAATATGGCAAGAATGGAAAAACAAACACCACATGTACTATTTGGGTGACAGGCACACCTACAGCCATGACTCAAGCATTACAAAAATGATCCATGTAACCTAAAACATTTGTATCCCCTTAATATTTTGAAATTAAAAAAGAAATAAATGTAGGCTTACCATTTGATTCCACAATCTCACAACTGTATATCTACACAAAGGAAAAAATGTCATTTTATCAAAAGGACACCTCACTTAAATGTTTATTGTAGCACAATTCACAATTGCAAAGATGTGGAATCAATCTTTGTGCCCATCAATTCATGTGCCTAAGTGCCCATCAATTCATGAGTGGATTAAGAAAATGTGGTGTATATATACCATGGAGTATATATATACTCAGCCATAAAAAAGAATGAAATAATGTATTTTGCAGCAACTTGGGTGAAACTGCATACTGTTATCCTAAGTGAATTATCTCAGGAATGGAAAAACAAACATACATATACTCTCTAATATTTGGGGGCTAAACAATGGGCACACTCAGGCCCAAAGAGATGCAAAGTTCATTGTAAACCAAGAAGGGAGGGGGGTGGGAGGGACTGGGGGTAAAAACATACCTGTCAGGTATAGTGAACACTCTTCTGGTCATGGGCCATTAAAACCCCAACTTAAGCATTATACAAGGTATTCATGTAACAAAAACATTTGCCCCCTTAATATTTTGAAATTAAAAAAAAAGAATGTATTGATTCAAATTAGTTTCATTGCCATTAATGTTCTGTTTAGTTTTAAAGATAATGTAATATTTGAGCAGAATAATGTGCTCTATTAATAAAATTTTCTTGAAAAGAGAAAGCAATAGTTAAAAGTGGGCAAGGGAATAGCAAGAGATGCCACAGTGGATCACTTGAGTGACAAACATATTCTTTTATGCCAAAATTATGTCTTTAGCAACTCCATGTCCTTATAATGATTAGGGTCAATTTTTCCTTCCAGTCTGTTAGTCTCTTTGATGCCTACTGGCCTACTGGCACAAAGATTCCAGAGTTATCAGATGGCAGCTATCCCTTTAAATTTAGTGGGACCCTTAATGTGCACCCTAGTGAAAGCACACCCCCTCTAAGAACCAGGGCCTCCAGACTCAAAATCTAACATTGCAGAGATAGGAGGCACAGAGATAGGAGGGTTATTAGGAGTGGATTATTAGGAGTGACAGCAGAAAGGGCTACTCCTGTTTACTCTAATTCTCTAACCCAGTGGTCCCCAACGTTTTTGGGGAACCGGTTTCATGGAATACAATTTTTGCATAGAGTTGGGGGGGGTGACAGGGAGGCAGAGCTCAGGCAGTGATGTAAGTGACAGGGAGTGGCTGTAAATACAGATGAAGCTTTGCTCACCTGCCACTCACCTCCTGCTGTGTGGTCCTCCAGTTCCTAAGTTTCATGGAAGACAATTTTTCCACGGATGGGTGTGGGGGGAGGCAGTGGAGCTCTGTGGCTGGGTCCCTAACAGGCCAGGACCGGCACCTGTCTGTGGCCCAGGGCTTGGACACCATAGCTCTAACCTAAATCTATCCTACTGGGGACACAGCATAATGTGGCATTGATTTAAGGTGTGTACTACATCCTGAAAAACATAACCTTATCCTCATATCCTCAAAGAATGTCATCTCTAAGCTGGTGTCTTAGTTTTACCTTTAAGAGGCCATTCTGATGGTCTAGCAGGCTGCCACACTCTGGATAATGATGCATGTGATGAGACCAGTGCAGTCCATGGCCATGTGCTCACTGATCTACCTCCTTTGCCAAAATGTATGCCTTGGTAGAGAGTGGTGTGAAACAGGAACCCGTGTTAGAAAACCTGACACTCTACAGCTCTTAGATAGGAATGCTGGTCAAGACATCATGGGCAGGAAAGTCAAAACCACGCCTGCAAAACATGTCAATCCTTGTCAGTGTTTCCACTGTGGAATGGGTCTGATAACTTACCACCAACTGGCTGGTCGGGCTCCCTGAGGGACACACTGGAGTGAAGTCTAAACATTGCCTCTATTGACAACAGGTCACATGTCCAGCAGTAGAGGCAGCTAGGTCAGCCTCGGTAACAAGGAGTCCAGCTTATTAGACAAATGCATAGCAACCTTTTTTTCTGGGAGTTGGAATGGTGGGCGGTTCTGTGCTGCAAGTGCATGGTCTAGATTCAGGACTCCAGCGTGTATACTGCAGCTTCCTATTGGAACTTGCCAAATATTCCTCATGGTTTCTTTAACTATCATCTCCAGTACCATGAGATATGTTTTGTCATATGGCATAAGCAATAGGATTATTTGTACTACAGCCTGTCTTGTGCTTGTACTATAGTTTCACCAGAATGTTCTGGGTCTCTCTTAAAACTGGCAGCATTCTTCATCCCATGATAAATGGATTGGAACAGTATTCCCAAGTGTAGCATGTTGTCTCCAAGACAGAAAGAGGCCCTTGGTAGACCTATGCTTTCTAGTGTTAGAAGGTGCCAAGTGCAATAACTTCTTACCTTGGAAGAAATGTCCTGGCATGTCTGGGACTATTGGATCCCTAAAAAATTCACTGATAGGGCACCCCTTAAATTTTTACAGGACTTATATCCTGCCCTCTGGAGCACCTGGGTCTTATAAGACCATCCAGAGTACTTACCACTTCTTGCTCATCAGGTCTGATTAATATGATATCAACAATACAGCAGAAAAATGTGACATTCTCTGGAATGTTTGGATGGTCCAGGTTCATTTGGACCACATAATAAATAAAGGGAAGAAGAGCTATGGAACAAGACTATGCATATCTCTTGTCCATCGCTGTTAAATCCGAACTGCTTCTGCTTCTCCTTTCTCATGGATGATAAGAGGAACACATTCATTAGTATACACAATACCAGAAACTGAGGCTGGAGTTTGCCCCTGGTTAAGTTCGTGGTAGTCCACTATCATCTGATCTGTCCAGTTTTTCCAAGGGCCAGAATGATCCGATAATAATGGGACTAATCTCTCCTATTCTACCCAGGATATGGCATTGTTTTTAGATTACTCTCTTGGCAGAGGCTGGGGAATGAATTGGAAGCTGAGATTGTTCCCTGATCTTTTTAGCCTCCTCTTGCCGCTGAGTTGATAGGGGAGGAGGTTGCTACTGTCAGAGAGAGAGAGAACTGCCAGGAGTCAAGGTGGTCAGTTAAGACAATGAGATGAACGGAAAGTAACATTGGAGCCTTTGTTCACTTACTCGGACAGAATAAACAAGAGGCCAAACAGGAAAGGGTGACAGCTCCCCAGTGATCTGTTTTGCCCTGTGGAATAGTAGCAAGCAAGAGTCAGATGGATCAGTGTAGACTGGGGGATTGTCTCATGATGAGGAAGCTCCAAATAAAGGGCTCCTGCTGCTTCATGGACCCTGGGGCTGGTGGGGAGGAAAAAAAAAAGAGGGGCTTATAGTAGAACAGAATAGAATTCTGAGTCAGACTGGAGAGAAGTGTTCAAGGCCCCCCAATAAGGAGGTCTTGGCAGAGACACCCGAGCAGTGTCTCACTTGAGGCTTGTCCCAGTAAAGAGACTTCCAAAGGTAGGCACTGAGGCAGGGATATAGACATGTCTAAGAGTGTAGCCAGCCCTTGGGGGCCTTGGTTCTTGACTCCAGCTTCCTCTAGAGACTGCCATGCACTGGTTGTGCACAGAGACTGGTGTGGGGGCAATAGGTCCCCTGCTCCAGGCTTGGCAGATGAAGCCTTTTTAATGGCAGCTGGTCAGGTCCAAAAGATCACACATAGGATTTTTTTTTTTTTTTTTTGAGACAGAGTTTCACTCTGTTGCCCAGGCTAGAGTGCTGTGGCATCAGCCTACCTCACAGCAACCTCAAACTCCTGGGCCCAAGTGATCCTTCTGCTTCAGCCTCCCGAGTAGCTGGGACTACAGGCATGTGCCACCATGCCCGGCTAATTTTTCTATATATTTTTAGTTGGCTAATTAATTTGTTTCTATTTTAGTAGAGATGGGGTCTTGCTCTTGCTCGGGCTGGTTTTGAACCCCTGACCTCAAACGATCCTCCTGCCTCGGCCTCCCAGAATGCTAGGATTACAGGCGTGAGCCACCGCGCCCAGCCCTGACTAATTTTTTCTATACATATTTTTTTAGTTTGCCAATTAATTTATTTCTATCTTTAGTAGAGACAGGGTCTCGCTCTTGTTCAGGCTGGTTTCAAACTCCTGACTTTGAATGATCCGCCTGCCTCGGCCTCCCAGAATGCTAGGATTACAGGTGTGAGCCACCACACCCGGCCCACACATAGGATTTTTGACTTGGAGTCAGCTCCTCAGTTATTGTACTGCCTGGGTAATTGATTACTGGGGGAAAATGGGTTTGGCTATCCCATGGAACAAGAAGAACTATGTCTAGAACTCAAAGGATTTACTTTTGGAGGGCATATACTCCTTTTTGTTTGGTATTCCTTTTTCTAATAGTCTTCATGGTAGAAAACTGTGGCAATTTAAAAGATTAGACCACCAAAGACACCCTACAGAAATGAAGATTTGGGTCATTCTACCATGTAAAGAAGCCCATCTAACTGAGGTGCTGACACAGAGTAAGGGGAGCACGGAATGGGGAGCGGAAAGAGGCGGTTAGTGGGAGGCTGACAGTACTCCCACTCGGGCTTTCAAGAACTGCTCCTTCCCCATCTTTTAGGCCCAGGGCAGGGTAACAGCTGCCCCGTTCTAGCCCCTGGGCACTGAGTTAGCCCCCTACATTTTACTACTCCCTGCTCACTGTCTTTTTGCTAAACCTGTTTCGAATTATCCCAATTAGTGTGTGTCCCCTGTTTCCTGTTGCAACTTTCGTTGATAAAGTACACCCCTCACCCCCTTTAAAAATTATTTTGAGCCTGGTGTCCTCAAGTCTAAAGGCTTTGGAGTTATGTTTTCACAGTGATCAGTTTAACAGTGCATGTTCCAAGTTGCTATTGTTAACAGAGTATTGTGTATCATTGACGAAGATGCTTCCTGGCTCACCTGCTTTAATGGAACCTCCATGCTACCCTAGCTAAATTGCAGCAAATTGTAAATTGTGACAGGCAAATTGGAGCAAAGCTTCCTCCTCCTAAAATTCCTCAAGGCTCTCTGTCACCTACCAAATGATGTTTAAAATGGGCCCCTCTCCACCTTATCTGACGCTGTTTCTTCCTACGAACTCCACCTTCTGGCAACACTGAACAGAGTGTAGATCCCCATGGGAGATTCTCTCTTTGCTTATTAAAAAATGAGCTAGGAGTTCTTGGAAATCTATGGTCTGCTTCTTCCTTGGGCTTCAGAGAAGCTGGTCTTTTTCTAAATTGTCCTTTCGAAGTAAAATCTTCCCTTCTTCCTTCAGATGCAGTCATTTCCTCTGAGTTTTATATTTTACTTTTTTTCCCTGTAGAAAATCTCCCTCGTGAGAAGAAGCAAATCTTCCTCTGAATTTCTAAATTGCCATTATGCACTAGAGACCTATAATAACTTAATTATTCCTCTGATTCCTGCCCAACCCTCAAGAAATCTCTAAGTAAATAAGTTATCAGGTTGGTGTTTTAAGCCACACACTTATTTTAAGATGTAACAAATTAATTAAAAATTCATTGTATCCAAATCCAGAATATATACAAGCTAAACAAATAGAATTGTACATACTATCACATATTTCCTATGAGCTAAGCTAGTCTGCTGCTTCTAAAACCTTAAACTGGATAGGAAATAACTTACTTAGGCCAAAATAAACTTAGGTAATCAATTTAACCTGGTAATCTTTTAAGTTATAAAATATAACATACATATAGAAAAATCCACAAATGTGTTTAATTTTTCATTCGGGTTTTAGTAGCCAAGAGAGCTAGAGTTAAGAGCTTAATTCCCATAATTGGTTAGGATGGGCCATGCTGCTATGGTGTCCCAGACAGTGCCTAGACTTCAAAAATATCTGCTGCAAAATAAATCTCTGCTTATTATTTTAAAAATGCATGCTGCAAGTTTTAAGATTAGTGTTTGGATGGAAAGAAAATTAGCATATTTTCTCTATCTCTTTTTACACAAAAGCGATAAACAGGGCCAAAAAAGCAATAGGTACAGTGCATAAGAACTATTCGTAATAATTATTTTTCAATGTTATCTTTGAACAAGCTTCTAAGTACATCCCTTGTATTTCCACGGACAAGAATAGGAAACAAACAAAATGGATGATTCATTTATATGACTTGGAGTTTGTAGACTTCACCATTTTGGCTTTCAGTCTAAATACCTAATGCAAGAGCAAATCTAAATAGGGAAATATACTTGCATTAGCATCTTTTTTCTCATTTCCATGTAATTTGGAAAAAAGCAAAGGAGACAGAATTACTTGCTGGAATTCAGTGGAAAAATGTCAATTTGGCTCAGTGCAATCATTCAACGCGAATTCTGTAGAGAGAACAACATACCCTACTCCACCATTCTATTCCAAGTAATATTTAATTGCTTTCTGAACCTCTTCCAACTTCAATTAGTGTTAATTTAGTGTGTAACTAAATGCATTACCCTAAAATAATTAGGAATGGTACAGTGTCCTCCATAACATATGTGATTCGTATTAGCAGCTTTGGTTAGAAAAAATCTGAAGCAGGGAAACAGACACAGAAACTATTTACTCAATATGATCTTCTCTCAACCACACACACACACACACACACACACACACACACACACACACACACACACACACACACAGGGACTTAATAAACAATAGATTGTTCTGGCCATCTGGGGGCACAGGCTGTTATTGGTTGTATAGGATATGGTCCAAATGCCTTGCGCATGATATGCTAGGCCCACTATGATCTGACTTCTACTTCATCTTCATACACCAATTCCACTAATGTGACATATTTTGCTTTTTTTCCCCACAGCACTGAATTTTTGTTTTGGTTGTGCTAGCTTCCTAAAATGCTATCCACCTACCTCCCCACACTTTCATCCTTGTGTTTCGCGGTGGTTTTGCTCCCCTGACCAACACCATGGCTCCCATGGCTATGGCTCTCTCTCGATACTGGAAACAATCTTCCCATCCCTTTTGGCCTAGGACTGTTAACTTCTTGCCATTCCTTCCTGTTCATCTGGTGGCTTTACTGTCCTTCTGACTTCCCTTAACCCTGCCCAAGTCTCTGTAAATAGTCTGTCTAGTAAACTCTTATCATTTACACCTCTGATTATGCCATCTCTTTCTTGCTGGGACACTGAGTAATACAGTTAGGTTCTTTATGACACCACTTCCTTGGGTAGAATTGAAGTTTTGTGCTCTCACTGAACTCATTACAGACTTATATCATACAACCAGGCATACTTTATTGCACCATTTATTTAAAGGTTTATTTCCTTCTAGGTCGAAGGGATCTCTCTCAGTACTATCAGGGTGGAGCAGTGCCTGGTACCTATTTAGTCCTTAGTAAATATTTTTAAGTACATTGATGAATATCATAGATAGTATTAACAATAACAGGGTTTTGGCACATTTTTTATGTGGCAGGTTTTTTTTTTAACATACGTTAATTCATTTAATCCTTATAATAATTCTACAAAGTGTGATTAACATTCTCATTTTATAAATGAGTAGTCTGACACTTAGAGAATAGGAATCACTGGTCCAAGTCACAGTATATGAAAGAGTAAACCAAGGTCTTTTTTATTTCAAAGCTTGGTCTTTTAACTGCTATATCATAATGCCTGAATAGTGATGTGATTCTATATAAACCCACAGGTTTTAGCCCAAGCATTTGGAACTTCTTTTTTCCAACAGAGTCTCACTCTGTTGCACTGGGTAAAGTGCAGTGGCATCATCTTAGCTCACTGGAACCTCAAACTCCTGGGCTTAAGTAATCTTCTTACCTCAGCCTCCCAGGTAGTTGGAACTACAGGCATGCTGCACCAGCCTGGCTCATGTTTTCTATTTTTAGTAGAGACAGGGGTCTCACTCTTGCTCAGGCTGGGCTCAAGCTCCTGATCTCAAGCGATCCTCCTCCTCCGGCCTCAGCCTTCCACAGTGCTAGGATTACAGGCATGAGCCACAACACCTGGCCTTGAAACATTTTTTTGAGTGGTTTCTTGGTATTTTCTAGGATTCCCCATCTTGACCCTTGCTCAAGGGCAAATATCTGAGTGTTAATGACGTTAACATGGCCATTCACACAACCATAAAATGTTAATTTTGAAGAATTATGTGTGGATTTTTAAAGATTCCATAGGAGAAACTCCATACAATTTATGCATTTGACCTTTGATAAGTCAAACTAATTATTTAATTTTTATTTGGAAATGGATAATTCCTTTGCCATAGGGGTGGGATCCCTCAAGGAATGGGAGGGGCTGGGGAACAGTAATAATTCAGGTGAAACGTATTTAAATTGGAGATTCATAGTGAAAGCCACACATCTTAGACCCATGCCAAGGTCAAGTAAGTCATCACTTAAAACAGGTACTCTTTAATCATTTGATAGCCAACACATGGTTTGTAGGGTTCTGACTGCATACTTATCTCTTTTGTTACCATTTAAGTAAGAATTCTCAGGCCTTCTTCCTGTGGGCCAGCTCTGCAACTGGTCTGTGTCCCATAATGTTTGCACTCTCTATCAAAAGACTCATACTGATGTTTGAAATGCCAAGGATAGAAAAGTGTTCACAGATGCCTTAATAAGGGATCATTTCCAGTGCAGAGTTTTAAAGAAGCAAAACAAAGAGAAATTAGACATGTTTCCTGACTTTGAGGGCTTTCTTGTTTGCCTTTGTTTTTTTTTTTTTTTTGAATTCCTGGTTATGATAAACCAGAACTTAATTTCAGATTAAATTGAATTGTCATGATATATTATAATAATCCTAAGTACATCTACTTGTTCTTCAAAATAGGAGGCAGTTGGACATGTCCATTCATTTGTTCAATATATATTTATTGAGCAACTACTACAGACTAGCTGTTCCTAATGCTTGGGCATCATCAGTGAACAAATCGAAAGTCCTTACCCTTGAGGATCTGAGCATTTTCATAAAAAAGGTATTCTGTACATATATGGAAAACTGAAGGGAGGAGTTTTCAGAATCATAGGCCGCCCTAAATTTTCTCCTCTAATTGTAAAATATTTAAAACAGCATAAAAGAAATCCATACCACATAGCTTAACGCAATGCATACAAGTCGACAGGTATATTTTACATACATTAATTTAATCCTCACAAAAATCCTATCACACTACTTTCAATCTCATTGTATAGATGAGGAAACTGAGGCAAAGAGAGGTTGATAAAAACTCACCTGACATTATACAGTGTTGCCTCCAGCAGATTTGGGACTTGAACCCAGATCACTCATGCTCATTAGCTTTGTTCTAACCCACCACACGATTCTGTTTTGCTGTAATTAGCCTCCAGCCAGAGGCTCACGGGAGATTGATAGGGATTCAGATTTATAAACTCAGTCTGTAAAATACCTTGTTCATCCTCCTTGAAGTAAAAGTACTTCAAAAAGGATGTAACTCACTGTCTCTAAAACAGCCTGAGTAGAAATATGTCTCTGTGTAATTCATCCTCTCTGGTCTTGGTTTTATCTTGAAAACCATAAAGAAAAATATCAATCCTCTTTCACATGTCAAATCCCTTCAACTATTGGCAGAGAGCCATCATTACCTTCCTCCTCCCCTGTCCCATCACTTTTGATGATTTCCTCTTTTTTTTTTTTTTTTTTTTTTTAGGTTAAACAACTTCTTATTCTACAATTACCCAGAAGTGAAAAAAAATAATACAAATTGAATGATGAAAACTTCAGGTCATCCCTTTCAAAGTCATTCCCAGTGCTACATGAAAAAAAAAAAAAGCAATCTACAACCACAACAATAAATGAGGTATGTGATTTAATTCTGGATATTATAGGGAGGCTTAATGAAGCAGAGAAGTGGATTTCTGGAAAAAAAGAGATTAAAGTCTGGAAAAGAAGTATACTTGTCTGGGGATTAAAAAAGAAACAACTTTAAAAGGTCAAGGAACCTGGAAACCAAGTTCATAAAGCTAACATTTTGGACTCCTAAAGTAACTTAAGGTGAGAAAATTTAGCTGAGAATGAAATTATTTAAATAAAATGTTGCCATAAAAAATCATCTGCCTTGAAAAAATAATACTGAGGATCCAAGGACTAATTACTAGGGAAATTGTAGCAGAACTAGATCCTGTTTGTATTTCAGACTCTCCAGAGAGTAGTTACTTCTGATATAATAATCGGTGTGAAAGTATATTAAAAAGTTAAAAATAACTATATAACCATTTTATTTTTGTTTCATGAAAAATTTTAATTTAGGAGGAATAAAAATTATCTTTTGCAGCACATAACAGGACTAATGAAATGTTGAAGCCTTTTATTTCAAACCCGCTTTAATTAGGGTTTGAAACTTACTTGGATAAACCTGAAATTATGGATGAAAATGGGGTGTATAAGAGTGTCTGAATATTTTTCAAATATTAAAAATACTCAAAACTTAATATACAAGAAACCCCAAGGAGAAAATAAGAAAATCTAATGGCTATCTTGTTCTTCCAAACCTAATCTTAAAATGTATGCCTGGCTGTAATAAACTAAGGCTCTATATAATAAGGTTTTAATTTTTGATTAGATGTTTTTTTAAATGATTAAAATTTAATAAGTAATTACTATATTGGATGTTTATTCACTAGTCTGGAGATGGGGAGGGAACAAAGATAATTTCTTCAGGTTCAGTTCTATAATACATGTTGCTGAAATGAGAATTAGCAAAATTAGCTAATATGGGATGGGTAAATGGAGGAATAGTGTCAGTAAAATGCTGAGGTCTCCATGGTTTATCAGTTTTCCAAGCATATTAATGCTTTGCACTGTTAAGTATAGTAACAGTAGATAAACATATATAAAGTAAATAACAGAGTTGAAAACAGCAAGCCATAGAACAGCCCAGTTTTGTATTTTCACACCAAAAGTTCCCCTTGCTCTTTTGGCTAATGCACTGTGTCTTGAAAGTGTGTATTGAGAGTGATTCTCTCAGATCTTTATGCAGTTTTCTGGTTTCCATCATTTAGCGATCAATCTTTCCTTATGCCCACGTCTGTCAAGCTACCATCATTTTTTCCTAAGGCGGTGCTCTATATATTCGGTAGTAGCATTATATTTTATTTAAAAATTTATCATGTCTTTTTAATTGTACATTGTTTTCTTGAAGGCTGTTATTGATCCCATTAGTTCTCTGACAACGAAGTTATGAGTTTTCTGCTCCTAATCCCATATTCCCCATATACCTTGTTATACTTAGTGCATAGTTTTGGAGGATGTGAGGTTTTTCAGGAAATGCCTGTACCTTCTAAGATTGTGATATGTCCGTGAACTTCTGACTTTATTCCGATAGTGTTTGCCAGCTATACAGTGAATCTTCTTAAGAAGCCTCAAGTGTACAATGATGAATTATAAACTGTTAGATACTAAATCTCCAAAAAGACAAATTGACCAAAAAATAGAGCATCAGAGCAAATATAAACCAAATTATCAGACTGCAAACACATTATTACTTTGAAATGGAGAGAATTATTGTTTTCATTTCCATATCTATGGTGTACATACTATATGGTTGATAAATATATTGAAGATGTAATTAACTACCTTAGGTTTGTATAACTCCATAAACTAAATCAGAAAAAGCATGTTTATTTATTTCAAATTAATCATGCCTTTGTACAAGGAAGCAAAACTTTTCTTTAAGATACATGCATACATACATAAACACACATTAAAGCATTAAGTGATGGCATTATATTTAATAGGATAACTGAATTTATAGTTCTCAGCTTACTTTTTAATAGAAAAATACTAATTTTTTCCAGGAAGAGTAGTAGTAATTTAAGAAAATTTGTATTTATTAACAAACTTAAATAATTTAAGACACTTTGAGGTCTTAGAAAAGAAAATAAAGGTTATAGTTAAACTTCCAGGGTTTACAATATCAAGAAAGAATGCATTAATATAATGTAATTAACTAATTATTTCAAAATTAACTTTCTTAAGCCTGTTTCCTTATCTGTAAAATGAGGATAATGATAATGGCTACCTAAAGCATTGTTGAGAATATTAAATGAGATAATACTGTGCATTGTAAAGCACTTACCACAGTGGCTGGTTCATAGTAAAACTTCTTTAAATGTTTGCAGTTATGCTAATTGACAGTTAAAAATCCCATTGTTTAGAACAGAGGTACATTAACCAATCCCAACATTTTAATGTTTGAGTCATATATTATATATGTCTTTGGCATTACAAAGTGTCACTCCTTTGAATTTTCCTTTTCAAAATGATGACTATTTTTTAAAGCCCAAATCAACAATAACGCACTGAGCACCCTTTCCAGGTAAGGCACTAAACTAAGAGTTAAAGTGGACACAAATAAATGTAAGACATAATCCTTACAATCAAAGTTTACAATCTAATCTGACAAAGAAGATATAGGAAAGTAACAGTTTGGTTTTCCTGCAATGTCATATTAACTCGTATGGTACTGACACTAACAGAACTGTTTTTACTCTTACCGCATTTAAGAAAAGTCTCTTTTATCAAGTTAGTTTAAGTGGGTATTATTGTATATAAATATTTTATCTACTCCTGAGGCCCCTAAGTCTTAATGATTTAGCAAGTCCTTGATGAGAAGATACAAGAAAGTTTAGAAGATACGGTCTGTCATTACAACATCTTAAATGCCAAAAACAAAAAGACATAAAGACCTCAAGCACACAAGATTTCATAGGTGTTCTGATATCTTTCATCTGCATTATTGCAAAATTCTGTGAGTTTTACTAATCTTAATCTCTCTTGACTCCAGTTCATTTTAGACACATCTTGGAATAGATAGTTTTCTCCTTTGTAAGAACATGAAGCAACTTTCTGGTTAGAATCATATCAGATTTAAGATCCTTAGGTTTATAATGATGGCATTGTATCAAATGGTAAACCAAGGCTATATTGCTTCTATCTTTCCCTATACTTGAACCAATCAAAGCTCAATGCTATTTCCTACTAAAACTTTAAAAATCTATTAAGAGAGCAAAAGCAATAAAAGGGGGAGAAAGAGAGACAGAAAGAGAGGAAGGAAGGGAGGGAGGGAAGGAAGGAAGAAAGGAAGGAAGGAAGGATGAAAGAAAGGGAAGAAGGGAGGGAGGAAAGTCGGTTTCAGCAACCACACAGCTAAGCCCCAGGAAGAACTGCCATGTCCCTTATTGCTGCTGGGAAATGACAGTAGGTCCAGAGGTCAACAGCAGCTGTGAAGATGCAGCAGCAACTGCGACTGTCAGCGACGTGTGTGACTCAGCTCGTCCATCCCTGCTGCTTCTTTATCTCTGTATGAAGTGCTCTCTCTCCTCTCTCTTCCTTACCTAATGGCTTCTGCTCACTAATGGCTGCAGCTGCCTCATAATTTCCTGTTTGTCGTTGTTGTTTTTGGATGTATCTTCACTACTGGACTATACAAATTTGTGAATCTCTCTGTAGTTTTATAGTCAAACACCAGATCAGTAAGTCTCCATTAAGTACAGGTATGTCCTATCTGAAGCTCATTAAAAAGTAAAGGACAGACAGAAACATGGACGATTGAGGTGATGCCAAGTATTAGAATTCAGAGAGACTTATGTGTAAGGAGCTTACTTGCTTAAAAAATAAACTTTAACTTTTAGAACAGTTTTAAATTTACAGAAAAGTTGCAAAGATTGTATAGAGAGTTCCTATGTACTGCTCACCCAGTTTCCCCTAGTAGAATCTTACATTGGTGTGATACATTTAATAAACCAATATTCAAACATTATTAACTAAAGTCTACACTTTATTCAGATTTCCTTAGTCTTCACCTAATGTCCCTTTTCTGTTCCAAGACACCATCCAGGACACCTCCTGACATTTCGTTGTCATGTCTCCTTAGGCGTCTCTTGCCTGTGACGGTTTCTCTGACTTTCCTTGTTTTTGATGACCTTGACAGTTTTTTTTTTTTTTTTTTGAGACAGAGTCTCGCTTTGTTGCCCAGGCTAGAGTGAGTGCCGTGGCGTCAGCCTAGCTCACAGCAACCTCAAACTCCTGGGCTCCAGCGATCCTTCTGCCTCAGCCTCCCGGGTAGCTGGGACTACAGGCATGCGCCACCATGCCCGGCTAATTTTTTATATATATATCAGTTGGCCAATTAATTTCTTTCTATTTATAGTAGAGACAGGGTCTCGCTCTTGCTCAGGCTGGCTTTGAACTCCTGACCTTGAGCAATCCGCCCGCCTCCGCCTCCCAAGAGCTAGGATTACAGGCGTGAGCCACAGCGCCCGGCCTACCTTGACAGTTTTGAGGAGTACTGGACAGTATTTTGTAGACGTCCCTCAGTTGGGATTCATATAATGTCTTCCTTATGATTGGATTGGGATTATGTGTTTTTGGAGGAAGTCCATGAACATAAAGTGTCATTTTTATCCCATGTCAAGAGTGCATACCACCCACATGACTTATTACTGTTAATGTTGATATTAATCACCTGGCTGCAGTAATCTTTGTCAGGCTTCTCTAAAGTTGCTCCTTTTTGCCCTATTTCCATACTGTGCTCTGTCACATGGTCATGGTCACAAAGCATGGTCAATACTCAATGGACTCAATGGAAAGGAGTCAGCATGCGTAGCCAACACTGAGAACTGGGGAGATGTACTCCACCTCTAGGGGTGGAGCATTTACATAAATTATTTGGAATTCTTCTGCACAGAACAATTTGTCTCTTCTCTTCATTTTTTTATTCAATAGTTTATTTATATTTGGATAGACTCATGGATTTTTATTTTATACTTTGGGGATAACCCTATACTACCTATGTCCTATTAGCTGACAGAGGAAGGAACTATATGTGTGAATGTATAAATATGTATATATGCTAATCTGTATATATGTATTGGTTTGTTAATAGCTATATTAGCTGCCATAACAAAGTATAACAGACTGGGTAGCTTAAACAGAAATTCTGAAGGCTAGAAGTCTTAGATCAAGGTGTCAGCAAGGTTGGTTTCTTCTGACCTCTCTCTCCTTGGCTTATAGATATCTATCTTCTGTGTCCTCACATGGTTTTTCTCTGGGCCTGTGTGTTCTAATCCTCTCTTCTTAAAAGGGCAACAGCCATATTGGATCAGTTCCTACTCATATAACCTCTAAATTACTTTAATTATCTCTTTAAAGACCCTATTTCCAAAAGTAGTCACATTCTGAGGTAGTAGGGATTATTCGGACTCTAACATATGAATTTGGGAGGGACACAATTCAACCCATAACAATATATATATATGTATTTTTTCATATATAATCATCTATGTTTATTAAGCTAAACATGAGTTCATATTGATGTCTTCAACTCAAAGAACTTTTAAAGAAAACTTATTTTTTTCTTTTCCTCTTTTAGAGACAGGGTCTCGCTGTGTTGCCCAGGCTGGGCTTGAACTCCTGGGATCAAGTGATCTTCCTGCCTCAGCCTCCAAGTAGCTGGGACTACAAGCATGCACCACCGTGCTTGGCGAAGAAAGCTTTTTATATTAAAATAATCATAGGCTCACAGGAAGTTGCAGAAACAGTACAGAGAGGTCCAGTGCACTATTCACCCAGTTTCTCTTGATGGTTACATTTTAGTTAGGTTACATTTAGATAGTACAGTATCAAAATAAGGAAACTGACATTGGTAAAATGTGCCTGTATAGCTCCGTGCCATTTTAACACCTGTTGATTCATGTAACCACCACACAGTCAAGATACAGAACTGTTCCATCAACACCGAGATCTCCCTCCTCTCTACCCTTGGCAGTCACATTCACCTCCCTACTGCCTCCATTGTCACGATCCTGAAACACCGATTCCCCAGCCCCTAATCTCTTTTTCATGTTTATAATCTTGTTGCTTTGCGAACATTATGTGAATGAAATCATACAGTATGTGACCTTATGAGACTGAATTCTTTCACTCAGAGGTCCATCCAAGTTGTCGTGTGTATCAATAGCTTGTTTTTCTATATTAAGAAAAAAAAAACAGTTTAGGAAATTTTGAGGAGGCAAGAGAGGTGCCGACTTCTCCTTTATATTAACAATGGCTGGATACTTTCCGGACAGCTCTTGTATATGGATTTAGCTCTTATTTTGTACTGGTTGTTTTACTAGGTTTTTGGAACATGATGATGAAAGCCATGATTTTTTTTTTTTTTACCATAAATAGATAAGCAGTTTAATACTGGTTTAATGTTTAAATTCCAAAATGAAGCCTTAAGCCCCTGCAAATCCTCTGGTCCTCAAAGGAAAATGTTGGTACTGGGACATTTGCTTTTTTTCTAATCTGACCAAAAAGTGGACTGCAGTCTTCTTATCCTCCAGAACGTCTTAATCTATAAATAACAAAATGGTCAGACAATTCTGACTAAGAGCATTCAGATGAGCATATTTTAGTTACTGAGATCACATTTTTATACCAACCAAGGATAGTGATAAGACACTTTGTGGTCTTGACCTGTTGGAAGTTTACCATTTGAAAAAGTCCCCTGTTCTCCATTATTAAAAAGGATATTTTTTTCTTTATAAAGGGGAAAAGGTATTTATATGTGGTTTTAAAAATGCTTCATTTCCAGTCCTGTAACTAGGGGCCCAAGTGGAAAAAAACCAGTTTGGCAACGTTCATTTGACCTTTAAGATCTAGACTGTCCTCTCTTTATTGCACAACTTAGTTCTTTTTATTTCTTTGTAATCCATGTATGGCCCATCTCCTTTCTCCTGTTACAGTTCTTGCTTTTTAATTAGGCTGGTGCATGCTAATGCACAGCTGATTGCAGGGGAACATTTTAAGTTTTATTTTAACTGCAATAAAATAGTCTTGTGCTAAATATTTGCAAAGGTCAAAATTTTTACATGTGAAAAGCACTTCTATGGAGAGTAAAAAAATGTAATTGAATTGCTTTTCATATACCTAGCACTTAGGAGACACTAGGTAAAAGTATGTCAAGTGATTGAAATAACGAACCTATGTTGAAGTTCTCTTACAATGTCTTCAGTTAATTTAGTTAAACATTTATTGTGTGTAGTCTTTGTGCCAGACATAGTGCAGGAGATAAAAAAAAAAAGTCAATAGGATGGCTTTGCCCTAAAATATCTGAGAGACCAGAAGAAGAGATCTACTTCTTCTAAACAGATATTTTCAATGTATGGTGGTAAGAAGGAGAGTGGCACATAGAAATACTCTGAGTACAAAAATGTGGAGTTATCTACTCAGACCCAGGGGGTCAGTATGGCTCTAAAAATGAATTAATACCTACCTGAGTAACAAAAGAATGTGTGTCAGTTGATGAAGGGAACAGGGAGGGGAAGATCAGTGTGGGCTCAGAGAATGCAGAGTTAAGGCACAGGGAGGTGAGCAGTAGAAGAGGATTCAGCGAGGAGGGAGGACAGAGAAGGGAAAACCTGGAGGCAGAAAGGCCAGGGAGGGACCTGAAAGTCCATTCATTGGCCTTGAATGGAAACAGAGGGGTAACGGCCAGAAAGGGGAAGACAGGACTTACCTTCTTCTCCGCTGTTCCTGTTCCTTGACCGGAACCTCAACGCCTGCAGTTGACCTCAGGGCTCGCTGTCAGGTCCAACAGGGTCATGGAAGAAGGAACAATATTCAAAGGAATTGTTAGAATACACTTGAAACCCCCTTCCCCCCACCCCCGCTGAGGGTATAGACCCTTTCTCCCATCTATGCTAATCTACTTCTGTGCAGAAGCCAAACTCACATCAAGATCAAAGATCCAACTGGAACCCTCCCCTTCCATGGGGTGAGGGTGGGGAACTTCTTCTCTGGATTGAGTCGCTTTTGGATTGTCTTCCTCTGGTGGCTGCTCTCTGCTGTTCCCTGCTGTCAGTCTGATAGACGTCTCATGCTTCTGGTACAGCAAGAAGCACTTGGGCAGAAACATCTCTTTAAAATATAGCATACTGGTGGAGTCCAGCGGGGAAAGGGGTTGAATAATCTGTATAAACTTCTTTTAATCTAGGCCTAAATGTAGATGGACAAAGTGATTCTCCAATGTAGTTCGGCCAAGATCACCATGTAAGAGTCAAGGAATATTTGGGACCTAGCTAGTGATGACATATGTGTAACAGGCAGGGCCTTATTCTTTCTCCCCTGCCCTCCCCAACCCAACACATGTTCCAGAAACTCTTGGGAAAAACAAAGCAAATTCTTCTTTCTTTCTCCATAGGAGGGTTATCCAGGTCTTTGTTCATTAGGAGAGCCAGAAAGAGGGTAGGAGAGGTCATTCAGTTTGCATGGTGACAAGGTCTAAAGAATGATTATGTGATTCTGGGGCTGAAGTAAAGAGGAAATAAAGGTCATTGGATCTGAGGAGGTCAAAAAACTATATCCAGTTAGGAAGTTGAATGGGTTTCCCATATATGGTTACTGGAGTGGAGATGAAACCTAAGTTCCAATCACCAGAGTCCCCATTAGATTTGCTAGAATAATCTATAGAGAGTGCCAGGAAGGCTTAGAGGGTAGGGAACTTGAACATTTCAACCTATTCTGGGCTGGAGCCTTTTAAAAAAAAATTGTAGTTGGTTGTCCTGTGCATTTGTAGGATATTTTAGCAGCATCCCTGGCCTCTACTCATAGATGCCAGTAGCATTCCCCCACCATTTGTAATAACTACCTCTGTTAGTGGCAACTGGACATTGCCCTAGTTAAGAACCACTAATGGGCCAGGTGCGGTGGCTCACGCCTGTAATCCTAGCTCTCTGGGAGGCCGAGGCGGGCGGATTGCTCCAGGTCAGGAGTTCGAAACCAGCCTGAGCAAGAGCGAGACCCTGTCTCTACTATAAATAGAAAGAAACTAATTGGCCAACTAATATATATAGAAAAAATTAGCCGGGCATGGTGGCTCATGCCTGTAGTCCCAGCTACTCGGGAGGCTGAGGCAGAAGGATTGCTTGAGCCCAGGAGTTTGAGGTTGCTGTGAGCGAGGCTGACGCCACGGCACTCACTCTAGCCTGGGCAACAAAGCGAGACTCTGTCTCAAAAAAAAAAAAAAAAAAAAGAACCACTAATGTATAGCTGAATATCATGCTCCCATTACCTGTTTAAGGTGTGCAATATTGATCTGGTTTCCTAGTCAACTCCACCTTTCACTTAAATTGAAGCAAGTAAATCTATTCAGTTGTTAGATTTTGGGGGAGGGAAATATGGGCACTTAACATCTGTATCTAAGAGCTTAATAGGTTGTACTAATAACTTGCAACTCCGGCTAGTAACTTTAAGCTCTCTAAATATCTGTATGATGGACTAACATTTAATACCTGAAATGGGAGCAATGAAGGAAACTGAGAAGGGAAGGAGACACATTAGACCAGAATGGTTTAAGTGCTCAGCATCTTAAATTTAGGGTGCTCATAGGGGAGGAATGAAGAGAGGAAGAAGAGTTCAGTCCTTTGGCCCCTCTTCAGGGGCCATTTTCCTGCTCCCTGCACCACCACCAATATCTATCTGCTTAATCCCAAGTTCTTTGAGGTACTGGTACTCCAGAGGCCCCAGCTCATCCTGCTTTTCAACGTATATTACCATGGCCAGGGATATGAGCTATGCACTATAGACCCTCCCCAGGCCCTATAAAGGCATTCTCTCTAAAGATGCCTGGCAACCCTGGCTTTCAGAATTGAGAAGAGCTAACTTGACTAGCAGAACTTGAGTGATTTGCTGACAACAGCCCTGGCACAAATAGTTTTCAACAGCAGTTATTTTACCGAGCTGAACTTTCTTAACATATCAGATCATTACTCTTAAGTACAAATATGTAGTCTTAGTGAAGTCATGGGGCATAGCCTGTATTGGATTTTGATAGTTCTGGCATTTGGTTCAGCGGCAGCTTGACCCTGAGTTAATTAGTCTGACAATTCCTGCTGGCTGTTTAATCAAAATACTGCAACTTTCAACTTCATCGGTAATTTAGTTCATTTGTCTTTATTATGATTCCATGATTACTTCTGGTTGGAAGACTAGTATTTTTGAGAATTGTAATGTTACTGATAAATGGTAATAATAATGTCTGTGTAAAGATTATGCATTAGTAGATCTACAATAATATCATGCATTTTAAAAATAAATTTCTTTGGAGGAAAGAAAATAGCTTTCTGTTTCTCTAACACTTGAACTATCTTTCCTATATTTTGATAATTTAAATTACTATCCATAAGAAAACATTCAACCCAAGAGGAAAAAACAATTTTTCCCCAAAATAGTTTTAATGTTTTTGAAAATTATATAAATAACTTTATAAAAAATATAGATTCTTTAAAAAAAGAAACCCCTCCAATCTACTTACTTAACAAATCAGTCACTTATATTTTCCATGGTTTTTCCCAATCTTGTTTGCATGCATAACCAATTTTATATAGTTGCAATTATAGTGTAAATTTAATTTTGTATTCTGCTTTTTTCACTTAGCATTATTCTTCCATAATAATTTAAAGAGAGTTTTATTTACGGTTATTTCAAATGTAGAGAATATAATTTTCTAAACTGTACTTAAGTGCTCAATTTAAATATTTTAATGGCCAACTCAAATCATCAAATGTACTCTAGATAAGGGTGGGTTATAGTTAATGCTTAACATTGCAGGAATCAACTTGCATATACATTAAATTAAAGTCAAATGTTATATGCAAGTGGAAATGAGGACATTAAATGCTGGTCGTCTTTACGTATTTTTAAATTTTTCTTCAGTTAGATGTACTTCTAGAATTGGTTAGTCTTGTTGCTAAATTTTCATGCCCTGAACTAATTCAGCCAGTTGTAAAATTGTACCTTTCTGCAGATGACTTAACATGTGCACCTCATTTATACTTGAACTTGCTATGATTCAGATAGTATTATCTCAAATGATGTTAAGAAATTGTTCATTTTCTGTGTCAGCGAAAAATGAGGAAAGGCCAACCACATTTCGCCTGAAGAGAGTCATGTCAGATCTGACATCTTGGCAGATACAAAAATGCAAGTAAGATATTTTAGCAGGGCATACTAAAACTAATGAACTGAGGACCAATATACACTTCTACATTGTATTAAAGTGGCATTTACTGAGTTTACAAATGTTAAAAGACATGCTTTATTAGTTACTATAGGAGTCCTATTTCATTTAGTTTATCAGTTAAAAAATTTTGTTCTCTTTTTGTATAATTTTTAACCCTTATTTTAAAATGTGGCTTGGGAAGATGGATTTTAAAGGTTAATTGTTCTAAAAATAAAACATTAAAGGAAAAATTGATGGTTTACCTATCTCTATTTATTAAAGAAACAATGAATTTTTTGCTTGACAAACTAAATAGGCTAGTGAGGCCTTTCGTAGACAATATTGTGCTTTAATCTAAAAAGTGAATACAATATTCAGATATTTTAAAATTTTGGGTTATTTGCAACTGCTGGGGAAGACTACTTCCACTAAACTATCACTATCACTCTCCCTTCTTAACATATGGTGTCCAATTTTAAATTTTGTATTTTCAGAGTGATTTGTTTTACCCAGAGCATTTAAGGAAGAGCAGTAGAATTGATTGTTTTACCCAGAGCATTTAAGGAAGAGCAGTAGAATTGATTGAAGGAATATTAATTGGAAGATTAAATCTGATTGGGTTTTTCTTGAGGGGAAACTAAGGTGGTTATTTATTATTCTCTGAAGATGTTTTGGTTATTATACACCTCATAATAACCAATTATTATAATGTAATCAACACCAGCAATTTCAACTGGTCACCTCAATTTTATTTAGAACAGAGGTTCTTAAAATATGGGCCCCAAACCACCAGCAGCAGCACCTGGGAATTTGTGAAAAACGCAAATTCTCAGGCCCCAACCTGCTATATCAGGTCATATCTGCAGATAGGGCCCAGTAGTTGGTTTTAACAAGCCACACCGGAGATTCTGATGTAAACTAAGGTAAGATCCCATCTCTATAAAAAATAGAAAAATCAGCTGGGTGTGGTGGCTCACACCTGTATTCCCAGTTACTCGGGAGGCTGAGGCAGGAGGTCACTTGAGCCCAGGAGTTTGAGGTCATGGTGAGCTGTGAGGCCACAGCTCTCTAGCCTGGGTGACAGAGTGAAACCCTTTCCACCACTCCATCCCCGCACCCCCCAAAATGGGAAAGGATATTTGCTTTGACTTCAGTAAGAACCTCTCAAAGTACTTTGGTTATATTTTATCTGCATATTAAAGGAAGTTTCAATATTTCTAGTCTTGTACGTACCTAGAAACCAAGAATTGCTTTATTGAGTCAGACTCACTGTGTAGTCAAACAAGAACGCTTTGTGCTCCGTATTTACAGTCATGTGTACAGATGGGCAAGTTAGTTCCTGAGGCTGCCTCAGTGGAAGAAGACACATCTTCCAAACAGCTTAATTAGCTCCACCATTACTTCATTGAAACATTAAAAAATTTGCACATTACTTTATATATTCTACTTAACTCTCTCCTCCAAGATGCCTAAGAATATGTATAATTCACAGTGACTTGTTTAAGAAGAACAGTATGTTCATTCTGGAGTTGTAAAGTTGAATCAGCTCTTGAAATTCTTCCCCTCTTTTGAGCCTGTAAGATAACATAGGGAAGAGCTTTGGAAGTAAAGAAGACACTAATATTCAAATGTAAAGTAAAAATGTAAAAACTGTTGCTACCTTTTTCTCTCTCAACTTTTTCTTTTTAAAGCTTGGGAAGGTAATAGCCCAAAGGTTGGGAAGGAGATGAATTTTCCTCCACTGGTTTTTCAGTGCCCCTGGGTTTACTCCTGAAGTGTTATCTGCAGCTACATCTAGGTTCTTGGTAATTGGAAGATGGCAACAGCTGGGCAAGCACTAGGTAATTACATCCTCCATATTGGACCTACCAGTTGTAAATTCCTGGAAGACAAAGACTATATGCTGCTTCTATATATTTGTGGTATTTTGATGTCCAGCCTGAATTACAGCAGCTGGGAAGCTCAAGGAATATTGCTATGGTTTGAAGATGTCCCCTCCAAGATTCTGGTGTTGCTGATTTTCCTGCTTGTTTGTAGTCTTTTTTGATCAGATGCTAGACATTATGAATTTGATGTTTTTGGGTGCTGGGTTTTATTTTATTCCCTTAAAGAGTATTGGACTTTGTTTTGGCATGTAGTTAAATTACTTGAGATCAGTTTTATTCTTTAATTGTTTACTTTTAGGCTTTGTTAAGGGTTAGCATTAGGAGGTGGGCCTTTAAGAGGGGATTAGGCATAAGGGCTCCTCCCTTGTGATTGGGATTCAGGCCCTTAGAGGCTTCCCACAGTGTTGGGCTGGCTTGCTTTTGTGCTTTTCTGCTATGCCGCAGGGAGCAGCAAGAAGGTCCTCCTGGCAGACAAACAATTCCAGCTCTTTGATTTTGAACTTTCTAGGCTCTAGAGCTGTGACAAAATAAATTTCTGTTCTTTATAAATTACCCAGTCTCAGGTATTCTGTTAAAGCAGCACAAAGGACAGACATATTCTTCATGAATGAGTTTGATAGTGCTTCAGGGGAGTTAGGAAGGGCCTGCTCTGACCACAGTATTTATCATCTGTTTTCTAGCCCTGATTCTCTTCCTTGCTTTATTTTGTTCCTCATTGCGATATCACTTTCTAGCATTCCACATAACTTAGTTTATTCTTATTTATCTACATCCACCACAAGGGGAGAGATAGTTTTACTTGTTTGGTTCTATACTTTATCTTCCCATAAGACCACCTAAAACAGAGCTGGAGCACAAGATGTGGTTCATAAATAGGAACTGAATGAATGAATGAAGAACTGCTGTCATGACACTCATTCATTCAAAAATTCCTCATTAAACACTGTTCTAGGTACTGCACCTACTGCTATGGTAAATAGTGAATAGGAGACTTCACCTTCTGAGTTAACAGTCCAGGGCCACCCTCTACCTACTCTAGATCATTTTATTCACCTGTAGAGTCAACATGTCTATTTCAGCCGTAGTTTCCTCCTGCAACAAAATATTCCCAAGCAAAGAATAAAACAGTGTGGTCCCCATACCAGCAGCATGAGTGTCACCTGGGAAGTTGTTGAAACTACACCACCTCAGGTCTCATCCCAGAATAGCTACATCAAACTCTGGAGCTGGGGCCCAACAATCTGTTTTAACAAGACTACCAGGCGATTCTGATACGCTCAAGCTTGAGAACTACTGTAAGAGAGGCCTCAATTCCAAAGTTATCATATTTGTCTTTTTCACAAAGAAACCTGGGCCTACTGATTTACTGGTAATTTAACTGTTCAACTCATTTTCTGGGGCATATATTAGTTCTAATAACAAGATATCAGAAACAGGAAAAGCAAAGGTATTTAAATTAGTTTCCTATTGCTGTTGTATCAAATCACTGCAGATTTAGTAGGTTAAAAGAATACATATTTGTTATCTAACAGTTCTGGAGGTCAGTGGTCTGAGATATACCCCAATGGGCTACCTAGGGGGTGTTGGGCAGGGCTGTGTTCATTCAGGAGGCTCTAGAAACTGCCTGCATTCCTGCCTTTCAAAGTGCTTTCCTCCACTTTCAGAGCCAGCAGCAGTGTTTCCAGATTTCTCTATGATCCTCTTGCCTCCCCACTTCACCTACAGGGCCCCATATGATTCTGCTGGGCACACCCAGCTAATCTAGTATAATCTGCCTATCTGGAGATCCTTAATTTAATCACATTTGTAAAAGTCCCTTTTGCCAAGCAGGGTACTACATTCACAGGTTCCAGGGATTAGTGCATGGACATCTTTGGGGGACCATTCTGCCTACCACAATGTTTAACAAAAGTAGGATAAAATACCAAGCAGGTCATGTCTTAAAAATGGATGACTTTAGAACATGAAAACAGTTGCTTGAGGAGTAACAAAAGCAACAATTACAGAGAGCTAGACAGAAAGAAGGTCTTTAAGATTTATTAAAAATCCATTAAAAATAAAACATTTTACGTGGTTAGTCATAATTAAGATGGATACTTGTATCTATTATATTTATGGTGATTGAAACTGCAGAGGGAGGGTAAATTCTAAGGGCCAGTGGATGGGCAGAGCCACTGGGGCTGACATAGCTGGGATTATTTGAGAGGTACTAGAAAGACCCCTCTAATCCCAAACAGCTCTATTGACATTAGCCAGCCCTATATCTAAACTGTTACCTTTACAGTGGAGAAACATCTGGAGATGTCCATTTCTAATTAAGACCTGAGCCAGTTCTTTTCTTCAACATAATTTATATGTGAAATTCAGTTAACATGGACTTGATCGATTGCATGGAAGAATAACGGCCACCAACGTGGAAGCCTGCAGCACTATTTTCTAGCAGGACAAGGCTCAGTTTCTTTTTCTGTAAAATCCAGCTAATTATTCTTACATCATAGAATTATTGTGTGAATTAAGATAGAATGCATCTAAAACACTATTCACAAAGCTTGGAACACAGTTAATTATTCAATAAGTGCTAGCTGCAATTATTAGTATATTATCTTCATTGTTATTTATTATTTGTCTAAAACTCTGAGGAAGATAAATGGGAATGCTGTTGCCTTCCTTTGCTTTGTTGTTGATGGATTTCAAAGGCTGCAATGTATGCAAATAGTTTTTATTTAGCTGTACCTTGGGCAACCATGTTTTCTTCCCCCAAGCTAACTTCTTGAATCTCAATGAACATTGAGGAGGTGAGAAAGAGCTCCAAAAAGAAGGCAGGCAAAAGATTCAGAAATGGAGATAGTGACAGATAAACCTGAGTTACTCCACAATTTTGCTGAGGGTCAGTGGAAGTAGAACACCCGGTAGCCTGGGAGTGGGCCCATGTTGGATATCATCTTTGCACAATGCCTGCCACCCATAGGTGCTCACAGATGTTTACTGAATGAGTTCTGTCCCTCCCTGGGAGCCCTTATTATAGTCTCAGGTTACAACTTCCCTTCAGCTAACCTGAAACTCCACATGTGGTGTTAACCTTGTTCTCTCCTGCCTTGTTTATCAATCGCATATCTTTTTCCTTCTATGTCAATCTCATGTTCTGTTCTTGCTCCTTCTGCTTCCAAAAAATATACCCGAGTCTTTCTTCCTCTAAAATCAGCTCTTCTTACCTCCTTTGGGCTTCTCTGTAAATCCTGTTTCTCTGTCACAGCTAATCCTGTTGTCTCCCTTCCTGCCTCTGTTTGTTCAACATTTACCCAATTTGATGGTATTATAGCTGAAACTGCTTATCCGCTATCAGTGATCTTTTAATCACAAAATACATTATTATTAATATTTCTGAACCCTCAGTCCACTAAACCTCTCTGAAGCATCTAACACTACTGACTTTTTGTCAAAATATGACTATTGGCATTTCTACCTAGAAATACTCTCTATAGTGATTGATTGATTGATTGAAGAAACAAACGTTTATTAAGTGGTTGCTATGGACCAGCACCATCTTAAAGGGAAAAAAGTGGTGAACAGAAACAGACTAGGTCCTTGGCTCTGGTGGAAGTTCAGGTTTAATTGGTGGATGAGACCAACAATTCTTCACGCAAGTGATGTCACATTGCAGTTGTGAAAAGGGTGACGGAGCAATGCTCTGATAGGGAGATGTGACATCCTCAGAGAGGTCAGGCAAGGCTGCTCCTGTGGGAAGTCATTTAAGCTGAGATCTGAGGGGTGTGCAGGGCTTAGCCGGGCTAAAGAAAGCACGGAAGAGTATTTCAGCAGAGGGAGCAGCACTGTTCAAATTGCCTATGGTAGGAGCATGTGTGGAGAGTGTGGTTGAGTGACAAGCATTGGGTAGGGCCAGGAGGGAGATGCAACAGGAGCTGGATCCCCAGAGCTTTAGAAACCACGCTAAGGAGTGAAGCAGCCGGGAGCTGTGAAAGAACATTTTAGGCAGGTGGATGGCGAAATCAGATTCATGTTGTGACAAGACCGTTTGGGCTGCAGTGTAACAGACTGGCAGGGATCAGACGGGGTGGGGCTTCTCAGCCAGTTGAGGCTGTCTCACTTTGTAAGCAAGAGATGATGGTTCCTTGAACCAAAGAAGTGTCGTTGAGTAAAACAATTGATCTAACAGTGCATGGTACGCAAAGGCGGTCAAGAAAAATCAACGTTCCTTCTGTTTATTGGTAAATATCTTCATCTGCTCCAGATTTGTGCAGCATTTGTCATACAGCTTCACAACCTCATTCCTCCCCCCCGACATTTCCCCCATCCGATTTGCTTAATTCACCTTGATATCCTATCCTTTCCTCTCTTACAGCATTTATTATCCTGCACTACATTTACTGGTTTTCTTTCTTTTCTCCTGCAATACACTGTAAGCTCCTTAAATATGGACAACGTATTACATCAGTGGTTCTCAAACTTAAGGTGTATCAGAATCACCTGGGGATTTTGTTAAACCGTGGAGTAGGATCTGAAATGATTCATCTCTAAGAAGATCAGGTGATGCCAATGCTTTTGGCCTAAGAGGATCATTGTGGGTAGAAAAGTCTTTGTCCAACGTTTTGTCCTCAAAGCTTAGTAGAGGGTTTTTGACAGGTTTTTGACAAACGTCTACTGCATGAATAGCCTAGTCTACTTCTCTGAATTCATCTGCTAATATTTTTCTTCATGTACCTAAATTCCAAATCACTGTTTTAATATCACCCTTTATTTACAGTTTCCCATGTCAATTTCTTAGTTACCATGTTACTCTCACCTGGACAGCACACTTTTATGTCATGCTGAAAACAATTTTGCAAATCCACCTCAACTACTACCATATCCTAAAGGCTTGCCTGATTCTCCCTCTAGAGAATTAATTTTTCTCCTTCCCTACTCAACTTTGCTTCTTCATTAAAAAAGAAATAGAAAATGTGCATATTTGTTTTTCTGTCTTTCTCACATACTGTTTTATGTTTGCTTCTGTTCACAGCTTGCTCAAATCACCACCCCAACCCCAGAAACCTCCAGACTATACATGCCTTAGGGGGAAGGGAGTCTAAATCATTTATTTTCTAATTATTAGGTCATTAATTATGAAATGTCCAATTTCCTTAAGTACTAATTTTGACAGTTGATATCTCTGACATTTCACTTTGACACTCTTATTATTATTTTTTCCTATTGTGAAGGTACATCCTCAGTCTTTCAAATGAACATTTTGGATTGTGATTATCTTTCATATTTTTTTAAGAGCAATTTTTGTGAAATCATGGCTAAGTAAAAAATTTGTGTTATTTTTGAATATGAGTTCCATCATGGAACCAATGCAGTGCAGACAGCTCAAAGTATCATTGAAGTGTTTGAGAAAGATGTGGCTAATGATCACACAGTACGTCCATGGTCTGAGAATTCCATTCTGGTGATTTTAATTTTGAAAGTGAGCCACGTGGGTGACCTGAGACCAACGTGGATAATGACGGACTGAAGGCTGTAGTGGAAGTGAATCCATCTCAACCTATGGAGGAATTAGCAGCAAGGTTTGACATTGCTATTCCAACAATATTGGACCATTTGAGACAAATTGGCAAGGTAAAGAAGCTGGACAGATGGGCACTGCATGAATTAAACAAGTGTCAGAAATCGTCTCGAAGCTTGCCTTTCTTTGCTATTACGACATAAAGGTGAACCATTTCCACACCATATTGTTACATGTGACGAAAAATATATTCTTTTTGACAATTATAAGCATTTGGCACATGGTTGGATAAAGATGAAGTGTCAAAACATAGTCCAAAAACCAAATATTCATCAAGAATGGCCGGGTGCAGCGGCTCACGCCTGTAAACCTAGCACTCTGGGAGGCCCAGGTGGGCGGATTGCTCGAGGTCAGGAGTTCGAAACCAGCCTGAGCAAGAGCGAGACCCTGTCTCTACTATAAATAGAAAGAAATTAATTGGCCAACTAATATATATAGAAAAAATTAGCCGGGCATGGTGGCACATGCCTGTAGTCCCAGCTACTCGGGAGGCTTGAGGCAGCAGGATTGCTTGAGCCCAGGAGTTTGAGGTTGCTGTGAGCTAGGCTGACGCCATGGCACTCACTCTAACCTGAGCAACAAAGTGAGACTCTGCCTCAAAAAAAAAAATAAATAAATAAAAAATAAAGAAAAAAGAATTATTCAAATATTCATCAAAAAAAGCTAATGGTGTCTATTTAGTGGTCCAGTGCTGGTATTATCCACCGCATCTTCATGAAACCTGTTAAATTAATTATAGCGGATGTCAACTGCAACCAGTTGGATGAAATGATGAGGATGCTTGTGATTAAACAGCTGAGATTGGTCAATGGAGACAGGCCAATCCTCTTGTAAGACCACATGTCACAAAAAACAATGCTACTCAGAGAATGAACGTGGAAACTCTCTGTCATTCACCATGTTCACAAGACCTTGCACCAACTGACCACTACTTCTTCCAGGCTTTAAACCACTTCTTGAAAGGAAAAATATTCAATCCTCAAGAAGCTGTGGAAAACACCTTTGGTGATTTCATCACCACTCGCTCTACAGGCTTCTTCGCTGCTGGCATAAACAAGCTACCGTTAAGATGGCAAAACTGTCTCGATAGTTTAGGTGCATACTTTGATTAATTGTACTGCTTTTTGTTTGATATATAATAGACCTAAACTTTTGATTCAAAATCAGACATTTCGGCCAGGTGTGGTGGCTCACGCCTGTAATCCTAGCACTCTAGGTGGTGGAGGCGGGAGGATTGTGAGCAAGAGTGAGACCCTGTCTCTACTAAAAAAATAAAAAGAAATTAGTTGGACAACTAAAAATATATAGAAAAAATTAGCCGAGCATAGTGGCACATGCTACTTGGGAGGCTGAGGCAGGAGGATCGCTTGAGTCTGGGGCTTTGAGGTTGCTGTGAGCTAGGCTGACACCACAGCACTCTAGCCCAGGCAACAGAGCAAGACTCTGTCTCAAAGAAACCTCCCAAAACCAAAATCGGACATTTCATGTTTAATGACCTAATACTATGTGTGTTATAGGACCCAGTAAGTATTCATGGAACAAATGAATCAATGAACATGGGTGAATTATTATATCTGGGTAGTTCAGGGGTACTTATAACTATCACATACATCTTCTAGAATCTAGCTAGGCCAGTAGGTGCCTGGAGAATTTAGATAGAGAAGAGTGAGTGACAAGTTTTATCAATGATCTGTGCGATTTTTTTTTTTAATTTAAGGTGTGAAGATCGAGCAAGGACTGTGATAGTGTCACTTCTCTGTCCTCCTCTGTGTTCCTCTTCCTACTCAGGAGATATAATCACCCTGAATCATCTTGACACCTGTTTTGTGAAAAATATTCTATCTGAATATAAAAACCAGTGTTCCAGAGGATGATTAAATCTTTTAATCTGCAGTTACCCAACCCAAGAAAGGGAAGTGGGGAGACTATGGAACAAGGTGACTCTGTTCCTTGGGATATAGTGTCCCAGAATCCAGAAATAAGGTAACTCCAAGCTAAATATAAATTTAATCTCAGAGCATAGGAACATAATATTATATATAAATTGAGAATATACTTTTAACAAAGAATTCTATGTACCCTGATTTTTATTTTGCTATAAACAAAAGATTGATAGTCTAAATTAAAAAAAAAATAGTCTACCACCGGGTAATTTCATGAAAAATAGGCTACAGTCTCTCCACTTGAAACTTAGACATGTATAGTATTTGATATCTGAGCAAGGTGAAGTATTGTTTGCTTTAGTAGGTCAAATGGTGTTTCCTTCAACTCTTTTTACATTATTAATTTGCCTACCATTTTCTTTAGACAAATGAGAGGTAAATTTTCTCAGGGTTAGAGCTATCACCATTTCTGAATTAGTGGGATCTAACTTAATGGGTTTTCCACATTCATCCACCATCTACCTTTTCTAGTTCAGTTTTCCTTGCTCAGATTGCTAACCAGGTAAACTAGGTAAGATTGGATCTGTATGTCAATAACATAACTGGTAAACACCTCATATGACTTCTTTGCCTTTTTCTCCAGAGATAATATTAAAAGAAAAATTGACAGTGGGTAAATAATTATTCTATTTTTCTGTGAGACAGACAAAAATTTACTCTCCATTAAGACCAAAAAAAAAAAAAATAGTTGAGTCATAAGCAAGGAAGACTTGCCAATGTTTTGAAAAACACATCTATCAAAACATTAACTGAAGAAGGTTCAAACTGAAGAGGCAGGCAGGAGGCTGGCTGGGGGGGTGAGGGGTTGGGGATTTATGTTATGTTAACCCAAACAGGGTCCCTTGGGAAGAGTTTCTTCTAAGAGGGTTATTTTAGGATTCTGGGTAGTCAATCCTTGCCACTCCTCTCTCCCACCTCACCTGGTCTTTCCCCTTATTTGCCTTTAATCTTTATGAGGTGCTACTTAGTGAATTATCATGATAAAGATCTTCCCTGTCTCTCTGCCCATGTGTGGCTGTGGGTTTGTTTGCTCCTTGCCATGCCTGTCTCTCTGCCCACCACTTCCTGCCCTCACCTCTCTTCTTGCAGCAATCTCAGTCCTTCCAGCTCCTTCCCACCCCCTTCTTGTCTCCCACAGCCTGGCTGTGAGCTCCACTGGGAGCTCAGGTGATGGTGGAGCCTTTAGCAATCATAAGAGTGGCAGGTGCTGCTATGTACAGACATGGATTCCGTGTGTTCCCTGCCTCTCAATATCACCATGCCTCCCCACCCCCACTGGGTCAATCAAAGGAATTATAGTTCCTTCAAAAGGTTCAGGCATTTTTGAACACATCAACAAAATGCTGCCATCCCCTACAAGGGAAAATTGCCATCTTAATTCTGATTCAATTTTAGGAATGTGCTCATCACAGACAAAAGCGAGTCTTTCCATCTGTCTCTTGGTTGACCGCTTCCTTACTCTTCTCACCCCTGACATCTGTGTTCACCTCTTACAGGTGTTTTTGTACCTCTTTGACCCACTTCCTCCAAACTTTATGGTTTGACTTTCAAAGTCTAGTTCTCGATGAGGCAAATAAATAAATAAAAAGCTTGTTTATTATTCTGTCATTATTGCTTTATCATCATGGCATGAAATACTGAATAATGAGGATGCAAACACCCATTTTATGGGCCTATTGCAATCTTCCCTGTATAATTAATATCTATCATTAGATGAAAGTCATATCATTTGCAATTTGATGCGGCTTTCTTCAGAATTTCTTGATGACTCCAAGGTAGTTTATATGCCAGTGCACCTGTTGCTCATAATCAGGTTTTATTAGATAAATGGGCATCTAGCCCTTTGCTCTCCTCCACTACTCATCTTCTCAAAGGGTCACTTGCAGTGGTAAAAAGCAGCTTGATTATAACTCCTTTGCATAATGAGGCCAGCTCTCCCTCCTCTGCCTCCTCGCTTCCCACCAGAAGGAAATATTGCATCTGTCTCACTATAAGGCCATTCATGCTGGATGGCCTTGTTATAAAGCACAGAAGTTGGAGGCACATAAATCTAACACATACCCATAAAAAGAACTTGTCTCAGACTAGGCTTAGGGCACTCTGCTTGAGCTCTTTGTTTTATCCTATTCCTGGAAACATGAGCTGTTGCTGACATTAAAAACACAGCTTCTTGCAATAGTTTCTTATCTCTTCCCTTAATTGCACAGACAAAGCTAGAGAGAAATTGGGTCGCACATTCACAGGCTTTATGCTTGCCTAGGATCTTGCTCTTTCTCTTTGTCTTGGGCTCCAAGGTAGCTAAGGTTGTGGCTAATCTCATATATCACGACAATAATGGCCTTTGAATCCCAGTGCCCTCAGAAGTATTTGCCATTGCCCACGAGCGTGCACAGGGACGTATGCACATCCTTCAACTCTGTTGAACTGGCAATTCCAAAGCCATGCCCTTCTGATGGCAGGTCAATGGCCCTGGCTTCGCCTATGAAGGATGGCCCATTCCTTCATTTGGCAGAGCATTTTCCTGACCTGGAACACTGAGGATGAGTAAGCTCATCCTAAAATGCAGGAGGACTGAATGCTAAATGCCTTACCGCCACCCACACAGTTCATTGCACAATTTCCTTATTTATGCAACTCCAGAGCTGTCCTCCTTTCCCTCTGAAGTTGCGAGGTCTCACTAGTGCAATAGTGAGGAAGGAGACAATGTGTTAATGGACAATTCTGCAAACATCAATTAATAATTTGAATGACGCATTGTGGAGGAGCATTTTGTCAGCTAGAGTTCAGTGACCCATCCCAGTTTAACAGATTGTTTCTCTTTCTTCTCTCTCTTTAAAAACTACATTTTGTGCTTTGCATACCTAGGGACATTTCTCTGTTGTTTTTGTTAGAACATTGACTCTTAAGAAGTGTTTCTGGGGAGACAGTCCATTAAGCGGTAGTTAGGAGTGCCAAAGTCAGCATGCTTGGGTTTTAATCTCCTTTTGTACACACTAAATAGACTTGGGGACAAGCTACTTAACTTCTCTGAGTCTGTTTTATCAAATCTATAAATTGAAGATGATAGGCTAGGTGCAGTGGCTCACATCTGTAATCTTAGCACTTTAGGAAGCTGAGGTGGGTGGATCACTTGAGGTCAGGAGTTTGAGACCAGCCTGAGCAACACAGTGAGATCCCATCTCTACAAAAATACAAATAAAAAAATTAACTGGGTGCTGTGGCGCATGCCTGTAGTCCCAGCTACTTGGGAGGCTGAGGCAGGAGGATTGCTTGAATCCAGGAGATTGAGGTTGCAGTGAGCTGCAATGATGCCATTGCACTCTAGCCAGGGCAACAGAACTGTTTCAAAAAAAAGGAGCGGGGGGGAATGATAATGGTACCCACCTCAAAGTTGTTCTCATGAGTGAATCCATGTAACATGTTGCATATGAGATACCATAGAAAGCAGGAGTGCTGGAGACAGACTTGGGGTTGAATCTTAGATTTGTCTCCTGCAAGCTACACGATGATGTTAAGCAAATATTTAACTTCTCCAAGGCCCAGGTTTTTTTTTAAATGGGGAAATTGCTACTAGAATAGGTTTTGGTAAGGATTAAATGAATTAATATCTTTAAAATGTCTGGTATATTATAGGTGATCAATAAATATTAGTTCTCTTGTATTAAAGTGTTAGAAACATGGTAAAACTGAAAAGCATGAACTTTGGATAGAAATAGACCTGAAACTTGACTCTACAATATAACGGCAGCAGTGTGGCCTCTCCTTGTACAAGTTACCTTCAAGCTTCAGTTTCCTTATCTAAAAAAATTATTGCATTGCTGTGAAAACCAAATGAAAAACAAAACATGTATTTATATGAAGCTCATGGCTCACAGTATAATTTTGTTCTTATATTTTGGGCTACTAGAAGTCAAATATTGAAAAAAAGCAAAATAAGCAACTATGACACTTTGAACTCTGATAATAGGAGAAAGTTAGATAAAAAGGACTAGTACCTCTTGTCCGAGATAAAGGACCACATACCCATAAACCTTCAGATCCACTGCGAGGGAGAGAGAATTATTTATAAAATGCAGCGGGTGAGTGTTAAAGGATATGATTAGGGATTGAACATCCCTTTTGATGAGTTTCAGGAAGAATCTAGAGGCAGGGGCAGGTTTTACTCCCAGATTTGAAAGTTAGGAAACAACTAGCATCTCTTTTCCTGAGTCTGTGACACTGTCAGAGGAACTTGGCTTACAGGGACAGAATGACATCTTTGTAGGCTTCTAAATGGTTAAGAGGGAGTAAAGCAGCCCTACCCCTCCTTGGCATGCCCCGGTACTGAAAATTTTCCACGTTACATGGAACTTGAAACCTTATCGTGAAACCCTGTATTTGAGGCCCTATTCTTTTAAAAAATGTTACAAGAAATTATAGAGGGAGCTTGCACAGCTGGTGGCTGTTAGCAAACAAACCAAACCAAGAAAAGCAGGCCAACATAAATTCTCACCAGAAAATACTGGGTGTGAGAGCCCTCTGGCCAAAAGAAATTCAGTAAATCCAGAGCATGGGATTTGAGGGGCTGAGATTGATTTTGTTGAACTCCTTTGGTTTCTCACTTCAACTTTATGAATAAAATTTGAGCAATAAAGACCATCTAGATTATGTCTTGGATTCTGACCCTGAGGTTCTAAATACTTTTAATGACTATTATACTCTGTGTCCTAGAGTTGCAGACCAAAACAACCCATTGCAATTTACTTCCCTAGGCCGTATTCCTTATGAAAATAATGAAATCTTTAGTTGTTCTAATGCAGAGATAAGAGAAGGCTCAACATTTAATGGGCTTTTCAGAATCGATACGTTCAGGCTTCGAAAATGAGTTTAGAACTAGACACAGTGGTGCTTTGTGCTATGAACTGTACTTGAGGTGGCATTTTGGGAGAGCAATATGTTGGGTAGTGATAGGCGTACCTTCCATGAAAGTGTGACTGTTTACATGATAGAAGCAATCAGCTCATTTTAAAACATTCAGAATGTGAGCAATGAAAAATTTCCTAAAGTGTCACCATCCAGCATCTCTCATTGCTAACATTTTGGTTTACTTTCCTCCAGTGTCCTTTTTGGAGGCTGGGAGAGGCCATTTATTTCTTTTTCTTAGTATGATCATACTAGTTATACATCTTTGAATTCTGTATTTTTTATTATCTATATTGCATATTATAAAGTTTTTTTTTTTTTTTTTTTTTTTTTGAGACAGAGTCTCACTTTGTTGCCCAGGCTAGAGTGAGTGCCGTGGCGTCAGCCTAGCTCACAGCAACCTCAATCTCCGGGGCTCAAGCAATCCTACTGCCTCAGCCTCCCGAGTAGCTGGGACTACAGGCATGCGCCACCATGCCCGGCTAATTTTTTGTATATATATTTTTAGTTGGTCAATTAATTTATTTCTATTTTTGGTAGAGATGGGGTCTCGCTCAGGCTGGTTTCGAACTCCTGACCTTGAGCAATCCGCCCGCCTCGGCCTCCCAAAGTGCTAGGATTACAGGCGTGAGCCACCACACCCGGCCTATAAAGTTTTTCACAATTCTGATGGCCTTCTCTATCTTTTCACCTCTGTGATCTCCAGACATGTGTTTTATATGACATGCCAAGTACAAGGGGAAAAACAGGGGCTCTGAAAAGAAAGGAGCTGTTTCAAATCAAACACCATGAACTGTCATAAAATAAATACCAACATCATCTTAAGTAGACCCATTACTAATACTCTCCTATTCTATAGCAGCCAAATTTTTTTAAAATGTTAATTTACTATTTTTTCTCTTTAATAAGTAATACATGCTCACTATAAACAATAATCAAAGTAAATGAAAATATTTCATATACAGAATAAAAGTTCCTTTCTCCTAAATTCTATTCCCTAGGGTCAACCTCCTTTAAGTCATTTGCATAACCTTCCAGACTCTTAAAAATGCATATTACAAACACATCTATCTACTATGAGATCATTCTAGATATATTGTTCTGCAGCTTAATGTTTTTACTTTCTGTCTCATAGACTTCTTTCCATTCACTTGATATATTATAATAGTTCTACCTTATGGTCTTTTGACAAATACATAGTACTCCAACGAACAGATGAGTCATAATTTATTCCGCCATCCTCTGATTGATAAACATTTGGATAATCTATTTCTTTATGTCATATTAAATAGTGCTGCACTTGACATCCTTATGGATATATTTTTGCCCTCTTGTATTTCCAAAAGAAATGCTCCAGACATAGAATGGCTTGGCCAAAAGTTATGAATCCTTTCTTTGTTGTTGTTGGAAGGTGGCAGGTCATTCTCTTGAAAGGTTCTGTCATCCCACTAGTGGTGGGTGACAGTTTAATTTTTTTCCTTCCAATTCAATTGCAGGATTCCTTACACCAGGGGCCGGGTCTGTCTGAGTTGTCACTATAACCATAGCATAGTCACTGGCACAAAGTTGATGTTTAACAACAATCTGACAAACATACCCACAAGAGCACACCTCCTGTTTCCTTCTCCACAGATGCTTTAAGGACCTATATCATAGTGTAGAAACTGTCAGGACAATGACACTTAAAAAAAGACTTTATTTTTTAGGGCAGTTTTAGGTTCGCAACAAAATTGAGTGGGAAGTATGGACAGTTCCCATGGGTCCTCCCCCTTCCCAACTCCCACATACAGATTTCCCCGCTATCAAAATTCCCCACCCAGTGGTACATTGTTACAACCCATGAACCTACATTGACACATTATCACCCGGAGTCCATAGTTGACATCACGGTTCACTCTTGATGTTGTTCGTTCTGTGGGTTTGGACAAATGTATAATGGCATGTATTGACTATTATAGTATCAAACAGAATAGTTTCACTGCTCTAAAGACAATGACACCTTGAAAACAATTTTTTAAACATTGTTTGCTTTTAGCCTTCAAGATTGCTTAAACATTTGGGAAGAAGAAAGGAACATGCTCGATGTCTATAAGCAGAGGGTTTAAATGGGTACAGAAAGCCAAGAACTGGGGAACACAAAGCGACCCAAAGCTGACCCTATGTCAGCTTGCAAATGAAAGCAGAGCGGTCCTGTAGACTGGCTGCTGTCGCAAGCACAGAGAATCAGGGTGTGTCTGCAGGGGCCAGGGTAACTCTGGGAATCGGGTGTTGATTAGAAGTCAATGTCACTGGGCTTGGGAGAGCCCAGAGAGTATTTTCTATTTCTGTGTAGTTAGAGACAGAAGCACCAAGAAGGCCAAGTTCAGAAATGGTACGCAGAGGCTGAGATTGCCTTGTACTGGGTACTGGCTGAAGCAGCTCTCACCTAAGCCTGTTAATTAGGGGATTTAATGCCCCAGCAGGTGACAAGGACAGAGGGATTTTCCTGATAATGTTTTGCCAAATTCTAAGGTTAAGGCTACTAGCCTTCTACCAACATAGAAATGAATCACAATTAATGGGAAAGGATTAAAATCAAGGTTAGCTAAGTTAAAAAAATAACTAAAAACCATTTAAGGGAATCAGGAAGTTATGTGATGTGTACCTAAGTAGTTCTTTTTCATTAAGTCTTATTTCAAATGATATATAATATATATTTATTGTTAATATGCACACGTGGGGGAGATTTATGTTTAATCTCTGTAGAGATCATTATTTTAATAAGGTTATAATACTGTGGAAAGTATAATGGCATACTGAAACTCAGGGCTTAGTACTGACAAGTTAATTACCTGATGGGAAGAACGCCTGACCTAGGGTCCCCCAACAGGCACCACCACCACCTGGTGGTCCTTGGTGACGTTGCAAGTCCAAAGCCTTGGGAAGCTTTTAGCGTCTGGGGAGCGCTTCTTATGAATTCAGATTCTTTCAGTGAAAATGATTCAGTTGCAACATCGTCAAAGAGGAGAAAGGATCTAGTGATTACTGAGCATCTACTTTACGACAGCAACCACTCCAGGGACTTTGTGTGTCCCATCCTCCCAGCAGCCCTGCCCTGTACATGATATCACCATTTTGCAGATGAGAAAAACCAAGGCTTAGCAAGATTAAGTGACTTGCCCGAAGTTGGGGAACTAGAGCTGCCAGAGCTGTGGGCTGCAATCAGATTTGCTTGACTGGAGAGCCCATGTTCTTTGCAATATTTACTGCCTGAATTTTGCATAACAAAGGGTGGTGGGATGCCTTACGGTTTTTTAAAGGGGGTGATCTAGAATTTAGACCCACGGTTAATGTGTTCATTTGGGGAGTATTTAAGAACAAGTATTTGACATACCAAATCAAGATACTGTTGATCTTTCATTTTGGTAAACTGGATGAGATCTTTTGCTGAGGTGGTCTGTGTAACCAAGAGACATGAAAGAAAAGTTTAAGTCTGTTGGAACAACGAAGTCTACAAATTAAGAAGATTTATTTATTTACAAAGTATTTTACCAAGGGTTTGTTTTAGTCTAGGCATGGCGACATGCAAATGAATTGAACATGATTCCTGCCCACAAAGAACTTATAAGGTTGGTCACCAGACATGCAGTGTCACCTTTATTTTACTTCTTCTAATGCAAACTTCTAAGTGATCTCTTAGAAACAAAGAAAAATATTAGATGATGAGGGGTGATAACATTCTTACCCGGCATTCTTCCTACCTTAGGTACGCTCATCCCCAATTCTTTCTTCCCCTTGTTCAACACTAGGGTTCTGATTTCAGCTTTCTTCTCTTTCTACCCAATCTCTTCTGATGACCTTACTTGATTTCCATTGTTTCGACCATCATCCATTTTGATAATTCCCATATTGACACCCAGACTTTCTTCCTGATTTCCGAACCCTACTTTTCCAATGGTCTGTTATATTTCTAACTCAGTACACTCAACATTCTTCTATTCTCAATTTCATTAAAGTCACTATCATTCGCCTAGTTCTCTAAGCCAGAAATCTGGGCATTATTTTGGATTCCTTTTGTTCTTTTACTTTCACATTCAGTTGGTCATTGCTAAACATCTCATAAATCTCTCCCTTTTCAAAATTCCCACTGCTCTGAGTACATGTCATCTTTTACCTGAAATACTGTAACAGCACCGCCTCTTTCAATGTTATCCCCTCCAATTCTGTCTTTTCACCTCTGCAGGAGGACTTTACTAAGATGCAAATTAGAAGCTGTTATTTGCAGTTAAATCTAATTGACTTACCTCTCCCATAGTGGACAGCATGGGTAAGAGCAGGAGCTTGGGAGCCAGACAGTTCCATTACCAGATAGGTTTACAATTATGCAAGGGCTGGTTACTTAACCTCTGTGTTAGTTTTCTCATTGTGAAATGAGGAATGAAGGTAGTATTTATTGCATAGGATTTTTGCAAGTATTAAATGAATTCATACTTGTAATGCACTTAAAACAGTACCTGGCACATATAACAATCTCTATAGAAATATTTGTTCACAAAAGAAGGTTTAAACATATACTATAATATGTAAGACCTGTAGTGACCTCTCTGGTCCATGCCCACTTTTCTAGTTGCATCTATTCCTCCCCATGCTCTTATTTTCTAGCCATAGTGAACTGAAAACTCATTGCTCTCAGACACCTCCAGGCCTTTGCACCGTCTGTATCGTCTGCATAAGATTCCTTTCTTAAGTCTCCACGATCTCTTGAAGACCCCTACTCATGCTGTAGAGTTCATTCAGGTGTCACCTCCATGAAGACTCAAGGAGAATGAGGTAAGTCCCCTCTGTGCTCCCATAGCAGTGTGTACACCCATGACAGCACTTGCCATGTTGCTATGATGCTGACTTTACAAGTATATCTAACCTGCTAAAGTGTCAGGCCTGCAAGGGCAGGAACTGACTTTATTCCTTTTTTTGGTCATCTCCAGCACCTAGCATAGTATCAGGCCTAGATATATGCTGCATACATGCTTGTTATTGTTATCCTCTCTTATCATAATATTACAGTTGGAAGGGTTCTAAAACACCTAATCCAATCTTCTTAGAGTGACTACATAGAAACTGAGGACAAGGAGATAAAGAGATTTGCCTAAGGTTTTCTTGCTAGAGAGCAGCAAAGGTGAGGCTACTAGTTTTCTTTTTTTGTCTATCAATGCTCCCTTCTCTACATCATCACATGGGCCTCCTGTTCCTCCACTTCCTATGGGTCTGCGAAGGGTTATGAACCACAGGAGCTATGCATCTGCTAAGCTCTGTTTCCAGTCTAACACCCTTGCAGCTAACGCTGAGGAGACTCTTACTCAGGGCCCACACTCCACCTGGTGGCGATTTACCTAAACTGCAAGTTCCTCTTCCAGTGGCCTTGGTGACCACTTTGTCCTTGGTGTTCTCTCTGCTCCTATGGGTTCCTCTTTCTAAGTTTGTTTTGCGGCTTTCTCTTCTTTTGCCTGTTCAGTAAACATCCTGGTTTCTTTGGGTTCTTGGCCCCCTTATTCTACGTGGTCTCTCTGGGGCTGAGGGGAATTCATCTGTTCTTGAGCTTCAAATACCATCCACCTGCGGATGCTCCTCAAGTCTTCATCTCCAGGGAGTCTCTCTCCTGAGCTCCAGCCAGGGCCACCACACACGTTTATACAGTGGGTCCCCACCCTTCTCAGGCAGGTCATTCTCACTGTAGTCTGGGCAACTGGCACCCCCTGGGTTGCGTAGTGCCTGCAACAGAAATCTCAAATATAACATGACCCAAACGGAACTCATTATTGCCCCTCTGAAAAATGTTTGTCTGTGTTGTCATATCAAGGTGTGATACACCCTTAGTTCCTCTGTCATTGTGGCTCTTCTCTTCCTGACCACCTCGTCTGCTCAGTTAACATGTCCTGTGGATCTTAATACCTAGTGATGCTTGTGACAGTCTCCTCTTCCTCTCAGCCTTTCTTCTCTTAGCTCAGGCCTTTGGTCTGTGTTACAGCTGTAGCCTTCTATTTAACAACTGGTCTCCATGACTCCAGTTTTGGCCTTCTTTAATCCACTATCCACACTGCTGCCAGAATAAACTTTCTAGAATATAAATTTGATCATGTTATTTTTCTGTTGAAAACTCTACAATTGTTTCCTCCTGAGGATTGCATTCAACTTCATTAAAGTGGCTTATGAAGTCCCTCAAGGTCTGGGCCTTGATTTCCCTGGCAGTTCCACTCTCCCTCTTTCCCTCCCCCATCCACTCTCTCTGTTTTGGAAGTGGTTCTCCAAGTGAGACGTGATCACTTTCACCTCATAGCCTTTGCACACCTACTCATCTCAGTATATTCATTTTCCTCTTTTATGCCTGGCTGGCCCCAATTTATCTTTGGGGGTTCGGGTGATCCATCACCTCTGCCAGGAAGCCCTCCTTGACTTCCCAATGTGGGATTAAGTGTTCTTTTTCTTACTGGGCATCTACCCAAAAGATCAAATGACACTCTACAAAAAAGACATCTGCTCTCGAATGCTTATAGCAGCACAATTCATAATTGCAAAGCTGTGGAAACAACCCAAGTGCCCATCAATACATGGGTGGATTAATAAAATGTGGTATATGTATACCATGGAGCACTATTCAGCTTTAAGAAACAATGGTGATCTAGCACCTCTTGTATATTCCTGGATACAGCTGGAACCCATTCTACTAAGTGAAGTATCTCAAGAATGGAAAAACAAGCACCACATGTGCTCACCAGCAAATTGGTACTAACAGATCAACACCTAAGTAGACATATAGGAGTAACATTTAAGATGTGCAATGTTTGGGGGATGGACACGCTTCAAGCTCTGACTCCGGGGGGGGGGGGCACGGGCAATATTCGTAACCTTAACACTTGTACCCCCATAATATGCTAAAATAAAATTTAAAAAGTGTTCTTTTTCTGTGTTCTCAGAGGGTACTACTGTCCCCTCTACAAAACCTTTATCTTACTATGTTGTAATTCAGTTCTGAGAAGTGGCAGGATCCCATGTAGGGGGCACTAATCTGTCCCATTAGCTACTGGTTTAGAACATATAGGCTGATGTGAGAGCCTACAGACCCTACAGTTGGGGGTCTCCTACATGCTGAAGCATCTATTCCATATGCATTCAGAAATCGTTATGTAGAAATCCTGTATTTTAGTATAAAGACTTATTTTCAAGCGGAACAGCTTCTGTCCCCACACTCCTTGAAAACAATAATTACACTCCAATGTGAATTAGTCTCAAAAATTCTTCCAACAGGCACTTATAACAAAGAGTGAGCATCAAGTTAGTGGATGCTTGGCAGATGAAAAAAGGGTCATTTTAAATTTGGGACAAATGTTCAAAACTAAGAGACCAAAGTGTAAAGTTTGAACATTTCAAGATAAAGTTTGAATATTTCATAATTTTGCACAAATTGGCCTTTGCACATACACCCTTGAAAATTCATCAGCTCTACTGAATGTCCTTGGCTTCCAGACAAATTAACTCTCTTGATCCCCAAAGAGAAAGAAGGAGAATAAGTTAGCAAGTGTGTCCAAGATGGTATGATTCTTAATGTAAAAAATAGTCATGGAAATAGAGAATGAATTTAATGTGTTCAAAAAATTATCACTGTTAAAATGACATGTTAGAATGATATGTTAAAAAGCAAATTTAAAATTCCATAACCAAAATTTTAATGATATTAGAAACATAATGTAAATTATAAGGCTGAGGATTTTTTTCTTTGTCAAAAACTCAATGTAGATGATCATTTTCAATAATATCCATAGAAGTTACTTTCAAAGTCAAGATTTTTAAAAACAATATTTATATCAGCTATCTGTATAGATAGTGAAGTTTTAGATATTACAGCTTCATTGCTTCCACATTCCTAAAATAATACTGAACATTCAAGAAGCTGTTCTGTAGTATTGGCAAAGGCATGCAAGACTTTATTCTTTATATACATAGGACTTCAGCCTACTCCAGACCTCATGAAAGATTGACTTAAGGTAAAAGTAATAATTTTAAATATTGCCTTTCTATTAGTTCTAGTCTAACGCACTGAAGGCATAATTCACTCCTGTAACAATAATAAAGAGAGAAATATGTGTGCGGATGGATGTCATTGGTAAATGCCTTTGGCTAAATAAGGCACAATTGATTTGAAGGACACACAGCTGAATGGGCCTTTGAGTGGCCCAAGGATGAGAGGAGTGCAGAGCTGTCGGTGCTCATTGTCGATTCTTTCTGTCTTTCCCTCCCTTCCTCACCCTTCCTTCCTCTTCCTTTTTCTTTGAGGGAGATAAATGATAGGGAAAATTATATGTGGGAATGGGGGAGAAATGAAGTTACCCTGGATGTTGGAAGATGTGCAATATACATGTGCAATTAACTAAATTAATTGAATGGAATGAGGAAGCCAAAGCAAAGCATGATCATGGGGAATGGGGAAAAAAAAAAAAAAAGAAAAGAAAACATTTGAGGCGTTGTTATTAACAAAGAATGAATTTAATTTTTTGGAGGAATTTGAAATCAAGCAAAATGTTGCCAGAAGCATAGTTGCCATATGCTTAAAAAGTTGTACTATTTGGAGTTTGGTAGAGGCAGAAGTCAGCATAATTTCACTGGTCAACATTAAATATTTATACAACAAAGCTAGTAAACAAATTATGCCTGGAACCTTAACCTACTGTCAAGTTGGCAGATTTATGAAGAAGAACTTGCAATGTGGAAAAGTAGGCTATTAAAAGCAGATGAAAGTATGGACCATTACATATTCCATGAGATGTAGTTTTCTTCACAACATGAAACTATAGCAGCTACAGTGTCAGATTTGTACCAACCCATCTTACTTTTTAAATTTTGACATATCTTTCCAAGTGAGTTTAAAATACTGTTGGTGTCACTTAAAATAAATGTTTAGCAACAAAGCCAGGTTTGAAAGTTGGTTATGAGCAGACGTCACCAGGGAGAAGAAAAAAAATGCATCTCAAACTTGAGTCCTGTGGTATATAATTACATAGAAAAATGTGCATAACTATAAAAAAGTACATTTTGTAAAGCATAAAATTTTGTAAAGAGCGTCAGCCCCTTAGGTCTGGAGTTGAAGAATGAGTCACTTCAGAAAGCAGAGAAGTGCTTGTGACTTAGCATTTTAACTCTTGGGGAATGGCTTAACCCAGAATAGCTGGGCAGATTTAGCAAAATTGGTACCTTCTCTTTAGAACAGTGAAGCTGCAGGAGTCCTGCAGAAAATGGGAACAGTTGACGCTTACGCTTTTAATCAATGAAGGTTGTGAAAGGCAAGAATAAAATCATAATGAGTTTTCAAATTAAAGTGACGTCAACGGCCATTAATAATCCAAACACAGAGATGACTATTATATATAGATGGGGCCTAGTTGCAAGGTCCAAGCCTGCATAGCTTGGTCCAAGATGGCTTAAATGTTTGGGGAAAGAATGGAAAGAAGCCAGGTGATGTGAAGCTCGCCCATGCCCTGACTTAACTTCCTGACTGCCAGCCCCCTCCTGTCCCACCTTCTGCATTTTTTTCTTTTATTTATTTATTTTCCTTTTATTTCATCATATTATGGAGGTACAAATATTGTTAGGGTTACAAATATTGCCCCTGCCTCCCCCCCCCACCCCCACCACCTTCTGCATTTTTAACACTGTGGGGCAGAGTGGTGTAATGGACATTGGAGACTCACAAAAGAGAGAAGTTGGGAGGGAGTGAGGGATGAAAAATTATCTGTGGGTACTATGCTATTCGAGTAATGGGTACACTAAAAGTCTAGACTTACAATATATACATGTATATATTATATACAATATATACATGTAATGCAATTCAACTTGCATCCCCTAAATCTATTAAAATAAGAAAAAGAAAAGAAAAAAGACTGCATAGAAACACTAGTCTTGATCTTCCTTCACAAGCTATAGCCTCATCACACCAATGACCTAAAGGTCACTAAAATCATTATTCCCGCAAAGTGTGCAGGTCATTTTCTTTACAAATCTTAGAGTTCTAGAATTGGTAAACTGGCATTGGTACCCAGAGTCAAGATTTCTGAGTCTTCTTTGATATCTTCCTTGATTTCATCTCTCATATTCTGGTAAGTCATTGTGCCTTTAGGTTCTTCTTAGAAATGTCTGAGCCTTTGTGCCTTCTTTTCTACATCTAAGATTACACCCATCTGAGACCTAATCATCTCATTCTTGGATCACTAACATTGCTTCTCAGAGGCACTCTGCTATGATAATAAAAGTATGCCTATTAATTTAAATTAAAGTGTTTTTATTACCTGTGGTGATAAGACTGTAAATACTAACAATTTTTAATGCATTTGTACAAAATTGGTCAAAAGCATATAAATGTATTACAAAATTTCATAATTATTAAATATGAAATATAGAGTTTACTGAAAATGCATCTCCTACTGAGATGAATGAATGTGGATTTTTTCCCCCTTTTATTCCCTAAAAAGGAACCCTACAATACAGGGCAACTGTGGAAGGGGAGGGAGGAAAAGAGAACCAGGACGATTCTCCCCCAGATTTTCAGACTGGTGGGTTTTGGGAAAAAGTACAAATGAAACTTGAGGAATATGAAAATTTCTTCACAATGATCCATATCTCTGTACACGTCAGAAAGTCTTTCTGTCTTTGCTAGGAATTCTCTCATCTTCCTTGGGTATCTGAGTGTGTGCTGTTGCTGCCTGCTTTGGTGTTGCTTCATGCAACCTGGGTCATACCCGATGGCCACTTCCTGGAGGCATTTACCCCATTGCCAGTAGTGAGCTTTCTCGGAGGTTGGGTTGGGAAGAAGAGTTCTGAAGTGTGCAGGTCATTTTCTTTGCAAATCTTAGAGCTCTGGAATTGGTGAGGGAATAAAAGTGGGTGTCCTTGTCTTCATGCTCAGCAGTGTGGCATTTGAAGGCTTGTACAGGTTCTTTCTTGGAACCTGTTTCTCAAACAATCATAGGAGGTTATTCACCAAAGTCAATGAAACTGCAATGTCTTATGTCAGCAAGAGAATATGACTGCATGTGCTCTCATTATATCCACAGGAAGCATTTCCCTTGAACCTCAGAATATATTATTCTATTTTGGATGACATTACGAAATAAGTCTTTACTCACAGAATTCTAGTAGGAGGGGGAAAAAAGTAGTTTTGGTGATTTTCTTTATTATTGTTGTTAAAATGTGAATCATGCCCTTCAGTTGATGAATTCTCATTGAAGCTTCAATGGAAGGGGAAGATGAAATAACATAAATGATAGCTATAATTAATTTTATACTAAGCTTCCTTGATGAAATTAATATTGTCAGATGGAAATGTAATTTAAGCAAAATATGCTTATATGCTCATGTAAGCTGAGTTACACATTTGGACTTTAAGAAAAAAATCACTCTTGCATTTCATAGAACCGCTTACAAAATGATTTAGCTTAATTGTTTGTACAGCTTTCTAGACATTATGGCTCTTTAAAGGAAATAAGGGCACATGAAATGAAAGGGAGAAAGACAAAGGGTCATTTTAAATTTGCTTGTATTATTTGGAGAGAAACCATTATCTTGCAGGACATTTCTAATTCTCAAAGAAACTAGTTTTAACATATATGTTAATATACTGGGCAGCAGTTTTATATTTGTAAAAAAGAAAAGATTCCTGCAATTTAAAACAATCTAAATCTAAGTTGAAATAAATTATATTGACTTGTTAAGTAAACTTCAAAACATATTGACCTAACAGGTCAGCAAATGTTAGTGAAAAATACACAAGTCAATATTCATTGCATGCCTGAGTTCTTTGTCTTTATATGACATTTCTTGCAATTTTATTAACTGGTCAGGAAAAAGTGAAAAATACAAAACACCAAGACAGCTCACTGATTTCAGATAAAATTTTCCACATTCTCAAAAAATACCCATAAACATCATACACTGACATTGATTATTATTCTGAAAAAAGTAAAATCTGTGACTTGCTTATTAATATGAAACCAAATATCATGTAACATGTAATGAAAATCTGAAAGATCAATCTTTAATATTTCTTCCCTTAAGAATCTACTTCCTATAACTATTTAATAAAATACTTATTAAATTTATCAATTATAAATTGATTCACGGGAATACAAAAACTCCAATTGATGTGCCAAAAGAGAGGGTGGTTTACTGGTAAAGTCAGCATTCCTCTTTAAACCTACATGTGGGGTTATGTGATAATAATTGACTTTTCTTCCTTCAGAATCAATTGGATTTATGCAGTTGTGTTAAAGATGTGGCATATTTACGAGATTATAAAGACCTCACATATGAGGTTGCCTTAGTCTTTGTGATTCAATGTCTGGCCTGTAGGCCTTGCTCTTAACTACTACACTGCACTTCCTCTAAATAGCAGAGTAGATGTGTCTAAGAAATTCTTGGTCATTATCTCACTCCTATGGCCACATAGGTTGGCTGTAAAATCTCAGGCAGCAAGAACCAGTGGAGGAAAGAAAGACACTATAATAGCATTTGTTTAGAGTCTACCCCATGTGTCAAGAACTGTGTAGTTATTTTCCATGTGTGGTCTCATATTGTCATTCAACCACCCTGATAAGTGATGTTATTTCCATCTTACATGTGAAGAAGAAAAAGCTCACACAGATCACACACTTGAGGCATGATGGAATTCAGATTTTTAACCCAAGCATGTTATCTTTGTAGTCATTTCTTGCATCTGTGATTGTAATGATCTCATCTTCTTTTTTGCTACTGATCTTTATCTTCCAGCCTGCTATATGTCTAACACCTCCAATTCATTATGCCCCAAGCCATTCACTACTTTCCTTTTCAATGCTGTTCCTCTCTTGCACCCAGCCTCCCAAGATAGAAATCTTCACTCCCCTCTGCCTCTGCCCTTCTGGTCCATTATGTGTGACTACTCTTTAGGTCTATCAGTGTCTTGCTAAATAGATCTCAAATCAAGTCCTTTTGCATCTTTGATGAAGCATCCATTATTCCTCATATGAAAAACTACCATAGACAGACTTACATGCACTGACTGCATCCTCTTAGTCTGTGGTCCCCAACTTTTGGGCCATGGTCTGGTACCGGTCCGTGACCTATTAGGCCAGGAATCACGGCCTGAGCTCCACCTCCCCCCTCCAGTCCCTTCCACCTACACCGTCTGTGAAAAAATAGTCTTCCATGAATCTAGTCTCTGGGGACTACTGCTCTTAGGGGTCCCACATTGTGATCTGCTCTTCACAGCACATCTAGAATTATCTTTCTAAAGTGAAAATTCAATCATATCACTATTTTTTTAAAATCCTTCTAAGTCTTAGCACAGTGCCACAGTGTCTCCAGGATGAAAATCTAATTTCCTTAGCCTGTCATAGTGACAAAATTTGCACTCTGGCTCCCATCTGCCTGTCCAACTCCTCTCCTGGCTTTCAACCTAGGTGTCCTGTGCATTTCAGCTCCACAGAACTAGTTGCCATTCTCCACCTGACAATCCTCTTGACCTCACTTCCTTCCTTATTTAGGGAAACGCTATTCTTTCTCTCAGGGGCCTGGGTAAATGTCACCTTTTTTGTGAGGACCTCGCCTAATCCCCAAGCTGATTGAATTTTTCCCATCCCTGTGCATAAGAGCTCTTTCAACCTGTGTAACTTACCTTGCTGTATTGCATTACAGAACAAACAAAACCTTAACTGCTTCCTCTATAAGACTGAATCCCTGAAGCATAAGTGAGAACTGGCTGCATCATTCCTTTTTGAATTCTACATCCCAGACATAGGAGGCAGTCAAGAAGGATTTTTTTAAAAAAATAAGATAATTCATAATTTTCAGGGGAATGATTGTTAGGATATTTTGGTTGCAAGTGAAAGAAACTCAACTTAAACTGGCTTAAACAGAGACGAAAATTTAATGCCTCGTGTAGTTGAAAAGCCTAGACCTTGCTTCAGGCATGAAGAAGTCCTGGTATCTCCAGTCCTAAGTATCTCTAGGAAGCAGCATCTCCATCTCTCAGTTCTGTATGGTTTCATTCCTGGGTGGACTCTCCCCACAAGCAGCTCTGGGATAGCCTAAAATATTTACTATCTGACCTCTACAGGTTGCCAACCACTTAGCTGGGCACCTATCTTAGTTTCTCTGAGACTAAATTGATCATTCTTCTGAATTCCTGTGGGATTTATTTTCTGATACAGTCATCTGACTCTTTTAATTCATTATCATGTATTGTTATTTTTTAGGTGGGGTTATCTCATTCCCCAATATATTAAAACTTCTTCAAAGGCAGAAATTTTGTACTATTTCCCTTTGTTTCTATCATAGTCTTATGCAGGAAAAAAGATGTAAAATAAATATTAATTAATGAATGAATGTCATATATTTGCAGATTTCATTACTTTCTCTGCCACACCTTCTTCTAAAAATGTTGCATCACTCCCAGCTTCTAGAAGGGGAAGGGCTGAGGGCTATGTGACTATAACCCTGGCCAGCAACTATTTAGATGCTTTCCTGAGAGTTTGGACTAAGACACTGAGTGGATGCTGTTGGTGTCCTGTCAGAGAATTGTTTCAGATAAACAAGAGCTACTTCTTCCAGGGGTTAACATGCTAACCTCCCTACCCTGGTCCCCTGTCCTCCTGAGAGCACTCTTCTGACAAAGTCCTTAAGTAAGAATTCCCCATCTCAGGCTCTGCTTCTAGGGAGCCCGACCTAAGAACTAAGACAAGGGTCTTTGGCTTACACCAAGACTTCATAAAAGTTCATGTCTCAAGCAATTTCCAAATTTCTAGAATATATTTATAAATATGATTGCTGCTGTGTTAGAGAGGTGGGAATTCTCACTAGTGTTCGTGTAATTGATGACGATGGAGAAAGGAAATCTTCCAGGGGGCAACCTTTCTCTTTCATCAAATTGAAAGCAGTTCATTAGGTTGCGAAGGAAGTGTCAATAGGCTGATGTAGCTGGGGTTTGCTGAACCTGTCCTAGAACTTACCATAACGTGATCATCTCACCTCCAGTAACGGGTCCCAATAATGCTATGAGGTATGTGTCTGTGTTGGGGCGGGGAGGAGAGGTGAGGAATATCTTCTACTATTGCCTGATGTATGTGCTGTAAACTGGTGCCATCCTGTAGACCTTTCCCTTCTTCTTCTTCTTCTTCTTTTTTTTTTGGTAAGTGTTCTATTTTTCCTTTGTTAAGATATATTTGGAGGTGGTGGTTAAATCTACTATTTTATCTATAGGTTGAAAACTTGTGAGATGGAACTAGGGGAAGGAGGAAACTTCCCTTGGAGAAAAATATCCCCATGTTACCACCTGAGTACAGAATAGCTGGAGGTGACTTTGCATTATTCCCTGTTGGGTGGAGGTAAAAGTGATCATGATTTTAATGTGGATATTCAGAATATGTTAGAAATGCCACGGGAGTATGTGTGTGTGTACACTGCTTTGGATAAGTACACTGCTTTGGCTCTTTCTAGAGAACTTACAGTGCTCACAACTGCAGATTGGAGCAGCCCCGTAGAGCACATGTCCCTCTGCTCAACCGTTCCCCATCAAGGCTGTCTATACCAGGCATGGACTCTGAGTCAAGGCCAGCTGATCCTGTGACCAACCAGTGACCAATCAGAATCCCTCCTGAGAGCTGGAATTAAGAAAAAGAGAGACTATTTGTTGTTGAAGGTTGGTTCTGAACCCTTGAGCTTTAAGTTCTTGCAGACTCAAGGACAGGGGGGAACAAATATTGGGTCATACACAGGGGAAAGAAAATGAAGAACGTGTTAAGCAATGATGAAGAGAGAATAATGGTGCTAAAGATGGTGAGATGGTGAAGCAGGTGCAGAGATAACATGGGAGAAAGAGATAATGAAAAAGACTAGAGAGAAGAAAAGACTTTTCTGAGAGATTGAGAGTCACCTTTGTGCTTCACATTTCAATTCCCAACTCCTATCCCCATGAGATGCATGTTTGACTTTGGAAACTATCTGAAATAACAAATAGCGTCTCTGTTCTCTAGAGGCTTGTAACACTAAAGAAACAGCACTCAGATGAACCATCATATACAGAAGATTGAGACATAAAATGCAAAAGGATAAGTACGTATAAAGCATGATACATTGGAAATAATATTCTATTTCAGTTGCTGCCCTTAGAAAGCCTGAGAGTCTCTCACATTCTCTGAACAATCTCCTCTTACTTTCTTGATTCAGCGTGAAAGAATTTACGTTCCACGTAACAAAAAGAGCCTCAACTACTACATGTCAACTAATGAGAGATGTTTTCCAAAACTTGGCAGAATAGACTCAATGAGGTTTCTAGATCCTTAGGGAGTCAGATCAGAATCTACAGCGACCCTATTAACTTGGAGGGGAGATTGGAAACATAGGCAGTGAAGGGTAGTGTAATTATTATCCAGGGGAAATTAAAATAAACTTTCAAAAAACAACAGGGAGGTGATAGACTACATGAAATATGTTGTGTAGTATTTCATGTCATATTAATGGGCAATAATGGCGGAATAGAGACGGAATCTGGACTGGCTGGGTAGCTAGCTGGTTTAAAAAGTGAAATTCATTCAGTGATAAACACAAGCAGAGCATGATGACACTGGAGCAAATGTCCCTTTTATATTTGACATTGTCAAATTCAGACCAATAAAATGTGGCATTTGTTAGTGCATATTTTCCTATGCCACTCTTCTAAAAAAAATACGATTTCTGTTCTCCAGTGTCTTATCTGCTAAAAGAGACATTCAGATTAGCTTCTAGGTAAGGAAGACTTGAAGATTTAGTGAAGAAACTTAAGTATAAATAAAGCATTGTGATACTTTAGGAAAAAAATGTTCTATCAACTATTAAAAGCACTTTCAATATTGACCGTGTTTTTAACAACCACCGATGTAGACTTTGGAGGCAGAGTGGAGTCCAGGGCGTGCCTGTGCTGCTCGCCTGCTGGGGCGCATGGACAAGTCGCCCCGCCACTTGGATTCATAGTTTTTTGATCTGAATAATGGGGATGACAATAGCAGCCCTGCAGGGTCGCCACCTTTAGGCCGGGCATGTGAAATGCAGTTTGCTGCAGTTACTGCCTCTCCTATTCTGTTAGCTCCCTGCCCTCACCCCTGCGAGCCTCTTTGTGCATCAGGGTTTGTGATCACTTGGGTGCAGGTAGTTACTTATAAGACAAGCTCCGAGTTTCTTTGTAGTTGAAAAATACACGAGGGGCCGGGCGCGGTGGCTCACACCTGTAATCCTAGCACTCTGGGAGGCTGAGGCAGTAGGACTGCTTGAGCTCAGGAGTTCGAGACCAGCCTGGGTAAGAGCGAGACCCCGTCTCTACTAAAATTAGAAAGAAATTAATTGGCCAACTAAAAAATATATATATAGAAAAAATTAGCTGGGCATAGTGGTGCATGCCTGTAGTCCCAGCTACTCGGGAGGCTGAGGCAGAAGGAACGCTTGAGCCCAGGAGTTTGAGGTTGCTGTGAGCTAGGCTGACGCCAGGTACTCTAGCTTAGGCAACAGAGGGAGACTCTGTCACAAACAAACAAACAAACAAACAAAAAACAATGTGTGCCCACAGGCAAGTTGCCTAATCCCCAACTTTGGGCTTCAATTCAGTTCCTTCATATTTTAAGTTGTGGGTGTTGGAAAGGGTGGGATGAAAACAGTAGGGTAGTTGCCTGCTATGATTTTTGATATCGCTTTCAGCTGTAAAATTTGATGATTCTCTAAGACCAGGAGCAAATTTAATGTTTCTTTGCCACTGAGGGCTCTTACAGAAAAGACAATGGCCAGCTTTAATGCATCTTCCCCGAGGATAGAATAGAAGAAATAGACTGGACAAAACCTCCCTAGATTTTCATTAGCGATAAGGACGACTTTCCAGACTGTGAGAATTTTATTGGTGTGAGTTATCAAAGGAGAAGGGAACATTAGAGCAGGATAGATTTCTGTCTCTCACTGGACAAAGTAGGATCCTGAACCCGAAGGTCAAGTTCGTAGTGAGGAAGGGCGAGTGGGGGGGGGAGGGGGCATGTAGGGTGGGGAGAGGAGTGAAGAGATGAATGGCCTTTCTCTGCTAGTCCCACGGTTTCAGGTGTGACTTGCCAATTTGTGGTCCCAGGTTTCACAGAGTTTATGTGCCTTGGAGTGTGCAGCAAGCATGGTGGCTGTCAGTGCGCTTTGCATTTTGACTCTATAGCATTGTTAAGGAGGGTATTCACTAATTAGCACACTGAGCACAACAGGTCTAAGTGTCACTATCTCCAGTTAGTTTTTAACCACTGTGGTTGAAAAGATAGTAAAATTCTAGAGGGCAGTAATATTCGAAAAGTGGTAAATCTTGGGGTTAACAAAAAACACCACTGTTCCTTTCCCCATCACTCCCCTTAACCTCAATTTCCCAAATCGAGCAAGCGATGCATCTGGTGGGGTGACACCACAGGAAGAAAACTGTCGTGCTGCCAGTGAGGACCCAGCGAAGCTGTGGCCGTGATCCTCAGTGTCATCGTGCCTTTGTCAGCTATATTTAAACCGTACAGCCACTTTGCAAACTGATGTTGCCTTTACAGTCTTTATTTTGTATCAACATTCCTCCTGTCCCCACGTTCCATTTCCCTTGGAATCAGCCTCATTTTCTGAGCTTCATCTTTTTTTGCTGCTGTTGCCTGTGTGTACCATTTTTCCATGATGAGATTTTTATAGAAAATATTTCCTTACAGCTCAAGACATTCTTATATTCCCCTATTATGGTTTACTATTTTGTTTGCATTTGTTCTCAGCCAATCTTATTTCAACTTGGAAGTGCTGTAGCCCCACTAGGGGGCCACAAGGGCTGTAGTCAGAGCTGGCTGTTGCTGCTCTCCCTGCAGAATTCTAGAAAGTAGAAACTGATACACACTTTAGAAAGGACAAAGCACAGCCGTGACTGTATTCAATTACAGATCCCTTTGTTTTGACGCTAGAGCTGATTGTACATTCAGAAAAAGAGAGTGCATTAAAAATAAGCGAACCAACCAGATTATCTATTTTAAATGATACCGGACTCCTGGGAGCATTGTTTTCTTTCAGAAGCAGAGAGAGAATGTTAGGAAAAGACAATGTGTATGGCTGGCGTGAGATGCTTGGGAAGAGTTGTTCAGGGCTTTTAGGATTGGCTTGTCTGCCTCTTTCCTGCCTGTTATCTACTCATTTCGATTCATCTGATCCACTACTGACAGGTGAATCTTCCAGAAAAACTCTGCAGGGGTCATATTATTGCCTATCTCATAAATCATCCATGTGTCCACATTATCTAGACTTCCAATCTTTCAGAGTAATAACGATCCCTTCTAAAGTTATAGAAGGGAGTACACACATGTCCACATTAGAATTAATTTGCTACACTTTTAAGTGAACTTGTATTTAAGCATTCACAACAGCATCATGTACCTTAAACAAATGGGCCAGGTGGGAGAAGTTATTTATTTTGTCAGCTGAGATTGCTTGGCTCACTTCTGTATCCTGGACGGCTTGTACTAACTCCTGGTCTTCCCAGGGTTCTATGAAGCCTGGGTCAAAAGTAGTAACCTGCAGGGCTGGACCAGAGCATTGCCAGGATGTTTCATAGGGCAGTATTCTCTGATTCCAGTGAGTTGCCCAAGGTATTAATAGATGGCTTTCTAGATGTGTCCTCTCTCCTGTCTTTCTGGAGGCTCCTGGACCATTCTCTAGCCTTTCTCCCCACCAATTGTTCCTTCTTCATTGGCTTTTTCCTTGCAGGCCCCAAATATCAAGCAAACTAATTTAGAATATCCCTGCAATCCTAAATACCCTCTCTACTTCTTAGTTAGCAGGTGCTCTATTTTCTCCCCTTTACCACCTTGCTTCTTCATGGTCAACACTCATTTGTTGAACCCCCATCCATACTTCAGTCTCCCAGCCCCTGCCTTACTGTAGGCACTCATCATTTGTGCCTATTGTCTCCAATTACACAAGATCTCAGTTGGTGCTTAAGTGATCCTTACAAAGATTTAACAGCTTCAGTGGGGGGACTACCTTGGCTTTTCATTCCAGGACCACTGAGCCCCATGACCTATGATTTGCTCGTGGGCATATAAATGGTGAAACAGCACGTCTGCAATACATTCTCTCAAGTGACAGGGAAGGTGGCCTTGGGAAAGAGAGAAGGTGACTTGATCTAGTGGCAGACTTCCTGCAAACAAAATAATGGTATTTGCTAGCAGGAAAGTCCTTGTCTATGAAATGCTTTTAGCAGAACGAACCTGTTTGTCTAGGATTCCTTATGATAAACCAATCTACAATCTATGGATTTGGGGGCATGGCTCCTGGAAAATGCCACATAGACAATGTAACTGAGGATGACATAAAAGTGCATTGTGATCAAAATGGCTCCTTCTGTGTAAGAGACGTGATCATATCCATTGCTTAGAGACATCACGTGATAGATCTGGGCTCAGAATGTAGCCAAAGTGGCACAAAATATAATCTGGAAAACTGAATTTATGGCCAAACCTCACCCCCCTTTGCCTCGCTCTTACTGTCTCCTTGAAATTATTAGCAAGGTTTGGTACTGTGGGTTAAATATCTCCTTTGTGTAAGTCTGATTTAATGATCTGATTTTTGTTCTATCTCACTTTGTCACTTTTGCTGAGGATGTTGCCTGAGGGTGATTTTTTTGGATTAACTAAAGTACCATTAGCTTTTTAACCTTATCACACTACTTTAGTATACAACACAAATTCTATGTCTCAGTTTTGGTCTTTATGAAATGGAATTGATAAATACCTGTACCAGATTAATCCTATTTCCCCAGGGAAAACCTGTGAACATTGATCAAATAATTATTATGATAGTGTTGTTTTGGGTGAATCCTTGAGAGGAAAGGATAACATAAAATGAGTTGAGTCATATTTGCTAATGTCTCAGTTATCTCCCGGAGAGAGCCACATCTGACTCCACTTCATCCTTGTCCTTCCATACCACAGCTCCATTTTGGGAAATTCATGAAAATTTCCTTTTATAGAATAATTTCTAAGAATTCAATGTATTTCAACATGCCATATTCTATTGTTTTCTTAGAAAAGTAGGGTAATAGAATTAAAGAATTCTAAAAGGGGAATGGTAACTGAGACAATTTAGTTCAATATCCATCCTATCCAGATGTTGGAATTGAAATTTGGGAAGGTTCTGGCACTTTTTCAAGGTTATACAACTATTACAGTTATATCTGGGTCTTGAATTCTCTTTCTGATGACAGAACTCTTCGCTCTTTTTCTTTGTGGGAGCTGCTTACCCCTCATTGGTCTGACAGAAATGACCCTACTCCTGGCTTCAAAGGGGGGTATGTGGCCAAAATCTAGTCAGAGTACTTCATCCCCCTGTTGGTTCAGGAATGGATTTGTGACTCGAGTTGGATCAATAAGGACTGGATCCCGTTCTGTTCATGCTGAGGCTATGCAACGGAGGGAACATGAGCCTGGAGGTTTCTGGTACTAGCCCATGCAAAGAACATGCTTGAGAATGAAGCACATACAGAATAAAAAGAAAGGGAGAGAGAGACACTGACCTTGTTAATCCCACTGAACTCTGATTTCTTAGCTACATGAGGGAACAAATTCTCATTTTCCTTAGTGAATTTGATTTGAATTTGAATTTCTTTTCCATGTAATAAGAAGAGTTCTAACTTATCCATGGTGTCTTCTGGCTTCAAGTCCTATTGTAAGAATTTCTAACATTTTTATTGGTGTGAAAAAAGTTCATTTTTGAAAGAAGACAACACAATGCAACAGCATATGTTTAACCCCGTTGATTCAAATATATAACTTTGGAAGAACAAAGTAACTTCAGTTTTTTCAACTGGCGGTGGCAAATGAAGAATTGATCTCTACCCAAGTCATTCTTGTATAGCTTTCGGTGGTAGAAATTATGTCATTGGTTTCTTCTGTTTATATATCCACCTCACACTAGATTGTAATCTTTCAGAGGACAGGGGCTCAGTATTTCCATTTTTTTTTATTTCGGCATATTATGGGGGTACAGATTTTAAGGTTTCAATAAATGCCCATTTCCCCCCCTCCCCCTAGTATTTCCATTTTTAAATAAATCTCTAGCAACTAGTAAAAACAATATTGATAATGCCCAACGTTTATTGAATGTTTACTATGTATGCCAGATTCTTCTTCATACTATGTATGTACAGATTCTTATCTTTTACTTGTTTAATCCTCACCATAAACCTAGGAGGTGGGTATCATTTCATAGATGGAGAAATGATGTTCATAGTTTGTCAGTGGCAAAGTTGGGATTCAAACCTGAATAATCTGTCTCTTAACCAGTGCCTTACACTGCTTTTCCTGTTTTTTATTTATGCTCAATAGATACTTATTAAATGAAAGAATAAATATCTCTGACATTGGGATAGAAAACTTTTATGATGCCCATTTTACATTTGGGGAAACTGAGTCCATCCAGAGCCTGCATCTCTTGACTCTTACGAGGACTCTCTTTCCATTATACAATCCCGACCTATGAATCAAAATTACAGGCAAATATTTTTAGTTTTAAGTTCCTGGTAATATTTGGAATTTGTCAGTATAACTTGCATTTTCACAAAAGACTATCTTCCACATTAAAACATTTTAAAGAACTGTCTTCTTACTTAATACATAAAAAATAAAAATAGTAATGAGAAAACCACCTAAAATAAAAAAAAACTTATAAGCATTTTCCCTGAGAATGTAGAAAAGAATTAATGTGGGCTAGGGGTGATCAGTTCTACATAAATATAGCAGGTGGCATTACTTATGTTGCTATATATCATGCTAATAACTTGAAAACAAGCTAAACTGAATATAAACTATTTCTTTTATTTGCAATTTAGAAGGCCTAGAATAAGGGGCCCTAAGACAAAGATAGGCCATGTTCTCCATGAAAGATTTCTGGAAACTGAAAAATAAGGTCTTTTAACATTTTGTGATATAACTGTTTTTCTTGGCTTAAGCGTAGGTTTTAAAAAATGGTGCTCATTGTTTTGCTTGTAGTTCTTTTATGCATGGACACCCGTGCTGATGATGCATTCAGTTTAGGAGAATTTTCCAATTGAAAAAGTGCTCTGGAGAAGTTTAAGCGCCATGAATCACCCAAACCTCATCTAAGTCTCGTGAAGGCAAAGGCTGTGAAAGGCAGTCACAGAGAGAAGACATATTGTAGTTGTGCTGCCTGATTCAACTAAATAGAAAAATATTTTGTAAAGACATGAGCATATCAGGCATCTGGCAGAGTGGTAAGGATAAATGTCACATTCTGTCAGAAAGGCAGAAATGAGTGACCTGCCACTCACCTCCTTCCTCCTCTTTTTCCTGTTACTGAAGGGCAGACCTGGAACCCCAGTTTCATTCTTATAAAAAATGCAAACAGAAAGTCTCCTGGTTACAGTTAGGAAAGCACTGGAAATGCAATGGGGCATTTCCCCCCCTAATTATTTCCTAATGGCTTTTGGACATTCGAAACGGTTTTGATCAGGTGAGTAAGTCAAAACACTTTTCCATTGTGAAGGAAGTAGATTGCTCATAATAATAATAATATTACTAATAGTTATAGCAGCAGCAGCAGCAGCAGCAGCAGCACCAAATAGCTTCTGTTCAAAAGGATTGGCTGTCCCCATCCTCCGTCTGCCTGGGTGACACTAGGAGTGGGGATGATTCGAGCTTTTCTGTTTGCCTGTCCTTTAAACTAGCATTTAATTCTGAATGGAATAGATATTTTATTATATTTTAGTTATTAAAAGATGGCAAATGTGTCTGATACCTAGGCCCTTTTCTTCTCAACCTTACTATCCCTTAATATTTCCTTAAAAATTATTCTCTTTGAGGGCTTTTGAAGTCTTTCCCTTCCCATGTCTCCGAGTCCTCTCTCCATTAGGTGGGCATTTTTAGCGTAGGCAAATAAATGGTGTGGGTGCTCTGATGGCTTCTGGAGTCTGGAAGGCCCTCGTCAGCAGTGAGGAATATGTAAGAAAGGGCTCAACTTGTCTGTCCAACTTTCTCTGCATCCACTCTTTGCTGTTGAAGGAAGGAACATATGGACAATGCAGTCTGTTTAAGCAGGTGACCTGAGGACAGATTTGGGGTAATTTTTAAAAATGTTTTCCTTTGGTTTCTACCCATACCCTCCCCATTCTCCACCTGCAGCTAAGCAACCGTAGGGGATGCTTTTCCAAAGTGCTCAGTGCATTCCCTGGAATTTGCAAGGTCTTTCTTTGCAGGTGTGTGTGTGTGTGTGTGTGTACAGGGCTATTCTGAGCACCACACGAGTCACTGGGCAGGCTGAATTCTGGGCTTTGGAAATCCCTGTGTCCATCAGAGCCTTATCTCTTTAGAGCCACCTCATTTTGGGGCTGAGTGGCCAGAGAAGCAGCTCATGAGTGGAGGCCGCCATACTTTGCCTTCTTCAGTTTGATGGACACTAGCATGTCTATTTATTTTATTTCTTCCATAGGGGCTCTTTTTTGCTATTAATAGCTTATTTGCTTATCATAGTCTCTTAATTCACAGCCAGTAATGTGATTGTTTCCCAAAGGACAAATGACAATGATACTACTTTAAAGGTTAAAGTAAGGGCTGCAGGTTTGGCTGGCTATAGGCGGTCACTGGTCAGGTAAATGGGTCCTTGACTCTGTTTAGGTGGTACCTAGGCTACCTGGGCCTACTTAGGCACCTCATTCATATGAACAATTCTAAGACTACAGAGATATGTAAGCATAAGCCACCAAACCCCCGGTTGAGCGGCGATTGCAGGCTGTGGTCACAGGCAACAAAAATGACATGGGAACTGCTTCTTTATAAGGTCTCTGCTGATTCTCTTATCCCCTCCATCTTCTGGGGTGTATCTTCGGCATTCGGTGGGGGTATGTCTGTACTACACATGGTAGGTGCAGATATATTCCAAACCAAAAGCTTAATCTTCCTTTGTCAACAAACAAATCACTGCTCTCTCCAGATTACACCACCAGTATGCCCTGACTGTGAAATGATTGAAGTGGTGATGGTTTGATTACACAGCACTAATATGCTCAGTCTTATGTGAGCCTATTTTGCTTTCTCAGATAAACAAAACTTTCTCTACTTCCCCGTTCCCGTTGTCTAGAGTTGGGCATACAGCCTGCCTTTTATAGATGACTATGGAACAGTGGTATGCTTCTAAATTGCCGAATGTGCAACCAACACACATACATTTTCTTTTGAGGGCTTGGTTCTTAGTAATAATCTAGCTTACTGGATTATAAAATTGAGGGTCAATAATGATACACTAATAAAGGGGAGGAGCAAGAAGAGACAGGAGAACCACAGCTTGCTTGGAAAACCATAGTATAATAGCAAGAGCAAGTTGCATCAGAGGATATGGGTTCAACACCATGTCATGTGCTGTTGATAAGCTGTGACACCCGATCAGTTTGCTTCTGCTTTAAGTCCTGCAGTTGCTCATTTGGGAATAGGGATAGCACCCCTCCTTCTTACACAGTGTGGTTGTAAACACAAAGCAAGTGAAATAAAACCTATGAAAATACTTCTTAGAATGTAAAGTACTCCACAAGTCTAATTATTCTCAGACTGTCAACATGTGCTCAGAGAGACCCTGTGTATTTCTAACACGAATTTGGAAAAACTCAAAGGCGATTTCCATCATACAGCTTTCTCTATTCCTTCTCATTGATATCTACTCCCTTCCCTTTCTGTTCCATCTTGAAAAAAGTAAAATCCACATTAACCTGTTTCCTTTTTCAGATAACAGGTGAACTATGTGCTAGCATAAAGAAGTATAGTTGATTCCCATTATTCAAGGTAGTTCTGTTTTAGAAATTCACCACCAAAACTGAGTTAGCAAATAATGAACCATTGCTTTTAGGTGAACTACAAGGTTCCTGAGAGCCTCTGGTCACAACATTTTCATGAATCAATCAATATGCAACCTTGCTTTATGAATGTTTTTGTTGGACACCTTATTTAATACATATTGTTGGTTAATTAACATTGAACTGATGGCCAATAGCACTACAACTCATTCCTAAATGAAGCCTATCTAACACATGCATTTACATTGTAAGCAACATCATGGCCTCTTTGTGCTTAAGAACACTAGACAGCACTTCAAAACCATGGTTGGGGGCCATTTTAAATAACAAAATCACCAAACACACACACACACACACACACACACACACACACACACACACACACACACACACATACACACACACAAATGCGAAAAACAGTGGCACTAAAAAGACCACGAAAAGGATGCTTGTGTACCTGAGCTGAAACAAGAAGGCAGAGTGTTGCTTTGTTTGACCTCAGCTGGGAATGTGCATGATTTGTGACTCACAGTTTTTGCCACTCAGCACATGTGCACGAATGACCACGAAAGCAACCCAAGTACTGATTTGGGGGTTACAAATAAATTTTAGGGAGCAGGTGAATTGCAAATATGGAATTTGCAAATCGTAATGATTGCCTGTACCTATGGAGGGCAGAAGTAGGACTGATTGACGGAAATTATAGAAGAGCAGTTTTCAGATCACTTTAAACAATAGTATTTCCCTAATACTAATTATAGTTGTTCAGGAAGACAACAGGCTTGCCAGTGAGCCGCTATCATTGCACATGTTCTAGCAGAAGGGGCATGATTTAAGTGGGCCTGAGAAAAGAATTTAGGTCCTGCAAGGAGGCCACAAGCTATGAGATGAGCGATGATTAAAGAAAAAATAGGAAAAAGCCAAATAGAGTTAACATCGTTATTGATCATTCTCTAAAATCAATCTCCCTTCTCTCATACCCAAAATGGAATTTTAATTAGGCCAACATCTAGCATTTTTCTTAAAAAAAAAGCAGTGCTTTTAAAAATGGGAATGTGTGCATAAATGTCCTTTATTCTTGCATGCTGTCAGATATTAGAAGCCACAAGCAGCACTTAGTAGATTATAGAACAGTGATGAGCAAAACGCTAAGAGATGAGGAAAGGTCACTGAACTGGAAGAGTAAGTTCTTCCGTAAATCATCAGAACCTAAAAGACAGAAAGTTCTCTGGGAAGAAGTCACTTTCAGAAATGCATAACTCAAGCAGGAAGAGAGGATGCATCTTTGTGAAGGTTTGAAATATCCGGAGTGCTCCACTAACAGGAAACAGCATTTGCCTCTTTGCTTCCAAAAAAAAAAAAATGGCACTCCCTCCCCCAAATAAAGCTAGTTATTTAATAATCAGGCACTTAATTAAGGCCACACAGAAAAATTTGATGCTCAGGTTTAAAATGTATTTCCAGAGGCTGGGTTAGGGAGGAGAGGCCACATCCACATCACCTTTTAATAACATCTCTCTTCCAGTTCCTGCAAAGAAGCAAGAGGAATTCCAGGAACATTCAACTGAGAGTTGATTTTTTTTTTTTTTTTTAAACCAGAGCCAAATGAAGTAGCAACAAATCCCTTCATTTCTATTCCAGTTTGGCTTGTCTTCCTGCAATGGATCGTGGAGGTGCTCTTGTGGGGCTCATTCCCATTTACTTTTACTGGAATTTTACAGATTTTGGACCAGTGGGAATTTGGCCCACACCTACTCATGGGGCGGGGCTGGGTTTCTTATTTCTCTCCTTCTTTTTCCACTCATATCTCTGGGCAGACAGCTGGCAGCCATGCAGATTCTGTGCAGTTGTTTTTTTTATTTTAATTCCACTGATGAGAAGGGCCTTGCTAGGTCCCAAAAGGATAATCTAGCTCCCCACTTAGCAGGGACCTGGGACTCCTCCTCTCTAGTACCTATTCCTGGTTTGGATGCGCCTTGGCTATTTGGTTTAGTTTCTATTCAATACTTTGCCTTTCAATTCTGCTCATTCCTGGAAGTTGAACTTTTTTTCTTTCTTGCTTTCAAGCCTAGCCATGTATTAAGGGAAAAAGTATATTTTTATATAGAATTTTTATATATTTAGAGTAGGAACTGGGATGGTTTCCTACTCCTACCCAATCTGCCATGCTGAACAGAAGTCAGCAAACAGTACTCCCCAGCCCAGATGATTAGTTTTGAAAAATTCAAACTTTCAAAAAAGTTGAAGAAATGGTTCAGTAACTACCATAGACCCTTCACCTAGATTCACCAATTGTTAACATGTTGCCACATTTGTTCTATCTTTCTCTCTGCTTATACTTTGCTGAGCTATTTGAAAGTAAGTTGTAGATATCATGGCACAACTCAAAAATATTTCAGCATATACCATCTGCTGAGAATAAGAACATTCTCCTTCATAACCACAATACTATTATCACAAAAATTGACAATAATTCTATGTAGTCTAATATATAGGCCATCTTCTAATGTCTCCCAAATATATTTTATAGCTTTTTGATATTTTAAGCTATATATTTTTATATATAAATACCATTTATATTTATATTTTATATATAAATATCATTTATATTTACATTTTATATATAAATATCATTTATATTTATAAACTATATTTTTTGATATTTTAAGCTATATTTTATAGCTTGTTTTCTTTTTGAAAAAGAAATCTATTAATAGGATTCAATTAAAGTGTACACATTGCATTTAGTTGTTTTTTTTCTTTTTTTTTCAGATGTGTTTAGTTGTTATGTCAAAAATCTCTACAACAAGACCTGCATCTTTTTATATTTTTGGTGAGACTGCTTTTTGTGAACAGTTTAGTCTGGTCGTCTTGTAGAATGTTCCACATTCTAAAATTTTCTGATGGGTTCTTCATGATAAGATTTTTTTTATTGCTATATATACATAACATGAAGATTACCATTTTAGCCATTATTAAGTTTACAATTCAGTGGCATTAAGTGCAATTCATGTTGTTCTATAATCATCACCCTCATCCATTTCTAGAGTTTTTTCCTCATCAAACTGAAACTCTGTACTCTTCAAACAATAACTTCCCATTTCTGCCCTCTCCCAATCCCTGGTAACAATCATTCTGCTTTCTGTCTCTATAGATTTGATGACTTCAGGTACCTCATATAAGTAGAATCATACAATATTTGTCCTTCTCTGTCTGGCTTATCTCACTAAGCATAACATCTACAAGGTTCATCCACGGTGAAGAATGTGTTGGAATTTCATTCTTATTAAAAGCTGAGTACTATCCCATTGTATGTATCAATTATTATATTGGTGGTTGCAAAATGGTGATTTTTTTCTAATTCAGTCATTTGTTTTTCATTTATTAGTTGGCAGTTTTTTTAATAAATAAGCTTTCTTCTCTCTCTGTAGTATTAGTAGGGGATTTTTCTTTATTCAGTCAGTTATAATCCTTTATTGTCAATATTCTTTTTATTTTTCAAGTTGTCCAAAGCATGGCCAGGGGGAAGCCCTTAAAATTAGCAAGTAGAAATAATGAAAGTGACCTAAGTTGATAAAGATAATAAATGAGACAGTATACAATGTCTGGATCATAGTCTGTACCCAATAATGGTTATTATTGTTTTAGTAGAGCTTTCATAGACTGAAAGATCCCTGTAACTAGCCAATGGCACATTCTTTTGAATATCTTACTGGGGCTGTGAGTAATACTGCAGAATATTCCAGTTCTTTGGTTCTCTACCATGGCCTCTGGGAGTCCTTTTACCAGTGCACCATTAGTTTTTGGACATTTTTTAAAACTTTTTAACATAAAATGACTTGGGCTCACCATTTCTTTCCCTGCTCCAGACTTAGAATCTTTGATTTCTTTAGAGACCTGGTTCATTTTAGTGAGAAATAGTATTTTCAGACTATAAGCTGCCCCTCCCACATCTGCAGCTGCTGCGAGAGACAATTGAGCCACCACACTGAGGCTTCCACAGAGAGTGGGGCGCAGACCTTTCCTTTTGGGGTCCTGCAGTGGACTGAGGGGTGCTCGGCCTGTGAGCTCCCTGCTCTCTGGTCCTCCCTGGTGCTGTTTGCCCTGCAGCTCTGTCAGAGTGGGTCACATCCTGAGGTGGAGGGACATTGGACCTACTTGGGCACCCTGTGGGCAACTTGGGACCAGCAAACTTCTCCCTGGCGTAGTCCCAGATTGATCTTCAAAGTGTATTTCAAGGATGCAAGTCTAGCTCAATATTTACAAGTGGATAATACAATACACCATGTTATCAGGCTAAGGGATAAAATCACATGATAGTATATAAAGATGCAGAAAAAGCATTTGACACAATTCAACACCCACTCACAGTAAAAACTCTCATAAAAGTAGGAATAGTGGGAACTTCTTCAACTTCATAAAGAGCATCTGCAAAATACCTACAGATAACATTATATGCAATGGCGAAAGATTCAATGCATTCTCCTTAAGATTGGGAACAGGTAAAGATGTTTGCTCTTACCATTCTTATTCAACATAATACAGAAAATTCTAGCCAGTACAGAAAGTCAAGATAAGGAAATAAAAGGCGTACAGGTCAGAAAGGAAGAAATAAAAGTGTCCCTATTTGCACATGATTGTCTCAGTAGAAAATACCAAGGAATTTAAAAAATAATTCTTGGAAATAATAAATGAGGTCATAAGACACAAGATAAACATGCAAAAATCAGTTGTATTTAGCAATGACCACATGGATACCTAAATAAAAAATACAATGGCATTTATAATCACTCAAGAAGAAAATATGGTGCAGGCAGACCATGGAACACACTTAGTGAAACACTCTTCTATGTTATTTCAATGGAAATAGATAAGAAATGTCCTTCTGATATTTCCAATTCAAATTTAACATCACAGGATTATTTTCCCTACAATCTTTTGCTTTATGTTTGTTTCCTTTTTCCATTACAGTGAAAATCTATATTCCTAATAACATTAATGGATGTTTTTATGCCACAATACACATAAAAGAATTTGAAAATTATACCAATATTACTCTAAGTCCACTAAGTAAAGCATATGGTCACTTTGCAATTCTTCATCCTTTGAATATATCCCATAAAAATTGATGATCAGAATACTATGTTCAAAAGGTATTTAAACTGATTATTTTCTCTCTGAGGTTATTTATTTTGTCACCTAAAATATTGTTTTATTTATTTTAAAATAAACTCAGCTTATTTTATTTTTATTTGCATTGTAGTTTGGCATATACTTTTTTTTCCCACTCGTTTTGATCTTGTTTTAGTTTTGGAACATGTAAAAATGTAGTTAAAGAAGTCTCACTCTCATTCGTTTCTCTGACATTTCCTGCCCTACCCCAATGAAGGTTGCAGTTTATAACTCCAGCATTTCTTTTTGGCAAAAAAACCCTAACAACAAAAACAAAAACAAAAAACCCCAATAATTTTATATAATCTTATTTTTTCTTTTTTATTATACAAAAGGTAGCATACTATATATACTCTTTTGTATCTTGTCTTGTAAACTTGAAAATATATCTTGAAAGATCACTCTCTATCAGCTTATAGAAAAGGTACACTCAATAAATATTGATAATTTAAGTATGACTAAATATTATCACTCAAGGACTAAAGGCAAAAAAAAATTACAGAAAGAACAAATCTAAAATCTTACATGTGAGCTCTGAGGTATATGTGTTTATTCTGTCCTCTATTCTATAAAAATTTCAAGGCAGCTAACATTATGAGATAAATTTTAAGGGAAAGGTGGGGCCCTCTAAACTATGGGGTATCTTTTGCTGATAAAAGCTTTCTTTTTAAAGCAATTGAGTTTTGTTTGAGTTTCATTATTTTTTTAAAGATCCTAGTTTTTTTCTCTCCAAAATACACAGGCATATGCTTTTTTTTTGAGACAGAGTCTTGCTCTGTCACCCCTGGCTAGAGGGCAGTGGCATCATCATAGCTTTCTGCAGCTTCAAACTCCTGGGCTTCAAGAAATCCTCCTGCTTCAGCCTCCTGAGCAGTTGGAACTACAGGCACACGCCACTGCACCCAGGTAATTTTTCTATTTTTTGTAGAGATGGGCTCTTGCTCAGGCTGGTCTCGAACTCCTGACTGCAAGCAATCCTTCCATCTCAGTCCTCCCAGAGTGCTAGGATTACACAAGTGTGAGCCATTGTGCCCTGCCCAGGCATATTCAAAATACTTTTTAGGCTTCTATGGATAGGGTTTTGTTTGTGTTTAACTTGCATCTTTGGGAGTATCTATTCCTGAACAGTGAAAATTTTCCTCTCATCATGAACTCTAGGCTGATCTCAAAACTCTTTTCATGGCTGGCTTGCCTCCTCTGGAGACTCTTGCTGGCAGAATTGTTTCACATGAGCCTCTCCAAGTACCAGACCTCCTGGGAAAACATGATATCACTCACAGTTGGGGTGGTGAGAAAAGTAATGGTAAAACTTGTATAGTTAGAATCAGTTTTGGGCGTGCTCGCTTTGCATCAGTTTTCAAAGCAAAAGAGCCAGAACTTGCCAATTGGATGCAAAATATGTGTCGATTAACAGACATACACTAATTTATCACAGTTGCTTAAAAAACCCTGTGTAGAGCAAGGACATGTATCCAAAGGCTTATAATTGCATCTCCATCTAAATTTAGAGAGATAAACAAAGAATTTGAAAAGAGTAAAAATCAGAGATTTTTTACTGTCTTGTATATCACTTGGTCAATCTAGGACCTTGCTATTTATGTAACATGAGAATTTCATTATGCTTGTGCAGTCCAAATGTGATGCTGTCAACTTTCTTTGAGTAGATGTTGGTAACTATATACAATAGTTTAATAATGACAGCTAGGCACAATTTTGCCGGTAGCTACTTTATATTGATGATCAATACGAACTTCTATTTACTTCACATTTTGATACTTTCCTATGCTAGTATAACTTGGCTTCAGATATATTTTGAAGCTAAAATCCACAGCACCACGTTTAAGTTGAGTAAGTTTGTCCAATTGCAGTCAGAGTAAAGATAAAATTTAATATTTATTTGATAGGCATTTAAGTTACCTATAAAGCAATGATGTGTGTGTGTATTAAGAACAGAAGGATTAATAGTAATGCCCACAACATCAATTAAACTCCTCATTAAGTGCATTATATTCAAAATCTCATTTAATCTCAAGTTTATTTTCAGTTAGGCAAACAGGCCCAGATAGGTTAAATAACTTGTCCAAGAAGTTGGACATGTATTAACACAGCTCGGAAGAGGCAGTGCTGAGATTCCAAATGCCCAAAGACAGCAAGCACCTTGAGAGCCCAGATGGGTCAGATTGACATACTCAAATTTAGAGTGGACATCCTCTATCTTTACCACGCTCATTACCATGATACAGTTCAAAGGTGAATTGTTTCTCAGAAATGTTTGCACCTAAATATGGCCGGTTCCAAAGAGCAAGCTGTGGGAGACCCCGTCCCAATCAATACATCACACAGCTCAGTTTCCCTGACCATGCATGGGAGAAGAGACCAGGCACATGACAAAATGGACCAAAAGCAGAGGCGATTCCCCTCCATCTTTTCTACTAGAAAGCTTTTCCACAGTGGAAGACATCTGTGTTCCAGGCGGGATGTGTAGTTATTTTCCCCTGTGATACTTGTCCCTAAGGATAGTTAGGGACGACAATTTATTGTCATGTAATGTTCAAGTCATGCCCCCTCTCTCTTATGTTGCCGCATTATTGGCTGAAGATAATGAGTGGATACAAACTAGAAATGAGCTCCTAGTACAGTGTCTGTGATACACATGTAAAAAGATACCTCCACTGGGCAGAAGCATGTGCTTGGGAAATGGAAGGATGTTCTCAGTAGTTGATAGCAGGAAATCCAGCCAAGCAGATAAAGTTATTCAAGAAGTAGGATAACAGGCAGCAGGTATTGTCAACAGTTCTGCAAATACGTCTCTGTCAGGGTGATTCAGAAAGGGGTATGAGGATGCTGGGCAGAGCATGATGTCCACAAGTTTTGAAGCAGACGACATCAAGCCCGGAGTGATTTATTTACCCCCTCACGCATTAAGCGTTAATTAAGCGCCTTCTGTGGGATAGCCACTGTACTAGGTGTTATAAAGGTAAGATGAATAAAACACAGGCTCTTTCTTACAATCCAGTGATGGAAGAAAAATCTAAACAATTACAACACATTGGATTGTGTAGAATAGAGTAAATATAGCTTTTTGTATCCAAGGGAAGGAAATGACTAAATCATATCAAGAAGACATCACACATTAGGTAAATGAGTTAAAATGAGTTAAAAAACTTGAGTTAAAAGTTGCTTGTTTCATGAAGGATTCATAGAATTTGGCCAGGTTAAGAAGAGGAAAAAGGTTATACATACAGGTACAGCTGGTAAAAGAGGATGAAAGGATGAGAAACCATCTTGTATTTGGAGAATGGTAACTAATTCTAAGAGTTTAGAGTATCGAACGTACAGGAGAGGTAGAAGGATATATGACTATAGTGATACCAGATGGGAGTTTATAAAAGCCTTTGAATACCATCCTCTAGCTGGTGGGGAGCCACTGAAAGTTTTTATTACTGCATTGGCATTTGCTGGGCATGCATTTATTGGGAAACTAATCACACTACAGCTTCAGGGCCCATCACTTGCATGGGGCCTTTCCAAGACACTGGGAAGATCCTAAGCAATGTTTTCTTAATGTCATATGTTTTTGCAAAACTTGAAAAAGTAAGATTTAAAAAATCATTTATTTTATAGAGGGCCCTCTTAACCGGATACTTTTCAGGCTTCACGAAAGAAGATCTGTGACTGGATCTTCTCCTGGTGTGATCCGTGACTTAGAAAGCTGTCCTTGACAGTGGCATGGAGGATGGTGGGAGGGAAGAGGCTGGTAGGAGGCTTCTGCAAAGGTCTAAGGGATGATGAAAACTAAAGTAAGGCAGTGGCAGAGATGATCACGAGAAGGGACAGATACTTAGGAGGTAGAATCAACAGGGTTTGTGACAGATGAACATAGGGGATCAGGTGGATGGAAGGAGTTCTTGGAAGATCCAGATTTTTGGTGGGTACCTAGAAGGATGCTGTTGCCATAGCTACAAAATGGAATATATATTTGGTGGCTTGAAAAGACACTGAATTTTCTTTGGTAGCAGAGGGGAGCATGACAGATGTGTGGTCAAATATGTTAAATATGAAGAAAAGAAGATGGACTAAAATGATAACTAAAGATTGTCCATTGAGCTTGGTGATTAGGAAATCACTGGTTACCTTGAGAAAAGGTGCAGAGAAAAGAGCAGATGCATTGGGTGATGCGAGTAGAAGTCAGATTGTGGCAGGAAGCAGATCACAGAGTCCTCGTTGCATCCGTCCTCACCTTCATGTGTTCAAGGGTAAAACTGTGGGGAGTGGGTGAGGGAGGAGCTACCAAGTGAAAGAACCCAGTTCAAGAGGAACTGTGAGGTTGGACACCCTTTTTGGGAGGAAAGGGATTCAGGAATAGGGAACCCAAAAGGTGACTCTGTAGTGGAGCTTGGGGACAAAGGAATTTTGGAAACAAAGCCTAGTTGCTTGGACAGAAGGTGCTGGAAGGACTAGAAGTTAGGCTGCGTTGATGCCAGAGCATCCCAGCATTGCCACAAAATAACCCCCCCCCATTTTCCAGATAGAGATAGGGACGTTCCTAGAGCCCAGGGCACAGCCAAGCCTGCAATTTCAGAGCCAGAGAGCTCAGCAATTAAGCAGGCAAAAGGAGGGGGTCAGGGAATTAGGAAAAGTGTAATCAGAAGGAAGGATTTGTGGTTGTGGAGGGGAGGAGAGACAACCCCCCCAACCCCCAATCTGGAATCTGAACTCAGCACTTCCTACACTGAGGGAGACTCAGGCCCACTGCCCTTTGTGTTTCTAAAAACAGTACCAGAGTCTTCTGAATTTATCATGTGATCATTTTGAAGTATCAGGAAGAAAAAACTAGAGATTTTGCTATAAAGATTCCTATGGGGAATCAAGAAAGATATAGTATAGGTTTGGGGACTATTTGCTAAAGTACTCCTAGCAGCAAAAACCCAAAGAAACACAGCTGGAATCATTTTATGAATTGCAGGCAAATTGCAAGATTGGATTCAGTCAAGATAATTGGTTTTTAAGTATGTCCTTTTCTCTTTCTCCTATTTGATATTATTAACATGAAGTCCTTTCAAATGTCAATAATGTAAATGTAATTTAATTTCTCTAATGAAATTGTTTAATAATTTGAGAATATAAGGATAGCTTTGGAGCAGCAGCAGGGGAGGTGGCAGAAGCGTTCAGCCTTGGAGGGGAAGGAAGGTGCCTCCATCTCTCCAGGGTGACTCTGGTGGATGCCTGTGGCGTCCCTTTGAAAGGCCTTCTGTTTCAAGTTCCTCCGGCTGAATGCAAGGAGACTGCATGCCAAACGCTGCTCAGGAAATGTAAAGTGTATTAAAATAGGCAGCGATCCAATAGTATTGGATACAGTTCCTCTGCCCACAAAAACTAGGATTTAAGGCAAGTTGGAATCTGGAAAACAGATTGGACTTGTCATAGCCCCAGAGCCTGGTATGGAAGGATTACCACAATTTAATTTTTGTAAAAATACTGAATCCTTTTCGACTCTGGTTAACTTTTTTTTTTTAAACACAAGTCTGAATTTCTCTATCATATAATTTATGGAGTTAAACTTTTGGAACCTGGAACCAAGTAGAGGACTTTATATTTATTCCTGTTCAATGTTATCTTGTGATTTTGAACGAGGCCAAGTTTCCAGGCTGTTCAGAGCATTTGGAATACAGATTCAGCCATTCAGTACAGTGCCTATTTCTCCCAGCCTGGTGCCATTTACAAATTTTATAATTATACCATTGACACTTTTATCCAAATAATTGATTTAAAATGTGAAGAGAACAGGGACAAAGCTCTTCTAGCCCTAAAAAATTTCCTGTGGGTTGGCATGGATTAATTAATAGGGGAAATGGAAGAAAAACAACTTTTATGGAACATCTACCAGATGATACCTGATACTACAAATAACTCTTTGCATACATTACCATATTTCATCTTTTTTTTTTTTTTTTATTTGAGACAGAGTATCACTCTGTTGCCCGGGCTAGAGTGTTGTGGTGTCAGCCTCGCTCACAGCAACCTCAAACTTCTGGGCTCAAGTAATCCTTCTGCCTCAGCCTCCTGAGTAGCTGGGACTGCAGTCATGCACCACCATGCCCGGCTAGTTTTTTCTATATATTTTTAGTTGGCCAATTAATTTCTTTCTATTTATAGTAGAGACGGGGGTCTCACTCTTGCTCAGGCTGGTTTCGAACTCCTGACCTTGAGCAATCCACCCACCTTGGCCTCCCAAAGTGCTAGGATTATAGGCATGAGCCGCCGCGCCTGGCTGTACCACATTTAATCTTTAATCAGAGTAACACAGCTAGCAAGTGCTAAACTTAGATTTTGATTGTACATCTCTCTACTCCGTGCTCTTACCGGTAAGCCTTATCGCTTCTAATTAATTGAAGTTCTCTACTTGGTTATTCAACCTCTTATAAATCTACCAAACTGTGTTTTCTTGCAGCCCATATTTCTGTATCTTGCTCAAAGGATGCCAGGAGAGGCTCTACTAAATATCTGGCTGAAATTCAAATTTAAATTTCTCTCAGGGTTATATTGAGATGAAGATACTATTGGGTTTTGTAGAAATGGAGGTGAAAGAGAACAATCTAAGGTAATAGGGTTTGATTTTTGTATAATGTGACACTAATTTTTTATTAGTTTTTCTGGAATACGAAATATATATGATAATTCAATATTAGAATAATAGAAATACAGTTATTAGTAATTTAAGTACAGTAAATTTTATGTGCTATATCATGTGTCATGTTCTATAATTTTTTTTCCTACTGTTGCAATTGGTTTTTGAGTTTGGAAATTTGAGGAGTGTTTTACAACTGGGAATTCTGTGATATCTCAATACTCCCAGATGCAGTGATAGCAGAAATATAATAACAACATTTAAATGTTCACTCTGCGTCAGGCGTTGTGTATAATGCTTTATATGTGTTATGTATTATCTCACTTATTTTGCACAACCCTCTGAAATGCTTCCTGTTATTATCCCCATTTTATAGATTAGGCAACAGACTGAGAGGTTACAGGGGTCCTCAAACTTTTTAAACAGCGGACCAGTTCACTGTCCCTCAGACCATTGGAGAGTGCGCATTGTGGGCCTGGGACGAGTCAGCTGCTAAGCAGGACAGGCAGCTGCGGCAAAAATACCTGGAGGGCCGGATAAATGTGCTAGGCGGCCCACATGTGGCCCGTGGGCCGTAGTTGAGGAGGCATGCTAGTGTGCCCGAGAGCCGTGGTTTGAACCCAGGAAGCTGGCCTCCTTCAGTGCATGTGGCTCTAGTCACTGTTGGGAGAGAATTCTCAGTGGAGCTCTTGCATTTCTTTTTGTCCTGTGAGCAGAGGAACTGTCTTGTTCGGAACTATCTTTTCAAGAAGTTTATATAATGAACAGCCTTAGAAGATATAGTATCTCCTACAAAACAAAGGGCAAGTTTGTTTCCTGTCCAGTGTAATAAAGATACTGTCTCTGTCTCTGGAGCAAAGGTTAGGCAGGCTTACCTGCCAGGTTCATTAAAAAAGATTCAGGTTGCCCACGCTCAGGATTCCTCTCCTATAATGCAACCTGCTGTGTGTGCAGGCATCTCCTGGCCCTCACTGCGTCACTTTGTGGGAATTGAGACTTCAGTAAGTGGTATAAATGCTGATTGTCCAGCTACTGCCATTGCTGTGACTAATAAAACCTTTTGCCTTGGACCCGAGTCTTATGTCTTTTTCCATGAAACTGTGGTTAATTTGTTAGCTTGCAAATAGATTAAAATCTCAGACCCTTCATTACTTCTTGACTGTCACTATACAGAGAGTATGTTAACTACTAACTAGTTGAGCAATGATAAAGCAATGTTCTCCAAAAAAATATGTGACATTTTAAGAGAGAGCTAGTTGCCTTCTGATTATCTGAATATCTTTGGTGAAGTGCTACCACATAATATATCCCTGGTGGCAGCCTCTGCTCTTCTTCCCATCTCTTAAATAACAAGTAAAATGTGTGAAATAGAACATCACTCTGTAGGTGGAGCCTAGATAGTTGGAGGTGGCCTAGTTCTGGTTAAGACATCCTGGAGCAGATCCTCCAACTTAAGTTTTCAAAATAGAAGAGCACCTTTTGTGTTGCCTTGTCTGGTTTCCTTGAGAGATGTAGACTCGTTCTGAAGGATAAAATAAACAGAGAAAAATCACTCAATCTAGAGTGTTCTGTTATTTTAGAGCTTGACATACACCCATTAATAATAGCACCTATCTGTGGTCGAGAATAACAGGAGTTTAGGAAAATGGCTATTCTTGAATAAATAACACTTGTTTGAGAAAATCTTAGAAGTTTGCTGGAGGAACTATGTTTTTAGTTGGTTAAGAAAAACTGATCATTAGAGTGTACAAATGGTAAAATTTTATAATAAAATGATTCTGAATACCGTGCATTTTCAGAGTTTGGGGTGGAAGATTTTGGGTTTTCAAGTTTTCAGTAGATTTTAAGAATGCTTCCCTAAGTTGTATGTAAGAGACATACACTAGAAATGTTGCATCCAAAGATTTTATTCAAACTATTTAAACTTTCACGCACATATCTAATCTCTCCCTAAATGTTCTGCTTAGCAGGCACAGGGCTTGTGTGAAAAAAACTCAGTCTTTTTACTCAGGACACTGTGCAAAAAAGTAGTCGAAATATGTGGGCTCCTAGGCAGGGTTTGGTCAGCGGCACATGGGAACACAGATTTCAAACATGGGTGCATGCATTTTCCTTCTTTTTCATTTTGCAATTGAATTAATGGTAATGGAGGCAGAGAGCTAGTTGGTGGCTGGTTTCCAGTAACAACAATATTGTCTGCAGCTGGGCCGACCCTGGCTTCTTCATTGTAGGCGTCCCATAGACCAGTAGTTTTCTAACTTCAGAGAACTTCAGCATCCCTGGAGAGCTTGCTATTTTAGTCTCACACCCCACCCACAGAGTGTCTGATTCTGATTTTGGTCTGGGGCAGCCTGAGAATTTGCATTTCTGGAAGAACACTTAGAGAACCACTGCTGGACCTTTTCTAGGTGAGAGAACAGTGCCTTTGGCCTCAGATGGGGAGCTCACTGGAATGATAACTATGTAGGCATTTTCCATATTTGGCTTAGGAAAGAGTTGAACTTTTATTTTCCAGTGGACGCTCCTTCCATTTTGTGTTGATTTTTGTATGCCTATTTTACATAAGTCAAAATGAAATTCTGCCATAACATATACCGAAGGGCAGTTGGAGCCTTTCATTTCTTCTTCCCGTTCTTCTTCCATCATCCTTTCTTCTTCTACCTGTGAAGCAACAGCTACTCATTTCTGAGTGATTTTTCCGGACAAAATAAATTCGTAGTATGTAGGCTTCTTCTGAACTACAAACAAGTGACAATTTAAATTTGGTTTGGAGCAGGAAGGAACCAGTTTCCTACTGCCCTTAGCCTTTGTCTGTTGAATTTTCGAGTGCTGTACATCTACGAATTGCATACCCTTTAGGACCTAGACCCTACTTGGATTAGTACTTCCAGTAAATGTGTTCTCTTTTTTGAATGATGATCTTTTACCTGGCTGCTGTTGTACATTTTTCTCATCATATATACCTTTATCAGGTTACTCATCACAGTGTAACCATATTTATCACATTTGAAATTTGTCATATTCAATTTAGTACATAATTAATATAAACAGACTAATGGCCATTGTTGGAGACCCTGGGATGACAAACATAGTTTATTCTTTTGGTTGACTGACAAGTATACAGTGGCTCCCTGGAGCCCTGGATTGAGAAGAATTTTGGCTGCATCTCAGCTTGGTGGGGAAGAATGCCATTATCAATTTGTTATGTCTATAGTGGGTCTTGCAGGGGACATGGCTGCTTGTGAATCTCATGGTGGCAGACTCTGGCCTGTTGTTTCAATATCGTGTGAAAATAGGAAAGATCAAGCAATTTGATACTGAAATGTCACTGAGTACTGAAACATTGCTACACGATTTAGAAGAGCTTCTATTTTCTGACGGTCAGTTTCCTTTACTGTAAAACAGGTATAATACCTATTTTGTAGATGACATTGTTAAGCTAGAAAAGAGCTTCAATCGCAGGGGACTGAGCGGAGTGGGGTGTGGGGTAGAGGGGCAGGTACTGCAATGAAAAGAAGTTTTGGAGAAACTATGGCTGGGAAGGCAGCTGGGTGTTCAAACTCTATCTTCTCACTTACACCTTTTGCTTAATCTTGCTGAGTCTTAATCTCCTAATCTGTAAAATGGTAATATGTCTGCTTCTTGAGGGTTTGACAATTAACTGAATTACTCGTAGAGAACTTGGCTCATAATGAGTAGTCAATAAAGGAGGTCATTATAAATAAATTGCTGGTATTTAGGACGGAAGAATTTTTCAAAATATTTGAAGATGGATGGGAAGATAAATTTTTTCTGTCTGATAAATGATTTGGGTCAATCAATAAACAGTGTAAAAGGGAGAATTACATTGAATAAAAGAATAACCTTCTGAAAAGCAAGAAACAAACAATGGAATGGGTTTCTGTGTGGGGCAGTAAGTTACATAACCCAAAATATATTAAAAGAGAGGTTGCATAGTTTTGGTCAGACTGTATAAAAGGATTCCCACTTTAAATAGTAGATTGGAGTCCATGGTATTAAAAATTCTTCAGATTAAGTTATCTGTAAATTCACACCCTGCTCCTATTTTATGTCATCCCTAGTGATGACTCTGATTTTCCAGAGGGATTTAGATTTCTATAAGGATTCACAGGACTTGTAAGACTCCCATAAGAAAAACTCACGAAGTCCAGTCTTCAAAAACAAACAAAATGAGTCAACAGATATCTGTTCCTTTCCTTAAAGAACAGTAATAGGTGCTTTGCTTACCCAGGGCCTCAAGTGCTGAATATACCCATTTAGCCAGTCTAAGGTTGACACTACTAACAAGAGGACATTCTGAAAAAGCACATCAGGACGTGGCAATTGAGTCCAGCAGCCCCAAGAAGAAGCACATTACTGTGGCTGGATGTTTCTGGTACAGTGACCAGCGGTGAAATGATTAAGAGTGTTGGCATTTAAGTGATCATAATTAGGTTTCAAAGTTAACAGCCCATTGAGATAAATAGTGGAAGTTCACACCTTTCTCAGTGCTATTGTTTATCAGACTGTCAAGTTGCAGATTCAGGAAGACAACATTAATGTGGCTTTGGACACTAATTGCCCAAAGCCAAGTTATATCCACCTGGGAGGGTCCTTTGGGTATTTGCTCAACTAAAATGTCAGGGAATATGCAGTGCTAGGATTCTGCATTGTCTAATAGCATACAACATTGCTCTCATATTTTGATGCATAGATGGAAAATAACACAGGAATATTTTGTAATGTTTGGTAAAATCTCCTGGTTTAATAGTATATTTATTTGCCTCAGTTTCTCCTCTCAAATGGCAATGAAATTGCTCACTTGGCTGAAATTTTTCCTGAAAGGAACAAGAAATTAAATGACTTTATCAACAAGAATAACAAAACCCCTTTGCTTATATGAATTAGATTTCATAACCCACATTATTGTCCTAAAGGAGTTATATGCACATTCTGTCAATAGAAAAACATTGAGAGCATAAGTAAATTAATTTTCATAGAATTCTGATTTATTTTTCACAATTAAGTACATGCATGATTGCATGCTGCCTGATGCTCAATAAGGGTGGAGATTGTAGTTTTAGTTTGCAAAATATTGATTTTCTTTTGCAAAAGACATTCAATAATTAAAGGCAGCAAAAATGGGGTTGGGGGAGGGAAGGGGAACTCCTAAGCTTTAAAAAAAAGAATAGGCTGCAACATTATATTAATAGTAGTGGTTGTCTTTTCATGAAATAATGTTTCCTAAAAGTACAAAGTCATTGTACTTTGTATAATAATCACTCATGATTATCATCAACATGAAACAATTGCTGAACATCCTTTGAAAAACTACACCATTAAACAAACTTAAGGAAAACTTAACTTTAGATCTTTCCATTTCTTACTATTTCACCTTGAACAGGATCTTTCTTCGCTTTGGTTTTATTTATTTATTTGCACCCTTCTACCCAACAGGTTAGAAAATGGATAATGAAATTCTCATCAACCCCTGAGTGCTACCACAGGGGTAAGTGATGACCAAGCAGATGATGAGGGGGTGAAGGCAAGAAAAAAAGGCAGGAGAAAAGGAAAAGAAGAAAGGAAAAGAGAGGTATAAAAAATAGTGGAAAAGAAGCAGGAACAAGAACGAACATAGGGGAGGGAATTAAAATCAGATAAACTGGAGAATAGGGAGGCACCCTCAGGTACTGGGACCATTGTCTTCTTACATCTCAATTACAAAACAGATGTCTGTCTTCTGCTTCTTTGAAGATTTGAAGCTCTTGCCTTGGGAAGCTTTTTCATGAAAAGAATTACACCAGAAAGAAATGGCTCTAATCTTGGAGGTGTTTTAATTTCTGACTGTTGAGTTTTCCAACTGGTATACCATGACGCCTGAGGTTTGGAAGCCAGTCAGCAGGGGCTGTTTACACAGACGTCTGAACCTGGCTGGACTGCGGGGCAGACTTAGGGAATCAGTGAAGCTGATCACCTAGTGACGGGGCAGGGTCATATTTCCTTGTTGTGTAAATAGGAGTAGACTGTGAACTCCCCGAGGCCAGGTTTTGTGCCTTAGTAATTTTAATATCCTCAATCCAAGCTCAATGCCTGGTACACAGACTTTTTTTTTAAGGATAAATGCAGAATTTATGCCAGACACTTATACATTACTCGTTATCCTTTGTCAGGAGATATTAAAAACCACTGGGTTATTATTACACATATAATTACCATATCACACATTAAATGATTTATATATTTTTCAAAATGCTCCCATAGTACTTTTGTACTCTCTTGAACATCTTGCTGTTTGAATCCATGTCAGTGTCAAAGACAGTAAGATGTACCCATTCCACAAACCATGATGTTGCTAGGTTTCAGTCTGAAACTTCGGTTCTTGGCGCGCTCATGGCCGAAGAATGACCAGACACGTCAAAGTTAGGCAAGCATGAAAATGAGATTTATTGAGGAGAGAAAGATAGGATTATAGAGCAAGAGGAAGATATAGGTTTACAGAGCATGGTACATACACCACAGATGATGACCGGACCCACTGTCGCAGCAGGACAAGCAAAAGGAAGGACAAAGAGAGAGCTTGGCTATGGTCTGTCTCCTATTTTATAGCGTCCAGATAGGGACCTCTGTTGTGGTTCAGAAGTTACCATGGGACCACTTTGAGCAGACAGCTGAGAGTCACATGACCTGAGCCATAACTATGCATGTGTGTTCTAGGTCACATTCTGGACTTTATGGTACCCATGTGGCTTGGCCCATGGGCTAGACTAGAGAGTCCTCTGCATTCATTTGCAGCTGGTGCACCACGTTCTGATTGGCAGGTTCATAGGGTGTTCCCTTATCCCCCAGGTATGGAGAATCAGGGTTGGGCAGGACCAAGATGGGGGCAACAGCACCCACTTTCGTCCCTAGGAGACCCGGAATCCTTTCCTATCTACCTAACAATGTGACAATCAGTTTTTTTCTTTTATTTTATCATATTATGGGGGTACAAATATTGTTTAGGGTTACATATATTGCCCCTGCCATTCCTCCCCCCGCCCCCTGCCTTACCAAAACATCCAGCGTGTCCTACCCCCAGGTGGTGCACATCGCACCTATTTTGTAAGTATAAATTCTTCCCCTCCTCCCCCCTCCCATCTGCCCACCACCCAATAAAAGTGTTTTTTTTTTGACCTTTGGGTTACATTGTATATCTTTGCCTTTCCCTAGGAAGGGTTAGAGGTATTCCCTCCCCACCCCCCACAATGCTCTCCACAACCCTAAGATGTGTATCTCCCCCTCCCCAAAACCCTGGTGGGCACTATCACCATTTGAGCACCATAGTTTTAATCAGTCAGTACCAATTTGATGGCGAGTAGATGTGGAGCCCATTTTCCTGATCTTGTGTCACCTCACTTTGGATAACGGGCTTGAGCTTAATGCAGGATAGCATAAATGGTGCTAGCTCACTGTCATTTCTTAGAATTGAGTAGTATTCCAACATGAGCATATACCACATTTTAATTATCCACTCATGAACTGACAGACACTTGGGTTGTTTCACCAGCATTCTTTACAGATCTAGAAAAAATAATTCTGCACTTTGTATGGAACCAGAAAAAAACCTCGTGACGGTCAGTTTTATGTATCATCTTGGCTAGGTTACTGCCACTTATTCAATCAAACACTAATCTAGGTGCTGCTGTGAAAGTATTTTGTAGTGGGACTAAAATCTCTAGTCCCTTTGCTCCAAGTTAAGAAAATCATCCTAGATAATCCGAGTGGGTCTGATCTAATCAGTTTCAAGGCGTTAATAGCAGAACAGGCTCCCTGAGGAAGAAGAAATTCCTCCTGGGGACTGCAGCTTCAGTCTGTACCTGCCTTTCCTGACAGCCAGTCTCACAGAGTTCCACTTGCCTAAACAGCCCCTACAATTGCATAAGCCAATTCCTTGTAATGAATCTCTCTCTCTTTCTTTTTTAAAAAACAGCTTTTAAGGAGATGTTGCCAAAGCAGACTGGGATCTGCTTGCCTGGTGCAGCAAAGCTAGACACTGATGCTGAGAGTTGCAGTGGGAGGAAGGGGCATTTGATTGCATGGCACCATGCAAGGAGAACAGGCGGCTAACGCTTAAGATTCTAACTCCCCGATAGCTAACAAGCAAGGGATATTAAAGGCAGGGGGACATTTTAAGAAAGCGGAAGTTGCAGACAAAATCATAAATCAATACATGGAGGTTATTTTACATATTGGTTTGGCCCAAAATGGTGGAATATCTTGAAGTGGGAGCTTATGGGCCACAGGTGAGATTCTTCATTTAGCCATTGGTTAAGGAAGCAAGGTCTTGTCTTGGAAAGGAACGCTTAGGTGGGTGTGACTCTCCCCAGGCCCCTCAGAGAGAAGTTTAGAACAAAGACCAGTGGTCAGAGTTCATCCTCAGTTCTTGCTTATCTGCACTTTCCATCTGGTGGGGGTTTCTGAAAAACAACTGAAGAACATATGTTATTTTTTAGTTTTTATAGGGAACTATAAAGTACCTTGTGACTCTGGATTGCTTGGAGGACTATTGTTACTGTTTTCCTACTCATGAGGTTGCTTATTTACTTTTCAAAGCTAGCTAGGTGCCCAGAATTCTCTTGAAGGGAATCAAGATTTTTACAGTATTTCTATATTTGAGAGAGCCTAGCAGGCTCCCAAGAGGGATTCCTGTTCCGACTCAGAAATAATCCACATACCCTACAACTGACCTATTTAAAATATAGAAATCAATAGTTTTTGGTATATTTTATTGTTAGTTTTTAAAAATTGTGGTAAATACATAGATAACATAAAATTAGCTATTTTAATAATTTTTAAGTTCAGTGGCATTAATTATATTCACAATGTTTTGAAACTGTTAGGTAGATAGTGGGGGTCTCCTAGGAACAAAAGTGGGTGCTGTTGCCTTGATTCAATTGCCCCACCTGAGAAGAAGGACAAGGGTGGGCCCCAGGCCCCCATCTTGGTCCTGCCCCACCCTAATCCTCTCCGAGCAATTGCCATACCTGGGGCAGGAGAGAACACCCTATGAATCTGCCAATCAGAACTGAGTGTGCCAGCTGCAAAAGAATGCAGAAGACTCTCTAGCCCATGGGCCAAGCAGCATAGGTACCATCAAGGCCAGAAATTGACCTAGAACAACCGGCATGTGTAGTTAAGACTCAGGTCATGCAACTTCCAACTGTCTAATCAAAGCAGTTCTATGGTGACATCTGAGCCATAGGGAGGTCCCAATCTGGGCACTATAAAATGAGACTGAGACCATAATCAATCTCTTTTTGGCTCCTTCCTTTTGCTCTCCCTTTGCTGCAACAATGGGTCTGGTCATCACCTGTGGCTTATGTATCCTGCTCTGTAAACCCGTATCTTCCTCTTGCTCTATAATCCTATCTTTCTCTCCTCAATAAACCTCATTTTTGTGCTTACCTTACTTTGGCATGTCTGGTGATTCTTCGGCCAGGACTGTGTCAAGAACCGATGTTTCAGTCTGAAACCTGACAAAACCATCACCACTGTGTTTTCAAAACTTTTTAATCACCCCAAACAGAAACTCTAACCATTAATCAACAACTCCCCATTTCCCCTTCCTTTCCGCCTCTAGTAACCTCCAATATTCTCTCTGTCTATAAGAGTTTGACTATTCTAGAAATTTCATATGGGTAGAATGATGCAATATTTATTATTTTGTGTCTGGCTTATTTCACTTAGCATAAGTTTTCAAAATTCATCCATGTTGTATGTGGCATGTATCAGCACTTCATTCCTTTTTAAGGCTGAATGATATTCTAGTGTATGTATATACTCCATTTTATTTATCCATTCATCAGTTGATGGAAACTTGGGTTTTCTCCACATTTTGGCTATTGTGAACAATGCTGCAATGAACACTGGCATACAAATATCTGTTCAAGACCTTGCTTTTAATTCCTTTGGGTATACACCTAGGAATGAAATTGCTGAGTCATTTGGTAATTCTATACAATTCTTTTAATGTATATCTCTCCTACTGGTTCTCCTCTGGTTGAATGCTGGCTGTACAAAGGCACGGGATGGGAGAAGGGAGGGAAAGAGAGCACATGACACATTCATAGAACTGAGTGTAATCCATGGTGCATGTTAGCTGTATTTGCTCCAGTTAAATTTCTTTTTTTGACATAACATTAATGATGATGTTGAAACTCTTACAATCCTTTCTTCACTTCTGCATTCACTACCTCTCCTTTCTTAGGGTAAGGAATAGTCTATGACTGATGTGTATCCTTCTAATCTATGTTCATACATTTTCTATATATGTAAATGTATCTGAACTACTGTTAAATTTTGAGTTTTAGAGATTTACATAAATGGCATAATATTTTATCTATTTTTACCTTGCTTCTTCACTACTATAATTTATTATGCATTCATACAAATTTATACATGTAAATCCAGTTCATTTATTTTAACTTCTGAATAGCATTCCATTTTAAAAATACACCATTATCTTTTATACACTTCTTTTTTTTTTTTTTTTGAGACAGTCTCACTGTGTCATCATGGGTAGAGTGCAGTGGTGTCATCATAGCTCCCTGCAACTTCAAACTCCTGGGCTCAAGCAAACCTTCTGCCTCAGCCCCCCAAGCAGCTGGGACTACAGGTAATAACCAAGATGCCTGGCTAATTTTTCTATTTTTAGTAGAGATGGGTTTCCCTGTTGCTTAGGCTGGTCTTCAACTCCTGAGCTCATGAGATCCTCCTGCCTTGGCCTTCTAGAGTGCTAGGATTACAGGTGTGAACCACTGGTCCTGGCCTATATGCTTCTTATTGATTCTGATTTTCTACTATTTCAAAGAATGCTACAATGGATCCTTTTGTATGCTTTCTTATGAAAACATGCAAAAATTTAAGACATAATTAAATTTGAAGTTTTTATGACTCTTTTATCTGTCTCTAATCTGATGTTTATGACATTCATTGAATTTTTAATTTCAGAGATTACTTTTTTTGAGAAGTTTCATTTGGCTCTTTTTTTTTTTTTTCAAATTCACCTGTTCTTTTTACATATTTTCCTATCATTTCATTATGATACTTCCTCTAGCCTACATAAAGGCAGTGACATGAAAAAGAGAGGGGTTAGAAAAGAAAGAAGGTGGTATTGTTCAGGACTTCATAACTGACTGAACATGGGAAGTAAAGAAGGATACAAGATGAAAATATTAACAATGAACATTTATTGAGCACTCAGTATGTCAGGTGCAGTGCTGAACATATTACATGCATGAACTCATTAATCCTCTGTGCAGTAAAGGATTTGGTCCTTGACCAACTCCTGGAAGGTCACCTCTAAGCCTGCTAAGAATGTCTATGTTTATCTGGGGCCTTGGGCCATGTCAGATAGTCTATGTTAACAATGTCATTTATGGGGGGATTTGGGTCCACATGGCATCAGCTTGACCTCTGGAGGGGTTGGAGACTAAGCTCAGTTATGTGGGTGGTAGCTGTGACTGACCCCATTAAAAAGTCTGGGAACTAAGGCTCAGATGAGCTTCCCAGGTTGGCAGTACTCCATGCACGTTGTCACATATTTTTTGCTGGAAGAAGTGCATGCTGTCTGCACGACTCTGCTGGGAGAGGAAAACTGGAAGCTCTGTGCATGGTCTCTCCTGAACTCTGCCCTATGTACCTCTTCCCTTTGTTGACTTTAGTCTTTCTGCTTTTTCTATAATAAACCATAATCATGAATGTAATGGCATTTCTGAGTTCTGTGAGTTCTTCTAGCCAGCTATTGAAACTGAGGGTGGTCTTGGCGGACTTCTGAATTGCATCCTCACAAAAGCCTCTTCAGCTAGATATTATTATTATTATTTTTATTTTTATGGATGAGTACGTGGAAGCTTAGAGAAAGTAAGTGAGGAATAATAAAACGAGTATAAATAAAGACCTTCATGATTCCCATACTTGTGATTCAAAACTTTCTAAACCAATGCATCCTATACTTCTGGCTTGGGTGACTGGATATACTTCACGAAGGATGAGAATTGGGAAGAAATAGATTTTGGGAGAAGATACTCTGCTCTTTTTTTGTGGCAGTTGGATGCATGGGTGTAGAGCTTAGACACCAGGTCTGGGCTGGAGCTAGAAATTTAGGAGGCAGAGGTGGAGTTGATATGATGGGAATGAATGCTATCATCAAGGGAGGAATGTAGGGAGAAAAGAAAAGGACTGAGAACAGAACCCAAGACCCACCAATGTGGAAAGATGGAGTAAAGAAGCCAATAAAGGATACTGAACATAAGCAGTCAGAAAGAAGGAAGGAAACCAGAGAATCATGCCAAGATACTGAGGGAGAAGAGTTTTAAGAAGGAAGGCATGGCCAATGGTGTCAAATTTGCAAATGTGTCACATAAGATAATTAAAATAGTGTCCACTGGATTTGGAAATGAGAAGACCTTGGCAAGAGCAGTTTCAGATTAGTGATGGGGACAGGATGCAGGTGAGGGTATGGCAATGGGGAGGTAGACAGCTCTTCCTTTGTCACCTGCACTAGTCATTCAGCATTCACTTGATTCTTTGGGTTGCCATTTCAACCACTGCCTTTCATCTCCCATGGGATTGTGGTCTCCTTCAGGTAATAGCCTGTCTCTGACCTTGAGTCCCATACAGAATTTTCCATAGTAACTTGAAGCTTTAGGTTCTTATTTAATAAGAGGAAGGTGTGCTGAAGAGTGATCATGGAGTAGGTGGGCAGCTATACAAAGGAGACCACCCCTGGTGGGGTTCAGAGCCCACCTGGGTAGGCAGGGACTCATGGGATGCAGGTGTGTTTGGGACTTAAGAGAACCTCTGGATCAGAGAGATCCAGTCTTACATCATGGTTCTGCTACTTCCTGTGTAACTTTGAGCAACTATTCTAAGTCTCTGTTTCCATAATTGTAAAAAGGGTGTATTAGTTTGCTAGGGCTGCCATAACAGAAAACCACAAATTAGGTGGCTTGACCAACAGAAATTTTCTCACAGTTCTGGAGGCTGAAAGTCCAAGATCAAGGTGTTGGCAGGTTTGGTTTCTTCAGAGGCCGCAGTCCTTGGCTGGCCTGCTGCCACCTTCTTGCTGTGTCCTCACATGGTTGCGTCCAGGTTGTCTGTGTTCTAGTCACCTCTTCTTATAAGGACACCAGTCATATTGGATTAAGAGCCATTCTAATGACCTCATTTTAACTTATTTACCTGTCTGAAGGCCCTGTCTCCAAATGCAGTCACATTCTGAGCTACTGGGGTTTAAGGCTTCAACACATGAATTTTGCAGTGGACACAATTCATCTTGAAAACGAGGTGGTAACAATAAAACCTATTTTATATGCTTTTGGGAAGAATAATTGAGAAAACATATCCAACACATTTAGTGCAGTTACCTACAGCAAGACCTAAGAAAATAATCTAGATGAGAAGGAAACCTACAGGCCTAGAAAGGGGGCGCTCCTCTAGCTGGAAAAGGAAGCAGAGAAGAAAACCCAGGGTTCACTTCCTGGGTCATTTCTCCTGGAACGCATTTCCCGACAAACCCTTGTGCCTACAGGTGGGTGTCTCTTTGCTGTGATCATGTTCACCCACTTCCATGAGTGACTGATTTCCTGATTTCCTTCCCCCTCGATGGTGAATTTTTTAATGTCAGGTGTCATGTCTTTCTTCTTTATATCATCAACATACAAGCAGGACAAACTGTGCAAACATATTTGTTGAATGAATGAATGACTGTCAATGTCTTTCTGAGATAATGCAGTGACTTTTCTTCCTCTCACATTTTTACAGCAAAGGTGTACATAACAGAAATGAAGAATTAATAATACAAAAAAACATTGCTTTGATTCATAGGTAATTTGAATCTTTTTTTCGGTGACATTGCCGTTGAGGTTTCTCCCTTTGAAAAAAGGAAACCTGATGAGTGTGCATGGCACGTAACCTGCGTACTGTTATGCTTCCTCAGTGTTTAGCTAGCTTTCTCTTTCTTTTCCCCACTGCCCTAGAGCAAATGCTGAATTTTAATTTCATAATTTCATATCTAAATTTTAGCTGTAGCCTTTTCACCGTTATGAATATATAGATCCCACTCCCCCCTAAAAAAGAAACATCCAAACTCAAAACAAGCTTTATGTAAATTTGCCTTCTCAACTTTATGCACCTGAGTTAAATGAGGCTCATAAGAACGCTTGCAATTCGGTTAATGTTTTCCTCCTGACACAGAATTTTAATTTGGAATCGTATCTTTGAAAAGGTGGTACAGTTTAGGAGGTGGACAAATTAGGAGGTCATTTAAAAATGGTGTTTTCTCTACTAAAGGTAGTAAGAGGGCTTCTTCTGGGGTAGGGACTAGGCCCAAATTCACCAAGGTCAGGAAGCAACAAATGTCCTTGACACTGAGAAGGTCTGTTTGGAAATCTGAGAAATATTTAGGGCTCCAGTTCTAGTGTTTAATGGGCAGCAGAATGCTAATTAGTCAGATTAACTAAGTGGCTGAGTCATGCTGCAACCCTTCTCAAAAAAGAAGGGCTCGTTTTGAGATGCTAAATGAGGACATAAAGGCAGCCAACCATACCGTTCTCAAAAGATAAGAGGGTACCAATGATGCTATGAATGTAGCAAGTGAATTAAGTTTCATACATGTGTGTATATGTATATGTGTGTGTGTGTACACCAGGTTCCATATCCTGAGCCTACTCTAATAAGCACTTAGAAAAATCCTACAGTAAATGAATATTTCCAAATTATTTGATCCGATCAATTTATTCTTTAAGGAAAACCTATTCATAATTCTTGTTTGAAATAATTTTATGACTTAAGAATTCAACAAGTTCCTGGACCTTGTGGTTTGGGGCTTGTAAGTAGAGGGCCCAGATGGTGGAGGCAGATTCTGAGGCAGGGCTGGGTCTCAGACATGGGCATGAGGGTTCAACCACACTTTTTTGGGAAGGATGCCTTAGCAAGGATTTCTTAGGCTTTCTTCTGGAAAATGTAATTTCCCAATTATCTATTTGCAGTTTTTTTTTCTTTCTTCTCTCAGTTGTTTCAGTGGTGACCCAAATGAAACATCTTTAAACAGGATTCCTTCTAAAGGCCTTGGCAGACAGTCTCTAAGTGTTATCTGTCCCCTAAAATTGTGACTGTGCTTCAGTTTCTCCTACTCTCTGCACGGTAGGACTGTTACAAGATGACCAAGGCAGGGCAACTGATGCCTACTGACTTAAGATAGAAATATGCAGGAGAATTTATAGACATGTAGCTATGATATAATGATGAACTCATCAAGTGTTCTCAATTCTCACGGTACCCTACCAAGCAATGCTGAGAAACAAATGTCTTTTGCTTAGGAGGACCTAGACTAGGGGTATGAAACACTTGTTTCTTTCTTCCTCCATATCTTTAACACCCCCCCCTTAGGAAAGGAAGTACTTTCATTTTATCCAAAGCAAGTAAGAAAAGAAAAAGTCATGGAGTTGGGACATTCTAGTTTTGGTGAGAGTAAAATGGTAGCGTGTGCCGTGGGAAGGTGTCTTAATGAAGGTGAACCCAGGAGAAAGCGTGTGGTTGGTGAGTGTCACCTAACTGATCTCCCGATGTGACTTTGAACAGCCCTGAGCATCTTCAGGTTTCCTCTAACAGTTAAAAAAGGAATGCTTGGAGAGAAGGTGTGTGCGTGCCTGCGCTGGTACAATTGAAGATTGTAATAAAAAAAAAATTTGTCGTCTGGTACAATACAATAGATGGTGCCATGTTAAATCATTTGGATTTTATTGTAGAATTAACTGGGGGCCACAGTCAACATTATTTTGAGCAAGATAATTTTAGAAAGATCATTCTAGCAGCCAGCCGATTAGAGAGGCAGAAGCGGGAGTACCGAGGGAGAGAGACCACCGGGGAGACTGTTGATATAACACTGGTTCAGGGTCTCTGATCTGGTGCCCGCAGTACAGCTGTGTCACTCAAAGTGTGATCACTGGCTCAGTGGCACAGACATCACCTGTGAGCTTACTTGAAGTGCAAATTCATAGGCCCTTCCCTAACTGGTGTATCCAACTTTCTAGGGATGGGGTCCAGGAAGCTGGTTTTACATGCTCTCTGGGAAATTCTTGTGAACATTCAAGGTCAAGGACACTGCTGTTAAGGCTATCCATGGGAACTATCTCATTCCTCTATTGGTCACCCGCATGTGACTCGTATCCACCGCTGAGCTCCTGCTCTGGGGACTGTACCCTTCAGGGTTAACTTTCCATCTGAATGCAACAAGGGAATGCTTTTCAGAGACCAGGGTTCCACTTGGAAAACCACAACTTCCAGGGAATAAATCAGGCCACCTGGGAATAGTTTAGTCTCTTTACTTGAGAGGAGTGTTTCATCAGCTTCGATTCATCAGAGGATCTGGGCTGCATAGTAATAATAATCGTCTGATGACAACCAGCATTTGTTTAAAGGGAAATGGATAACAGCAGGGTAGGGAGGTCTTAAGTGTTGAGTGGCAATAAATCCTCTCTCTTTGTCTTTGTGGGCTAGGATAATACTAATCATTCTCTTCCTTCCTTCCTCTCAGGGCTATGCCCAGGCAGAAAAAAAGCAAGCAGCAGCCTAATGGGGGAGGTTTCAGGGATACCACAAAGACCTCCAGGAAGGCCCCAAATCCTTCCTGTCTGTCAGTGTTCCCTTATGTACTGGCCACTCTGAAATTCTATTACCTTCTTTTTTTACTTAAGCCTTAATCACATAAAATAAAATTTCTTCTTAGTGGGTGGTAATTTAATAGTACTCTTTAGTGAATTTGAGGAGGCCCCCAAATATGTATATGTAAATATACATGTACTATAGCACCAGTATTATAGACATTATATTAATGCAAAAATAACAATGAAAATATAAGTGTAAATTATACATTTCTCCCAATCCCCAGTGGATTGTGTTGGCAAATTCTGCTTCATGGATTCCTGCTCTAAAATGGAAGGTCTTAATCTAGGGAAATCCACAATGGGTTCCAAATTGTTGGTCAACCCCCTGATATGCTATGCAGAATTGATAAGCATTTTTTTTTTCCTGGAGTGAAGGTGTACCTAGAGCTTCCTTGCAGAGCTCCTTTAAAAGGTTAAGAATCACAGGTAAATGAAAGAAGGATCTACAAATAAGATTTTGCCAGAGGTGTGGTGCTATCTCTATTTTATGAATAGGCAAACCGTGACTTGGCAAAATGAGATGATTTTCTGCGGTTTACTTGGCAGGAATGGGATGGATCTGAGATTCAAGGAGAGACAGCAATGAGCTCCTGGAATCTGGGAGTTAAAGGGTTTAGAACAGAAATTATGGATATTAAAAAGACACACCCCTCCACCTCTCCAGTTATGACACTGAATCCTTCTCCCCTGCCTCTTCTGGGGCCATCTCCGTCAGTGATTCCCTCTCTTTTTTACCCCTTCAGTTTCACCTGCATGGGAGACTCTCAACAGATTTCCCCCTCAACAGAGAGGATAAGTGCAGAGCATGTGGTTTATAATGAAAACCACCCCCAAACCTCTCCAGCTAACACTACTGTCTCTGTTTCATGCCCTCCTCCCCAGCTGAGAACTGTTTCTCTATATTTATTGTCTACCCTCTTGCCTCTGAACGTATTCAGCATTCCCTATTACAAAAAATATTTCCTGGAAATTAACATGCTTTTTGTTCTCTTGGTGTCTACTTCTAAAGCACAATGCTGTTCCTGTAACTCTGGTACAGAAACAGCTTCTATTAAAGTACATGTCATATTATAAGCTAATTTATTTATTGTCTGCCTATCTTACTCCTTCAGCTGAGCATGAAGGCCTAGAGTAGAATGTCATCTGTATCTTCCTCGTCCTGACATAGTGCCCAGGAAGGACCGTACATGGCAACTCATGTATGTTGAAGGAATGGATTGTCTACAATCACAAATCAAACTCTATACTTTATAGGATGAACAACTGTCCTGGTTTTCCCAGTGCTGAGAGGTTTCCCAGGAGGAAGAACTTCCAGCGATAAAACTGGGAAGAGTTGGTGGCTGTACTCCTCAATGTGATATTCCGGACCCTTTGGGATCTGTCCCCAAGAAGCATTTCCAGGCTCAATTGCATCATATGCTCTCAGATATCTCATGTTCCAAAGAGGAAAAGAAAACAAGACTTGTCCTTGAGGTTCCCTGAAGGTGGACCATTTGCTAAACCTATGGTAAGAAGGCAGGGCCTGGAGCTGAGTGTCATGAGAAGATGGAGTGCTATTTTGGAGGTATTTGGTTCAGTTTGCAGCTGGAGGTCATGTAAGTGGAACGAGTGTGTCTGGATGGAGGGGCAGGGTGGTTAAGAAGCAAGAAAGGAGTGTGATATAGTGCAGGCGTTCTCAAAATGTGGTCCTTGAACCAGCAGCATCAATCTCACCTGGAAAGTTGTTAAAAATGCAAAAATCTTACCCCTTCTGCCAACTGAATCAGGCACTCTAGCGGTGGGGCCCAGCAGTCTGTGTTTTATTAAGTTCACTAGGGGATAGTGATGCATACACAAGTTTGACAGCCACTGGATGGCAAAATAACACCTTACTGGAAGTCAGAAAACCTGGATTGCGATGTCAGTGATCACAGGGTGTCAGTGAAACTGTAGCCAGAGATCTCTGGGCCTCAGTGTCTCTTTCTGTTAACTGAGGGGGTGAGTGGGAATGGATGCTCTCTAAAGTGTCATCCTCTCTGGACACTCTTTCATTCTATGTACCCAAAGCACATTAATGGAACATTATTGAATGTGAAAGCCAGAGTATAATTTCGTAGTGCTGAACCCGCTCAGGGCTGAGATTCATTTTCATGATGGCACTAGGTACCTCTTAGAGAAGAAACTGGCAGTTCTCTCTGATGTCTCCCTGGAAATGACCTTCCCCTAAACAGCTCTGACTTCTTCTTAATAGCCTATATGTGCGTATAATACTGTAATTTCAGCCTGTGTCAAAGCCTTAATTTAATTAACAGTTTGATTTGCTACCGACTGCATGCTTATCACTGTGCTAGAGGGATGTTGAGAACCAACCTAAGCCAATTTGATCATCCACACTCAGCTTTTTGGGGAAAATATTGGTGGTTGAGAGTTGGTGAGAGTGATCGATCTCTTTTGGGACAAACTTGACACCAGGTTTTAATGACGGCAAGGCTCAGATCGAATTCTGCCACACATACAAACATTTTTTAGCCAAGAGGCACGAACCGAGTCATATAACCTGTTCTATAAGCTTGATAAAGTCCTAGCCCTAGGCTCCTTTGAGTGCTCCAGCAGCTCCGTGCATGAATGGTTCACAAGAGACAAAGAGGCAATAGTTTAGCAGCAGGAATCAGCTAAAGTCCCAGCCAGATTCAGATGAGGAGAATCCTTTGAGTCAGCAGCTGGACCCAGGACAATTCCCAAATCCAGCCTTGGGCACTGCTGCTAATTGTGCAGGCGCTCTGGCTGGCTGGATTCTTGTCCACGCGTGAGTAGGGATGCCTGCATAATATTTTGGTCAATATACACATCTTGATTACCACTCCTTTTCATCAGTGAAAAATCATTTTTCACATCCATGACGCTCACAAAGAAGTCTCTGGAGTTGATCAGCTGTCAAACAGTTGAAGTGTTGGTGGAGCCTCAGTGGGGGGTGAAGTTTCCATTAGAGTCTTTCAAGTTCTTTCTAACCCCCTCTGGAATGGGCAGTCTCAGGGCAGCTGACCTCTTCCCTCTAGCTAGATGAAAACTACCTGATGAACACTGTCCATAGAAATTATTTTAAAGTAAATCCTAGGTAGCTTGATTGGGAAATAACACAGAAACATTATCAATTTCATAATGGATGAAAATGCTATACTTTTGGTCAGAAACTTCTAGTTGAAGATTGGTAGATTCACATGATTCAACCTAAACACACAATCCTTGAGTGTCTCTGAGTACACTGTGCTACCTTTTTGGTTTTCTGGCTCCATTTTGCTACACTGCTCCTACCTTCCAACAGACGTTGACCTTTGTTTACTGCCTGAGGTTGTTCCTTTCCAGTCCTTTTCCTGCCAGCTGTTCCTTGTCCTTCTGACCCTATCTCAGATATCATCTTATCCAGGCAACTCTAGACACCCCAAACAAATATAGCAGATATCCTCTTAGGGCATCTTAAACCCCTTGTGTTAACTCCCTTCTGAGCACTGTATTATAAAACACTGTAAGCTTGTTTGTCTTGGCCATTAGGTCAGGGTGCCCTGGGACCTGGGGCTGGACCTTCCTTATTGCCAGGACAGAGCAGAAGGCAGCAACCAACATGCTCCACAATGCGTGTCCTTGAGAAGCTTCCTTGTGAGGGTGGGACGCAAGGCATATTACAATTAGGTGCTAAATTATGGGATACCCTCTGTGAGAGCCATAAGCAGTTAAGGGGAGAAAAATGAAGGTGGGGCTGATAAAAATCCACTTAAAGACATTTTAGAGATGGGGCTATGAGCCTTTGTCCTGAGTCTCCCGGTTGTAAGAGACAACGGAGGAGAACACGGGCCACTCTGATTCTCCCACTGTGGGTCAGTGGGGCTGTGATTCACTTCCGAGAAAGCTCTGGGCACGGCTAGGTGTGTGCAAGGGTGACAGAGGGATGGGGAAGGAATGACAATAGCAGTTACAATAGAAACAATATCATCTGGGATCACTCAATCAATTAGCATACAATTTAGTGTAATAAGAAATCAGAGAGAGGGAGAGAGAGGATGAGAACTAGAACACATGTGCGTACCAAGAGTAAGAGAGGAAGCAAAAAGACGGAAACTGCTGGATTTCAACGTAGGGTAGATCTTTCTCATTTGCCAGGGAGAACTGCACCCAAGAAAGAAGATAATTGTTCCTGCCATTTTGGAGTCCAACATATTATCTATTGTAGATTTTGATGTCTCAGTTAGCCTCGTGACAGTCTGATTTTAGGAAGAGCGTACATTATTTACATGAAAACAAATATGAGCATTAGGAGGCATTTTTCCCCTGCGTGCAATTCCTACTAAAGAATTTACATTCTTCTAATTTGCTGCTTTACTGCATCACTTAGTATCCGCCTGAGATGTGCACAATGTCCTCACAGTTAGGAAGGTGCTGAGAAAATTTACCCTTTTTGCACTGAATCACTTGCTCTCCCCTTTGAAGCCACCACACTCTTACTCGTTTGAAATTCTCCTTTGTAAGCATCTGTTTTGTTTTGCAGGTATCAGCTGATCCCAAATCACCATGCAGGCTTGGGAAGACGTCTGATTTTAACATTTAATTCTGAATGTACTGCTGTAGGATTTCTACTCTGATTGAAAATGGCCTTTTCAAATAACAAATGCAGAGGCATGTGTTTTATTTATGTTGCAATTGGTGAATTCTTCTTTAGAGTGGGGATTCTGAATGGATTTTAGCAACACACAAACATGAATACCATATGGTGGAGCTGCTTCCTGCAGAGAGTTAGGCTAAACATCATGAATAGCATTAATGTAAACCACATGTATTAGTGGTACCCGCCCTACTAGCTCAATAGACTCACAGACTCAAACTGAACCAGAGTGTCTTGGGAAACCAAACATTAAACTTCTGTCATGTCAGGAGACCTTAGTGATTTTTTTTCCTTTAGCATAAGGGGGGGTAAATTTAGAATCTTTTCTTAAGCACGTAGGCATGGTTTTGCTTATTGCATTTAGATTTTTAGGACTAAGAATGTCCCAAGAGGCCAGTTTTGAAGCTAGCCTTTGATGCGATTGTGGACTTTTGTCACTTGCAAATTTCTATTAAAATTGAAAGAAATACAGAAAACCATTGGAGACCTTTGAGGCACCATATGACCATACATATATAGCTGCGCCCAGTTAACCTGAAAGAGTAACTCACCGGCTCATGGAGAATTTTTGTGCCTATTGAGGACAAATCACACAGGTGATGCTGCTCTTCATTAGGACAAGGCAAAAGGTGATGGCAGGCCAGCAGGAGTCACATTAATGGATCTTTGTAGCAGGCTTTCTTTTCAAATATCATCGGGGAGCAAACTCCTCTGCTGTACCATTTTCCCTAGACATTTTAGTCATATGACGTGCCTTGGCTGGATTATTAGAATCTATGGGGCTGGATCCATTACTGCAACCTGGATTTTTAAAAATGTGGTCTTTTCCAAAGGCAAAAGGGGTTGTTCCTTCATCGTGCCTGTCTCCTGCTGCTTAAAAATCCCCCACAGATGTAGGGAGATGGGAATAAGATATTCCTTGCTCTCTGCTGTTCATTCCTCTCCACCTTCTCATTCACCGAGTGTCTCCTGTTGCCAGATGTCGTGCTAGTTGCTTTCCCTCGTTCCTGCATTCAGCACTGCTCGTGTTTTGAATTCCACACCCTCTGTTTATGTGCCACTCTTGCCCGTGGGAGGAGGACTGCCCATCCTTTTTCTGTTTTTACCACCTGTTCCCACTTTCCTTTCTTGCACGCCAAGACCTTCCAATGTCTTTAAATGGTGACGTTAAAACCCACGTCAATAAGATTGGCCATAAATTACTGATTGTTGATGCTGGGCAAAGGATATATTGGGGTTCATTATATTAACACTCTTTTTTTCTACTTTTATACAAGGTTGAAGTTTTCCAGAATAAAAAGTTAAAACAATCCAGGTTGATGATGCTTCAAAAATCCTGGTCTTGCAGTTCCTAGAGATAATCTTTACCTCCATTTCAGTTATCTTGGGTGAGGACATATGCTGGATTTCAACATTACTCATGCAATCCCCACCCACCACCCAAGATCTCAGACAATGAAATTTTAAAAATCTGGACTGACTGACCACTTTACCTGTCCCCACTCATTCTCCCTAATTCATCACTGGCCAATATCCGGATCTCTCATCTCTCTACCACTCTCAGTTCTCAGGATTCATTTGTTTTCATCTGGGCTTCAATTAAGTTCCTGTCTGGCCTGGAGCTTTTGGTTTGGACAATAAAATGATTCTTACATTGTAGCATAAATTTCCTATTTACTTATTTTTATATGGTACTTGCTCTTCCAATCTTCATCCCATGGAAGCCCCAGGACATATTTTTTGCTCCTGCGTATTTACATAGCAAATATCCCCTAGGCCACATTAGCATTCGTGTGCCAGAAAATAATAAATATTATTCCTTTAGGGACTATCTCATGAGCTGCCATTTCGCCTCACATCTTAGCTGTCTAAAGCAGCACTGTCCGACAGAACTTTCTATGACCATTGACACATTCTATGAACCTGTCCTGTTCAATAGGTAGCCACAAGCCACATGTACTGTTGAGCACTTGAAATGCCACCAGTGAGACTGAGAAACGGAACTTTAATTTTCTTAAACTTTCATTTGTTTAGATTTAAATTTAGCCACATGTGGCTCTAGTGGGTATCACACTGGACAGCGCAGCTCTAGAGCTTTGGGACATTGTCATAGTTTCAGCATCATTGCCACTAGCTGGAGAGTCTTCCTGCCATCGTCATACGTTTCCTCTTCACCATGCGGGCAGCTGTTCTTTATTGCAGATATTTTCTCTCTTTGTGGTGCCTTTGTTGTTGTCTCTGGGGTAGACTGACTTGATGTGGGGTACAGAGATCGCAAACTTCCGGTCGTTTGCCCCTGCCTGAACCTCCTCTGCTAGGCCATCTTTCATGCTTTATTTCAGCACTGAATGTCTGGAGTTCCATTACCCCTTTCCTGAACTCTTGCAGTGGCCGCCGGCTGCTTCTCTTGCTCCCATTTTTGCTCCCCTACAGACCAGTCTCCACAGGACAAGGAGAACGAACCTACTAAAATGAAATTTAGACTTCCTCTTCTTCTCTTTTGCCATTTCAAGGTCACTAATGTGCTTCAGCCTAGAAGGTGTGTCTTCTGCCTTCTGCATAGCTGGCTCCTTGTCCTTCAAATCTCAGTTTACATGGCACCTTCTCAGAGAGGTCTTCTCTGACCAATCTAAAGAATATCTTCATCGCACTGTCTGTCTTTGGCCTCAGTTTTTTTTCCCTCCATAGTATCTGTTGCAATGTCAACTATTTTGCTTGTTTAATTGTTTTCTATGGAATGTACACTCCATGGAAGTTGGGACCATTGAAGTTTTTGCTCTCTTCCCATTGGATTTCTAGTACTTAGTATGTGACAGTGACTCAGTAAAGAATTGTTGAATAAATTATCAAATCACTTCTGTCTTCTTCCTAATAGCTGAACCCCATCCGAGAAGAGTCGACTTCTCAGCCCAAGAAGCAGAGGAAACCATTCCCAGTGGGGCTCTTGCCACGCCTGGGAATCAACTCAGCCCCTTTCAATCATTCAGAGCCACGCAGTGGTGAGGGCTGGTGGCTTCTGAGCTTCTTCTATCTCCTCTTTTCCAAGAAGTCTTTGATTTATTTTCCTTTCCAGCCAGCTTCTTCCCCCCATCCCTCAACCAGAGTTCTCTAAGTAGATGCGACTTCACTCATATGTTTCCTTTTGAAGCTCTTGTTACCAGGGAGAAAGTCACATTTGAGCGTTGAATCCTTGGGCTTTAACCGCTACTCACCGTAGTGGGCAGCCCTTCTGGGTCTCTGGCGTTGATTCCTGGCCAGTTACCCACTTTGTCCTCCCGTGGATTTAGGGGTCATTTTTGTTCAGTAAAAGACTATTTGGAGCCATCTCGGTATTCCCGTCTCTGTCCTCTGTCTTGCTGGTCAGAGAACATGAGAGGCCAACCCTATTCCTTCTCAAACTTTGGCCCATGGACCAGAGCAGCATGACACCACCTGAAATTCTGTTAGAAATGCAGAATTTCAGGACACACCCAGATCCACTGTATGAGAGTGTGATCTGGACTGGCCCTGCTCTGAAAGACCAACTGAGAAGAAGTGGGTGCTTTCTGTGATTGCCTTCTGTGTTCCCCCACAGGCTCCAGACCCATCTGTCTGTGGCCCCAGTAGTGGTTCTCTCTCTACTCAAAGGGAATAAGAATTTCTTTCCAACGGCAGAAATGTTCAAAGTCTACTAACCATTTTCCAAAAGTGGGGCTTGCATTTTCATATCTTAGTGAATTTGCTAGCTGCATGGGATCATCTGAGGATGGGCTGCAGTGGTGGGCTGAGGTCCTGACTTGTTGCTTACTGGCTGTATGAGATAGGGCATTGCATTAGTCAGGGTTCTCTAGAGAAACAGAACCAGGAGGATATCTACAGATGTATTAAGAGGAGATTTATTATGGGAATTGGCTTCCATGATTATGAAGACCGAGAAGTCCCACAATCTGGGCTTCCTGGAGAACCAGGGAAGCTCACAGTGTAATTCAGTCAAAGTCCAAAGGCCTGAGCGTCAGAGGAGCCCATGGTGTAACCCTCAGCCTGAAGCTGAAGGCCTGAGAACCAGGGGCCACTTGTGTAAGTCCCAGAGTTCAAAGGCCCCAAAACTGAGAGCTCTGATGTCTGACGGTAGGATAAGATGCTCCAGCTCAGGAAGAGAGAGAGAAAATTAGCCCTTTCTCCACCTTTTTGTTCAATTTGGCCACTCAATCGACTTGGTGATGCCTGCCTACATTGGTGAGGGCAGATCTTCCTTACTCAGTCTACTAATTCAAATTCCAGTCTCGTCTGGAAACACCCTCACAGATACACCCAGAAATAATGTTTTATCAGCTATCTAGGTATCCCTTAGCCCAGTCAAGTTGACATAAAATTAGCCATCACAGGCATATTTACATCATCTTTCTGTCTGTTTAACAAGTGCATTAAAAAACATAGCTAGCATTTACAGAGTACTTACAATGAGCCAGACACTGCACTAAGTGCCTTACTTTGAATTTATACTTAGTATTCAGAACACTCTGTTAGATCCCTTTTCATGATCCTTATATATAGTAGATAAGAGATTTCGGGCTTAGAGACATGGAGTACTTCAAGCAAAGTCATACAGCCGGTGAGTGGTTAAGATGCAGTTCATTCCCAGGCCTGCCTGTCTCTAAATTCTGATCCCATAGTGCTATGCAGCACTGCTCGTGGGTGGGTGATAGCATTTGGGGTGATGTGAGAATGCAGTGAAATAATAGTGTTAATAAATGGTTAAGCCCTGTGTACATTCTAGTTCACATAATTTGGAGCAGAGACAAGTGGCCAGGTCCTTCTGAATGTGACCGTCTTGTACGTATGGTCCCAGAGTGGCTCAGCTGGCTCCCCCGTCTGTGCTAGTGTCTGCAGACCTCGGCCTCACCCATGGAAGGTGCAGCATGATGAGGCTGCAGGGTGTTGGTAGGTGAGAAGCAAAGGGAGATTTGATCTTTTCCATGTGCTGCATACATGCCAGAAACTCAGGGCTTCCTGGACGTTGGCTGCTCTGTTAATCTGCTCCTTTGAAATGGGAAAACTAAAGGCAACAACTACAACATGCTCAGGCCCCTTCAACCAAGAATCTCCAGATGCTCACTGTGGATCTTATTCTATGCACTCCCACCCTCACCTCTGGAAGCAGCACAGAACAGAAACTTCATCCCCTTTTCACACCTGGGGACACAGAAGTAGAAAGAGATGAAATCATCTGCCTAAGGTCACAGACTTCATTATCATTAAGTGCAAGGACGGGGAACTTAAACATTTCTTTATTCTGAAATTGAGAGTTTTATCTAGTACATGCTTCTGCCAAAAGAGCTGGTGTTTCGGTTCTTTTATGCTAAGCTTTACTTCGGCATTTCTCCTGATGTATGGCCCCAATTCCGCTTCAGTGAGTCTTGCTCAAAACTCATTTCTTTGGTGAACCATCCTCTCATCTCATATGACCACAGGCTTTCCTTAGACCGAAGCTCCCAGACATGGTCTTTGAAAAATGACATCATCATGCTAAAAAGAAATGCAGGAAATTGAAACCAATCTTTGCGACGTACTATTTTTATTTGGTTGCTCATGCTATTTAGATGGAGAGGGGACTGGATAGGGACGATATCTTTTTCATGTTTTAGACCATGCTTAATAAGAGCTCGGAATGTAATAAATGTTTCACAGACCAGTGAAAAATTCCAAAGCACATAACCTACTGGGGAGGTTGTAAAATTATTCACGGCTGACACTGAGGAGAGGAGCAGAGTTTTAGTCTACAGGGAGAAGACACTGTGACACGCAGAGAAGCCAGGAGTTATTCTGAGAAAACCAGATGGATAATTTCAATACAATCTATTTCCAGAATGAAATGTTAATAAGGCCTTACAAATGTACATAATAATAAGATGCTAATTTATGCAACTCTATGATAAAATTAATAGTTGGTATTGGTTATTTATCATAGGGTATGCTAATTTAAATGTGGATCTTAAAAGAGGACCTTTAAAATCTGTGGTCCTCAACCCCTGAGCCATGGATGGGTACTGGTCTGTGGCCTGTTAGAAACCAGGCTGCACAGCAGGAGGTGAGTGGCAGGTAAGCGAGCAAAGCTTCGTCTGTATTTACAGCCGCTCCCCATCACTGGCATCGCTGCGTAAGCTCCGCCTCCTGTCGGATCAGCGGCAGCATTAGATTCTCAGAGGAGTGGGAACCCTACTGTAAACTGGCATGCGAGGGATCTAGGTTGCACACTCCTTCTGAGAATCTAATGCCTGATGATTGAGGTGGAGCTGAGACGGTGATGCTAGTGCTGGGGAGCGGTTGCAAAAACAGATCAGCAGAGAGGTTTGACTGCACAATAAATGTAATGTGATTGAGTCATTCCGAAGTACTCCCCCCACTCTGGTCCGTGGAAAAACTGTCTTCCATGAAGCTGGTCCCTGGTGCCAAAAAGGTTGGGGACTACTGTTTAAAGTGATGTATTGCTGATCAAGTGAGATGACACATGCATAGGAGAGCATATATGTAGTATTATATATATGTAAATTGTTTTTAATGATGGATTCATGCTTGATAGCTAAACGGATAAATGGACTTTGTGGAATTCTTGGAAAATAAAAATGCAAAGTGCAAATATGTTGGACAAATGAAATTTGAAACCAAACTATTCACACTATCACACTATAACCATATGACTGTTACATAGGCTGTTGAAGGAAAAATTACCTGGAACAAGAGGTAGGAGAAAAGATTATCTGGAATAAAAAGGAAGAGAAAGTACTTTAGTAATGTGCATGGACAGCAATCATTTTTAGACCTTTTCTTCTTTTTTTAATGTGTTGTCAATCCTGATATCAATTTTCATGGCATCAAAAATGATTTCATGAATCCATTTACTAATGTGTGTGTCACTGAAAGGTTTGTCCCTATACATTTTGTAACAGTCCAATCACACTTACGGAAGAATGTTAGTACCAAGACATTTTGGGGTCAGCGAAGGAGTAGGCGCATGGAACCACTGGGAAGCAGAGGCTGTGAGGGGCTCAAGTCCAGCCCAACAGTCAAGGCTGGTATGATCTGGGTGGGAGCACAGGCACCTGGACTGGGGTGTGTCCTCAAGCAAGAATGAGGCAGGAGGATAAAGAGGAGGATGGTTTATTAGAGATGGCTTGTATATGGAATATCATTTTTAGGATAGTCAGAAGGAACATAGTTTATTATTTAAAATGACTAGGAAAATGGAAGGATACTATGATTCATTGATTCATTCATTCATTCAATTCAAATGCCTGTTGGGTACCTAATATGTGGCAGCCTCTATGCTAGACATTGGACGCACAATGGCGGACTAGTCATAATTTCTGAGATCCAGGAACTCACAGCCTTGTGAGAGTAACTGTTAAATTAATAGATGCTAGGGGCTATGTGCTACGATGATAACGATGACATTTTTTTAAACATTTACTAGGTGTCAAGTTTGTATTTGATCTGCATTTACATATATCCAAGCATTTGGTTTTTATTTGAACACTCTGGTAGACAAGAGTAACAGAATCCTATGAAATCATGTAAGAGAAGAATATCTAAGCTAGTCTAGGAGGATTATTGTAGACTTCCAGAAGGTGAATATCTTAAGTAAAAGTGGAGGTGAGATGACATGTGGAGAGAGGAGAGCATTCAGGTGCCACATGAGAATGGCAAGAGAATGCAGCTGGTCCTCTTCCCGACACACTTGAGTCCTACTGAGCAGGGTTATGTGTAAATGACATAAACCCTGGGAAGAGAGTCATCCTGTACATAATTAGAAAAATCAAGTCACCTCCCTACAACCTGCTTTTACTATTTGTGGTAGATATTGCTCCTGTTCACCCATATGTCTGGTCCCCTCTCCAATCACATAGAAGATTAAATTTCACTTATCCCCAAAGACATAGCCATAAATTTTGTGCTTTGGCCAATGATATGTGAGCAGAAGTGAATTGGGTGGAGGGACATAGATGTTGGCTTGCATTCTCCACCCTCCTCTTTGTTCTATGGAACCAGGAAAACACGTGCTCCAGATGGTGCGGTTGTAGGACAGTGGAGCCTCTGTTAGGATAGATCACACGTCCTCACTCAGCCTTTGAGTGAGGTCCGTAGTGTCACCCTCACTTACAGCAAATTTTGAGTGAGAAATAGATCTCTGTTCTGTGAAGCCTTTAAAATTTGGGGGACAGTGTTTAACTGCAACATAATGTTGCCTGTTCCATTTGCCTTTATTTCAGTCGAAAACTTTTGCATTTTAGATTTCCATCTTGTTTTTTATTCTTTAACCCACTTTTACTGTATTGTCCAAAGGTTCCTTAATGACATCGACATATGTTCCGGAATGAAATGACTTTTGAAAATAATGTATTATTATGTATAAATCTCATGAATTTCAGATGAGAATTTGAGTTAAAAATATAAGGAATGATTTTATTAAAATGCTATATGACTAATACTCTGCAAGATATACTCATTATATTTCCTTCAAAGGTTTGATGTTTGTTTATTTCTTTTTACTGGCATGATACACTCCAGGGTTTTCCTATAGTTACTAATTAAACTGATCTTAATTTTTAGGTAACATGGCATTCCTATATTTATTAGGAATAAACTCCTTAAAAATTATAGGTGTGGGTTAAATCCATATTTCTGGAACTATTTCTCTTTTTAAAGGAAACATTTCCACTACATTGCTAGACCTCACAGTTTGCATTAATTAAAATATGCATTAATACACATCTCTGAAGTTAGATTTTCAATGTTAGATACTTTCGGATGGTGTGAGAAATTTGGACCAGTGTTTTGCTTAGAATCTGCTGTCAGTTTTGTTTCCCAAAGAAATTCACAGCTAAGGGAAAAACAGATTAATATAAATTCAGGTACAAATACATCTCAGTAGATTGGATGACCAAAATTTCCAATGAGATTCTGTTTGTTATGTGATTTACAAAGATTAAGGAGAGTAGCGTTTTTTGGGGGGGAGGTGTTTTTGTTTGGAAATCTAGAGAATAGGAGGTTATAAGACCTTTCCTGTGGAAGAGCTACCCTCCTGCCAAACACAGAAAAGACTGGCCATAGATCGCTGTTTCAAAAAGTCTTTCTGTTTGTTTGTTTTTGTATCTGTCCCATGATTAAGTACTATGCTAGACTGTGCAGGAAACAGTGGAAGTAAATGTTGAGATTATCCAAAATGCCAAAGAAATTGGTTACATCTCACAGTCATGATGACTGCAAAAATAGCCTTTTTTTCTTGATTCTGTGTATACTTTCTTCTTCCTGTCACTTTTCTACATGTAGTATTCCTTCTTGTTTCTCTCCCACCTCTTAAGCTGGCCCCTGTTTTCCCCTTTCCTCCCCCTCCTGATGCAGCTTTGCCTGATTTCCACTTGCAAGTTCTCTCTACCTCTTAGGTTCTCCAGATAAAAATGGGAGGAGGTGCTTTAAACTCCCCCTGGCAGAAAGCAGCATACTTCGTGATCATCCTTCCCCAGTGTTTCGACTGAGCAGCTTGTTGGAGTCTTGTTTTAATATTTTCACAACCATTGTTGTACAGCTTCCATCATCCCCTTTCTTAGCCAAGTAGGGCTCTGAACAAAGAGGTATAAACAGATGGGAATAGTAAGACTGACCCTGGCAAAATATTTTACCTATCACCGGACTATTTTGTGTAATGCATATGCAAAGGTTTAAATCATGTGGTAAGATAATTATAGATTAAAAGTTGTGCCTTAGAGATAATATGTGCAAAATAAAGTGGAGTAAAGAGTGATTCACTTGAGAGCAGAATTATGCCATTACCAGAAAAATTAAATTCTAAGCCTCGAGATTCAGGTTTCCCTAGTGGGGTTCATCCTGAGTGCACTTGTTTCTCTTGCGGTTGATTTCTCTTTCTTGTTCAGTGTTCTCTGAGAAATCAGCGCCTTCAGGTAGTTTGCTAGCAGAGGCATTGGCGCTGTAAGCAGGAAGTCAAAGCCAGCATAGAAATTGGATTGTCAAAGATGGAGCTGGTGGGTGGTCTCCCCGATTCTCCTCCAGTGCTCTTTCCAGTGTATCATGTGGTCTACAATACCTACTTGGCTCAGGAATAACCAAAAGCTTTAATCTTCTCCACAGATGTGAGTGGTTCGTGCACACACGTGGATGGCGATCTTTTATGTAGAAATGCACATATTCCATTAATTCAGGTAATTATACTTTTACCTTTCTGATTCTTTCCTATATATATATGTACACAATATTCTGTTGCTAGACTTCCTTGTACAGAGGCGTGATTCAGTTAGGCAGAGGTGTGGCCCCGGTGACCATGAACACTACATTTGAAACCCATTGGGCAAACTGCTTACCATTAAGCAGGGATTGACAATGATTGTAGAACTATTGGGTAAATTCTTAAATGAGAATACCTTGTATGTTCTCATTTTATTTCATCTTTGCAGATTATTTGTTTCATTAATGAACTTCTATATGTGTTTAATATGCAGGAGGACAACAGAGACAATAATTCTCTCACACAACTTATATTTGGATTTGGAATGTACTATAAAAGCACACTTATTTTGTAAAACCTACATAGCATATTTCCGATCTTAGTTATATATTATATTAGCTGATGGTGAAAAATAGTTTATATTCCCTGTGCACAAATACTCGCTGAAGTTGGAGGAGGTGGTCTGGGGTCATATTGGGTATAATGGAAGAAAGATGGAAAAAAATTTGCCTTCGACAGAAACTTTCCTCTTTTTGTGGTGGTGGAAAGGAGACCAAGGAAGACTATGGGAACATTGATACTATTTTTTAAATTGCAAAAACATAAACTTATTTACCTGATTTTTCTTATAGGAACATTATAACTTTTTTTTTTACTACAAAAGTAACACACATTTTATAGGAAAAATACAAACAAGTACATCCAAAAATTTACCTCAGTTTAAAAATACACTGGGAATTGGGACTGCAAACTAGTTCAATCTCTGTGTAAAGCAATATGGAGATACCTTAAAGTGATACAAGTAGATCTACCATTTGATACAGCAATCCCATTACTGGGCGTCTACCCAAAAGAACAAAAGTCACTCCGAAAAAGACACCTGCACTCGAATGTTTATAGCAGTACAATTCACAATTGCAAAGATGTGGAAACAACCCAAGTGCCTATCAATACATGAGTGGGTTAATAAAATGTGGTATATGTATACCATGGAGCACTATTCAGCTTTAAGAAACAATGGTGATACAGCACATCTTGTATATTCCTGGATAGAGCTGGAACCCATTCTACTAAGTGAAGTGTCCCAAGAATGGAAAAATAAGCACCACATGTACTCACCAGCAAATTGGTATTAACTGATTAACACATAAGTGGATATATAGGAGTAACATCTATCGGGTGTCTGGCAGGTGGGGGAGAGGGAATGGGTATATACATACATAATGAGTGTGATGCGCACCAACTGGGGGATAGACACACTTGAAGCTCTGACTTAAAGGGGCAGGGGGACAAGGGAAATATACATAACCTTGACATTCGTACCCCCATAATATGCTGGAAAAAATAAAAAAAGGAAAAAAATACATATACATTCAGAAAAAAAAATACACTGGAGTTAATCTGGACTAAAGGATCTGCACCACATATTAAGTGTAGTTATCCCTGGGAGAGGGATTACTGGTACAATTATTTTATTTTTATGGTTCCTTTGGAGAGAATCAGAAAGTTGCATTAAAAAAATACTGTTGAGTTAGATCTGTGTGAGAGATAACTGTAGAATACTTGAAAAAGAAAAACAAACAAACAAAAAAAAACCCTGCTAATGTAGACATGGAATCACTCTGATCATGTCCCAAGTTCTTTAAACTTTTTGTTTTTCCTTTAAAGAACTAACCTGGAAATGATCAACAGCACAATACAAGTGTGTGCAACCACACACAGTTCTAGCAGCATCTGACAATTAAAGAACAGTCTGTAGATCTATAGCAACAAATCATCAAATAAGTGTACATTGGTATGTTTTCAATTATAATAAAATGCTTATGGTACTTTTGGTATCTTTAAAAAATTATTTTATTTTATTTTCTATTTTAATCAACTGTTTTTGATAACTAATCCTAATCTTTTTTTCTAATTCTCACTTCATATAATGGTAGATAATATACTATAGTCAATTAAAAGTAAACGTTATCACTTCTGGCATTTCTGGGCTTTTCTTAGATTTTTGGTCTTTTTAAAATTAAACCTTTTATTTATTGTGAGGTAATTGGAGATTGACACCCAGTTGTAAGAAATCATGGTGTGATTTGGTAGAACATGGAAAAATAAAAGAAAGAACGGTGAGAGACCTTGTGTATCATTTACCAAGTTTCCTGCAGTGGTGATACCTTGCAAAACTATAATAAAGTATCACAACCAGGATATTGACAATGCTATTGTTAAGAGATACAGAATATCCCATCACCAAAAGATTGCTTGTGGTTTCCTCTTATAATTATATCCACTTTTTTCCTGCTGTAACCTCCTTCTTAATGTCTGACAACTGCTAATCTGTTCTCTGTTCTTTAGTTTTGTCATTTTAAGAATGTTCTATAAATGGAATCGTACAGAATGTCAACTTTTGAGATTGGCTTTTTTTCACTCAGCATAATTCTTTGGAGATTTACCCAGGTTATTGTGTGTATCAATAGTTATTTATTCCTTGTTAATGCTGAGCAGTATTCTATGGTATGGATGCACCTGTGTGTTTAATAATTCACCTAGTGAGAGAGATTTTCACGGTTTCCAGTACTGGGCTATTATGAATAAAACTGCTCTGAACATTTGCATATAGGTTTTGGTGTGAATGTAAGTTTTCATTTCTCTGGGATCAATGACCAAGAGTGTAATCGTTGTATCATGTCGTGGTTGCAAATTTAGAGTTTTAGAAATGGCTAAGCTTTTGCAGAGTGGCTATACAATTTTACATTCCCACCAGTAGTGTATAAGGAATGCACCTCTTCACCAGCATTTAGTGATATCCCTGTTTTTCCTTTTAGCTGTTCTGATGGGTGCGTAGAGGTAGCTCATTGTGATTTTAATTTTCATGTCTCTAACGGCTAATGATGTTGAGTATCTTTTTATCTGCTTATTACCATCCATATATCATCTCTGGTGAAATATCTGCTCTTGTCTTTTGCCCATTTTCTAATTGGATTGTCTGTTCTTTTACTGTTAAGCTTCGAAAATTCTATTTTTTTCTTTTTACTTTAGATATCAGTCCTTTGCCAAATATGAGGTTTGTAAATATTTTCTCCCTGTTCGTGGCTGTCTTGTCATTCCCTTAACAGAATCTTTCACAAAACAGAAGTTTAAAACTCTTATGAAGCCCGAGTTATCAATTTTTTCATTTATGTGTCATGCTTTTGGTGTCAAATCTATGAACTCTTTTCCTAATCTTAGATCTTGAAAATTTTGTCCTTGTTTCCCTAAAAATTTTAGTTTTATATTTTAGTTTTATATTTTATATTTAGTTTTAGCCATGATCCATTTTGAGTTAATTTTTATGGAAGTTGTGGGGACTTAAGTCAAAGGTTATTTTTGGTTTTGTTTTCTTTTTGCACCTATTGATGTCCAATAGCTCCAGCACCACTTGTTGAAAAGGCTGCAGTTCCTCCATAGAATTGCTTTTGTGCCTTTGTCAAAAATCAGATGAGCATATTTGTGTGGGTCGATTTCTGAGTTCTCTATTTTGTTTCACTGATTTATGTGTTTATTTCTCTGCCAATACCTCACAGTCTTTATTATGACAGCTATATAATACATCTTGAAATTGGGTAGATTGGTTCCTCCCACTTTATTCTTCTTTTCAAAATAGTTTTAGCTATTCTAGTTTGTTTTGCCTTTCAATATAAATTTTAAGCCAGGCATGGTGGCTTATGCCTGTAATCCCAGTACTTTAGGATGCTGATGTGGGAGGATTGATTGAGGCCAGGAGTTTGAGACCAGCTTGGGCAACATAGAGAAACCCTGTCTCTACAAAAAATAGGAAAACTAGCCAGGTGTGGTGGCATGCACCTGTATCCCCAACTAGTTGTGCATATTTATGGGGTAAATGTGATATTTTTGGTGCAAGCACACAATGTATAATATAAAGATCAAATCAGGGTAGTTGGAATCTCCATCACCTTAAACATTTATCATTTCTTTGTGTTAGGAGCGTTCCAATTCCACTCTTCTAGTTATTTTGACATATACAATAAATAAGGCATTTCACATGATTGAATCAAGCCCACTCAGATATCTGGGATAATCTTTCTTACTCAAGGTAAACTGATTATAGACTTTAATCACATCAACAAAATACCTTCACAGCAACACCCAGATTAGTGTTTGATTGAATAACTGGGGCCTGTCTCTAGCCAACCTGACACATAACACTGATCATTACATGCAGCAAATATTAAACATATTTTAATCTAATCATGCACAGCACTATCTCATATGACAATTGTCATCATCTCTAAAAGCAACAGCTAGAGTATATATTAGGGTAAAGAGTTTGCATAAATTCATGCAAGTTGTATTGAGCTAGTTGAGGGTTTCTCACCTTAGACCTATTGACATTTTGAGCCAGAAAACTTTTTGTTATGAGAATTGTCCTGTGCATTGTAGGATATATGGCAGCATCCTTAGCCTGTATCCACTAGATGCCAATAGCACCCCCACCAATTGTAACAACAGAAAATATTTTCAGACATTGCCAAAAGTTCTTCAATGAGTAAAATCACCTCTGGTTTAGAACCACTGAGCTAGATTTATATGTATATATATTTTAAGAATACTAAAAATTGTTTAGAATTGTAAAATGTCTCACTGCCACCAGAAATACAAGGAATTAGGACAGGAAAAGAAACAAGAAAATGGTCACTTTGTAAAAGCGGGAAGCCCACAGTTTGATCTGAAAAATCTATTACCACTGGGGAAGAAGGGTTTGACAAGGTAATTAATTTGAATTTTATTTTCTAAGTACTTTGCTGCTCAAAGTCTCTTAACACTTTGAAAGATTCAAAGCTACCTTTTTTGATATTTTTTTATAGACTGAGTGCTGTTTTCACCTATCCAATAGTTTTTTTTTCTTGACATCAATTTAGCAAGCAAGTAAACTGAAGATTTTACAGTTATCAAAGACAACAACTGGCACAAGAATCACAGCAACTCTAAGAAATTGCTTCTTATTTAAATGTGGTACTCAATTGATTTTCTGCAGCCAGATGTCCTTAATAGTAGAAAAGATTCTGAAATTCTAGTTTTTAGATGGGTATGACATATCAAAGTCACAAATGAGCAATGATCATAGGTTACTGTATTAGTCTGGGTTCTCCAGAGAAACAGATCCAATAGGAGGTGTGTGTGAAAAAAAAAATATATGCATTTATATGTGTATGTGTATATGAAGATATAATATTTATTTTACAGAATTGTCTCATATGATTATGGAAGCTGGCAAGTTCAAAATCTGCGGTGGGCTGGCAAGCCAAAAAGCAGGAAAAGGTCTCTGTTGCAATTTAAGTCTGAAGGCCATCTGTTGGCAGAATTCCTTCTTGCTAGGGTGTGGTCAGTGTTTTGTTCTATTCAGGCCTTTAACTGATTAGCTATAAGGCACATGCACATTAAGGAGGGTAATCTGTTTTATTCAAAGTCCACCAATTTAAATGTTAATCTCATCCCAAAACACCCTCTCAGAAATATCCAGAATAATGTTTGACCACATATCTGGGCACCACAACCCAGTCAAGTTGACACATAAATTTAACTATCACAATTACCTCATAGTTATTTCTGTTCCTTGTTAATGCCAAGAACATTGCATTTGGACATGCATAAACTATGGAATCAGATAGTCTTCATTCTGAATATGAGTTCTGCTACTTTTTAGCTGTGGGATCTTGGGCAATTTACTAGATCTCTCTGAATCTCAATTTCTTCATCTGTATACTATGCAGATGAATAATATTCACCTCTTTGGGTTATTGTGGAGACCTGCATATGATAATGTAGATAAAGCATCCATTCCCCTATTGGGCTCTGGGCTATATATATTTTTAGCACTATTAGTTCCCTTTCCTTTTTTGAATGTTAGAAAACTGAGTCAAGGCCTATGCAGTTGGGATGCTGGCATCAATGTGTGCAGGAATCATATTAATTTCTAAGTCCTGGGAAATTTACAAGGTATGCTTTCAGTTTAATGCTGGTCATGGGACCTGGCCTATTGTAGGCAGATAGTATAAGCTGGAATTTTGAATAACGAGGAATGCAGAGTTGAATGTCAATGGTCTTTTTTCTTGGCTATATCTAAACTGGTTAAATAAAACATTGTGATCTCAATGGAGACCTTTAAAAAAATTGCGGATTTGCCATATTGATTTGCCATTGGTTTCAATTCAGCAAATTTATTCAGCTTGTAAAATTCAATGAAAATGCATTGAGGAGAAACTGTTTGATAGGACAATTAAGCTTGCTTCTACTTTGTAGGAAGCTAAAGAAATTCTGCAAATTTTTGAAGAGCCATTTCAAGACAATTTTTCATTAAAGACATGCTTAACAATTTCTGACAGTAGTTTTTATCTTTGTTTTTATTGCTTTTCTTACCATATTTTGTATTGTATAGAAATATGTATATTACATTTACTCTGTAAAGGTTCTTTGGAGATGAAAAGGGTGCATTGCATCAAAAACAAACTTTGGGAATTAATTCTACTGCTTTTTTTTTGTTTGTTTGTTTAGACAGAGTCTCACTCTGCTGCCTGGGCTAGAGTGCTGTGGCATCAGCCTAGCTCACAGCAACCTCAAACTTCTGGGCTCAAGCAATCCTTCTGCCTCAGCCTCCCAATTAACTGGGACTACAGGCATGTGCCACCATGCCTGGTTAATTTTTCTACATAATATTTTTAGTTGGCCAATTAATTTCTTTCTATTTTTAGTAGAGACAGGGGTCTCACTCTTGCTCAGGCTGGTTTTGAACTCCTGACCGTGAGTGATCCACCTGCGTTGGCCTCTCAGGGTGCTAGGATTACAGGTGTGAGCCACCGTGCCCGGCCTAATTCTACTGTATTATTCTTCTCTTTTCTTGGCTAATTCTTGAACTTCACTCAGGGTGGACACTGAGTCGTACTCATCTTTTTACTCCAAAGCCCAACACAATCTTGCTAACAGATGACAGATTAAAATTTTGATAAATGAAAATAATAACAACAATAGCTAACATTTACTGAATACTTAAAATATTCTAGGCAATGTTCTTGGTGCTTGTTTTTCCATTTTTGAGAAACTTCGCTTAGAGTAATGGTCTCCAGTTTCATCCAGGTTGCTGCAAAAGATGTTATTTCATTCCTTTTTATGGCTGAGTAGTACACACACACACACATACACACACATTTTTTTATCCACTCATGAACTGTTGGGCACTTAGGTTGATTCCATATCTTTACAATTGTGAATTGTGCTTTGATAAATATTCAAATGTGGGTGTCTTTTTGATAAAATGACTTCTTTTCCTTTGGGTTGATACCCAGTAGTGCGATTGTTGGATCAACTGGTAAGTTTACATTTATTAATATTTCTTTGAAGAATCTAGAATCAAAATTGTCAAAATGTGTATATTCCCCAAAGTGAAGCATAAATGCAATGCAATCCCCATCAAAATACCAAAGCCATATTTCACAGATCTGGAAAAAATAATTCTAAACTTCATCTGGAACCAAAACCAAGTCAGAATAGCCAAAGTAATCTTAAGCAAAAAGAACAAATTGGGAGGCATCACAACACCTGACTTCAAATTACCGTACAAGGCTATAGTAACCAAAATATCATGGTACTGGCATAAAGGTTGAGACAGAGACCAATGGAACGAAATAGAGAACCCAGAAATAAACCACACAGCTACAATCAACTGATCTTTGACAAAGCAGATGACAACATACACTGGGGAAAGGAAGCCCTATTCAATCAATAGTTCTGGGAGTATGATAGCCACATGCAGAAGAATGAAACAGGAACCCTATGCCTTGCACAAAGCTTAATTATACACAAAAATTAATTCAAGATGGATAAAAACTTAAATATAAGGATTGAAACCATAAAAGTTCTAGAGGGAAACATAGGAAAAACTCTTCTAGACATCTGCCTAGGCAAATAATTTATGACTAAGACCCCAAAGGCAAATACAGCAACAACAAAAATTAATAAATGGACTTAATTAAATTACAATGCTTCTGTACAGCAAAAGAAATAATTAACAGAGTAAATAGACAGCCCATAGAATGGGAGAAAATATTCACAAACTGTACATCTGACAAAGGACTAATATCTAGAATTTACAAAGAATTCAAACAAATCAGCAAGAAAAAACCCAAACAGCTCCATCAAAAAGTAGTTAAAAAACACGAACAGAAGTTTTTTAAAAGAAGATAGGTAAATGGCTGACAAACATATGAAAAAATGCTGAACATCACTAATCATCAGGAAAGTGCAAATTGAAAGCATAATGGGATATCACCTTACCCCAGTTAGAATGGCTTTTATTAAAAAGTCCCAAAACAATAGATGCTGGCATGAATGCAGAGAGAAAGGAATGCTTATGCAGTGTTGGTGGGACTGCAAATTAGTACATCCTCTATGGAAAACAGTATGGAGATTCCTTAGAAGTGATTTTTAAATTACAAAATCTGTGTTTCCTCAAATGTACCATAGGCACTAAATTTACCTCTTTACTGGAACATAGTTACTATTTGTTGACATTTCTTTACCTATGTTATCTCATTCAATTCTGACAACAAGTTTTTTGGATAGAAATTACTATTCTCATTTATAGATGAGGAAATTGGAGCTCAGAGAAGTAAAACAATCTACTTCAAGTCACAGATAAGTGGCAAAGCAATGAGCAGTGTCATTGTATTGCCTTTGCGCCTTCTAAGGCTGTACAAATCTGCCTCCCAAAGAACAGAGAGATCTGATGTGAAGAGATATGCATGTGCCAGTGATTCTCCAACCAGAATCCTACTGCTTGGCAACTCTGGGTTAAGGAAAGGCACTATTCTCTGTGGTCTCAAACTCAGTGGAGGAATGTGTTAGGTTGTCCCAAGGATGCTCTTGCTTTCTGTTCTGGAAATGGGACTGGGCAGGCACAATGTTCTGTACCTTAGCAGGCAGGTAGCTTGTAGGTAGGAAGTGGAGATATCAGCTTCCACCCAATCAGATGGCTCCAAATCCTAATGGTGGTTTTTTTTTTTTTTTTTTTTTTTTGTCCGAGAGGCAAAATGCCTCAGCACTCTTTACTCCTACAATTCCCTTTGGAGACCTCCCTCTAATTAATTTACAGTCTCTGCTTTCAGAAGTGCTTGAAAGTTATAGTTACTGGATCTGTTTGACAACTTCTTAGCAAGTCCTCTGGAGATATAAATCTCATCTGTAGAAACTGTGGTATGGTAGCCAGGAATACATGCCACTCAGATCTCTTGCACAGAGCATCATTGGCTGACAGCCCTAGATACTTGCTCTGAATCCATCACTGTGTTTGTGTCAAAGCCACATTTCCCATGGACTGTGCCCAGCCAATGACTGAGTATGTCAGATTTGCTAAGATAGGGCTGTTCCTACCAGGGGGAGAAGTTTTCTGAAGCATGATTTTGGCTCAAGAACTTCCCATTGGCTTGCCTCAAACCTTAGAGTTTTGCTGTAAGCTGAGAGTATTCCTACCCCATTTCCTTTCTTCCCTTCCACCTTCAGAGAGTTCAGAGCTGAATTGCATCCTCAAAGTTCCCCCTGTCACTACTGGTGACCTTCCCTGTTCCCTAACAGGCATTTCCCCTAATGCATCTCTTTGCACATCTATACCTGTCTTCTCAAGAGAATCTAAACTACTGCATATTGGTACTTAATTCCCACCATCTTCAGTTTCAAAGGCTTAGCCAAAATTCTAACTTGAGACAATAGGAAAAATCTCACTTAACAAGCCGGGGTTTCAAATTTTAGAATATTTGATTTAATGCCAGATATCTGAAACCAAAACATTTTTGTTGACTTGAATCAACAGAATGTTTAAAGAAAAATAATTTTAGTCTAGATTCCTGGGATAATTCCCCAGGTTTTTAGTTCAGTTTACTTGTATAAATGGAAACCAAGTCATAAACCAAACGCCATATTAATAGAAAAGAATTGGTTTGGCACTGTGAGGCCAGCCACGTGTGCATGGCTCCTAGATTTAACTCTTTCCTTACTAGCAATGGTCTTGAATATATCCCTGCATCTCTCTGCATTATGTTTTCTTCTTATAAAAAATATGAAATTATTTAATTATACCCAAGAGAAATGTATTATTACTCCCATTTTTCAGAGGATGAAATTAAGCCTGAGAGAGAACAATTGAATTGCTCAAGTTAAGCTAGCAGCTAGCTAGGACTCAATAGAATCAAAATTTAGATAGAAGGGTTGGTAGCTATATAGTCTTGGTTCTTTTAATCTATTTCAAACAGCATCCAGTAATCTTTAAGGTGTTTCTCATTGGAAACCATTAATTTTATGGACTTAAATACTTGGAATTAAAGAATAATGCTTTGTCTAAACCCATATTTTAACTGTGCCCAGTTTTTCTGTTAGTGAAGGGAACCACCTTATTGGACAATTTTAGTTTATTTTTCATTGGCTGCTTTGCTGAGCCTCATCAAATGTATTTGCTTTGCAGAGCTACAGTGGATTAATCCTGAATAAGTAATTTGGAAATGTTTTTATTCATTTCTATGGAAACCCATCTATTTGGATTTTCATATATCAAGATCATAGAGATTTGTCCCAGTCCAATTGCAATCTTAGTTACAGCAGTGCCGGCTTACATAGCAAGGGCATAGTTTTGCTCTGATGGCCCTTCAGAAATCTGTAATTGCTGTGGAACACTGACACTAACAGAATGTGTCCTGTGAGGTCCTGTGGGTTAGGCTTCTGCAGATTAGTAGCATCTTTCTTGATGGAACAAGCCTTTCGGAATTTGTTAACCCTATCTGCCTCTCGTATAAACTACTCACTTATCACACAATCCATTTGCTGGCATTTTGAAGGTCGAAGCCTGAATCTGAGAGTCTAATTGAGAACTGAGGGAGAGGTGTATACGTATTTCTTGACTTTTTACCCTTTAATTGCGCTTTCCTTTAAAAATTTTGGCATGAACAATAATTCCTGTGTATTCCTTCCTTTTTTTTTTTTTTTCGAGACAGAGTCTCACTTTGTTGTCCAGGCTACAGTGAGTGCCATGGTGTCAGCCTAGCTCACAGCAACCTCAATCTCCTGGGCTCAAGGGATGCCTCAGCCACCCGAGTAGCTGGGACTACAGGCATGCGCCACCATGCCCGGCTAATGTTTTGTATATATATATTTTAGTTGGTTGATTAATCTCTTTCTATTTTTTTAGTAGAGACAGGATCTCGTTCAGGCTGGTTTCAAACTCCTGACCTCGAGCGATCCGCCCGCCTCGGCCTCCTAGAGTGCTAGGATTACAGGCGTGAGCCACCATGCCCGGCCCTATGTATTTCTTTCTAAGGCACAAGCCCCTATCTTTTTATTCTCAGAATTTGTCTTCCTGCCTCAAATGCTACTTTCTATCCCCTCTTCCTGCCAGTTTTAAGGCTCTGAGGGTTCTAGTGTCTGTTTTCTCCTAAAGATTGCTGAGAGGGTTGTATGTTTGTGGAATGGTAGATGTTAGAGATTATTCAGTGCAGACCTTCTGGAGACTCTGAACCGTGTTTGAACAAAAATTACTATGGGGATGGCCTAAAGATCTAAGAATCATGTTAGACATTTAATCCACAGTTATAAATCCCGGGAGAGTTTACAATAAATATCTAAGGTTATTCATCTCTCTCTTTCTCTCATTTTTCTTTCAAGTCAAATAATTTTTTGTGCAAATTGTTTTTTAAACATTGATTAGTTACAACTGATTTATAATATGTAAAATAGTATTTAATATGCCAAAATATTATATTATATTCCTGTCTATTCAATGTTGTGAGATAGTTAAAAAGTCAACCCAGAGGTCCTAGCCTTTTAATGGAGGAGGAACTAACGCACATTTTGATGAACTTTGTTTATTCTTTCTTCATGGTCTGCCTAATGGTATTATAACTACATCAGCTTTCTTTTGGTCTCTCTTTATATTTAAATTTTGTCTCCTACAAGCATCACTCATTTTTAAAACCAGTCCAACAATCTTATTACTTTACTTGTACTATTTAGTTCATTTATTTTTAGTGAAATTACTGATACATTTGTTTTTACATCTCCCATTTTACTATTTACTTTTTATTTGGGCTGTTATATATTCTCTTTTCTCTCCTTTCTTGCTTTTCTTAAATTAATTATTTACATTATATCATTTTCCTTCTGTTCATTTGTTAATTTTATGGTTTTTTATTATTCTTTTAATGTTAACCTAGAGATTACAACATGCACCCTTGTCTGATTGAAAATTATTAATTTTAGTTTTTCCTTAATATTGCTATCAAATAGAAACTTAGAACATTCAAACGTTACCTCTCCCTCATGCCTTTTGAATGATTCTTGTTATTCATTTTAGCTGCCTGTGTATTTTCAATTTCACAAGAATTCACAATTATTTTTGCATGATCAATATTTATTTATAGTTATTAACATATTTATCCTTTCCTGTTTCTTCATTTCCTATTGTTTTTTTACCCATATTTCCATGTGTGATTATATTCTTTTTGTCTGAAAATCTTCCTTTGGTACTGCTTTTAATGCAGACCCACTCTTAATAAACTTCCTAGATTTTGTTTTCTTGAAATTGTCTCTTGTTCATTTTCAGTTATGAGAGAATAGTTTTACCAGATAAAGAATTCTGGGATGGTTTTTATTTTCTTTTAGCACTTTAAAAATGTTATCCTGATGTCTCCGTCTCCCATCATTTCTGTTGAGAACTAAGTTGAAAATCACTTTGTTGTTCTTTTGTTCTAGAATAATGATTTGATTCTTTTTAAAAAATAGATTCTAATTCTGTGGTGAAGTTCTTCATCCTTTCATTTATCTTTTCTACTTTTCCTATATTTTATTAACATATTAATCATATTTATTTGTTTGCTAACTCAAAAATCTGGATCAGCAGTGGGCCTATTTCTATTCTCTGTTTTACTCATGGATTATAGACCATATGATGTATTTTTCTTATATCGAATTAATTTTTGGCTGAATATAATGCTTTGTTTTTGAAAAAACTGTAGGCTCCAAGTGATTTTATCTCCCAACAGAGGTTTCCCCTTTTCTCTGTTTTGCAGATAGAGTGAGGCAGTGATCGTCTCTATTCAATCAGGTATTGGTTGGGGTACATTTCAGTAAGTCTCAATCTACTTTTGGTTTGTCCCTATTTCTTGGGCAGACCCTCCCAGGCTTTTGGATGAGAGTCTGGTGTTTGTTTCCTCAGCCTTGAAGTCTGCAGGAGGTTCAGATCATTCCTTCAAAGGTTTTCAGCTTAACTTTTTATCCTCCCAACTCATAGAACTTAAAAATTTGCAAATATCTCAAGGAGGTGAACATTCATGCATTTGAAACCATTTTGTTGACCTTCCAAGTCTTTAATTCCTAAGCACTGTGAGGTGGAAGTTATTTTCAGACTTTTAGAGGTTTTTGGCCTACCGTCCTATCTTCTTATGCAACACTAGAATGCCAAAAATTTTCTCTGGGGAAACCTGGCTGTGTTTAACGATTCTCAAGTTTTCATTTTTGCCACTCCCGTTGTGTGTAACAGCTGAAAGTTTTGCTGGTTTCTCTTTCTCATGGCATAGGTCCTCTGCCTGAGCCGAGGTTAATCAACTTGTGGCTGGAAATGAAAAATGTCCTCAGAGGGGAAAAAAAAAATTACTGGCCACGATCAGCTCATTTTAGAACATTGTTCCTCTGTGGAATTTTAATAAATCTAGTAGTCCTAAATGCTTTTATAGCTCTCTAATGCCTGTAACTATATGGAAGTCTAAGCCTGCTGTGAACTACTTTATTCTACCTGGACATGAAATTTTTTGCCCTCATGCTTTCTTTGTCATTTATGCCATCATTCAGTACACTAATCTGGAGATGATTATAACAATGTCTTTGATTTAGCACTTTTCCATATGAACATGGCTTCTTTGTTATTTACTGTTTTTTCAAGAATTACTTTACAAGCATTAATTGAAACAAAATTCATTTATTTTCTACCTCTTCTTTATGACTCACTTTGTCTACTTCTCTTGCCTCAGTCTTCCCTGATCCCCCAGTAGGACATAAACTCTTGCTTTTTGGAACTACCACAGCACCTTATTTGTACATTTTTACTGCACATATACCTTGCATTATGGTTTCTTATATATATTTATATTTTTCACAGGGCACATCAAAGAGCTTTGTCCCCAGTGCAAGGATTAAATTGACAGAAGACTCACAGCACAATACCGGCCATATTTTCTGAAGATAACAAGAGAGTTATGGCATACTCTTCCTCACTGTTTGTGAACAGACCACCTAGGAAACAATATTTGTAAATGTTTTCTGGGCTGAAGGCCAGAATTACACCAGTACTATACATTTGTGTATTGGAGCAAAGGTTTTCATAAGAGTAGGGTAAAAACTCTAGCTTTCACAGCCACTAAATAAGAGAAACATGGTTAATATGATAAAGGCAACTGGCATGCACATACTTACCAACCTTTGTATCAAAGGTAATTACAGGATTTGTCATATTGGGGGTAGTCAGAATCAAGAATATTGGTAGTCAGAATCAAGAAAAACCATGCACAGCTTATATTTTCAAGATTATGGGCATAAAATTTCGAAGTCAGAAATAACTCTGCTATTCCAGGGATTCTGATGCCTCTACAATTAACTGCCACCCATTTGTTGAACACCACTATGGACAAGACACTGTGGGAAAACAACAGTTCAGGCATTGCCTGTTCTATACAAAGGGGCTTAAAACAAGGCATAAATATAAAACACCATCAATATAAGAAAATACGTGATAGAAGGTATATGAATAGTGCAGATAGTAAGTATTCTAAGGATTTTGAGGAGATGCTGACCATTCTAGGGGTGGTCTAGCTGGAAACCTGGATTATATCTTTTTATGAGACCTCATGTAGCCTCATGTAGCCAACCTCAAGGGACTTTGACTTTAAAGTTCTTTCTTTTCTTTCCTTTTTTTCCTATGAGTTGGATTAACAAGGACAGTCATGTCAAAAGAGAAATGAATAAATTTAATATGTCATCCCATCCCAGCTGGCTTTAATAGTCTACATTTCTTTTAAGGAAAACTTGTAAGGCAAGTAAAGAACTTCCTGCCAAACCGTATGAATGCCATCTGGACTGAAGTGGGATCTTGGTGGTCTAAGTCCATTCAGAAGGAAAGTACAATTTACCACAGCTATTCTGGAAGAGCCTGGAGGTGGGAGGAGTTGCAGCATTTCTCATCAGAAATGTTAAATGAGGAAAAGGGCCAGAGATGAACTGAATAAGCAATATCTCTGGAGAGCCAGAACTTTTATATATTTCGAAGTGTTATGGTGAAATAATATTAGTAGTTGGGTAGATCATGAACTGTGTCATGAAATTAGTGGGAGAGAATCAGAAAAAAATACATAAGGATGCTGTTTGAGGACTGTCTATTATACCAGTACATAAATTAAAATTTGCCTATGTTTATTTATTGATTTCAAAATATTAAGGGGCTACAAATGTTTTTGATATATGGCTTGAGTCTGGGCTACAAATGTGCCCATTTCCCAAATAGTGTTCACTTTACCTGTTAGGTGGGTTTACCTCCCCCCCCCCTGCCCCCCGATTTATTTACAATGACTTTTACTTCCCTCTGTGCACTTGTGTGCCCAACAGTTAGTTAGGATTTATAGAGAGTAGATGTGGTGTGTGTTTTTCCATTCTTGAGATACTTTTCCTAGGATAATGATCTCCAGTTTTTTTTCCATATTGCTGCAAAAGGCATTAATTCATCCTTCATCATGGCTGAGTAGTACTCCATGGTATACATATACCACATTTTATTAATCTATTCATGAATTGATAGGCACTTGGGTTGATTCCACATCTTTGCAATTATGAATTGTGCTGTAGTAAACATTCGAGTGCAGGTAAATTTTTTTTAAATGACTTCTTTTCTTTTGGGTAGATACCCAGTAGTGGGATTGTTGGATTGACTGGTAGGTCTACTTTTAGTTCTTTGAGAAATCTCCATACTATTTGCCATAGAGGTTGTACTAATTTGCAGTCCCATCAACACTGTATAAGTGTTCCTTTCTCTCTGCATCTGTGCCAGCATATATTGTTTTTGGACTTTTCAATAAAAGCCATTCTAACATTAGTAAGGTGGTATCTCATTGTCATTTTAATTTGTATTTCCTTGATGATTAGTGATGTTGAGCATTTTTCTCATATGCTTATTGGCCATTTGTGTATCTTCTTTTGAAAATCTTTTTTTCATGTCTTTTGCCCACTTTTTAATGGGGTTGTTTGTTTGTTTTCTGCTGATTTATTTGTGTTCTTTGTGGGTTCTGGTTATTAGCTGTTTATTGGCTGTGTAGATTGTGAATATTTTCTCCCATTCTGTAAGTTGTCTATTTACTCCGTTGATTATTTCCTTAGTTGTGCAGAAGCTTTTAAATTAATCAGGTCCCATTTATTTATTTCTATTGCTGCTGTAATTGCCATTGGGGTCTTAGTTATAAATTATTTGCCTAGACCAATGTCTAGAAAAGTTTTTCCTACATGTTCTTCTAGAATTCTTATGGTTTCATGTCTTATGTTTAAGTCTCTTATCCATCTTGAATTAATTTTTGTGAATGATGAGAGATATGGGTCCTGTTCCATTCTTCTGCATGTGGCTATCCAATTTTGCCAGCACCATTTATTGAGTAGGGTTTCTTTTTCCCAGTGTGCATTGTTGTCTGCTTTGTCAAAAATCAGTTGGATGTAAGTAGAGATGGTTTTATGTCTGGGCTCTCTATTCTGTTCAGTTGGTGTATGCCTCTATTTTTGTACCAATTCTGTACTGTTTTGGTTATTATGGCCTTATTGTATAGTTTGAAGTCTGATAATGTGATGCCTCCAGCTTTTTTTTTTTTTTTTTTTTTTTTTTGCTTGGGATTGCTTTGGCTATTTGGGCTCCTTTATGTTTCCAAAAGAAGCATACAGTTATTCTATATCTGTGAAATATGTTGTTGGTATTTTGATGGGGATTGCTTTGAATCTGTAAATCACTTTGTGTAGTATGGACATTTTAACAATGCTCATTCTACTGATCCATTAGCAGAATATATTTCTTTGTTTGTTTGTAAAATTTGCCAATATTTAAATGTTCATTCAGCATACTATGCAATTATTAATAATTAGCATGAAGACCACCTCATCATATGTAACTATACTTGTGAAATGCTAAACATTTAAGATGTTGAGACACAAATTCAGTTGTGGCACAGGATGACAGGCTCTGTGGAGAGGAGATAATAGCAGAAAGCAGTTTGAACTCCCCAGTGCTCTGTGTTGGGATGTCACCGGGCAGGGGAGGGACGAGTCTGAGTGGTTATTCAGCGAGGGAGTTTGGAGACAGGCACCTTGCCTCTGGTAGGCAGTGGGATCAGAGCACAGGAGGTGAACCCCAAAAAAGGGCACTCTGCCCCTGGAAACTGCCAGTGATTCGGCAGGCTCAGGGTGGAACAAAAAGAGCAGGGACATCTGCGAGACAGACTGCGGGACTGTGATGCAGAGGTGACAGTTGGTGGCCTGTTGATTCAGCCCGCTCAGCAGGCTTCTGCCAATTCTTGAGTGGTTGCCCCCAAAGCTAGCTATCCAGTGGTGGTAGCCTCCATCTTTGGGGTCCCCAGCTCAGAGATGCAACTGTGTGTGGTGATTTTGGGCAGTACCCTTCCCCCAGCCTGGACACTTTTGAGCCGGGTGTTGTGGATTCTGCCCTTAGAGGTGGGGAGAAGCAAGAAAAGCCACTTTCTCTGTGTGGCTGGCATGAATCTGTAGGACTTTGCTGCTGATAAACAGTTGGTGACCTGTTGATTCCATTCCCTGGACCAGTAATGGCTGGCAGTGCCTGAGTCCTAGCCCCTAACACTATTTCCCTAGGGGTGGGACAGGCACTATCTTTGGAGTTGACAGCCTGGAGATGTGGCTGTGAGTGGTGGTTTTGGGCAACACCTTTTCCCCAGCCTAGGGATCTTCATGTGGGGCACAGTGGACTCTGCTCTTGTAGGTGGGAGAAGCTAGAAAAACTGCTTTCTCTGTGTGACTGGTGTGAATCTGTGGGACTTCGGTACTAAAAAATAATTGGTGGCCTGTTGGTTCTGCCCATGGGACCAGCTTAGGTCATCTAATAAGATGGTAACTCCAGGGCTTGCTCTCTGGGTTCAGAAGGGCACCAGCATTGGGATTTATGGACAGGGAAGGAAAACCTGGCCAGAGACCTCAGCAATTGCACCAATTGACCCCTCTCATCAGGAGCAGCCCTCAAAGTGTGGTGGAAGAGCCGTGAATAACCTATTAGCAGTTCCTCCTAGTGGCAGGTGAAGCAACCATAGAAACACACACACCTAGGCTTGCGTGCACCAGCTGTGATATATCTTCCTCCTACCACCCACCTTAAGGGGGAACAGGGTGCAAGCAACCTGCAGGAGTGGCAAGTCCTCTCCCAAAGATCAGGACATTCATATTCCCCAACCAGGGGACCAGAGCCTACCATAGGGACATCAGATTACCTCAGTAATAGGCTGCTCCATGCAAACTATGATCAATGACAGAGTGTAACCCAATAGCTTAACACAGTGCCTTCCATCTCAAGCTATTAGAGAGCAGTGGAGTCATACCCACAAGGGTAATCCACTAGCTTGTAGCTTAAGCTGAGGGACCAAACTCATTAGTCTCCACTGGTAAGAGGTGAAGACAAGAAGACAATAGGTCAAAGGTAACCCATATTGCTAAAATACCCCTAAGACAACACAGGACCAGTGCACCTCTCCCCAGCACTGTCAAGGAATGACCCTTGGGGACTTCAAGATAGGGCCATAAACCAGTCCTAAAATCCCTGCTTTGCAATAAACAAGCCTGATGAGAAAGAATCACTAAAAGAATGCAGGAAACATGAAAGATCAGAGAAAAAAGCCACCCCCAAAATAAATCATTAGATTCTCAACAATGGATATGAACTTAAATGAAATGATTAAAATGACAGAGGAAAAATTCCAAATATGGATTGTAAGAAAACTCAATGGAATTAAAGAGAAAATAGAAATCCAACACAAAGAAGCCACAAGAACAATGGAGGAAATGAATGAAAAATTCTCTAAAGAAATTGAAGTATTACAAAAGAACCAAACAGAAATACTGGAAAGGAAGGAGGCATTCAAGGAACTACAAAACACAGTGAAAAGCCTTAAGAATAGGTTGCATCATGCAGAGGAAAGACTCTCATAGCTTGAAGATAATGCCTATGTGCTAGACAAATCAGATGAAGAAAAAGAACACAGAAGCAAGAGACATGAAAAAAACACACAAGAAATGTGGGATTATGTAAAAAAGCCAAACATGAGAATTATAGGCATCCTGAAGAGAGAAGAAGAAAATACACAAGGGCTAGAAAAGCTATTTCTTGGTGTAATGGAGGAAAATGTACCTGGCCTGCCCAGAAATCTAGATATCCAGGCAAAAGAAGCACACAGAACTGTGGGAACACTCAGTGTGAAAAGGCAATCACCATATCACATAGTTATTAGGCTGGCCAAAGTAAACATGGAAGAGGCAATCCTTCCAGCAGTAAGATGAAAATGGCAGATAACCTATGATGGAAAATCTATCAGATTAACTGCAGACTTCTCAGATTACCTCCATAATGGGTTTACAAGCCAGAAGGAATTGGGGACCCATTCTCAGTCTTCTAAAACAAAATAATGGCCAACCTAGAATTCTTTATCCAGCAAAACTAAGCTTCATCTATGAGGGAGAAATAAAGACTTTCCCAGATAAGCAATCACTGATGGAATTTGCAAAGACCAGACCTGCCCTGCAGGAAGTACTCAGCCTGCATTATACACTGAACAGTACAATAGACACCGACCAAAGTAAAATCACTCAAAAAATTCCACAATAACTCTAGATATAATGCAAAACAACAATTTATCCAACAATATGAAGAGAAATCTACCCCAAATATCAATTGTCTCAATCAATGTGACTGGCTTGAATTGTCCACTGAAGAGACTGTATGAATGGATTGAAAAAAAAAAAAAAAAAACACAAGCCAAGTATCTGCTGTCTCCAGTAGTGTCTGCTGTCTGCACAAATATGCTTTCAGACTCAAGGTGAAGGGTTGGAAAACATTCTTCCAGGCAAAAGAAACCAAAAGAAGTGGGGGTAGCTATTCTTATATCAGATAACATAAACTTTAAAATAGCAAAAGTAAAGAAAGACAAAGATGGTCACTATATAGTGGTGGAGGGAAAAATCCAACAAGAAGACTTAATAATTCTTAACATTTATGCACCCAACACAGGAGCACCCAGATACATAAAGAAAACCCTGTTTGATCTAAATAACATGATATACAGTAATGCCATAGTAGCTGGAGATTTCAACACCCAACTGACTGAACTGGACAGATCCTCCAAGCAGAAAATATGCAAAGAAACAATGGACTTAAACAGAGCTCCAGAACAAATGGGTCTAACAGACATCTACAGAACATTCCACCCAAATAAAGCTGAACATACATTCTTCTCATCAGCTCATGGAACTTTTTGTAAAATTGATCACATTCTAGGCCACAAATCAGATCTCAACAAATTAAAAAAAAAAGAAATTATACCACGAATCTTCTCAGACCACAGTGGAATAAAATTAGAGATCAATTTCAACAGAAACACTCAAAACTTCACAAAGTCATTGAAATTAAACAATCTACTGCTAAATGACTATTAGGTCAAGGAGGATATCCAGATGGAAATCCAAAGATTCTTTGAAGTAAATGATAATGGAGGCACAAGTTATCATTGTGGGCTACAGCAAAAGCATTCCTGAAAGGAAAACTAATAGCATTAAATGCTCACATCCAAAGACAGAAAGTTCAGAAATCAACAAACTATAAACCATCTCAAGGAACTGGAAAAGGAAGAGCAAATCAGTCCTAAACTTAGCAGAAGAAAAGAAATAACTAAGATCAGAGCAGAACTAAATGTAATCAAGAACAAAAGAACTATGCAACTATGCAGAAGATCAATAAAACCAAAATTTGGTTTTTCAAAAAGATAAACAAAATTGACAGCCCTCTTCCTGGACTGACAAGAACTAGAAAGAAAAGGACTCTAATAAGCTCAATTAGTAATAAAAAAAGAGAGATCACTACAGACATCATGGAAATACAAAACATTATCTTCGAATGCTATAAAAATCTATATGCTCCCAAACTACAAAATGTGGAGGAAATGGACAAATTCTTGGAAACACACAACCTCCCTAAGCTCAATCAGGAGGAAATAGAATTCCTGAACAGATCAATATCAAGCACAGAAATTGCAGCAGCAATTAAAAATCTTCCAACAACAACAACAAAATTCTGGAACAGATGGGTTCACACCTGAATTTTATCAAAATTACAAAGAAGAACACATACCTATACTCCAGAAATTATTCCACAACTTTGAATAGGATGGTATGCTCCCCAACTCATTCTATAAAGCTAATATCACTTTGACACCAAAGCCAGGAAAGGACACAATGAAAAAAGAAAACTACGGACCAATATCCCTCATGAATATAGATGCAAAAATCCTTAACAAAATCTTAGCAAACCAAATTCAACAGCACATAAAAAAATATTTCATCATAACCATGTGGGCTTTATCCCAGAGATGCAAGGCTTATTCAACATATACAAATCTATAAATGTAATTCACCACATAAATAAAAGCAAGAACAAAGACCATATGATTCTCTCAATAGATGTAGAAAAAGCATTTGACAAAATCCAGCACACATTTATGATAAAAACTCTTAACAAAATAGGCATAGATAGGTCATACCTTAAAATTATTAAAGCCATATGCTAAACCCACAGCCAATATCATACTGAACAGGAAAAAATTGAAAGCATTCCCACTTAGAACTGGAACCACACAAAGTTGCCCACTGTCTCCACTTCTATTCAACATAGTGCTGGAAGTCCTTGCCAGAGAAATCAGACAAGAAAAGGGAATTAAGTGTGTCCAAATAGGGGCAGAAGAGGTCAAACTCACTCTTTGCTCATGATATGCTATTATATCCAGAAAAATTCCAAGGATTCAACCACAAGACTCCTGGAATTGATAAATGAATTCAGTAAAGTCTCAGGATACAAAATCAAGGCACACAAATCAGTGACATTCATATACACCAATAACAGTCAAGCTGAAAATCAAGTCAAAGATACAACACCTTTCACAATAGCATCAAAGAAAATGAAATATCTAAGAATACATTTAACAGTGGAGGTGAGAAACCCATATAGGGAGGACTACGAAACACTGAGAAAAGAAATCACAGAAAATGTAAAGAGATGGAAACCCCTACCGTGCTTATGGATTGGTAGAATCAATATTGTTAAAATGTCTATCTAACTAAAGTGATCTACAGAATTAATGCAATCCCTATCACAATACCATCATCATTCTTTACAGATCTAGGAAGAATAATTCTACCCTTTGTATTGAACCAGAGAAGATCTCATATAGACAAAGCAATCTTGAGCAAAAATAACAAATTGGGAGCCATCAGTCTACCAGACTTTAAGCTTCACTACAAAGCTATAGTAACCAAAACATCATGTTACTGGCACAAGAACAGAGATATATACCTTTGGAACAGGACTGAGAACCCAAATATAAAACCATCTTCATATGGTCATCTAATCTTTGACAAAGCAGACCAAAATATACAATGGGGAAAAGAATCTCTATTCAATAAATGGTGCTGGGAAAACTGGATAACCACATGCAGGAGATTGAAACTGGATCCCCACCTCTCAGCTCTTACCTCTCACAAAAATCATCTCATGATGGATAATAGACTTAAACCTAAGGCATGAAACCTTAAGAATTCTAGAAGAAAATGTTGGGAAAGCTCTTATAGACATCAGCCTAGGCAAAGAATTTATGAAGAAGACCCCCAAAGCAATCAAAGCAACAACAAAAATAAATAAATGGGACCTAATCAAATTAAAAAGCTTCTGCAGAGCCAAGGACATTATCATTAGAATGAATAGACAACCTATAGAATGGGAGAAAATATTTGCATGCTATACATCTGATAAAGCGCTGATAACAAGAATCTATATAGAAGTTCAGAAAATTATCAAGAAAGTCAAACAACCCCATCAAAAAAGTAGGCAAAGGACATGAACTGAAACTTTTCAAAAGAAGACAGAATAATGTCCAACAAACACATAAAAAAAGGCTCAACATCTCTAATCATTAGGGAAATGCAAATCAAAACTGCAATGAGATATCACCTAACTCCAGTGAGAATAGCCTTTATCAAAATGTCCAAAAACAACAAATGCTGGCATGGATGTGGAGAGATAGGAACACTCTTACACTGCTGGTGGGATTGCAAATTAGTACAACCCCTGTGGAAAATAATTTGGAGATATCTCAGAAAACTGAAAACAGAAATACCACTTGATCTACAAATCCCACTACTAGGCATCTACTCAAAGGAAAAAAAGACATTCTATAATAAAGACATCTGCACTTGAATGTTTATGGCAGCACAATTCACAATTGCAAAGATGAGGAAACAACCCACGTGCCCATCAGTACATGACTGGATTAATTAAATGTGGTATATGTATACTATGGAATACTACTCAACTACAAAAAATAATGGTAAACTAGCACCTCTTTATATTATCCTGGATAGAGCTGGAACCTATCCTTTGAAGTATCACAAGAATGGAAAAAGAAGCACCACATCTATTGGCTATCAAATTGGTACTAACTGATCAACACTAAGGTGCTCACATGGAAGTAGTATTCATCAGGTGCCAATCAGGTGGGAGGGGGTGGTGGAGGTGGGTAAATTCACAACTAATGGGTGTACAGAACACTGTGTGGAGAAGGGCACACTTGTAGCTTTGGGTTGAGTGAGGCAAAGGCATTATATGTAACCAAAATATTTGTACTCCCATAATATTCTGAAATTAAAAAAATCAAATAAATTATCTAGTTTGAGATATTCTGTTATAGCAGAATAAAACAGAGTAAGACAATCTCCGTTAAGAAATCCTGCCCAATACTTGGAGCATATTTATTTTTCTATCCAGAGCAACACTATATAGCTATAGCTACAAAAAGCAAACATATTATGTGTTTGCATATTTTCTTCTTACATTGACCTTTTTGCCGCTTCCCATTTCTACTGTATTTTCCATCAAGCTTTCAATATTCTCTATGTCAGGTGCTTCTAGGAAGTCAGGCTTGATTAGTCATGAGCAGTCCCTTCTGTGTGAACTCAGTTTATCAAGATACTCATCAATGTGTATTAATTGACTCTGGTGTGCTTTACTCATCTTATTTTAGCTTGTTTGTGTGTTTATGTTTTAACTATCTTGACCTAAAGAATGAAGTTTAATCAGAAGCCTGGCATTTATAATGATGCCCTTGGGATATGTTCAATGAATACTTGATACTTACCATGTTGATAATGATGACACTTTGTTAAGTGATATAAGTGTCAAACAGCTGGGAAAATATGAATTTGGCTAAATAGGGGAGAACAAATGCAGACACTAATTTGTAGCCCATAGACATAGCTTAATTAGTTAAAAAATCTAGTCCCTATGAACATTCTATCCACGTTAGCCAGTTTTAAGGCATATTCTTAGAAAGAACATATTTTCTTTTGCCCACTTGGTATGTTTTCACTTCCTACCCCAAATTCCTTCAAGTATTAACCAACTAAATATAAGACATGAAATATACAGTCTAGTTATGGACTTAAAATAGCCGGTTCCTTGAGATTAGGAAAAGGGCAAACATATTTTCTCAACTGCTCATGATACCTGGCCAGCACTAGAGCTTTGGGGATTTCAAGGCTTCCTTGGAGGAACCCTTGCAGCATTGGCTTAGAAGATGGTAATGGAGGCTCCCCCCAAGAAGCACCCTTTTCTGTGTGCTGTAGTATGGGAGAAGATCCAATGGAAGAAGAAAGAAATGCCATTACTTTTGCTTTTGTGGAATAGTAGGGAGGGTCACAGTACACCTGCCCCTCTCCTGCCCAATCAATGTTCCTGATCAGGACTCAAGCACACCATCTATGGGCCTTGGAACTAGGGATTACATAACCTAGTCCAGCAACACTGGCACCTGAACACCCTCACAGGGGTCTGAGTTACAACTGACCCAAATTGCCAACAGCACCGCCGTAGGTACCACTGGCATGAACCAAAATGCAGCGTATTTTTCCCTCTATTCACTGAGCAACAGAGTTCTCAGCAGAGGAGAACATGTGTACTGCAAAGCTATCTGCTTTGCGAGGTAAGAGATGAGAAGGAACCAGCACAAGAACTCTGGCAATGTGAAAAAGCAGGTTGGTTTGACATCCCCAAAGGATCACACTAGCTCTTCAATGATGGACTCCAACCAAAAGGAAAATTATGAAATGTCAGCTATGGAATTCAAAATATGGATCACAAGCAAGCTCAATGAAACCAATGAGAAAGTAAAAAATCAACACAAAGAAAAAAAAATTCAGGACATGAATGAAATATTCACTAAACGATAAACAGTTAAAAAAATAACAGAACTTCTGGAAATGAAAGAATCATTTAGGGAAGTAAAAATGCATTGAACAACAGATTAAACTAAGCATAAGAAATTTCATAAACTAAACCAAGCATAAGTATTTCATAGCTGAAAGGCAAGGCTTTTGAATTAACTCAGTCATTCAGAAATGAAGAAGAATCAAGAAGAATGAACAAAGTCTTTGAGAATTATAGGACTATGTGAGATGACTAAACATCAGAATTATAGATATCCATGAGGGAGAAGCAGAAAAAGCAAAAAGCATGGAATACCTATTTGAGGGAATAATTGAGGAAAACTTCCCTGGTATTGTCAGAGATTGACATCCAGATACCAGATGGTCATCAAACACCTGGAAGATTCATTGGGAATAGGACATCTCCGAGGCATGTAATCACCAGATTGGCCAAAGTCAAAGTGAAAGAGAAAATCCTACAAACTGTAAGATGAAAGCATCAAGTAATTGACAAAGGAAAACCCATCAGATTAACAGAAGACTTCTCAGAGGAAACCTTATTAGGCCAGAAGAGAATGGGATTTTATCTGTAGTCTTAAACAGAATAAGTGTCAGCCAAGAATTTTGTACCCTGCAAAACTAAGCCTCATAAATGAAGAATAAATTAAGTCTTACCCAGACAAGCAAATACTAAGGAAATTTGTCACCACTAGACCTACTCTACAAGACATCTTTAAAAGTGTTCTATACATCGAACAGAACAATCAGTATTCACTAGTGTAGAAACAACTGAAAGTGAAAACTCATAGCTTTTACAAAAGAGAGCTTTTACAAGGGAGAACACAAGCAACCAGGTAGTAATCAACATGATGACTGGTACAATATTTTATATATCAATATTAACACTGACTGTAAATGGCCTAAATGCCCCACTCAGAAGATATAGATTGGCAAAAAGGATAAAAATAAACACATCCCAAATATATGTTGTCATCAAGAAACCTATTTAACTCATAAAGATGCTCATAGACTCAAGGTAAAGGGATGGAAAAAAATATTCCACACAAATGAAAACCCAAAGTGAGCAGGAGTAGCTATTCTTATATCAGATAAAATAGACTTTAAATCAACAACAGCAAAAAAAAAAAAAAATAAAGACAAAGATAGTCATTACATAATGATAAAAGAATTAATTTAACAAGAAGATATAAAAATCCTAAATGTATGTGCACCCAACACAGGAGCTCCCAGATTAATAAAATAAATACTACTAGACTTAAGGAAAGAAATAAACAGGCCAGGCATGGTGGCTCATTCCTGTAATCCTAGCACTTTGCAGGGCTGAGGCAGGAGGATAATTTGAGCCCAGGAGTTTGAGGTTGCAGTGAACTATGATGATGCCACTGCACTCCAGCCCAGGCAACAGAGTGAGATTCTGTCTCAATAAGAAAGCAAAAAAGAAAGAAAGGAAGGAAGGAAGGAAGGAAGGAAGGAAGGAAGGAAGGAAGGAAGGAAGGAAGGAAGGAAGGAAGGAAGGAAGGAAGGAAGGAAGGAAGGAAGGAAGGAAGGAAGGAAGGAAGGAAGGAAGGAAGGAAGGAAGGAAGGAAGGAAGGAAGGAAGGAAGGAACATCGTAATAGCTGGGGACTTCAACACTCCACTGACAGAACTAGACAGATCATTGATGCAGAAAATCAACAAAGAAATACTGGACACTAGAACAAATGGACCTAACAGACATTTGCAGAACATTCTACCCACAAACTGCAGAATATACATTCCTCTCATCAGCACATGGAACATTTTCAAGATAGATCATACGTTACGCCACAAAACAAGTCTCAGCAAATTAAAAAAAAAAACACCTAAAATCAGACTATGTATCTTCTCAGACCACAATGGACTAAAACTATAAATCAATTCCAAAAGGAACTCTCAAAATGATACAAATACATGGAAATTAAACAACCTGCTGCTGAATGATCCTTGAATCAATAACGAAATCAAGATGCATAGCAAAAATTTTTTTGAATTGAATGAACAAAATGACATAAGCTATTAAAAAAAATCTCTGGGATACGGTTAAAGCAGTGCTAAGAGGGAAGATGATAACACTAAATGCCTTCATCAAAAGATCTTTTAATTGTGAATTTAATCATCACTAATGTTAAATTTGCCTGGGAAGCATCAAAGTAAATTCTTCCCAGCTTGCAGGCTTCTGAAACTGGCTTCTGACCTTGCATAGCTCTTTGCCTGGAGAGCTGCTTGCCTGCCACCTTCAGCTACACTCCTTAGCTCTCCCTATGTCTCCCACACCCTCCAATCATCCTGTACAACTTCTTGGTCAGATTTTTAAAAGAGAATACAGTTAAATACTATGCATTTAGAAAATTAATTTAATTAAATGTGTGAATCACTCCTTTAGAAAGGGTGCAGGTATTTTTTTTTTTAAACACTTATGTGCTTATAATAATGTCAATAAATATTTAGTTATTAGATCTAGGATAAGTTATATCTTATTGTAACACTCCTGTAGTAGAAAAATCAGATTCAGCTCATATGAATTTGAACTCACAACATTTTTCCAGAAGCATTCCATAATTTTTAACATGGTCCATATTGTATACATTTACATATTGTGAGGAAGCTAAAGGTACTTGTAAAGCATATCTGCAGAATAAAAAATATTTAGGCATTGACATATTACAAACCTTCAAACAATTCAATGTAAGGACTTATTACATATGCTATATAAGTAGGATATGAGACACTGTTGAATTAGTACATAAAGTTTTTATTTAAAGTTTCCCCTTCCAAGCAAGCTTCATTTACACATTCTAATACTGTACAAAATTTACATTCTCTGTGACTTATTTGTTCACTTTTCACTTTCTAGTAGTTTGTGTCTTTCTGAAATACAGAAAGATTTACTTATAGTTCTCATAGATGCTTTTATTTATTTTGGCTAGAAATAAAAAATAATATGAAGAACAAGTCTAAGGAAAGCAAATGTTCTTGTATAAACTGTGACTTTTGTAAGAAACAGTGACAGTTGACAACAAATGGTTCTGAAGCAGACCTTGTTCTCTTTGTGATGTCAGCTGGGATTTTCCCACTCAGTACTGTAACTTTTCTTTCTTTTTATATATTCATATGTTTTCAAGGAAAAAGAAATGAAAGTTGATTGCACTGGGTGTATATATATATATATATTTATATATATATTTTTTACAACGGATCCTTTGGATCTGAACATACAAATAAATACAAAAACGATGAAGATTGCACTTTACTGTAGAAACTGCATTGGATTCCAGTACACCCATCTTGATGTTGTCCACTGTGAAAGGTACCACAAAGGCATTTTTAATCTGTGGCTTCCCCTTATTCTTGTTTTGAATGACACATTTGTTTAGGGATTCGACATCATCTCAGGGTGATTAAAAAAATATTACAGACTTTTCTGTACTTCTAACAGTTGTTCAAACTCTGAAGAACCTGAAAATGAAATTCATGTTCCTGCCAGTTTTGCTCTTTTGGTTGGCCACACTGAGACCATCTCATGTTCTCCTGGCCTTCTGCTCCTAAATTACTCATGCTTCTAATGACAACTAGCAATTCCTCACTTAACTGAGTTTGGGTACCTCTGGTGATAGCAAACAAAATATGATGAGTTGGGGGAATGGTGATTTTAACTCCGTTGTCTAAAGCCACCCAAAGATGAAGAAGGGGAGAAGTATTTTACTATAATTAGTTCCCGTGGCTCTTACAAGTGTTTCAGAAACAGCAATAAAACAGGGATTATACTTAAGAGAAATTATTCCTTCTTTTCATCCCTGAATTCCTGAAAGCAATCTCTCATTTCATTATGAATTAAATTTGAGTCAGGACGTGTCAGCTCACAGAATCTCTAAAATACTGTATGACTGAATTTGTCAGTTCTGTCTTTTGAAGCAAACAACCTGTGTGTCCACTACTTACATTCTACAAATAATGAGAAAGCACAAAGCTCTGTTAACTGAACAGTGACATAGTGTATTTTGTTTTAATCTTTCAGGTAAAATTGAGGACACAGAAATGATGACAATGCCTAGCTTAGAAGCTATAGGGCAGAAAGCAATTGCTACAAGAGCCAACATCTTTCTCTTCTCTGATTGCATGAGGTACTGGTAGGGCAGAAGGCATATAAAATGAAGTTGTATAGAAATGAAAATTTCCCTCTTTAATCTTTTATGATTTTCAATAACTGTGTTGCCTATAGAGTCTGTGAAGTAGCCAAAGGTTAGGAATGTAGAATCAGGTGACAATTTCTGTAATGCAGTGTAAGAATTTTGGTGGTTCCAATTTTAAATCATTCATGAACACAATATCCCCAAAACTTCAACATAGACCACATGCAGGTAGACCACAATGCACAACACTGATCTTAGGTCTCTCTGGGGCCAGTCTTCTGTATTTTGTCTTTCTCCTTTTGCAAGTTAAGATCCACATGAGGAGTTTTTGTAAAGCTGGGACAAGTTAAAACCAGTCTGAAACTGAAGAGTCTGTCATCACAGCAAGTTTGGTGTGATCTGAGTTACAGACACAGTATCTATTCAAGAACAGGTCTCTTTCTTTTGTAGTTATTCATAAATCATCAGAAACCAAGGGTGGATTTTGGCGGTTGTACCATTAGAATGCATTGTTCCCATTATGATAGTGATGTCACCTGCCATTGCTTCCTAGAATGTGATACTGTCCATTCCAGGGTTTCCTGGTGTTACTTGTTGTACGGCACACAGGCAGGCAGGATAACTGTCGCACAGGCAGGGCCTGCAAGTGGTTCTGCTACATCTCCTTCAAGTTCTGTCCAGCTTCCTTTTTCTGGACAATAGCATATTGTAGATGACTTGTAGGCCCCCTGAAAAGGCAGAGCAGGGTGCATTTAGAGAAAGATGTATAGAGAAGTGCAATTGCAATGCTATTGATTATATTTACATTGATTATATTTATATTATATTCCCTGCTTTTGTTAAAAAATTCCAAATGAAAGCAGTGATTGTAAACTATTTTATGCCAAGGGAAAATTTGAGACTGACAAGGTTTCAAAAACCTTTTTTTGGTGACTAATAATAAAAGTCAAATAAATACTTAGAACATCCTAGATACTCAACAAATGGGTTCAAATAATTGACTGAAAATTAAATTTATCCAATTGGTTTAAGCTAAGAAAAAAAAAAAGATAAATTTACCTTAAATATTCAAATAATTGAAGTAAATTAGATTTTAGATTGTTGCCTCACTTCTCCATTTTTATTTTGCTACTGGGAAGAATCACAGCTGGGAGTGAAAACCAGTTTAAAGTAAACTGGAAATGAAAGCTTGTCAAATCCTTCACACATTGATTCATTTATTTTTAAGAGACCACATAAGAAATAAAAAATGTCTTTCATCTTGTTTCCTTTGTCAACTTTAAGGGCTAGTGTTTGTGTAACATTTCCCTGCCCAAACCATGGCAGCTTTGTTTTTATCATAGGCAGCAAACAAAAAAGCCAACCAACCTAATAATCATTTTTCTGAGAGTGTAGTGCTGGTGTCTGCTTCCAAACATATACACTCTTGCAGCTAACAATTTGTACCAGCAAACAAGCATGTGTACACATATCTAGTTACATTAATTAATGTCAATACATATTTGTTTTCATATAACTAATAACTTTTTAAAGCTTCTCAAAACATTAGAGCACAATGTTTTTTTGATGTAAAAGAAATAAAACTAATATTATTAAACCACCAAATTAATCTTCTAAAACTAATATAGAGAAAGAGGAAAATATAAAAATGGCCATCATTTTAAAAGTGAATATGTGATCACTAGACTCAATGTGTCTTCTGATGTGATGTACTAAGCCATCTTCTCAGGTGTTTTTGCTAAAAAAGAAAAGAAAAAAAAAACAAAAGAAAGAAAAAAAAAACAGCAGAACTTAGGCCCTTTCAGTCTATAGAAAATATGCATATGGAGGACCATTTTAAATGATAACACAAGGAAGTCATTAACTAATTCCAGAACATATTCTATATGATAACTGACCCTCTTTTATCAAGGAGTCACTGGCATGGAACAAAAAGTGGAGCAGAGTAATGTTCTAGATTGTAAGAGATCTATGAGACATAATGACCAAATACCAGTGGGACTTGTTGGATCCCGATTTGAACATGTCAATTTGAAAAATACATCTTTTTTTCTCAAGTGAATATAGGAGATTTGAAAATTGGATATAAAGGAATTATTGTCTTTTTTTTTTTGATGTGATGAGAGTGTATTTACTTAAATGCATGATTTTTTAAGACAAATAGTGAAGCATTTAGGGGGAAGTAATATGATGTCTGGTATTTACTTCAAAGTTCAGCCAAAATTTTTAAAAGGAGGGTTAGATGAAGTGAGTATGACAAAATGTTAATGGATATTGAAGCTGGAAGGTAGGTTAATGAGGACCCATTATAATCTCAGTTTTTGTGTATGTTTAGAAATTTTCATGATAAGGGGGGAGAGGGAAAAGCAATGTCAAATTATGCATCCCAAATAGAATTTGTGGATATTAGAGATTGAATTTCCATTTTCCATGTCTTGTGGTCAGAAACTTTTCAGACTCTCTTATTCGATTGCAGCAGGACATCTGTAAAATCACTTCAGTTTGATTTTTAGTTGGAAAGCCAGAATCACAAAAACATGGGGATAGGAAAGAACCAGGGACCTACCACATCTTGCGATGCAGTTGATCAGACAGCAAGCCAGTTCAACAGCAACAAGGTTGATTTTATTTTACTACTTAAAGTCACTGACTGCTTGCATGTAAGCAGGATGCTCTGCAAGGGTACATGTGTGGTGGATAACACATTTGGAGGGAAACAGCAAAAGTAAACACAAACAAATGGAGAGGATGCGGTAAATGTGGACACATACCATACTCCAGCTGTATCCTCCCACAAGGTAAATGCTGTCATCAAGCACTGCACAGCCAGGACCACTTCGACCCTCCAGAATGGGAGTTTGAAGAATATTCCACTGGTCACCTTTTGGGTCATAGCATTCCACAAGCATTACATCAAGATGGGAGAAACCTAAGTGATAGAGGAAAAGGGAACCACAAAAGAATAAACTATCAGGGTCCCAATTTAAGGTTAGAGCTTCTTTTAAAAACAGGTCAGGTTATTTGTTCTCTTGCTATGGAGTTGTTTAAGTTCCTTTCTTACATATTAATATTTTGGATATTAACCTCTTATCAGATATATAGTTTGCAAATATTAAGTACTTTCTCCCATAGGTTGTCTGTTTTTTCACTCTGTTGATTGTTTCCTTTGGTGTGCAGAAGTGAGGTTGTCTTTGATGGGTTTTTAATATCTGTGTATATTTATATTATCCTGAAAACCAAAATAAGGTTTCTGGATCGGGAATTGACTATTTTTACTTAAACTACAATGAAGGAAATGGAGAATGGGTTTTATGAATCTCCATTTTGTTCTCCCTTTATCTTGTTGCCATACCTAACAGTTTCAAAGTAACTTTTAAAAAGTTTATTGCTCCAGAGAGACTACATAATGCAGTAAGATCTTTAGGTACCAAATGGAACTAACTAAAGTCCTTAATCAGAAATATATACTGTAATTCAACTTTGAAGAAAAAGAAATAAATCATAAGAAAACTAAAAAAAACCAAAACCCACCAAAAACCAAAAAAATCAAGAAACAAAAACAACCAACCAACCCAACAAAAACCGATCTAGAGTCAAGAAGTAGCTGTGTCTTTGACAACACAAATGTATAAATTCACTGGTGAAATTGGAAGACATGTCAGAAAGACCTAAACATACCCAAATAAACTCTGGGTGTTTTGGATTAATTTGAAGCAAGAATGCCTGGGAAGATGTCATTAGTAAAGATTGATTCAGTGTGGGTAGATCTTATAGCAAATGGTTTATTAAAACCTTATTTAAAAGGGTTTAAAATAATAATAAAGCAAGCATCTTATAGAGTGCTTACTATATTCTAATTTTGTTTTTTAAGTGCTTTATTTAAGTGAACTCATTTAATTCTCTCCAACACTCTATGAGATAGCCTCTATCATTATTTTCATTGTATAGATGAGGGAACTGATGGACAAGAGAAAAGCAATGACTTGAGTAGGTCACAAGCCAGTAAGTATAATAGATGGGCTGAGATGTGAATCCAGGCAAACAGGCTTCAGAGCTCAGACTCCTACAGACTAAACTGCATTGCTTTTCTTAAGCAGATATTCAACTCTCCTAAAATGTTTCGATTAGTTAAAAACGTGATTTTTCAGCATCTTTTACCCTTTTTTTTTTTTTTTACAGTCTGACTATGTCTATAAACAGCTCTGATGATGTAAATGGTTTCCAATATCTACTAAGGATCAAGATTTGGAATAGGGGCTGAGTCCCTTTCACTGAAGGGCTTCTCCTCCCACTTCTGATAAGGCTTCTCAGTGAATGGGACAGTGGCTAGATCACTGGGAATAAGTTAGGTTCCTGGACTCTTCTGGGGCCCTGCCTTTAACTTAGGGGGTGAGAAACCCCTAGTGGAAGCTTAATGATCATCGAACAGACCAAATCCTTGATGACTTTTTCTCTAGTCAAATGCATGCTATGGATATCTGTTAGCTGACAGTTACAGTGTGTGTACTAAATTAACCAACATGCTGGACACTTTAAAATAATGGAGAAGTGGAATCAAAAAGTAAAATAGGCCGGGCGCTGTGGCTCACGCCTGTAATCCTAGCTCTTGGGAGGCCGAGGCGGGCGGATTGCTCAAGGTCAGGAGTTCAAAACCAGCCTGAGCAAGAGCGAGACCCCGTCTCTACTATAAACAGAAAGAAATTAATTGGCCAATTGATATATATATATATAAAAAAAAAATTAGCCGGGCATAGTGGCGCATGCCTGTAGTCCCAGCTACTCGGGAGGCTGAGGCAGAAGGATCACTCGAGCCCAGGAGTTTGAGGTTGCTGTGAGCTAGGCTGACGCCATGGCACTCACTCTAGCCTGGACAACAAAGTGAGACTCTGTCTCAAAAAAAAAAAAAAAAAAAAAAAAAAAAAAAAGTAAAATAACTTTCATTCTTGAAGAGGTAGGTTATTTCGGGCTGTTAAATGCTTACATAAAATAAATCACATAGATGCTGGAACAGCAGAACAATGTACGCACTGCAACTCTGTGGTATATTGCTTTCCTTTACCATTCAGATTATTGATGATCATTTTTGAAGCATATACACTTAGAATGGGCACTTGGAAAATTCAAGTTCTGAAGTTCTAGAGGCATCATTTGAGGATATATACAACTTCTCTGTGCTGATTATATATGTTATATATGTTGACTGTAATCCTCAAAAAACCATCAAGGAAAGGATAATTATCCCTCTCTTACAGACCACACAGTTAGTAAGTACATAACTGGGATTCAAACCTAGGCTTATGCAAAGTCCATATCCTTTCCTTGCCATGCTGTCTTCCTTAGCTAACTTAATTATGATGTATGTGTGCTATTTTTCTTTTAGGTTTTCATTACCTAAATCTTTTTGTCCAAATATAACCTTAAATGTTAGAAGATCCTAAAACATTTAGGCAATATCTTGTGCAAAAGAAATGAGAAGAAATCACATTTTAATGTAGAAAGGGGCAAAGTTAATATAAAACATGTTGAGGCAAAGAAACGGTGTATAGCTTGAAGTGAAGCAGCACCAGGGAAACAGATGAAGAATTAAAAGCACTTGGGCATGGTGGCTCATGTCTATAATCCTAGCACTTTGGGAGGCTGAGGCAGGAGGATCGCTTGAGGTCTAGAGTTCAAGACCAGCCTGAGCGACATAGCGAGACACCATCTCTAACAAAAATACACAAATTAGCCAGGCGTGGTGGCACGCACCTGTAGTCCTGGCTACTTGGGAGGATGAGCCAGGGGGATTGCTTGAGCCCAGGAGTTTGAGGTTACAGTGAGCTATGATGATGCCACTGCACTCTAGTCTGAGCGACAGAGTGAGACTCTGCCTCACAAAAATAGAGCAAAAAGGGAAGAGTTATAGTAGTAAAGAAATCCTCTCCCATTGGGGAGAGCACTAAGATGAGCAGCAGACATACACTAGGGTATTGGCATTTCTGAACATGAACTTGATCTTGAAAATATCTATATAAAATTACACCTGTGTACTCTTTATTATGTTTAGGGACAAACATGTATTAGGAAAAATAGAATAAAAACTATGTCTAACTCATTTTTAAAGATGTATTGTATCTACTATTGTAAAATAAAGGTACAGATGTGCCTTATCTACCATACCTGGATAGCCTGTGTCCCATTTAGCTCAGTTTCAAAGATCATGGAATATCACAGCTAGATAAGATTTTGGGGCTCAACTAAACCAGTTTCTTCATATTTGGATGAGGAAACTGAGGCCCAAAGCAGTTCGATAATGTTCTTATTATCACAGATCTTTCTGCTTTTCTGTTGAATTCAGTGTTATATACATGCACATAAAGTTATATATGTGCACATAAACTACAAATAATTGTAGTTATATACATATTTAGAGAAGGGAAAGAGCCAAAACATGGTTCTAAAAATTCTATGCTTTAAGTTTCTTATTACAAAAGCAATAGGATTTGAGAATCATAGATGGTTTAATATTCAATTCTTAAAAAAATTCTAAATTTAGACATGAAATTCTACTAAATATTTTCTTTAAGAAAAATAACATATTAGCTTTGGGCAGCTATGGCTAAAGTTCTTTATGATTGCTGCAAAAAACAATTTTCTGGAAAAAATTCATTACTACAACTTTGGTGATAAGGAATAATTTATTTCACTGAATTCATTGTTACGACAAATTGTGCCTTTCAGTTATTAATGCTCCTGTTTCTTATTTTCTATAGACATCATTATTCATTTCTTTAATGTGTATGGTAACTTAAAAATAATCCTATCTGCAGAAAAGCCAAAATAAATGCTTGCTCAAGGATACTGCTGATTTACACAGAGTAGATTTTATTTGGTCAACATGATTTTTACTTGGTTAACTATGATTATTTAAGGAAAAACCCCCTGAGCAAGAAACATGAGATGCAAATGTTATTGTGATTCAAAGAAACCCAAGACCTTTCAAATGATTGCCTCCAATTGCATACAAGCGATCATTCATTACAGCCAACGTGTGGATTGCGCGTTTCGTGTTCATATCTTGTTTTCGAGCCCAGACATCCATTACCGGGTCATAGCAATATAGCCATGGGACATATTCTCCATTGTGTACACCCCCTGTGAATGAAACGGATACACGCAAGTAAAGAAAGTGCCTTGGATCTGAACTTTGCAACAGACAAAGGGGAGGAGTGACTTGCCTGAAATGTATATTTTCCCATTGTGTACCGCTCCTGCGTGGGCGGCCAGAGGCTGGGGCAGAGAGGACACGTAACGCCATTCGTTTGTTTCTAGGTTGTAGCACTCCACGCTGGACAAGTAGCCGGTTTCATTCCTTCCGCCAATAACATATAGATGTTTGTCCAACCGACATGCATAGAAACTGGCCCTTCTGCAATGAAAACAACTCACAGTAAATCACAGAAGGAGCTGTGACATTTTGCCTTTTCAAATACGATAAGGACTACCCAGTTAGTCAGAGAAAGGAGGTATATACAGCTTCAGAAAGGGTTGAAAACTTTTAAAGATTACATATATACCTTCCAAATCTGAGACTTTTTATATAATAATCACATGCATTGCCCATTGTGGTTAACAGTTTTGATATTCAAGTAATAGCAGAGGAGAAATTCACCAACTGTTTGTTTCAGCTCTTTTTATCTTGCTTTTATACAGTGTAAAAGTGTTCATTAATGTTTGGGATATTTGGTACCTTGTAAGGATATCATAGTTCTGTAAGACAAAGTGAAAAACGAGGTAGATAATGTAACAATAATAAATTATCTTGACATTCACTTTCTTTATGGTCCTTCAAGGGTCATTGTTCCCAATTTATAAGAGAACTACATCATCAAAATTTTTCTTCAATTATCATTTTTTCTTTTTTCTTCCCGAGTACTACTACAAATAGAATAAGTTTTGTGAACTTCATATAATGTTCAAATTTTGCTCTTATATAACCAAGTACAGGAAATTCATTTAAGGAGTTTTTGGTGATGATTATTATAAGGTTATAGGCTATTTTTCAATTTCTTGTCAAGACAGGCTGTTGGCTATATTATTCCACTATGCCACCAAAGGCAAAAAATGCAAGCTGTGTTGAAAGGATTTGGAGGCAGGGAGACAAATTCTAAGACCATAATTTAGGAGTGAGCTATACAAGACCTGACTTAGAGTTTTAGTAGAAGAAAGGAGAGGGATGATGCAAAGGCATTTTAAAAAAAGATGTCAGACTTGGTAGCTAATAAAATGTGAGAGCTGAGAGAGAATAAGGTTCAAAGAGGACTCAAAAATTGCGAGTTAGGATGACTAGGTTGAAACTTTAAGCAAGCCTTTGACTCTTCGTTTCCTGTTCCCATTAATGCTCTGGAATAATTGTTCTGGAGTAATACACCTCGCAAGGATAGCAGGGGGTCCAAAATTGAATAAATATCATTGTGCCAAGTCCCTGAGAGAACATAATTTATATTTGATAATTTAATGATCTCTATTAAAATTGATGCCAATATTCTTGTGCAATGTCAATTCCAAGATGAGGAGCTACAGAGCATTTTATCAGGTGAACTTTTATTGTTTGGGGATTTTTCAGGTTGTGTTTATGACGTGCCAGAACATCTGGGAAGCAGTATGTAGCATTACTACATTAATGGTTAATGGTTTGGATTCTAGAGTTAGACTGCCAGGTTATGTGACTTACTAGGTATGTGACCTTCAGAATGCTCCTCAACCCCTCTCAGCCTCCGATTGCTCACAGGGTTATTTGGAAATACATATAAGTGCTTGTCATAGTGTCCAGCATTTTGTTCCTGCTTAGGAACTGTCAGTTACTATCAACTGGATAAAAAGTCTTAAAAATTGGCCATCAAGATTGTTTGCATGTCAACTTTTCCCAATAATACTTAAGTGACTACTAAATAATATTTGTTTGGATGATTTATTACCATATAGGTATGGTATTTGTTATAGATGGCAGTGTATTCAGCTTTTTTTGATAGTTCTGAAATTGTCCTGATAGCCATCATTGATAATTTTTGAGTAATGTTTTATCTCTATTTATTTTTTTCTGGATTTTCTTGATGTTTTGTGAAAGAGACATGGACAATTCAGAAGCATGATGAAGAATAATGATAATGAAAAAAGAGAGAGGGAGAGAAGTAGGCAGGAAAATGAAGAGAAGATGAGATAGATTTTATACAGTGAAAGTTGTTAATCTGGGTTCATGCCTTCTGAGGGGTCCACGAAGCTCTGAAATTGTAATAAAATGTATGCACATGTTTTTGCACATGTGAATTTTTTGGAGAAAGATGTTTCATAGCTTTTAATTAGATCATCAAAGAGAACTCTGATCTAAAAAAAGTTTGAATTTCCTGGTATAAGGGAGTAAAAACTCATCTAAATACAAAATTAGATTTAAAAATAGTTGCAACATTAAGTGCATGCAGATGGACCATTGGTTTCTTCCATTTCTCTAACCAGATTTCAATTGCTCGTTCACTGAGCATGATAGGTCAGAGTTAGTTTACTGGTGCTTTTACTCTCTCAAGCTAAAACGTTTCATTGAAAAGACTGACACATATCTATAGAAAAAGAATCTTAAAATAACTCTTATTTTATTTGCACCATTGACCCAGGGTAGGTCAGTACACCTCTTGCATATAATTCCATAACACGTCTTGGGGCCTCTGAAATAATCAATTTACCTATTTCATTCATGGGCTACCTTTAAATAATTTGTACCACGTGGGTTGTAATGTTTTAATGGTGAGTTCTATGCAGTATTAGTCTAGAAGAGAAAATGCTAATTAGTTGTGACAAGTATGAAAATCTATCTGAGTTTAGATTATAAAGAATAAGAAGAAGATCTCCCTTTAGTGAACTCCTTTAATCTAAGCTAAATTTCAGTTTTCTCACTTTTTCTGATTTGGTTCCATCCTCACTGTGACACTGAGTCAGACTGTCAGAACTTGCTCTCTTTTTTAGCCAAGACATTCGTAATGTGACGCTCCATGTGTACTCCTAGCTTTATCCACACAGTGTCACTGTTAGGATCTAAATGGGAAAAACTCAGGTTTCACTTCCTGACTGAAAGTACATTTTTATGTAGAAATTCCAATAGTGAAGATTCTGAGCCTTTGACTTCTTTCCTTGCATGCCCACAGTGAGAGTTTCTGAAATGCATGATGAGAACCCAGGTTGTTAATGGTCTGTCAACAACTGTGAATATTTGCTGGTGGCTAAAATTTTACCACCAGGTATCTCTTGGGAATGCTCCCTGCCCCTCCTCCCCACATGAAGAGCATATCTGGTTCAGGCTATTTTATTTTTGGGGGAAAGTAAGTTCAACATTATTAAAGAATCCTTAATGGCATCACAGTGTTTCCATTTCAAATTATTCATCTGTCCTTTCTCCAGCCTCCCCTGCCCCCACTGCCAGAGGCAGTATTCAGTGTTTCTGAGATAAGTTAAAAAGACTAATAATAAAAATATACTCATAAAAATATATATACTCAAAAATATACTCATAAAAATATATCTCATAAAAATATACTTTGAGTCCTGCTTGAAAGATCTTTACAAGTCCTTTCTTTTTTTCTTCAGGTTTCAAATGTATCATACTTTATTTCTTCAAGAATGCCATATTGTAATGGGTATACAGTGCTTTTATTTGGCATCAGTTATGAGTTGGTTTTGAATGAATTCAGTATCACACCAGCTGGGATGATTACTGATTTCTCCATTCCTTTGGGGTGACTCTGCCAATGGGACACTATTCTAATTTGCGTTGCTGCATATGTCTATACAGCAATACAGAAAGTGGCTCCACTCGCTAGTATAGCATTACCATGTTTGTCATGAAAAGCAGGTGTCTGTTTCTGGTGGCTCTGCCTTGCCATTATTTGCTGGATGCTTCGAACTGGAGGTGACTTACTGTGTTTTTGGCCAAAGGAAACATTGTGAAGCTCGAGACAGAACTGCGGCAACTCCAGCGGCTGCTTTGGTGCAAATTCACTTCAAGAACCCTTGCCTGTAAGTCGTTTCTGCCCCTTACGGTGGTCAGTTTATATCCTACCTAAAAAGCATGAGACTGAATGTCTATACCCTTATCCCCGCTTGAATTTTTGACTTCCGTTATAGGGCTTAAAACAACAGATTTTTCAAACAGAATGTTGTTTGCTTTTGTTTCTTATAATACTTCTAGGAAACAAAATATTAAAATTTGGAAACAATTTTTGATATATTAACTTCTAGTCTTTCATTTACTCTGCAGAACAGAGCAGAGGCTTTGTTGTTGCCTCCCAAACTGCTTTTTCTTTTTACATTTTGAACAATACTTAAAATGTCTGTTTTTACTGAAAAAAACATTGAAAGTTACCAAAGCATTTTTATTGATCCAAGTTTTCAATTTGCCCTCTCCTTACCGAGGAATCAAATTCTAAATCCGAGACCAAAACAGTTCATCAGCACTACATTTAAATTTATATTTTCATCTAATTGTTTCTGTCTGTAAATTCATAGCTAGCAGGCATGCAGTTCGTGAACTGACCATAGGTGAGGAAGCCTGGAGGCCATGTGCCCATGTCCCTGGTGAACTGGGAGGGTATTCTGCACTTTTTAAATATTCCTTTGGAGGCTTCGACTTGCTAAGATATCCTAGGAATTTTTCCAGACAGCTCTGTAAGAGTGAGTTACCCCAGAGGCGGCTTCCAATGTGTTTCTACTTTTCTCAATCACTTTAGTCACTTCTCAGCATCACAATGTCTTAGCAGTTTGGTAGCAGAATGATGAAAAGGGGTAGGTGGTTTGATTTCTGGTTTGATTCATGATCTACACAATGTAAAATTAACTCAATTAAATGTTCTAAGAAACTTTTCTGATCTGAAGAGTGTCACACATATTTTCGGTTTGTTTGTTTTTTTCTTAAACACCAATTAATCCACACTGGTAACTTGCTCATATTTGCTATTTTGAATAGGAGGTTGGCAACGACAGGAAAATTTCATTTCAAGTTATGGATTGCTGCCTGGGTCAGCCAACCCATAGAGAGATGGTGCTACAAGATTGACGGGGCATTTGTGAGATCTGCTTTTTCCCACTCAGCTCTGTAAGGAGCTCTTTATTTGGTCTATCGAGTTGATTGTTTTAAATCTAAAAAAAAAAAAACTTCTTTTACTAGGGACCTGACATGATATACCATAATGACTTAGAAAGAAACGTTAAACAGTCCATCCTGTCAACGGTGGCTGCCGGGCGCCAACAGACCATGGCAGGTCTTTTTATCAGGTCAATGAGCTGCTAAAAATTGGCTAAGTAGGACCCTGCCATGATAGGCCATAGCGCCTCAGAGGAAGTCATTATAGACTATCAAGTAAACAATACACATTTTTAAAAAAATTACTAATTAGGTTTTGCAGCAATACTTCCCATCCTTAGGGGCTCTACAGTGAGATAATTGACCGCGACGTGAGTTATGCATCCCAAGCCGAAGGCGTGAAGGTTAATTATCGTGGTGCACAGCCCCCAGCAAAGGGGACCATGGTGATGAGATGATGACATTTCAAACATTTATTGATAGTCGTTTCTTAAATAAAACTTTTTTTTTTTTGAATGGTTTTGCTTAAAGGGCAAAGTGATGCAGCTACAGTAACAGCAACCAGGAAATAACTCCCAAAAGAGAGAAACAGGGTACAGTGGAGAAAGGCACCAGGAAGCTTCTGATGCACTGAGAAGATTGTCAGGCTATTAACTGGCTTAGCATCATTTCTGGAGATACCTTTGAACTAGTCATTCCTACAAGCGTCTATGGTCTTTAATGTATCATGTCTCATCTCATCATTTTGGTGCACAGCATTTAGTGTCCTGAGAGTTTTACTATGTTTGCCTTGCATGGAATAGAAAGTTAGACACTGAGTTTCTTTAGAGCAAAGGTTCATGACATCTTGCTGCTGTAATGTACATTTTTGAACAAATGGTATCGTTTGAAAATTTCCTTTTAACTTAGAATTTATGATGAAGGATCTAATTTAATTAATCTCAGTGTAATCTACTTGAATGTTAATAAAAAGGATGTTAAGATGGGGGTCATGTTGGAAATACGAAAGAGAAAGAATGCTGCTGATTTCTTCTTTGATAACTCAAAGGAGAAGATGCCATAGCTTGCAGTTCATGGTCACTACTGTATCAGAAAATTTGCTTAAGAGGATGTCCAGACATTTGAAAAGAGCCAACTGTTTAAAATCTAGCATGTGAATTTGCATATGCATATAAAGGCATGCATCACATAACAGCCAGGAGAGACTAAATATGTATAAATATAGCAGTCATCTTGTCCTTTGGTAGCTAAGAGACTTGCGTGAGATAACCATGCAAAAAATGAGATGACACTTTGCAAGACTGTTTTTTTTAAAGTTAACAAATGACCTGTTCTTGAATGTATGATGGGAAGACATTTGGGATGGCAAAGGTAAGTGACTTGAGCTTGTGAGACAAATTTACTATTAAAATATTAAATTTAAATCAATATTGAAAATGCATATTGAATTTAATATTGAATAATTTAATATTGAAAGTTCTGCATCAAAATGCATATCATTGTGAGAATGGTGTTTGGTATTTCAATTTTAGGATTTAAATGTATTATCACCAAGAAAAGTGGTATGGTCAGTAGAATTTTAGCTGTGTTTGCAAAATGCCAATCAATGTTGTAAAGGAAGATAAGGCACATAATTTTTTTCTTCCTATATTAGGACAAATAATTGACTCGATTATTTTTCTCTGTTGAATTAACAATTTTCTCTATTGATTACCTACGGTATAGGCAGGTAATCTAAATTGGCCAGGCCAAGAATTATATTTCACCTCCTATGTCTTACATTGGCTCTATTTAGCATTCTTCATCATGGAAAACCATCTAGCACCCATGCTTCCTATAAAACAGTCACAAACATTTCAGACACAAGAAATATACACTTACCTTTCTTGCATGGGTGGAAGTTGAATCCAGCTATTAAATCGGGGATCGTATCGGCTGACAAAATTTGTACTGTGTTTTCCTGTAAAAATACATTTGAGACACTTAGATTCCTTTGTTGATTTGCACATTTAATAGTATTTTATAAGATGTCTCTATTCTCAGGTTTAACAAATAGCTGAATCAAGTAGAGGGAGCACCTAACAGCCTGAGAAGTGATCGGTCAGTAGAAGAATAAATGTGCCACCTCTAATGTTTGTTTCCTTTTTCTGTCTCTTTCCTTTTTCTGCTTTTGGAACAAGTTGGAATTAGAATAAATCAACCATAACAATAAAATGAAGTATATTTACCAAACTGGCTTTTATCATAATGTTAGGGTAAAAATTTCTGGAGTGTTTTGGTGTTTTAATGTTTGGTTTATAAATTATCAGTTCCAAAGACTACCGTGTATAGTATTTCTGGCTGCAGCTATGTAAAAAAATTTTTCTTACCTTTTTTCCTGAAAAATATTTTTTTAGAGACTTTTTTTTAGAGGAGTGCTAAGTTCACAGCAAAATTGAGAGGAAGGGACAGAGATTTCCCAGATGCCCCCTGCCCCTACACATGCATAGCCTTCACCGTTCTTACGGCCTTTTTATAACAACCCAAGAACTCAGTGGTAGAGGCTGCTCTCTCCCTGCTGAAATAATAGTAATTGCTACAGTAAGAGTCTTGAGTTGGGAGGTCAGTTTTGTGCTCAGTCGCTGTGACATACACACAGGTACATTTGCTGAGATGGGAAGCATGAGTCCTCCGAGCTGCTTCACCAGTGCACCCCTTCTGCAGAACCTAAGAAGCAGAGTGATGCCTCCAAGGCATTAAAATGGAGCTTAATTTATATACATATTGACATCAAAGCAAGAAATGGAAGCTCAAAGAATCTGTTCCATTTTCTGTGTAGCACCTGAGATGATAATCACCTAAAGCACCCGAGGCTTTAACTCTAAAAAGTCTGCCTTTGTTCATGCATGCGGAAGTAAACATTGAGATACGGGTGCCGAACTTCACCAAAAGAGTAAACAGGGGTGTGTGTGCGCATGCTCACACAGGCATGGACAAATGACACAACTGTTATTTGTAAAAGTGTATACTGAGCAGCTACTTTGCATCTTACGTATTCCAGGCTCTGGATATATATATAAGAAAGATATGGTCTTTGTCCTTGTAAACGAATAAGCAAACATATAATATGGCATAACGTTACAATATGATACAATTAAGTGGAGACAAAGGCTATAAAGAAAAATAAAACTGGGAGTGGTACAGGGGAGGCCAGTTTAAATAGAATGGTCACCTGCTCACAGATGCCTTCTGCAAGCCATGCAAGTGTCTGCAGAATGAGCCTCTCAGGCATGTGGGCAGGTGAGTATAAAGTCCCTGGGCTGGCGATAAGTTCAAAAACAGCACGAATGCTAGTGCGAGTGAACAGGAGTCAGAGTGAACAAAGTGCAGAACACAGTGCGCCTCGTGGACTGAATGAAGTAGGATTTTGAACCCATTGGGGGGTTTTGAGCACGTGGGGAACATGGTCTAATCTAATGCCTCACTCTGGCTGCTGTGTGAAGAGCAGCCTATAGGGGGCGACTGTGGAAATGGGGGCACTGTCAGGAGGCCATTGCAAAAGTCAAGGCAAGAACTGGTGGTGGCTTGAATGAAGGTGGAGGTGGAGAGATATCTGTCATATAGGCACAGTCTAATAAAATTTCCCGAGGGACTAAATATTGTAGGAGAAAAAGTGAGTCATTAAAGATAGCTGCTAGGTTTTTAGCCTGAGTAACTGGATGGAAGGTCATGCAATTTGCTGAGGTGGGGAAGACCAAGGAGGAGTAGGCTGGGAATTGGGGAGAGAAGTTATGAGCTCTGTTTTGGACTTAACCTTGAGAGACCTACAGGATCTCAATCAGGAAGTGTCTGGCAGGCCACTGGCTAAATGAGGGTACAGGTGCAAATTTTGGAGTCATTAGTCCTGAGTTATTATTTAAAACTACAGGACTGGATGAAACTATTTAGGAAGAAGGTATAAAATGAAAGATAATGGGTTCTGAGAATGTGCACTTGGGTAGAAGAAGAAAAACCAGTAAAGGAAAGGAACTGTCAGAGATAAGAAGGAAAGCGTGGTATTTTGGAAGCCAAGTCAGATTGTGTTTCAAAAAGAAGGGAGTGAGCAACTGAGAATTGACCACAGGATTTGGCAACATGGAGCTTGTTGGTGGCATTGACAAGCATCACTTCAGTGAACTGGTGGGGATGAAAGCCCGAGTGGGGACTACTCAGCAGGAACTAAGATGTAAGAAAGCAGAGGTAAGTGGACAGACCGTGCTTTTCAGGACTTTTGCAATAAAAAGATAATAGCTAGAGGATGCAGCAGTGAAGGAAGATTTGCTTTGTTGTTTTTTAAGAAATTTAGAAATACTAGGAAGTCCTTGAGCAGGCAAGAGGGAATGAAGACTAGATCTTAGATTGGAGCAGACAGAACATATGGGTAGCAATAGAAATAATTGAATAGATTTGGTTTTAGGGAGGTGAAGAGTTTATTTTCTGTTTGTGTCTATTCTCATTGAACTAAGAAGCAAAGCCATCAGCTGAGAGCAAGGATGGGGATTTTGGAGAAGGGGGCATTTGAAGAGAGAGAACAGGTGTGAAATAGTTATCTTGGAGGCTGGGGGAATGCATTGACCATGAAAATTTAGTGTAGTTGACTGGTAGCCAGTGTGGCTGTGTGATTTTCTCCTTGCTAAGGGGCAGAGGAGAGGTAGAGGTGGGTTTAACCAGGACGAGTAATGCCAGGCAAGTATTATAGTAGAAGGAGAGAGACAGACATGAAGACCACAAGGGTATGCAGTACAGTGATTATGGGGATGAGGCATAGAATGCAAGCCCAGTAAGGAGGGAAGTAAGGACACGAGGAAAGAAGGGACAGGGAGAAGGTGGTATGGCCAAGTGAAGTAGGTGGCAATATCAGCAAAACAGAGGATCGCTGCACATAAAGAGGCAGAGACAGCAGCTGGTATCATCTGAAGGAAGATAAGCCTTTAAAGTGCCTGGGGTCTTAAGGGTTTGGGAGTGGCAACAAAGGGGAAGGGGAAAAAGCTACCCGCCTCCAATAATATGAAACGTGTGAGAAGAGGGGAGGACACCAGCCTCATTAGAAAGGGAGGCTGGGAAAGCAGCACTTTCAGATGACAGCCAGATTTAGAAGAAAAGAAGTGGAGGGAACCATTCAGAGGAGAGTTTAAGGATTATAGGGATCTTGCTGGTTGAGATCATGAGTTGCAGGGATCATGTGGAAGAGTTCGGATGGTCAGGTTGAATGGTAAATTTATCTGGGAATGTAAAAGAAGAGATAAGAGTGCCACAGGGTGAGGATGAACTGGATTTCACATGGATAGGCTCCAACTCAAGGAAGGGTTATCTAAAATTGATTTATAAGTGAGTTTTTGTGGAATTTGTAATCACTTCCCTGTAGAAAAAGAATATCGTCTTAGACCAGGGATCCTCAAACTTTTTAAACAGGGGGCCAGTTTACTGTCCTTCAGACCGTTGGAGAGTGTGGTGCACATTCCACACATGCGCACTGTGGGCCCAGGACGAGTCGGCTGCTAAGCAGGACAGGTAGCAGCAGCAAAAACACCCGGTGGGCCGGATAAACGTCCTCGGCGGGCTGCATGTGGCTCTTGGGCTGTAGTTTGAAGACGCCTGTCTTAGACAGTCAAATCCACCTGAAGATTAATGATGTTCATAGGAATGTAGAACCTACCCACCATGCATAGGAATGTTTCTTTATGAAGTCTGGTTAAGAATTTCCGTTAGGAAGGAGATACCTGCCTCCTCCTGGCAGTGGGGCAGACAGTGCCTTCACGTGCTGGACAGTAGTGGTAGAAACTAGCCACGTTCACTCTGGTTGTAACAGTAGCGGCCTTGGCTTAGGGAAAAGGCTAAGCAGGCCCCGGCATGATACGGATGTGAGATGAGCAAAGGGGTCCAAAGGAAAGGCCAATGATCCAAAGAGGGGCAAGGATGGAGGACTGGGAAGACGGAAGGAAGGCGTTCTCGAGATGGCAATGGAGATGCAGATGGGATAACATACCTTAGAAGGAATGAGAGTGGTAGAGTGAGGAAGGTGACATAAAACGGAGCTATTCTCTCCTTCCTTGTGGCCACTGGGAGATGGTGCCAGCGGCTTGCAAGTGGTGGCCATATGCAATGGAATTCTGGATTATCCTTCACATGCTCTGTTTCTTGTCTTTTTAATTTTCCCCCCACTCTTTCTTCACTTCTCTTTTTCTGCTGATGTCCTGTCACCGGACACCATTGTTGACTAGCACTAGGCTGATGTGATAAATGGGGAAAGGGGTGGCATTTCCAGCCAATGGTAGAGGGGAAGGAAGTGGGAAGAAAAGGAAGTCCCTATAAGCAGTTGCTTGGGAGTTGGTTATCAGTAAGTCACAAATGTAAATTGGGTCTCTGTAAGTTGAGGCACTGATAGAATATGCAGGTATCTATTAGAATATTATAAAGCATTCCTATCATTAATGACATGAAGGGAGTTGATGGAAGTTAATATTTATAGCTGAGTAGAAAAATTCATATATATATATATATATATGTCTCCTACTTATATTTCCAGTAATCAACATATTTTCTGACTTCAAATTTTGCTCTCATAATCAAGATCATCAATAAAGAAAATTATCTTTATCTTTGTGAGTACATACTTGTGTTTAAATTTATAATTTTTCATTTCATTCAAGGACATGGAGCTCAGGCACCATTTTCATAACGACTAAAGTTTAACTCAAGAAGAGTTCATCTTTGGAACTGATGTATATGTAACATTTGAACCCATGGATTTAAAATTCTTCTCTCTGCCAGCAATGATATTAAAGCAGGTTGTATATTATCATAGGATTGTTATTCTTTATAAGTTTTGGCATTATTGCATAAGGCATTATAATATGGGAATCCCATATTTTTAAGATGGGTGAGTCTCTTCACAGTTTTCTTAATGGGGAATTCCTTGCTAGTGAGAACCACTTTCTATTGTGATCCAATATTGAGTTAATTTCACAAGACCAATGGCTAAAACATAATGGTTCTTACATATCTAACTACATACCATGCGTTTATGTGAAAGGCAGGGTAGTATAGTGTTCAGACAAATCTAGGTTGGAATCAGCTCAGCTTCTTGCAAGCTGTGTGTTCTGAAGTTATTTAACTTCTCAGGCTTAGTCTTCTCATAGTAAAACTATAGCTGTCATGAAACATGGCTCACGGGATGGTTGTGAAGATTAAGTGAAACGATTCAGGTGAGTACTTAGCAAAGTTCCTGGCAAATAATGAGTACTCCATAAATGCTATTACTAATACTAAAGAAGTTAACCATGGTTGACCAGATGGATGGAATATGAAGCTACATGGAAAATGTTTAAGGGATTATGGTGGATGTTCCTGGGACCTAGCCTAGATCCCTCTGCCAGACTGGTGCACCCATTTCCCAGCTGCTGTGGGCACTGGCTGCCATGGTCTTGCTGTTCCCTCAGGTGAGCAGACCACTTCAGTACCTGGCCTCATTCCCCACCTGTGGGAAGGTGTTAGCCAATGACAGTCTGACTGACATGGGCTCGAAAAGGCTGGCCCACTTGCCTCAAAGTGTAACTAGTTCTTCTCTATTTAGGATAAGAGACTCAGGCCAGTGGTCCAACAGCCTTCACCCAGATCTGTGCTAAATGACTTCACATGTCAAACAAGTCAGAGACAGAATGACTCAGCCTTCCATGTAGAAGCTTCCAGAATTCTAAAAAGGGATCGTATAGAAAGAGAGAGCTCCCAGGCCCCTATTGAGACTAAAAGTAAAATTAAAATATAGTAATTGGAGTTTTACTAAAATTTAATTCTGAGATTCCTAGTGACTAAAGCAGAGAGAAGAGACCAGTCTTCCACAGGACTAACATCAATAATAATTTTCAAAAGCACACAGGCCTCGGTACCTCGGTCTGAGATTTGTCATGTGGGTCTCCACACGAAGCCCGCTGAGTGGTGATAGTGAAAGCCATCCCCACAGCGAACCCAATTGTGTGTTTTTTATAGTCTCCTCATAGCATATTTATTGAGGGCTTTAAGCCCAATTGCTGTTCCTCTCAGGGGTGGGAGAAAGAAAATCAGTGTAGTCCAACAGTGCAGTTTTACAGGAGTCTGAATTAGTTCAAGAATAAAATCTTGATTCTCTAGAGCTGTGGTCCCCAACTGCCCCCCTTCCCCAGGAAGTGGACCTATACTGGTCTGTGGCCTGTTTGGGACCAGGCTACAGAGCTCTGCCCCCTCCCCCACTCCCAGTGAAAAAATTGTCTTCCATGGAACTTGGGCGGAGGTGCGCGAGGGAGGGCGCACAGCAGGAGGTGAGCAGTGGGCAAGCAAGAAGCTTCTTCATCTGTATCTACAGCCGCTTCCCGTTGCTCCCATCACTGCCTGAGCTCCTCCTCCTCCACCCTCCTTCCGGCTCAAGCCCCGCTGCCCATGTCCCTCGAAAAATTGTCTTCCATGAAACTGCCAAAAAGGTTGGGGATCGCTGCTCTAGAGGAAGGAATACATCCTTTAATCTCTCCCCTATCCCTCCCACCCAATTCTCTTAGGTGTGTCTTTGATTAGAAGTCGAACAGCAAGCAGTTGTATGTTATATTTTTTTGGCATCGAATTAGGGTGCAGATTTTCTGTGTTGCTGATTGAGGGTTGGATAGGGATGCCCTCAGTGTTTTTTGAAAACCAAGTTGTGGTCCCAAGACTGGTATTTTAACAGAAGCCTATTCCACTCGGGAAGCATGGAAGCCCAAGAGTCCAAACCAGGACCTTCGAGCCTCCTCTTGTCATGTTTTAGTTTTAATCCAGACTTCACAAAGAATGTTCTGGAGGTTCTTTGCTTAGATACACCCAATTGGCTGTGCACCCAATGGGTGTTGCTTACAAACACTTCACCCAGTTCAAATCACTTCTGAGGAAGGAGATGCCTAACAGTAAGTGACGAGCTTACCATGGATTGTGTGTGTCAGGGTTTTCTGGTAACATATCAAATCTGTCATTACAGACATAAATTAGAGGAGAGATATTAAATATCACTCCTTCTGTTTTTCACAAAGCCTAGGAACTGTCTTCTTTCTGACACTGGCAAATGTGACACAACAAATCTGCGGGTCTTGAGAAAGAATGTCCCTCTCTTAAAGGCAGTGTTCTTGGAGGGTGGCCTGGCTTGTTTTCCTTTAAGATTTTCTAGAGTGAACAGATGTAACAATTTTCTATAATTTGCCTTGGTGCAGATGCTGAAAGAGAGCATTCACAATAAAATATATGCAGTATATGTAATTTCAGCTGGATGTTCTGGGGTTTTAAAGTAAAAATGTGTACCTGCAAGCTGTTTTATGGTTTCTCAGTCATAATTATCTCTGTTACACAGAAGGCTACAACTGCAACTCCTCCTTCGTGTGCAAGCTTTCCAAAAATATCTTGATAATTCTGCATATCCTGCAAGGCACAGTGTTCTCCTTGTGTTTGGCTTGGGAAGTGTGTTAAAAGGTTTCATTCCTCTTTGTGACAAACTTATGCTACAATCACATCAATGGAGATAATCTATGGAAGAAACACTGAGAGAAGGTACAGCAACTACGATGGATCACGGGCAATATCTGCTGCAAAATGACTTCAGCTAAAGTTATGTGCGGTACGACTGGAGATAATATTTATTGCAACTGCACTATTGTGTCGATGAAATGGGAGGAAAGTGGTGGAGAAGGTGGTGAGGATTCTAAACAGCTGCAGCTTGCTCCCGTCCTCTAGGGAGTTCGTGCTCATGCTTGTGGCATTCCTCAGGGGATAGATAAGGAGAGGGTCTGGGGCATCGTTGCGAAGCCAAATCCCCAGACAGTCGATGAGTGAACGCTCCGCTACATATGTCCCCAGTTAGCTCCATGATTGACCCTCCCTCCAATTGTCAGCCCAGTTTCCTGACTACTTCATTTGTCCCTGTTGCACAGAAATGCATTTTCCACGCGAATTACAAGATGGACAGCTACTGACACCCTCCATCACATACTTCCTTGTTGAACACCTCCGGTTAAGTTGTTCAATAGTTACCGTTTGGATTCCATTGGTCCTCCCCGCCCAACACGAACAAGAAGTTTTCCACCTCCACGACGCAGTGGTGGGCGCTGTTGTATGGCATAACTGGAATCAAGAAGAAGAAGAAAAAAAAAAAGACATCTGAAATTTTCCATCTTAGGACTTGCTGCCTTGGCTCACTAGTTATTTGCTTCACCGAAGTGTATAAAATGTTGAGACTCAGTCAAAAGGAAGAAGACCGCACAGGCAGCAGACAAACTACCCACCAGCGGCTCAGTGGTGTGTTGCCAGTGGTTTCAAACCCAACCCCTTTTGATGAATTTTACATAATGTTATTCCACAAATTAGTCAAGAACAACCTGCCATGCTGCTTTCGATTCTTAAGTTCTCCGCACCTGCCTGATGAAGGGGACGGCGTTCCAAATGACTGACACCCCCAAAGGGTCAGGGCTGGGGTTACTTCTTGGAAGAAGTAACCCTGAATACACTGGGAGCCATTAAGATGTGCTGGCCAGACTTGGATTGCTGGCAATCTTTCCACAAACAGACTCGGGGTGCTTGGAAGCTTTCCATTCCACAGCAATGAGCAAGCTGAATTTCCATACAGTTTTAAGTTTTTAAATTAAGGTCCTGCTGATTTAATGCCTCCTCCAAATGTATACGCTTAATTTCCTGTACAATGTCATTAGCGGCACAATCACACATTTTCTATCTCTCTGCTTAGCAGCTCTTCTGTAACAAAGATGAAAACTGTCAGGAACGTCACAAATACCCATCCTCCTCGCCGCTCCCTTCTCCCTGCCCAAATGTGGTGGCTGTGAGGAGGGGGCGTTGCTCAGAGACCCACTAAAGCCAGGTTTCTCTGTATTTTGTTCTCATTTGTATTTCCTTTGGGGAGACACAAAGCCCCAGGATAGGACGTTCCTGTCACCTTCTGTGCCGTGCAGTGTTGGTCTCTGCTATTATAATATCATACGGAAAATGTAAACGTATACAGCGTTAGTGCTCATAGCACATGCAGTGCTTTGGGCCCAGTGACACCAGTAGGAAAAATGATGTCCTTGTTCAGCTCATCATATGGGCACCTTAAATCTAGGTGAGGACAAATGGGGAGGTGATGTGCATGTTCAGGCAGGGAACTTATTGCTTGACACGGATCAACAGAGCACTTAAGAAACCAGTGCAGTGGGAAATCAATATGAGTCAGGGCCAACTCTTACTTTGTGCTTTTTTGCCAATGCAGAGAGAGAGAGAGAGAGAGAGAGAGAGAGAGAGAGAGAGAGAGAGAGAGAGAATCTATCTCAAACTTGATTTATTTTGGGTGATAGATATCTCTCACTTCATTTTGTTTTTATTATCTTTTATTTGTCTCAGAAAGCACTTATGCTGGCTAACATATGTAAATAAAAATAATAAGAAAACAGGCATAGCTCTGAGACTTGTAACACAGCTTCTGAAACAGTAAATCAGATCATTTAAGCTTCTTACCAAAGGATTTTAGGGGTTTTGATTATTTAATTATTTATTTTTATTGTAAATAGTCTTATATTGTTTTCGGACTTATATCCACAAGATATATCTTTATATATACTTATATACTTATATCCACCTTCTCTAGGTGTTGGTATGGGAACTGCTGATTTGGGGGCTAGTGTAGAAATCGGGTGGGCAGTGGTTTGTGTGGCCCATGAATCCAGGTCAATTGGCTTAGAGGGTCATCTCAGGAATGTCCATCAGCTCATTAGTCCTCAGTTTACCTCTTTGAGGAATACTTTTAACCATCCAGATCCTGTAGGCTTCAATGTTCAGAATTCACTGGGGCAGAGTATCTGTCGGGTTCATGGAGGAACTAAGGTTGATATGTTTTAAAGGTCTTTTTTTTTTTTTTTTAAGTTAATTCATCATTGTTTGGATTATGAGGCTGGTTCCAAAATACCAAAAGCAGAACTAGGCTACCCCTTATTATATTGTGAACAACCTGCTGCTACTCTAGTCGATCGTAATGTCCTCTGGTCAGTGTAAACTTATTCATTTTCATCTGTATGTACAACCAACTTATTCTATGACCACCACCTTTCAAATATTTATTTTAAACTTTTGATCAGTTTAATGCCCAAATCTTACAAATGATGAAAAATTGTATTATCTTTTTTTTTTTAACCAGAGGTCCAGCTTTATAATAATATCTGAAAACAAAATGACACTTGTGTTTTGTTCTTGCCATTCATTTGCTCCCATTCATGCAAGCAGAAATTAAGTGAAGAAAATAATACATGATTTATTTTTAAGCTTCTTTTTCATTTGATTACCCCTATTGTTATGCTTTATGCAAACAAATGAAACTATTGCACTAAGCTAACTATTGAACTCTGCAAAATAAGAGAAAAGAAAGCTGTGGAACTTCTAATTTAAAGGCTACGTGAAGGTATGCTCATGTATTTACACATTTTTACCCCTGTTTTAAAACCTTGTTTGCTGTATTTCTTAGCTGAGCATTTCAGTATTCTCAGTCCTGAATTATTGTCTTTTCGGAATTATTATGGTGAGTTGAGGGGCTATAAATACACACAAATAACGCTTTGAAATGATTCTGAATGTACAACACTCCCAAATTTATTTTAAAAAAAATCTATATTCAATCAATGTTTGAATTTTGCAAAAGACCTAATTTCTTTGACTTCTGATTAAACCTGAAGGAAAGCAAAATAAATAGGGCAGTGAGCAAGAGCAAACAATCATTTAAAATGGCACCGGGTACTGCACTTATTGATTCTCTTTTAAATAACAACAGATACATGTCTGCTGCCTTCTAGATTTCTCCAGAGGTGGACAGCTGCCGTGCCCTCACAAGCAGGTAGCGGAGGAGGTTTGTACTCCATGTTCACATACAGCCCAGTGTGAGTTTTTAGCGTGTCAGTCAGTGAGTTAGAGGGAAAGGGGAGAGAGAAGCTAATCAGGATGAAATGAGATTAAAGGCTGTCTAATTTTACAGCAACTGTGATCCATCAGCCACTGTGAAAGTGACAGTGGAAATGAATGATGGAGACAGACAGGTGGGGCTGTACATTTCACTGATTTATCCTCAAATGCACTGGGCCTTATTTTATTGAGTGAACATGACCGCATTTATCATGACTGTCATCCAAACCCACTTCCCTCCATTTAAAAAGGTCACTTTACTCAGAGGGAGTAGGAGAGAGGCACTTTCAAATCAGATTTAAAATCTAATAACACGTGTTTATAAGGCCCTTTGCGAGAATTCTCAACTTTATTAAACAAACGGGATGTGCTGGCACGAAAGGAAAAAGAAGCCGGAAAACTGGAAAAGGAGAAACTTTTATTAATAGTCATTCATCTCTAAATGTGAAACAATTTGTACCATTTTTTGCCTTACCCACTCCAAACTCCCGAAATTCAATGTTAGTCTGGGAAATTAAATGAAACATTTGCATTTCATATTTTTAATTAAGAAAGTAGGAATCAGGTGAAACTATAAAATAAACCTGGAGAGGATATTAAGCCACAGTATTTACTCTGCAGAATGACTGATCAGCACACAGGAAATAGATGGTAGCAATTGTTACAAGCTGAATCTGTGCCACAATTAACTTATGTACCTGTTAATTGCTTTCCCATCATTTTAAGGTCATAAAAATCTCAGTTACACAGAGTCTTTTACTTTCCCTGTACCAGTGCCATAAAATGTCCTGGAATGTTATGCACAAAAAAATTGGTCTTTGTGGATGTGAAAATGGAGAGTCAAACCCTTAGGGGATTTTGTGTTTCTTTTCACAATAATAACCATCATTCCTAAACATTTACTATGTGCCACATGTATATGTAAATTAAATACATAATTATATTGATGTATTTACCTATGTCTCTGAAAATATAATTAACACTTGTGTTTTGTTTTTTCCATTCATTTTCTCCCATTCAGGCAAGCAGAAATTAGGTGAAGGAATAAGACATAATATTATAATACATAATAAAATATAATATATGATTAACATAATATTATAGTACATAATGAAATACACTAATATTTACCTATATTTACTTACATATTTTATTTAATATAACTATTATAAAGGAGGCATTGTTCATCCATTTTATTTCTATAAGAAAAACTGAGGCCTTGGCATGTGAAGTCACTTGTTGAAGGTCATACCCAGCTAATGAGTGGCAGAGGTAGAATCCAAACACAAGGATATCTGGACCCCAATCCACACTCTTATCCATTTCACTCTACTGATTTTCAATAGGTATGTGCATCCAACCAGCAAGTAATTACTGAGTTCGTAAGTGTTCAGTGATGGTGTTCTTGAAATTTGTGTATAATTTTTTATATTGAATCATATTTGAAATGTGTTTATTAGTTTGATATTTTAAGAAATCCTTAAATCAAGCAAGTAAACACGCCTTTCAATTTTTTTTCTATAAATCTGGGTATTCAAATAGTTGATTTTCTTAAAGTTGGGTACATTTGTTTGAGGTAGCCAGAAAAAACACTGAGAAAATTAGCCAGTTACGGATAGGTGGAGTCTATGGGAAGAGAGTTCTTTTATGTTGTTGTTGTTTTTGTAAAACAGTGAGGGCATATTTCAAACTTGCAAACAGATTCAAAATATCTTGTTCACTGAGGCCCTTTTCATAGCTTACGTTCAGGGGGCTTGTTTGTATTTATAGAGGCCTTATTATAGTAGAGATCTACACATTCCTACATTTTATATCTAAGAAATATAAACCTCTCCAAGCAGAAAGTTTAGGTATTCTTTGCAACCCACAAATTTTCATGAACATTCAAATAAGAGATTGCACAGGGCTTTGCCAAGAATATAGGATTGCTAAATAGATGGTTATTGAATGTTTATCATTTAGATGTAACATTTATGAGGGCTTTGATTTTCTTTTGGCCTCAAATGTGTTAAGTTTGCAAAACTGTCAAATATAAAAAACTTCATGTTTTGAAAAAGTAATTAACTTCCATGGTGAAATGCATTCTTAATAATAATTTTTAAAAAGGATATATAGGACCAGTAAGTCTCTATCCTATTCCTGACCCCAACCTTTCAGTTCTCTACTACAGAGGATATCACTGCTATTGTGTTCTTGGGCTCTCTTTCCTGACACATTATATACAGCAAGCCATGGACACACTCTTTAGTATCTTGCTTGTTTTGCATTTAAAAATACATTCATTCATTCATTAATCAAATATTTACTCTGTTGCTACTCCACGCCAGGCAATGCTGTAGCTGCTGGAAGGTCATGGTGAACAGCAACTGGGAATGAGCTAAGCAGAGGAAGCATATAATAAACATGTGCACAAATAAGTGGGCTCTTTTGTCTCAAATGACAAGTGCAATGAAGATAAATAAAGCAGGGTTAAGGGAGAGGGAGTGATAAAGACGGTGAGTTTTGATAGCGGTCAGGGAAGGCCTTTCTGAGTAGATGGCTTTTGAGTAAGGAATTGACTGAAGTGAGCAAAGGACCTGTGCAGGGTGTAGGTGCAAGAATAGCAAGTGCAGAGGGCTTGAGGGATAGGTCTGGAATGTTTTAAGAACAGCAGGAAGACCGGGAACAAAGGGATCTGAGATGAAGTCTAGGAGAGAGACCAAGAGCAAATCAGTGCAACGTTGCAGGCATGGGCAGAAGAGAGCACTGGGATTGTCTTCCACCACATTATTTTAAGTGGCCACACCGTGCTCCATTTGATAGGCATCCTATAATTCATCCCATCCCTTTCTGATGGCCATTTATTAATTTATTGCGTAAACATTCACTAAACACTCATTACATGCAGATGCTTTTCTGGTTGCTAATAATACAGCAGTGAGCAAAGCAAACAATGTCCTTGCTCTCATAGAGCTTATGTCACAGGGAGGAAGAAGAACATGGACAAATAAATAACAGAGAGGAACACAGCCAGATGCTGATAGACCGTGTCAAGAGAAATGCAGTGGGACACTGTGCTCGAGAAAGAGTGTCTGCTTATTCCTCTAGTTGGAGTGTTGGTCTAGAAGTGGGAATGAGTTGGCTGTTCCCGAGAAGCAGAGAGGAAGCCCAAGCAGCAGGATGAGGGTCAAAGAGGCAAGGGATGAAGTCAGAAGGCAGGCAGGGGCTTGTGTGTGCATCTCCATGAGTCAGAATAAGCAGTGTGGAGTTTATTCTAAGTTTAAGTGATAGAATGACATAATCTGATTTATGTTTTAAAAATATCACTCTGGCTACTATTAATGTTATAGGAGTAGAAGAAGGACAAGAAGGAGATCAGGTAGAAGCCTTCTTCTGTGGTCTAGATGAGAGATGATGCAGGCTTGGCCGGAGGGGACATCATGGATGGAGAGAAAGGACGTGCATTGGAGTTTGCTGCTCTTATAAGCAGTGTTGTGTTGAGTGTCCTTGTAGACACACAACATACACACACAAGAGTTCATCAGTAGCATTCATTCTTCTAAGTGAAATTTCTGGGCCAAAGAATGGGCGCATTTTACATTGTGATGAATATCATCACATTGTACCTCTTTCTACATTTGTATCTTTGCCAATATAGTAAATGAACAATTGGTATATAGTTAAAATCTAAATCTGCATTTATTTATGATAAAAGTTGAGGATTTTTATACATTTAAAAGCCATTTGTATTTTATACAATTTTCTGTTGGAATTTGATTTCTTAATATAATTTATGTTACCTATAATTACATGATTTCTGCTTTTATGGTATTCTTTTCTAAGGAGTTATCTAAATGGGCAAAATTATTGCTATTTTGGAAGCATGGTATTGCTAGAGTATATATTTATGAAATATTTACTCATTGAAGCAAGTTCAGATAGCAATTACATGCTATTGAAGACAAATATAACCTGAAAAAAGATACTCCATTTTAATAATATCGAATATTCCTTGCCATGGAATCCTAAAGATTTTTTATTCTCTTCAAGATTTTTTTTCTTCAATTTTATAGTAAATGCCATTGAGAAACATAAATGTTCAGAAATTTGCTAGTTAGTTTAATCCTACCATTTAGTCCTTCTGCAAAGATTCCCCTTAGCTCATGCATTTTTTGAGATAGAAACACACGCAGAAAAATATTCTACACATTAGCAGGTGCTTGACAGATATTATTGAATAAATAATACATAGAAAAGGCTCTGTTACTTTTTTTTCTGTTATATTTGAGCTTCACTATACCTGCAAACTACAGATAAATGGAAACTTTTGTATATTTGGGGGACGATTTGATCATTAAGGACAGTGAGTCTGCAAAATTAAGTCCTCTAAGAGATTTGTATGGTGTGAACGCAGTGGAGTCAGCAGAGGTTTTGAATTAACTCAAAGGTTGCCAGAGCTTTCTCCCTCACCCCAACTTGTTCTGCACACAGTGAGACAGGTTCTTGTAGTCTCTGGAGATGAATTTATTTAAGTGAGTTCAAGATGTATAATTCTGACAAAAAGGGAACATGTGTTAAGTTTTGGAGGCTGTGCAAGAACCAAGAGAGCTTGTTTCTCTTTCGTAGGTCAAAGTTGTATCTGAGGGAGAGTTTCCCTGACAATGAGGATGTTTTAGCACTCCTTCCTCTGTGCAGCTGTTGGACCAAATGCTTGCCTTCACGCCATCACTTGCTCAGTGATGACACAGGTATTAAAATTGCCTGTCTTTTGCTTGTCACCCCCAAAGAATCTATGAGCTCCTTGGGGCCAGACTGTGTCATCCCTATGGCTTTATGTCTAGCATAGAACCCAGCACATAGCACTGGACTCTGGCATCCCTGTAGCATTTATGCCTAACACAGTAATTAGAAATATTAACGAATCAATAAATGGTAGGAGCATGCATGAGTGAATGCTAGCTAAGAGAGACTGTGGGATTTAGCTTTGGGAAGTATGAAAAAATCTGATGAATACCAGAAGATGTGAAGGAGGGAGGAAGTAAGGAAGCAAAGGGAAGAAAGGAAAGAAAATGTGCATCAGGTAAGGATTCTATGGCTTCTAGGATAGATGTCACCTTATGCCACACATATGTCAGTTTTAAGCAAAGGAGGTTTGTAAGCTCTTCAAAGACTGGCCATATATTTCTGTCAGGAACTATCACAGTACCTAATTGTGCCAAGGGCAAAGGTTTTCAATAAATCCTTGTTGATTTACAGTTGCAGCTCTGAACATTTAGCTTGGGGAAGTGCTAATAACCAGTAAGACAAAAGTGATTTAAAATAGGAATTCTATTAGCTAGAATTTCAGCAAAACTGACCTTCTTAGCCTCATTTTTATTTTAATTAGAATATTAACATGCTCCTAAACTATTACTGTTTTATTATATCAACTGTTTTATTTTGGATATTTCCTGGCATGCTAGTTAGAACTTAGTTACTATTTCATTTTCACTTTTGGAAAGTAAAAATCTTCAGGAGTGAAAGCTGCCATCTCTTTCAAAGATTAGTTGTTCTTTTTTTTTTTTCTCTTTCTGTTTTATAAAGTGTTGTATTTTTCAGAGACGTAGTCTGTGTTTTCAGAGACACATTGATGAAACATGTTAGCACTTTAATGATTTTTTTTCTCAAGTGCCGACACAATGTGATCACATCTTTCTGGGAAAGTCAGAAATGATGCTTTTCATTGTTCTACACCCAAAAAGGCTCATTTAAAAAATAGTAAACCCTCTAAATGAATTCAAGTAGTAGAGCAACACAACTTTTTTTTTATGTAATGTTTTTTTTTAATTTTTTTTAAATTTATTTCATCATATTATGGAGGTACAAATATTGTTAGGGTTACAAATATTGCCCCTGCCCCCCCTCCCCCCGATGTGTCCAATCCCCCGGTGGTGTGCATCACACACGTTATGGAAGCATACACCCCTTTCCTCCTCCCCCCTACCGCCTGCCCACCACCCGATAAAAAGTTTTGTTTTGATTTTTTTTTTTTTTTGACATTTTGGTTACATTGTATATTTCAAATGGTGGCAATACTCACCAGGGATTTGGGGTGGGGGGACCCAATCTTAGGGAGGTGGCGAGTATTTTGGAGGGGAAGGGCATAACTCTAACCCTTCTTAGGGAGAGGCAAAGATATGCAACACAACTTTTAAACATTTGAAAATAAAATCCTTGAGAAAGGCCATGAAAATCAAGGCTATTTATAATGTGGATGATATGGCAATGGTATAGCAAAAAATAATTGTTAAATAATTTAAATTCTCTTAGATAATGGTCCCCTAGGTGCCCCAGATTATTGAGGGCAGAGGGAAGTAAAATGGGTGTGGTTTATATAAAGAGGATTTATTAGAAGTATTTTCTGATGCCAATGACATGTACTGAATATTGGAAAGTGAACTCCAGTGGCTCACTTTAAAACTTAGGAGGTATCAAAAGGTCTGTTTAAGAATCATTTGTTTATCAGCTCATTTGTTCATTTCATTCAAAAATATATGTTGAGTACCTATTAATTATTGTGTTAAACTCTGAGCATATATAGATTGATTGGGCTGCATTCCTGTATTCCAAAGCTCAGAGTGGAGACACAGAAAGAGAGAGAACATATGAATAATGAAGAGAACACAGAGCGCTGTAGAAGAGCAATACATGCACCAGGAAGAAAGGACTAAAACTTCAGAGAGAAAGCGAGGCTTAACCTAAATCATAAGGCTGAAAAGAGATTTTTCCAAGCTCTTATAGCAGCAAAAGACATTAGCAGGAAAAGGAACACTGATTCAACAAATATTTATTAAGCTCCTATTAAGTGCCTGGCCTTGGACTAGGCCCTGTGATATTAATTTTATTCTAACTAGCTTATTTTCTAAAACAGATTGTCAGAATTAGATTAATTTCTAAAATTCTCTCATATTTTGATCATATTATTATAATATCAATTATTTTATTCAAGCCCAAGAAAATGGATTTGGGGCAAGTGGGACAAATAAAAGGGAGAGGCTTTTTTTCTACACTGTGTTTTTAGGCAGCTAGCCCACCCTCCTACTCCAGTTCCCTTCTGGACTGATTTGTAGACCATTCAGCAGCCATGGCCTCAGCACTAATGACGGCTCTCCTGACACGTGGGGACACCTGATGGTTCTGGAAGCAGTTGGTACATTATAAGAATGGTGAGCAACACCTTTGTTCCTATTGGTGCTGTTGCACTCATTTGCCTTTAAAGAATATTTCACTGCAGAGATTCAGAAGGATTTGTTATACAGTCCTCTGATGGCCATTTCATGGTGTGTGCATGTGTATGTGTTATGTCCAGTAACTACTGGAGAAGTTGGGCCAGGAGATCAGTATGGTACTGAATCAACAGCCCATCACACATAAAAGAAATTAAAGTGCAGTCTATGATCTTAGGACATGAGCCCAGGTGGATGGTCATGGCTATGCAGAGGCACCTAGAGCATCTTTCAAAAAAGTTCTGCAATCTCTATTGCTGGGAAAAAGTGAAGAACTGAAGTTGAACAGGCCAGAAGACAGAAATATGTAGATTAATATGATGAATCTCTTTTCTCCTTTTTTGGCACCATTTTTTTTTTACTGGCAAAACTAGACAGTCATTGAATATTAAGTAATATGCATTTATGAATATATTTATGAATGAGTGTGAATATTTGGCACTTCTTCTGTCTTAGAATTTAGGCTGAGGCCCTAATGCTAAAGCTAATCTAAAGATATATACCAGGCTGTCTGTGCAGAACTTGCTAAAAGTTGTTCCCTAAACTAGTCTGGACTGGTTGTATGTGTATCCACACATACACACACATGCACACACATGCACACACATGCACACACACATATACATGCATTCAGATTATGTATGCAAGGATGTAGAAGATAATTAGGTAGGTTTCTATTTTTAAGAGAGTGATTGTGAGAATACTGAGCATTTTCCATTGACATAAGGAGAAGAGAATGCTCCTTCCACTCTCTACCCCAAAGACAAAGCAGAGTACGGTGGAGAATCCTTGGGTCAGATGTGTCCACGCCTCCTGGAGCTTGGCAGGCACAGGGAGACATCTGAAGACAAGAGGCTTGGGGGAGCTGCCTGTGATGGGAGTGTGAGGTGGGGGCTGGGGCGGAGTGGCCTGGGCCTCTGGATTTGGTGGGGCTACAGTACCCAGTGCTGTCCAGCAGGCTAGGCTGGTGCTATGGAAGCTTGCTCTGCCAGAGGTGTCTTGAAAAGGCCCCCTTCACCCAACAAGAAGGTTAATTGCCAAGTCAAAGGGACCCTAATACAAGCTATGTGGTGGATAGCCCACGCAGCAGTGGGAAAGGGGCTCACAATAGAACCCAGGGGGGCAAGCTCATCACAAAACAGTCAGCTTCACAGCAGTTGCTTCCTAAAGAGCAGGAAAGCCAGGTTCTAGAAACACTAGGCAAGAAAGAGATCTTTTCTTTTTCTTTTTTTGAAAACAAACTTGGGCAATCAGGTCAGATTTTCTTTGTTCTCCATTAGTTTTGGAAACAAAATGATAAAATTTTTCAGTGAACTCCTCCAGCCATCTTTCCCCCACACATACAAAATCTGTGTTAAGAATCAGAGTCATAAGTAAGGTTTATTTTCAGTATATTCCCGATTTACTTTTTATTTCGTCCCATTTGCTAGTGTGGTGTGAGCATTACACCCTGAACTAGGTAGAGAACTGGATTGAGGAAACAAGTTCTTGGGTTACAAAACTACCCATCAAGCAGTGATGTAGGATTCTGGGCAAATGCCACAGGATTTTGAAGAAAATGAATTAAAAGTGCTAGTTACCTCTTCTTTTTTTTTTTTTTCTGCATGGCTAATGGAAGAGAGCTTTTCTCTCTTTGCCTTCCCCTTCCTCCAACTCCATCCCTGGTGGAACCAGAAGACTCAGGTGGGCTGATTTCCTCCAGGGCGGCTCAGCCTTGCTCGCTCTCCTTTCAACACAGGTGTGCAGGAAACAGTTAACATGTAGGCCCAAGACCACTGCCTCACGGAGGCCTGCTTGCTCAGCTGGCCTTTGGCTGGCATCTGAGAACTTGGATTTAGGAGTGTTCTTTAGCTGATAAGAGTAGCTCTGTGTACCCAAACTGTTTACACAAGCGATGTTGATGTATGCTGAACACCTGCTTTTTTTTTCCTGGTAGCCTGGAGTTTCGGGATGTTCTAAAAGACGCCTACCTGACCAGCCCCAAGTAAGAACCCTGGGCCTCATCTCAAATGAGCTTCCCTGGTAGACAGTATTTCAAACATGTTGTCAGAATGCAATGCTGGAGGAAATAAGTGCATTCTGTGTGACTCTAGAGGGACAGGACTCTTGGAAGCTTAGACTAGGTCTTCTCTGCATTTTGCTCAATGCACCTTTTACCTTTTACAAAGGATTTTGCTTTGTATCCTTTTGCTGTAATAAAGCCCAGCTGTGAATACAACTACACAACGATCCTGTTAGTCCTCATCATGAATCACTGAACCTGGGGGCGGTCTTGGGGCCCCCTGATACAACAGGTGACAGAGAAACTTCAAATGTATTTAGTGAGTGAGGTTTTAACACCCCAAAGTGACTGGGGCTGCTTTAAGAACCTTCTGAGGTCCAACCCACAGAAAGGTGAAAAAAATCCAACAAAGAAGGTTTGAAAAATCAGTGGCTGGAAAAAAATCAAGTTGTGTTTAGTTGGCCCCATATGTGAAGGTCATTCATCAGAGGTGCTAGAGGGTGGTGTTGACACTATGATGCTATGGCCCTTTTTATTCCCTCAGGAAATTAGCAATCTATTTGAAATACTAATACAGACATATATGAGACCATTTGGAAGGAATACTGCAATGGTGTAGGAGCTTTGCCTCACAGAAATCTAGAGGAAGGAGAAGTTATTGGGGCTTGGCTCAGTTAGGTAGCAATGTGCCATCTTCAGTCTCTCCCCTGCCATTACATCCTTCTACTGTCTTCAAAGGTTCCTTTGATTTTGAAAAACAAAGAAAATGCAAACTTTTTTTTTCATCCTATTGCCCCTTCTAGCTACCACTAGGGCATCTCTTTCCTGGGCCACAAAGCCCAGCCCACACACGCAGCAGTGGACACGTGAGTGAGTGGTCTGGTGACGGCTGCATGATCCAGCCAGGCCCTTCCAAGGGCTTTGCATGCTGGAGCTGAAAGGAGGACTCTTTCTTTCCTGACCACAGATCGTGGGGCTGCTTGCAGCAATGGAGAAGCAGGTCTGAGGAAAGAAGGAGCTCGTACAGTGAGAAGAAAGGAGAAAGCATCTTGATCGGATTTTGAAATTTTGTTTCTTAGTCACCCTAAGGTGACTGCCCTGCCCTCCTGGTTATGTGGGCAAATAAATCCCCTTTCTCCTCTGAGAATAGGGGATTTGCAATAGCCTCCTAGCTGGTCTCCTGGCTTTCCTGCGTGCCCTCTTTTGGCATATTCTTCACAAAATACTGAGAATATTCCTTCTACAACCTGAGTCAGATGATGACATTTGCTTCTGTTCAGTCTTTTCCTTACTTCTCATTACCCTGGGAATAAATGTTAAAGTTTCCAGAATGGCCTGCAAGGACCATACGCCCTGGCCTGGCTACCTTTCCCACCACTCTGCCTCACCAACTGTGCTCCAGCCATGCTGGCATCTTTGCTGTCTCCCCAATGCTGCAAACATGGTCCTGATTCAGGCCCTTTGCACTTGGTTTTCTCTCTGCCTCATATGTTCTTCCTGGTTCACTCTTTCATCTAATTCAGGTGTCTGCTGGATCGAGAGTCCTTCTCTGACAGTCCCATTTAGAAAGCCCTCCCCTGTCATTCCCTGCTGCCTTACCCTGCTTTGGTGATCTCAATAGCTCTTCATAATGCCTATCCGTACACAGAATTTTTTTTGAGTTTGTTTATAATCTATTTTATACTAGCATATTAACTGCATAGGCAAGATAGGGACTGTTTTGCTTACTACTGATTTCCTAGTGCCTAGAAAATGTATTGCACATAGGAGGTGCTCAATAAGTAGTTGTTAAACTAAAGACAAAACAGTTTAAGTTATATTTAGTTGGCGTTCTGTTATTTGCAAACAATATTTTAACTTTCAAATGCAGAAAGTAAAGTAATTTGGTTAAGTTGAAATAATAATTCAATAAGTATGTAGGTGTAGCTACTTGGTTCTCTATTGGAGATTTGAGTACAATTTACTTTTTAACATGGAAGACAGTATATTGTGATACAGACCAGATTTGATATAATTTAACTGGGTGAATTTAGAAGCCTTGATTTTCTTCATCAGCAAAATGTTGATTATAACATCTACCTCACAGGGCTATTGTGAGAATTCAATTAAATTGGATAACTTACGTGAAGCACAAGGCTCATTACAGACAAATATAAAAGGTAGTTCTTCTATTGTCCCCTTTGTCTAGTTCCTCCACCTTAATATTCTTACGTTGTTTAATTTTTACAAAGGACAAAACCTCTCCAAATAAGCAAAGTTCCTTCACTAGAGACATTAACTACTTAACAAAAGCAAGCGATTGTTCAAGAGCGGGTTTGATATACAACGGAATGAAAATACAATTTTGGCTCATTGGGGCAGGAATGTATGGCTCCCACAGAATGTCACATCTGCACACATGGATGGGACGCAGTGACACAGGTACCCACATTTTCAAGAGTTATGCTGGTGATACCTAAAGTGGTTTAAACTCACTTCCTAACAACATTGCATATGAAGGATAAGGGATTTCATTTAATTTTAACTAACAGATATCACACACCTACTATGTGCTATATGAAAAACAGAAAAGAATGTAAGCATAGTCTCTGTGAGGGGCTCACATCCAACGGAGGAAAACTTTAGGTGCACGTGTAAATTTAACACAAAGCCAACTGCAGTTAGTGATGGGATAGGGGTGCAACGTACAGAGAAAGATGAGGCACGAGAAGGGTGATTTTTTTATTTTAGTTGTCTTGAAAGGTAATAGCTACATGTGGATTATTTCCTTGAAGGAAAGTGGGCAATGGACAGAGAGAGATGGGCTTGGAGAATTTGAGTCAATGTCATCTGTGTGCACAAAGGCATGCTGGCTGGGGAACTCTTAGGCAGCTGCAGGGGGCTGGTGTGTAAGGGAGGTTTGGAGGTTTGAGGAACAATAGAACTTAAGGTGGAAACATAGCAAGAGCCAAGGTGGTGGAGGTCCCGGAATCCCAAAGTCTCTTCTGCTCTAGATAGAGAGGCCTGGAAGGGTTCAAGGAGGAGAGTAAAGCCCGAAGGTGTGAACAAGGAATAGGTCCTCTCCTTAGATCTTGCTAATATTATTTCATCACCTGTGTATGCTGTGCTAAAATAAAAAAGCCATCATCTTAAAGTGCAGAAATCCAACACAAGAGAGAAAGGTCCTTAGGGGGAAAATATGAAAATATAAACATCTTCAAGTGTCAGCCCAGAAAAAGTAAACATAGCTGGATGTAAAGGCTAAAAGGCAAAGAAAATAGGTGAGTGGGACAGCAAATGAAAATAAAAGACCATTAACTAACACATAATGATGGGTAGATGTAGTATTTGGGAAGAGGGAATATGCAAGTAAATTTCTAGGTAATAAAAGGCAGAAGAGTAATAAGAGGAGTAATCCTAATAACTAAGAAACTAGGTATCATTGTAAACAAGACTATCATTCAAATACCACTTCCAAATTGATTTGGATTCTCTTTCCTTTCATGGTGATAAAATCGGGAGTAACATTACATTTACCCCACAGAATGGTGCAGGATATGCTTTGTCACCCAACAAACTTTGAACGACTATTTAGCTCTTACTCCCCAATGAAATAGCTAATGAACTGTCCTCTTTCCACAGGAAGAGTATCTGAACATCACATGTGAGTAGCAAGACCTACCTAAGTCCACTAAGCCTGCCTCCTTCTCACTGTACTTTATACCTCATACGCTCGGGTCCTTATTCCCCTGATTCAGCTTAGATTTCATAGCTCAGCTTTGTAACAATTTCCTGGCACACACACTCTACTATCTTGCCCCTTTCTCCATTCTTCACATTGCACAGCAAAACCAAATCTTGGTTGTATTCAGTCCCATGCTAGGACCCACATGCCTGAATGTGGCTGGAAAAATGTATACCACTATGTGAATAGGCCTAATTTTAAATTCATGTTACTGTTGCCTGAGATTCCTTTTATGTTTTTCTAAACCATTCATTATCCCCTTCTCCTAAATCAAGAGTTAATCTGTGGCTCATGGGCCATATCTGGCCCACCACTTGTTTTTGTAAATAAAGTTTTATTGGAACATAGTCACACCCAACTGCTTATATATTGTCTGTGGTTGCCTTTGTGCTACAATGGCAGAGTTGATTAGTTGTGGCAGAGACCTAATGGCCTTCAAAATCTAAAATATTTACTATTTTGCTCTTTACAGAAAAAGTTTGCTCACCTCTGTCCCAAATGACAATTCAAACCCTATTTCAAACCCTGTTCTTTCTCCTCAACTTTCTAACATCTGCTCCCTGACTTACTTTTAGCTGATAACCTTGTTTTCTATTTCACTAAGAAAATAGGAACATTTGGAAAAGAACTCCCACAGGCTCTGAGCCTTATACCTGCAAAATTACCTGCCTCAGTATGTGCCTACACTCTGCTTTTCCTTCTGTTGTTATGGATGGACTGTCCATTCTTATTTCTAGAGTCAAGCCATCTATTTGTCTGCTAGGTCCTCTTCCCTCTCAACTACTCAACGATATTTTTTTCCATCAGTTTTATCACGTCTTGCATCATTAACTTTTCCCTCTTTATCAGATCTCTCGTATCAGCAGAGAAACATGCTGTTATATTGCTCCCCTTAAAAAAAGACATTCCTTGAATCAATATCCTCTTCTTCCTACCTATCCTTTCTCTTTCTCCCTTTGCATAAATAATCCTCGAATAAGTTTGTCTTTATTTAAAGTTTCCACTTTTTCTCCTTCCACTTTCACTTCCACCCTTTTTAATTAGGTTTTTGGCTTCATCATTCCACTGAAACAGCTGTTGTTAAATTAACCTCCATGTTGCTGACGTCTCTTCTCGGTGCCCATCTCACAGGATCTGTCTGAAGCGTCTGACATAGTAGATCCCTCCATTCTCTCTGGATTCTTCTTCAATTTGATGGTTGCTCTTTGCTCATATGTCGTGCTGCTTCCTCCTCACCTCTTCAATCTGCAAACTTTGGCACCCTCAAGAGCCTGTCCATTCACACTCATTATGTTGGTGATCTTCCAGCTGCATGACTTCAAAAATATCAATACAGCTTCACTTGGGTATCAAATGGGGCTCTCCAACTTCCCATGCCCCCAAGCAAACCCCTGGCTTTCCCCTCCAAATACTCTCCTTTCCCTTAAGTCAGCGTCAACTCTATCCTGCCACTTACTCAGGACAAAAACTTTGGGGTTACCTTTGACTCTTCTCTTTCCATTATGCTTGGTAAAATAAATTATTTATTTCTCTTGGGATAAAAAATATCCTCTTAGATTTTTTTTTTTTTTGCCTACTCACTACTATATTATATATAAATGGATTATGGCACAATGCTTTTGTAATCTGCTCTTTTCACCTGGAAATATATGATAAGGTATTTTCATTTTAATAAATATAGATCCTGATTAGTAGTTTTTAGCAGGGGCATTCTACTTTTTTGGTATGGCTAAACTAATACTTATTCAACAATATCTAATTGATTCCAATATTTTGCACTGAAATAAATATCTTTGAACATGTGAATAATTATTTTCTTAGAACCAATTCCTAGACGTGGGACTGCAGAAATCAAGACTATTGAGGTTTCTTAAAAATCTATCTTTGCTGTAAATTTACATATAAATGTATAAATACAAATAAATACATTTTTATGGATTCCTGGATGCAAGTGATATACTCATATTTATTGATAAAAATTGCATAACAAATTATTGATAATTTAGTGATGTTCTTTTACTGACTACATTTGAACTGCAGTGGTGAATTTGGTGTATGTAGAAGGCATCATATATTCAATTATAGAGAATGTGCCCTGTGACAGCAGATTCAAGAACCCCATGTGTTAGCTCCATGGCTCTCCAGGACTTTATAGACTGGCAACCACAGCCTCGATGTTAATGATTTAAACAAGCAATTCACTTAGCATATGATCACAAGTAGAATCTATTTCCTCTTTCACCCAAGTTGCTCACTCCATGATATAACCAAGTGTTACAGTAGTAATATTAATTCTGATACTAAGCAGGCAAGTAAAAAGTTCTCATTAAAGCAGAGTAATTATAGATACATAGTTGAAATAAAGTAGGATTTTAACTGTGGGCTATTTAAATTAACTTCCTAGATTGAATCTTTTTATGCGCTGTAAGAGCTTCTCACTGGAATTCATGGCAACCACTTCAGCATTTCTCAGGCACTTGGAGAAATGCTGAAAAAAGAATTGAGTCTGTTAATTGCCATGGCTGCAGACGCCCATTGCTGCTTCCTGTTCAAACTTGCTTTTCTTTAACTGCAGCAATTTTGAACTGAGCCACTAGATGGCGTACACTGTTCTTTGCTTACCCCCCAGAAAGAGCATCAAGAACTATGCTCAGATACGGGTCTCCAAGGCCAAAAACACAAAGAGGAAAACTCAACAACAGGGAGGCCCAAATTAGGGAGATCTCTTTTAAAACTCTGGCTCATTTTTTGATGCAGATTACACTGAGTTGGAGAATAATGGCAGAATTACTTTCTTTACTTGACTCTTCCTAAGTATTCCAAATATTTGAGGTGGACCAAAATCAATCTCTGATTCTCTACTTATTCACAACAACCTCCTTTTGAACTGCATACTTTAGTCCTGAAGGCAACTTAAGATAGTTCATTTTCTCTTTTAAAAACTCATATGTACAGACACTTAGCAGTGACATCCTATGTTAATATTAAGTTATATTTTTATAATAGGTATTTTTTCCCAATATCTTGAAAGGGCTGCAGATAAGTCCTGTGGTGTTGATGTAGCAGAGATGTAATGAACTAAAATTTACCACTGCTCTTTAGTCTATAAGAGCCATGATTTGGTCTACCTGATTCATGTTTCAATATAAACTTGCATATGGTATGTAGGTGGTTAGAAAAAGGACATTTTTTTTTTCTTTTTTACTTTCTAGGGGATAATTTTGCTCATGAGTCAAACATCATGCAATTCATTTTTTAAAATGGTAAATTACTTCAAGAAATGAACAGTTTAAAGAAGAAGTTGATAGGATAAATAGCCATCTTCTTTTCCTTAAAGTAGTCTCCGGGGTATTTATAAATACATGAACATTTACCTATGGGTGATGATTTTTTTAGTAGCTTCAACATATCTTTTACTTTTCATCAAATTCACTTTTTTATATAGCAAATTGCTTTAAGTTAAGAAGCAAACATTTTAATGACAAAGCTGAAGGGATAAGAAAAGTCTTCTTCCTTCCCTTAAAGTGCCCTCTCAGACTTTTTGCAAATACACATACATTTAAATATGGATGATCTTTTTTGATTAAGTAGTTTCAACATATCTTCTAATCTTTCTTGTCATCTTAACCTAGATCCTCTATGAATTATAGCTCCTCAACTCAAGTAGCAGTTAACTTTCTGAATCCTTAATAGTCAAAGATGACTGCAGCATATCAGTGTGATCATCCTTTGTGGGGAAAACAGTGTTCAAACCAACCAGGCCTTTGAGCTCACAAAGAGCGTCTCAAAGTCCATTTCCACTATGCAATAATGAGATAAAAAATGCCCATAGGTGGATCTTCAATTGGAAGATTTCAAAAAGTCAGTGAAATTACTAAAAGGCCTTAATGGTGCTTCTGAAAACAGACACTAATTTTATGTTCTCATTCTTTGAATTACACTCATCTGACATTTATAAGTAATTTTATAGGAAAAAATTTTTATTAACTGAGAAACAAGATTTCTTAGACTATAATGATAAATGAGGATTATATTTCATAAATATGGTCAACTCATGATTATTCAGTGATCAGTGGTCTGGCTTGTATATTATCGCAGTATAATTATTCCTTCTGTTACTTCCTTTCAGCCTGTCCTTTGGTTATTTAATTCTGCAGAGAATGGGCAAAGCCAAAAGGTGTTGGTAAATGCAAACATTAGTAAATTGATTGTGTATTGGTTATGAAAAAACTTTGATTATTTTGCAGTGAGGGAATGGGATGATTAAAGTTAAAATTATTATAAATAATGAAGTTTTTAGCTTGCTTGATTTTTAACAATTTTAGCCCTTCACTTCATATAATTTGTATTTTAAAATTGGTTGTTATTTTCACATTACGTTTTGTGCCTAATTTATATTTTTATCTTTTTTCAGATAAGTATTTTTTTTAAATTAAAAACCTTTTACATAATGACTCCTAATGCTTTAGTTTAATTTTAATTTTATTATTTATGTATTCTTATTTGTCCTGCTGGGCTAGACTGGGTCTAGAGAAAGGCCAACTCAGATTAAGACTGAAATGTTCTCTCTCTCCAAATTGCAGGGCTTGACCAATGATGGGCAAGGTGTTGAACTAATAGCTTCAAAACCTCTCCTCAACATAATCGTACCACAGTCAATCAGGTGAGTGGACTGAATATTTTGATCCCATTTGGACCACTTTTAGCACATGAGAAAATGTTATAAATTCCTGTCATTGATGAATTATGGGCAGTCTTAAGGGAAGAATAATCTGTTGCAAGTGCAATTTGATGATAGATTTGAGTAAGTAAATTGAACTAAAAATAAAGCATGTTGAAGTGAAATGGACATGGGTAAGAAATTCCTCACAGTTGCCTGAAATTTAGACTATATCACTCACATATCTTTATGGAAGCCAGATGTTGAATTGTAGAATTAGTCCATGATTCAGAAAAACACTTCAGGGAACACAAGGGCTGCTCTAAGACTCCTAGCTGCTCTTTCTTCACCTACCCCTGAAAAGTTGGTATTCCTTCATCCGTGTATTCAAAAAATAATTATTTATTGAACCCTACTTCATGCCAGGCATTGGGCATACATAATCTTGCTTTCTTAGAGTTGAGTCATTTGTCCTTTTTCCCTTCTATTCCTTTTCCCACCCTTATCTCAATGATGCTATTTGCTTACATGCTGACTTTGTATTTCTACCCTTTTCTCCTCTGTCATATAGAGCAAGATTTTCTAGTCTTCTCTGGAGAACTTCCTTTGAGGATTTCTCAGTGTTTAATTCTTCCATCCTTCTCTGATACACTCACCACACACTGGTGCTTGCAATGTTCCAGGCACAAGGCTGGGTATGATGGATATGGAGACCTTGACCTGACAAGACTAAACCCATTCCATCCTCCTCTAAATGTGCACCAAGGTTTCCTCTTTTGATCAAAGGCATCAGCTCAATTTGACCTACCAAGCCAGACCATCTCTTACCCCTCCTACTCTATTTGTTTTTTTATAGTATGAGTTTTACATTTGCTAGTCCTTCATCATTTTAATGGCCATTGCTGTAAATCAGACCCTTATTATCCCTGCCTGGGTTATGCAATAAATGGTTACCTGCCTCCAATCTCTCCTTTTCCGATTCATCCTAAATTAGCTTTGTAAAAACAGATTTAATTATGTTATTTCTCTGCTCAAAGATTTTTGGTGACTCCCCACTGACTATCGAATAGGATCCAAATGGTTTTCTCATAATCCTTTACACCCGATTGGCAATTCCCAAACTTCCTAAATTTACAGTGCAACGTCACATTCTGCCTCTGCTCACATTATTCTCTGTCTGGAACAATAAGAATGCACCACATTTGTATGTTGCTTTCCACCCTACAAGGGACTTCCCCAGGCACCTTTTGTGATGGAGGCAGTGATTTCTTCTCCCTGAATTTAAAGCTGGAAGAACCAAGGCTTTGAATATGTAAATGACACATCGAGGAGGCTAATCTTGCTTTTTGATTAGCAAGAGAGCCCAGATACTAAACACCAGTGGGCAGTAGCACCAAAACACAGATTAGGATGAGTTGTAGTTACTGAGTAAAATGGATTTGAAATACAGGTTTCCATTATGGTTTGGTGTCATATATTTTAATCTAAGGGCTCCTTTTACGTAGAAAGACAATCTTAAAATTCCATATATCTTTCTATTTATAACACTAATCAGAGCTTATAAAAAATAATTTCAGCATTTTATAGCCATTATGAAAAGCTCTGCCCTCTTTTTAATTTTGTGTATTTTTATAGTGATGTATAGATATATTCACTGTATTGGCACAGTCTGGCTTTCATGAACATTTTGTAGAAATAGTACCTGCTAGTTTCATCAAAATTTATAATATACTGTTCTATAATTTGATGGAAACACACGCTTTCAATAGCTATTTAGGTAATGCCTGTTTTGTGCAATGATGGTAGGTTAACAAACTCTAGGAAAATAATACATTTTAAAAGCTTGCCCACAAGTTTTGAACTTGAACTATAAATATGTCTATATTTCATAAGTTCACTTACGAATCAAAGATTGTGATGAATTTATGAATATTTCTGTCATTATTAACAACTATAACCATTTTTGAGGCCTCACTACATAACATTTTATATATATGTCAAACAACTTGATGTATTATATCCAAATTGATCCCCGTATGAATAAGATGTGAAGATAAACTGACTTTGATGTCTGTCAGTTTATTGGTTGCCAGGGTTGCTTAAGCTGCTCTTGTTCAGGCACTATTCATTCATTTCTTCAATCATTACTAAATGTACTTGACACAGCTGCTAAAAGACAAAAAAAGGCACAATATCCTTGCTTCCAGTCTAGGAAGGCAGACATTTAAACAACTACGACACAAAACAATAAGCTTCTTAACTAAGTATGGGCAGGGAACTACAATAACACAGAGAAGGTGGCAATGATCTGTTGTTAGAGGTGAGTCAGGAATTATCTTGGTACTTGGTCACAGGACGTGCATGGCCAAGTGGGTGTGATGCTATGTGCCTCTTAGCACCCTGCACCTAGTTTTATGTTGGCCTATAACATTATACAGAACTGATTCATTTATGTTTCCTGTGAAAATTGTGGAGACCTTAATAATATGGGTCATGTGTTATTTGTATCCCAAATTCCTTCCACAAAGCATGATGGTGTGTGGAACTAAACAGGACTGAAGAACATTCCATGCAGAAGAAAGGGCATGAGCACTGGCCTGGGTGTCAGAGGGATTACATTTCTGGGATCTGCATGTAGTTTGGAAAATCCGGAGGGAAATGTATAGGATGGGAGAAGCAGCAGAAAGTGAACCGGGGGAGGCAGGCTTTGGAAGCCTTGCTGAGCAGTTTCACCTTGTGTGTCCCAGGGATTCACTGAAAGATTTTATGTTAGGGCTCGACAGTGTGAATGGAGATGAGGAAATGCGTTAGAATGGAAAAATAAGATAATAGAGATAGTCAGGCTGAGGAAGGGGTTGGAAGGCGGGGGACAAGGATGACACTTGGGATTTCAGGTTGGAGAGATGAAGATTGCCCCAACAGAGAACAACAAAGACAGCATGGGATGGAAGGCAAGGTGATGATTTGAAGGCCATGTGGAGATGTTCAGGAGACAATCAGAACTACAGGAGCCTGTCTCAAGAGAGACTTCTGGGAAGGAAACACAGATTAGTGGTTGACCATCAACTATGATGGATGCCATTGAAAGAAAGAGTGTTCGAGAAGAGAAGAGGGCTCAGGTTGACATCCTGCCAAACACTCATAATTTAAAAGTAACTAGAAGAAGAGGCTTCCAGGAAGGTATCTGAGGGCTTTTCGCAAAGCTGCATTGCTGAGTAAGAAGATGGCTGAGCTGGCGAAATATGGCTTTCATTGAGATGAAGGATGTATCCCCTGTACTACAAGGACAAGATGGATTATTTCTGGACCAGAAGTCACTGCAGCATAAAACATTCTACAGGCTTCGAGATTTCAATACCAGGCCCATCAGCCTTCTTTACATAAGCCACTACTGTCCTCTTCCTCGTGTCCTTCCTCTTCTCCCCTGGAAGCATGTGTATCTGAAGATCATCCTCTTCACATTGATTGTACCAAATGGAGACAGGGGAGAGTGATGAGATGGCCAAGCGGCAAGATGCAAGTGCAAATGCAAACCGAGTGTTCTCTAAGCAGAAGGCTCTCTACTCCCCTGGGGGCCAGGAGCGTGCTGGTGCTCTGAGGCTGGCCTTTCTTGAGCTCTCTAATAATCACGCCCTCAATTCTGTGCCTCAGGACACTTAGATAAGGTTAGTAGGCAGAGGACAACAAAGGGGCAAAATCTACATTTGAAATCCTGCCATAGGAATGTGCAGAGAGTTAAGAGGTGAGAGAAAGCTACTCCTAAAGGAAACCCTCTAAATAAAGGAAAGGGGTGACTTTCAAACAAGATTCCTATTAAAGTTAGTCATACTGATTAAAAATGATTCATTATTGACATCTACACTTACTGAGCATTTGTTCAGGCTTGAGTCATATGAAATTTACATTTCTGTTTTCTGTTCACTGGAGGAAAGGGATTCTCTCCCCCAACCTTGAGACATTCTGTTCACATGGCTAATTAATCAAACTCTTCTCCAAACTCTTCTTTTTCACATGACTGGCTTTCCTGAGGTAGCAATCTGAAAATCTTTACGTGGTGAAAGGGGTTAGAACATCTAATTCTCCACGGCAAATAACTTTGGGGAAACCTTTACCAATGGTCTCTCTGAACCCACTTACCTCACTCCCCCTTTAAACTCACAAATACTCATCTGACCTAAAATGATAGACAATGGGACTCTCCCGCAGAACCCTGTGGCCATGGCGTTGCCTGCAGTGTTCATTGACCACTAGGACCGCTCCATTGCCATTGCTCATATACCGGGACTCTTCTTTATCAGAAAGAGACACAAGCCCACTATGCTGTGAGCAACAATGATCAGAAAAAGAAAGAAACTTCACCAAAAGGAATCTGGCACAGAGGAGAGGAGCAATGCAATAGTAAAGTCTTGCTCTGCAGGTAAAGAATGCATAGAGCCCAGGGGTGTCTACACGGAGCCCAGGGGGATCTACACTATATAAGATACCGTGGTCTCAGCTTCACCATGGATACCACTTGCACATTCTCATAAAAGTGAATCAAACCACTAATTTCCACTCCATAACCATTAATGTGTGCAAACACAACACTGAACCATGAACACTACCTTCAAGGGACCAAGAAAATCACAGAGGAGGAGAAAAGTCATCCATTTTTTAAAAATTAAATGAACATACACAGTCATTCCTATTGTGGGGGATGGGCCTGGGATGACACCGGTTAGCCCCTTCCTGGAGAACAGGCTTGTGTTGTGGTGACATGTCACTTACCTTTGCTACCTGTTTCCTCTCCAATTTGCTGCTATTTGGCTCATTAAATGCAATAGAGAGAACAAAGCAGCTAAGGTTTTGAAGAGCTTGGGTAAGCCAAACTAGACATTACGGTTGCAAAGAACTGAAAATGTGTCTGTATTTTGACATGTTCTGTAATTGAGTTTGATCTCAAATGTGCTGGGTGTCTTCTGATTGCCCGACAGATCCACTCTCCACCCCAGGTCCCAACTCTGTTCTTCCAGAGTCCGATGGTGCTGACCGCATTTAGTGGCGATCACACCTCTGGCTTATGGATGGATTTGCTTTCAGAAGACTGAGGGAGGTAGGTGAGGGAGGTCAGGATAATCTTTCCCCAGGCTTTCTTTTTCTTGGTCACTGTGGGCTGCCTTTCCCACTTGAGTTAAGGTCCTTTCAATTGGTCCTCTAAACACAGCCCTCTCTGTGTCTGGTTCTGGTAGCTTCTCCCTCCCTTTGTAGTAACAGTGCCCCACTGTTCCTAGCACCCGGGGGTGGAGAAAAAGGTACAATACTCCTGAGGTGTTCTCATCTCTTGCTTGCAGCTTTGAAGTAGCTCCTATTTAAAATTATTTCTAATTTATTTATTTATTTTTTTGGTAGAAACAGGGTCTTACTATGTTGCCCAGGCTGGTATTGAACTCCTGATCTCAAGCAATTCTCCCACCTTGGCCTCCCAAAATGCTGGCATGAGCCACCATACCCAACCAGCTCTCTTATTATTAAACAATGTTGCCTGTTTCCTGTGGGAACCTATGTTATACACCAAGTGTGCCTCAATTTTAATATGGCATTGTGTGCGTTCTCACCTCTGCATTATTTGCAAATAAGGAGTTGTTATTTTCCATTCAAAATGGCTAGGGTGTTTTATAAGCTTCTGATATATAAATACTTTTCTAAATAATGCAGTTGGAAAAAAATCACGTTAGAAAGAGATCAAATAATGTCAGTTACAGGTCAAAGAACTCCTAATAAGGTTTCACAGAACATGGCTAATAGAAAGAACACTGAACTAAATTAGGTCAGAAGCCAAGGGTTTAAGTCGCAAATTCATCAATTATTGCGTGACCTTGACAAGTCACTTAACTGCTCTGAACTTTAGTTTCCTCATATGTCAAATAGTGATAATAAATGGTGACCTGTTTATCTCACAGGGTTATTGGGGGGAACCTATAAATGATAGACTGCAAAGTGCTTTCCAACTGTGAAAATTACATAGGGATATTACCCAGAGTGGTGATGAAGGCACAATCTATCCAATAAATAAACACATAAACCTCCATTATCCTGGAGAGCCCTCAATACGTGTTCACTCTTGTCCTTAACATCATAGTGACCAGATGGAGGCAGAGCCGTGTCGTGTTTAAGAGCAGGTCTGAAGCCAGTTGCTCAGGCTTATAATTCAACTCCAGCTCAAACCAGCTTAGACACTTCCTTGATCTTGGTTTTCTCATCAATAAAATGGGGATAGTAATGAAACTGACCTCACATTGTCACTCTGAGCATTTAATGAAATAATCTATGTAAGGCACAGAGCACAATGTGTCACACACCAAAGTTCTTCGTCTACGTGAGCCTCAAGTTATTGGAAGTGGAGAGAGAGACCCTCAACGCAGAGTGTCATCCAGTGGTTAAGCATCCAGATTTCCAAGTAAAAATTTCATGCCTTGTAGTATTAACTCATATATATACACTAACTGTGTAAGTTTGGACAGTTACTAAGTGTTAGCTTTTTTCATCCTCATCAGGATAGTTACATCTCTGCCTTATGAGCACTAAATTAAAAAAAAATGCTTATAGTGTGTTTAATAAAATGCTGGGCATATAATAAGGGCTCAGTTAAAATCTTTTTGACCATTCTGGTGTTGCTAAAATAAAAATTCCCCTTCCTTAACTTTTCACTCCTTACTTCTTTTGCATGTGGAGTCCTCAGATAGGCTCAGTTTCCATAACAGATACTTGCAAGTTCAAAGGTAAGCAGAAAAATCTAACTACACACATTTCAGAGCTGGACACATCTTTGAAAGGCTGATGTGGTCTCAACCCACCCAGTATATGCACTACGGGAGGACCCATGGCCAGTGGGTCAATGTTTGGCTCCTTTTGGTACTTGCGTATGATGCTGGCATAGAGCAAGAGTTAATTCCTGGGTTCATTATTGCCTGGGGTCTGTGGGGTGTGCCTTGTGACCTAGGCTTGGGGGAGTTAATTTAGCCAATGCAGCAGACATATTAATAATATCTGCTCCCGTGTTACTGACAAAGTGCTTCTTTTATATTCAGAACATTGTCTACCTCTGAAATTAAAAATGAAGGTCATAAAATATTCCCGGACAGTCAGTATAGCTTATGATTTTAGGACATGATTCTGGAGTGAGACAACCTGAGTTTAAATCTTGACTTTGCCTCTTAGTCTTGGTGTTGAACTTGGTGTTGAAGTTATTTTACCTCTTTGTGCCTTAGTTTCAGCTTCTATGAAATGGGAAGTCCTAGTGGAACTTGTGTGGTTGATGTGAAAATTAAATGAATTAATACATGTAAGGGGCTTAGCCAGACCAGTACATATTAGTTATTGCCATAAGCCTTGTTTTACTACCAGGTGATGTGCTTTGTGAATAAAATAGTTATGTCCTTAGATTGGAGTGCAAGGGTTGGCAAACTATGTCCTCCTGGCAAAATCCAGCCCTCTGCCTATTTTGATAAATAAAGTTCTACTGGAACACAGTCATGCTTATTTATGTATGTATTGTTTATGGCTGTTTTTGTGCTGCAATGGGAGGGCTGAGTAGTTGTGACAGAGATCTTATGGCTGTAAAGCCCCAAATATTTACTATCTGGCTCTTCACAGAAAAAGTTTGCTGACCTCCGGTTAGACAACTACTATTAATACTAACATATTTTTCCTCGAAAGAAAGAGTTGGCATAGAAATTATTTATTCTGGGAAATACGTTTATATTCATGCTTTTCCATTCTTTCAAGTGACATATTACACACTGCAGAGAAGTGAAACGGAGAAGACCTCGGATGGTGCTACGTGCTCTCTCTGCCCCCATCAGTTCTGCTTAAGGAAGCAACGTGCTTGAGGATGATGCTGTGAACCCACTTTCGGCAGAATAAATGTCCTGTTATTTCCCAGGGGTGTTAATGGATTTGCGCTGTTCCATCCTCTCTTTCAATGGACTTCTGCTATCAACAGTCAGGTCCACTTATAAGGAGCGAACTGGTTGGGGTGCAGCCTGTGATTTGGAAAAAGAATTGCCCTCTATCTGAAGCCAAGCTGAGCTGCAGAGGGAATTGAACTCTCATCCTTGGTTTTGTGCAAAGTCCATGATAGAATCAAGCATCGGCTACCGTATTTGTAAATGACTAAATTTTATTAGGTGAAGGGGAAAAAACCTGCTTCTTAAAAAGGTATATACTTTATACTTCTGTCTTTTTAAAAAAAAAAAAAAACAAACAACAAAGTATGGGAAAAAACTTCGAAAGTCAAGAAAGGTTATTCCGTCATCTAAGTGCTGGTAATGCCAATGTCCTGGATTCATATTGTACCCATGTCAACTCAAGCTTTTCAGTTCAGGGCTGAAACCAGCTGGGGAAAGGCATGGAAGATGAAGCCCAAATGCTGAGATGAGCAAATGAACTGGACATTAGAGATACCTATAAGTTATGAAAATCATCATGGTTTGTTTGCTTTCTGAATTGGATCTAGAAATCTATTTATGTGTAGTTGTAACAAACACAACGTTGCACATGGAATCTTTGCAATTTTAATGATAGAACTGAAAGCAAATAACCATCACACTTCCCCTTAACTCATCTGCACATACATCTTTTGATCGTTGTCAAGGTAGGGAAAATGACTTGGATTTTTGATAAGCATAAAGACAAAAAAAGATGCTTTATCATTTTTTAAAAAATGAAAGCTCTAAAGTGGAAGAAGTAATTTCATTCTATGGAATGTTTATGTACACACAAAAGCAGCTATTGATATTTGGTAAAATTAATGATTACAGTAATGAAAAACTTCAAACAAATTTATGAATGAGCAGAAAACAAAGATCTGAGGTTTACCAATATGTCACAGACTGAGGAGTACTCTGGTATTGTTAGTACAAGATGAAACAAACAACCAAGAGCTCAGCTTTTTCCTCTTTAGAAAATCATATCTTGGCACACAGACTTTATAATTATTATTCTTGCAAGTGGGAAAGTGCACACAGTAAGCAGTGGTAGGAGTTGCTAGTCCCTGGAAGTGATCATCTCATTCTGAAATAATTTTCACCTAGAAAATAACCCAATACCATATTCTTTCTTTAATCTTCAATTAACAACAAAGCGGATAATGGAAAGCTCAACAAATAGACTAATATTTAGGATATTAGTATATTCTATTTGTGCAGAGGACTCCAAATTTTATTCTGCATAAAATGCTGAAGTAGCCTCTTGTTTCACCTTCGACTCTTTTTGTGGTAATGAGAAACAGCAAAGAGTGCAGGCTCGAGAACTTTATTTGGGTGCACACTTTGGCTCTGCCATTTACCATCTGTGTGACCTTGAGCAAACTACTTAATATCTCTGTGCCCCCATTCCTTCATCTGAAGTAGAATAACGCTGGCCTACTATCATATAGGGCTATTGTGAGAATTAAATGAACACATGCAAATGAAGTGCTTAGAATTTGGTTGTATTTTTTTCCCTTAATATGTCATTTGCTAGGTGTAGCGAGTTGAATTGTGCCCCATAAAAAGTTAGGTCAAGTCCTTAACCCCAGTACATGTGAACATGATCTTATTTGGAAAGAAGGTCTTTGCAGATAAAATCGAATTAAGATGTGGTCACACTGGCTTAGGGTGGGCCCTAAAACCAATGACAGTTGTCTTTGTAAGAGAAAGGAGAGGAACATTTAAAGTGGGGGTTTGTGAAAGGAAAGAATGAGAAGCCAAAAGATGAAATCCCAGTACCTAGGACAAGGCTCATATGAGGTTCATTACATGTTCTTTGAATTCCGTTATTTCATAGGGGTCACCTATTTGTTCCCTTGCCTGCAGGGGAATAGGAAGAGTGAGGATGGCAGTGTCCCTGTGTGAATGGGAACACATCCACAGTTTCCTACTACCTAGAGCTGTGTAGTTGATACAGAAGCCACTTTCCACAAGGGGGTTATTTAAATGTACATTCATTAAAATGAAATAAAATCAGGAATTCAGTTTCTTAGTCGCACTAGCCACTTTTAGCTTGCTTAATAGCCACATGGGGCTAGTGACTACTGTGTTAGACTCCATAGACATAAAGCGTTTCCATCACGGCATAAAGTGCTATTGGACTGTGCTAGACGATATTTATACTGCAATAGGATTTATTGAGGAGGCAAGGAAGGCAAGCAGACAGGTTGTGTAGAAAAAAGGAATGTGCCACACTCTTGGCAATACAGATAAGCAACTCTATAATTTATTAAAGCAAAAGGAAAAAGTGAATATGGTAGAATTGATACTGCAACAGCTGCTTACAAGGTAGGTCTCACTTGTTGAATGGTCTATTGTTTTCTTCTTAAAGTCATCTACATCACTGCTTCTCTGCAATTTGGACAAAGGATATTTATTACACTCAATTCTTTTAGATTGATTGTCAGTACAGTGAAAAACCAGCCTAAATGCAATGCCAAGGATCACCATGGAGAAGTATTGCTTGCTTCCCCTAGATCTGGTGGGGATATTTGCATAGAATTGGTTAATATTTTGGTCCCCTAACACAGTGGAGAAGGTAACTGCTGCAAAGCAACAAATGAGATCAAGAAATCCATGAGCTACGATCTCTCTCCTCCTCTTCAGATCTAATCATACAGATGAATAAATTGCCATAAAAATACCAAAAATAAAACTAAAAACAATGACTGAATCATTTTTTTAAATCTCATGTACTCTGTGTTCAGGTAGCAAGAAATTTAATTCCAGTCGGACCAGTCTCCTGTGATTTTTTTTTTCCTTTCATCTAAGATATTTTTAATGCTCAGAGGCATTATAATAGAAAAGCATGTATTTTTGCCTGGTTTATACCCATCATCCTTACCATTACAACAAGACAAAAGCATTAAAGTAAAATTAATCATGTCAAAAGATTTTAGCAAAAACAAGTGAGACCATGCATAAAGCATCGCTTTGTCTAGTGTGAAGTCACGCTCTGATTAAAAACATATAATGAAAGTGAAAGTGATACATCATTGCCTTAGCAGTAGGGTTTTCTGAAAGTGCTTTGCAGTTCTCAACATAAAAATGTGGGAACATTTTGGTCTTTGAAACTCACAATGATTATTGTTCTAGCAAAATAACTGGCTTCAATCATAATTTATTTTTTTTTAAATAAAGACTTAATAATCCTACTGATTAATAATTAGAACAGACTGTTAGGAGCAGTAGTCTGCCTTGACATCCAGACCCAGACACAGAGGTAAGAAAGTGTCTACTCAGCACTCCCCTTTCACAAAACCATCCTTAATGCCAGCTACATGTGGCCAGACCCTTAAGGTATCTTCTATAAAGCACAGCTATTTGCTCTATTGAAAACACTTAATGAATAGAAAGGTTTGATTGGAGAGTGATCATGCATTCCCCAGTAATGGAGTCATTTTGTGTGTATGATACACAAACCAAAAATTCTAAGTGGATGGATGTTCATGACATGTTAGGTTTGGTTAATGATGTCACCATAGAGTCATCTCATGGACTGGAAAAGAAACAGTTTACTTATTTGCACTTTGCCTCATTACTCCTTTATTTTGATGGAGACATCTGCATATAATAAGCACTCACTGAAATTATCGGAGATTTTTGCTATTATGGTCATGCCAAAAGTCATCTCAATTCTCTTTCAAAAGGTCTCTCTATATGTTGAAAACATTTTATTCTAAGAGATTTATGTGTATATAAATACATAATTTATATCTATATACATATTTGATAACTATGCCATAGATGTATTATAGTTTATATATGATGAATAGTAGAAACAGTGACAATTAGATAAACTCAGACACATTTAAACTATCTGTGAGGAATCAAAATTTTAAAAATTCTAGCTCAGATGCATGACAATAATATTCAGAATGTATTTCTGAACGTTTCCCTTAATATAGAGGCATCCAATCCTCTGGGAATGAATATCAGTCCTGACAATAAAGTCATATTGATGCAGAAAGTGACAGAAAGATATGTGGGGCAACTATCTATTCTGACTAATAACTTATCACAGGAGAAGTGAGAATATCTTGCATGTGACAAGAAGAGTGAACCAAATATTTGTCGAACATAAGGATGCACTATTATAGCCATTAGGGCTTTCGGCAAATATTTTGATTATACTCCTTTCAAGACTTTGTGGGGATTGCACTTCTCCACTTACTTTGAAGTTAGGTGTGGCTGAGTGATGTGTTTTTGCCAATGCAATATGTTATTCAGGGAAGAAGTTTCCTCTCCCCTCCCAGGACAATGGTGATATGCCGAATAGTAGAGTTTCTATCATCCTGAGTAGCAGAATGAGAAGATGTAGAACAGACCAGAACAGACCCCCAGTTAGCCTGCTATAGGCATGTGACGTGAAAAGAAATAAACCTTTACTCATATAAGCCACTAAGATTTGGGGATTGTTGTTGTGGCTGCCTAATCTGACTGATACAGGCACCAGTTCCAAGAAGACCTGGTAGCTGATGACAAGGAACCTGAGATTGGAGGGTAGAAAGATAGAAATGCACACATGGTATGGAAAATCACTTGGTAAAAATGTTATTTCCTCATACTTGGAAAGTGAATCAGTTATTGAATGAACTTCCTCCTCCAAGGAAAGAGGTTGGAAAACAGAATATTGATAGTAGTTTGTATTGGTTGCTACTGGCTGCACTTGGCAAGATCTATAAAAAAGAGATGATTTCAGAAAAAAAAAATTGGCCCATAGAAGCAGGATGGAAAGGAAATAGAGTCCAGAAATCTAGGGGTGTGCAGCTTTGGAAGAAGTGATATTTTTCAATTTTATCTGGTAAAAAGATGAAATTGAGAATTTTGAGCAAAAAAGGTAAATTAAAACAGCTTTCTGATGGAGAGAAAAAATTAAAGATGGACAGGCTTGAAGCTCTGACTCGGGTGGGGCAAAGGCAAGATATGTAACCTAAATATTTGTACCCCCATAATATGCTGAAATAAAAAAAATTAAAAAGAAAATTAAAGATATAGCTTTCCCAGTAATTTCACTGAGTTAAGATGTCTTAGAAGAAAGTATTAATTAAGGAGGAAACACTAGTAAATTCTAACTCAAGAAAAAGAGTAAAAGAGGAGCTTTCCTATTGAAGCTTGGTAAACAAACAAATATATAAAGAGTATTAGAGAGAGAAAGAGGGAGAGAATGTGAAAAAGAGAGAGAAATGGAGGCAAGAAAACAAAGGAAAAAGCAATCTAAGAAGTTTTTCAGAAAACATATGTGTGCATAGTCACTGCCCAAGGAGTGGATGGAAACATAAGAAGTCAGCTAAGTTTCCTAGAGAGTTCATTGCCAAAAGATCCACCAGCCTGGACTAAAAGAATCTGTTGACAATTAGATACCTAGAACCACCACCTAAATATTTAAGGATGGTGATATGCCAAATAGTAGAGTTTGGCATTTCAATAGATGGTGAAAGTGCATGTTTATGGAAGTGAAATGTACTTAGAAACTCTTCTACCCCCAGGAAGTGCATGTTCCTCAGGCTCACTGCAGATACTGCCAAGGAAGATAATGGAAAGAGAAGGACCTCCCATAGGGAGGAGCTAGGTGTCACTGGAGGCCAAAGGACAGATTTGGGTCGAGCTGGAATCAGGGAACACAACCCATGCCTTGGATAGGTGCCCTTCAGAATGCCTATTTGGTGGGATTGCTAAATGGCTTGGTTCTTTTCAAATGAAAGTGTTTACTGGGGTGATCCCGTTCCTGTTCTATCACTAGTCACAACGTGTGAGGGACCAGATAATTCGTCTCTTCCACGTGTTTGCAGGTCCAGAGGAGTCTCAGATGAGCCTGATGTTGACAGGATTGTCCACCACCCAGAGATCTTCTACAAGGAGCTTGATGAATTGGGGTGATCTCCCCTTGGGGAAGGGAGGAGGGCCCTTTGAGCACTGTAAGGAGAGCACACTGAATATCTGATGCCCAGGAGGACAGATCATGGTAGTCACGCTGGGCTCTTTGCAAATTCTCTGGTTCTCCTTCTCCTAACCCCAGAAAAGACTGTCCTCCCCTGCAGCCTTGAAATGGGATGTAGTCCTGTGACTGAGCAGAAATGATACAAGTCACTTTTAATCACCAGTGCAAGGCTCTGCAGCACATTCTTCCCCCTGCTGGTCGATGGTGGAAATGCATGTCAGGATGGAGCCACATGCCCAGGTCCCTGAATGACTCTGCTGAACAGATGCCCTCTGTCGACCTGTGTTGAATGTGTAGCCTCAGTGAGAAATAAACTTTTTGTTAGTTTAAGCCCCTGGGATTTTGGAGTTGTTTGTTACCAAAGCATAATCTAGTTGATCCTGACTGACACACATAAACTTCATGCTAGAAACAGAGGTTTCATTCTGAATGTGTCTTCTTTCTCAAACCTTAGATGAGTGGAAAATAAGATTCAATCTTGTGTTTTCTTTATCTGGTTATGTAAAAATGCAAAGTAAACTAAAATAGCATAAAAATTTATTAAGGAACAATTCTATTCCAGATATTGAGCCCCAGAGATTAATTTGTAGTCTCTTATTTAATTCTCAGAATAACCATATGCAGCTAGTATAATTATCCTCAATTTGCAGACGAGACAAAAAGATCAGAGAGTAAGCATCTTCCCAAAGTCACATAGTCAACAAATAACTGGGGTGTACTTCAATTTACACCTATCTATCCCTAAAGATGTAACTCTGCGTGTATGCATATGTGTGTGTGTGTGTGTGTGTTTAGTTTCATTTTAGCACTATCTTGCTTCCAAGACAGAGTTAAAATGTCAAGAAAGTTGTGTGAATTATGGCTTGTCAGTAATCTTACATGCAAATTTGTCACTTACACATCATAATGTGCAGTTTAGTCTATAAACCATGATTATATTCTTGACCTCTAAGAGTAAGTTGTTTTTTCAGTTAACCTATTCTAGTTCTATTCTATGGAAATGATGCCAAGTACAATGGATCCATTTAGATTTTCATGGGTGAAATGGGTCAGCACAGATGAAATCCCATTCATCTGCTTGGATTCTTTTGACTAATAGCACTTTCTGGTGAGACAAATGGGTGCGGTATCTGAGGCTGCACTGTTTGATGGAATACAGGGACCAGGGTTCCATTCCCTGATCTGCCGTTAAGTCACCGTGTGACTCTGGGTATAGTGCCTCCTCTCTTTGTATCACTTAACATAAAAACCAAAACCCCAAAAAATCATGAACCTGCCGCAGAAGTTCCTGTATGGCCTGGTTTCTGCTAGGGTCTTTAGCCACATCTCATATCTCTGTCCCCCTCACTCTTTTAATTCAGCCATGTGACTGCCTTCTGCGGGGTCTTTGCACTTACTGTTAACTAACTTGAAGCAATCTTCTCACATCTTCACCTGGGCACCTGCCTAACTCCTCATCCTTCAGTTCTCAGCCCAAGTGCCACTTTTTGGGTGATATCCTTTATGACTCCTAAATTAGATCAGGTCTCTCCATTACAAGATCTTATGTATTTTATACCCTTACTTCAAAGCACTCTCACACTATGTTTTCATATCTTGCTACCTGGGAATATTTATGAAAGCTAGTTTCCCCCACTAAATTATAAACTTGGTATAAACATGGTAAAAATCACCATGTTTATACCAAGTTTATAATTTAGTGGGGGAAACTATAAACATGGTTTATAAACTACAAACATGGTGACATTTGTTTTGGCTCAGCATTGTATGCTCTGTGCTTAGCACAACCCTCGTTACATAGAAGATACCAATTATTTTTGTTAAATGAATGAAATGAGTGTGTAAAATGAGAGGGCTGGGCAAGGCGATCATTTAATTTTTCTGTACTTATATTCAATGGTTTGCCAGACTTAGTCTGCAATTTTCCTGAGAATAACACAGAGCAAATTTAAACAGCCCATGTGACTCATAGCTCCTTCGTGCCAGACTCAGTAGCAAATACCACAGCTTGTGTGTAAAGAAGGCACCAAGAATTATTTGTGCACATGCTGTTCTCTGGAGAAAAAGCAATTGCTATATTTGAGAGAGGCAGAAACAAGAAATAAATGGAAGATGGTCAAATAAGGTCAATCAGTTTTTCTAGGCACCCAACTTACTTGAAATACAGTATTTGGAGAGACCACCACACATATTTTTTTAAAAATCTATGAAAAATCCACTAATGCACTGGTGCATGAATACACAGTAGCGAATAATTCAAGATGTATAGCAATGTGCAGCCATGTATCTCAAATTAGAATTGAGCTCATTGAAGGTAAAATTAGATGCTAACATATTTAAAAAGTCCAAACACAATTTTCTCTCCTCCTTCTTTGTCCAAAGTCATGGAATAAAAAGTTCCAAGCTAAGATTGATCAACTGACAATGCTATTGTATAAAATATTTAGATCACTGTTTTCACTAACACTGAAAACAAAAGTCCAAGGGGTCTCCCTATTTGTAATTCTTGAACCTATCTTGATAATTCCTTGAAATTGTCCCTGTATGAGATGGTTCTTGGTTAACTCTCCGGCCCCATCACTTACTGTTCCAATCTCAGAGTCTCCAGTAGATACACAAATTTCTTTCAGTTTCTAGAAAGCTCTACATTCCCTCTTGGCTTTTGGTATTCCCAATATTGGGTCTTCTTACTAAAATACTTCCCCATCCACCTCTTTGCCTAGATAATTCCCCCTTTTTCCCCAGAATTACAGAGGGTCACTTCTGGGAAAGCTTCCCTAACCTTCCATGTTTAGATCAGAGACCCCTTTTTGGGCTCCCACAGTACCCTAGGGTTTCTCTCTTTATCCCTTAGCACACTGCATTACAATTGCTTCCTTAGCTTATTAGAGGAGAGATTACCTTATGCACGTCCCACCCTACCATCCAACACGGTGGGTAATTCTGTAACTGCTTGCTACAGGAAGAAATCAGGTCTGTAAATAAGTCTAAAATTTTTCCAGGCATTTTAAAAGTCATTCTGGAAGTACCTCATTGTTTTCTGAGGTTATGCTACAATGAGAAATATACTCCATACAAACTCTACCTTCCTGCCTAGCAATTTTAATTTAAATTAAATAATTTGTGGGTTTTGGTTCTTGGTAATAAAGGTAATATGAATAAAGGAAACCCACAAGTCCAAAACCCTAACTGAACTCACATTTTATTTTCTCCAAAATAAATAATCGTAAGAGATGATTATTAGCTTTTGACTAACTTGATTTTCCTCCCAATGTATTCTCAGAGAACAGAAATGAATTGAAATCAAGAAAGAAAAGGGGCCCAGGAAAGAAGTCCAACATACAGGTTTATTACTGTCTGAATAATCAGCATGAAACCATTCTGCATTGCTCTGATACTGAGTATGATCAAACCTATATTTATCTTTTGGAAATGAATTTCTATGTCTAATATAAGATGTGTTTTCTCATTACTATTTCTTCAGCATTTATGGAAAATATATGTATTTTTTTTTTAAAGTATGAAGAATCTGTCAGCTTTCTGAGCATTGTGACTCTTCTAAAAGAAATCGATGACAGCTAGCCATAGGACCCTTGATGCTATCAAGTTAAATGTCCTCCATGGGCCAGAAGAGACAACCTAGGAAGGCACCACACAACAGTTTCCTTTATTTTCTATGACTGAAAAATAGAAAGCCCCCAAATCCTTGCACGATAAGTAGAGGAAAGAGTTGCAAATTAACTAAAGCGAAGAGGGAGAAAAGGCATTTCCTCCACCTCTGACAAAGGAAACTTAGAGTGATCAAGGGAAGGAACAAGATTTTCTACTTAGCTCCATAATTTTCATCCTCATGTTGCTAAAGGGACATCATCATTAGCACATGGAGGGGTAAGTCTACATTTTGAAGTCTTTTTTCCTGTCATTGCTCACAGAAAGCAACAAAGAAGCACCAAATAAACAGAATCTCTTATCTGAAATGCAGGAAAAAGGAAGCTAGTTCCTGGGAAATACCTTTACCTATCAGTAAGGAAACTGGTGCATGGGAAATACAGAAGAAAAATGGGGAGGTCTTCGTTGCTGCCCCATGGGAAGAAATGTGAGGTGGTTGCACAGGTGGACTTCATAAAAACTTTGGTGTGTTAAGGAATTGGTTACAAAAAGTACGCAGCAGCCAATGGAATTGTTTTGTTTGATCTCTGCAGAGGATTTAGGGCTACAAAGAGCAGGAGGCATGGTTTTTGCATTGGCTATTTTAGTATTCATGTCTCCTGTACTGCTTTCTAATAAGTTAAGATGAAACGGGAGACTGCATGCAGGAGTGAGAGATGCAAGAAAAGCAGTACTGAAAAATAAAAATGAACAAAAGTGCACCTCAACTTCCCTTTTATTGTGAACAGGCAAGAGAACCACAATACCAATCTTAGTGTTATTGCTTAACACTTCACATTTACAAAAGGACTTGCAGTCATTTTTACATGTTATTTACCAATACTTTTCTGATAGAGGCTGAGGAGCTCTGTTGCTATGCTGAACATCCATTTTATATTGATATATTAAATGGTTTTTCCAAAAAGGAAGACAAACATGCAGTCTGTGCCAGCATGTTACCAAAATGGTCAACGAGAATAATTGTTTCCTGTGTTGTTTGGGTAAGACCAAACCAATGGTTGCCTGACTATTCAAATTTTGTTTTCTTTCTGTTATATAGAGTTGCTTTTTCACTCCTACTCTCACCTCCACTCCATTCAGTTCATTATTGCTTAAGCATACCCCTTACACAGTGTTTCTAACATATAAATAACATAACAGGATATGATATAAAGATACATGAGTGGGTACCTGTGCTCCTGCCTGTGGAATAGCATCTTCCTACGAGGAGCATGTCTTGTCGAGCATGCTGAGAAATGTTTGCTCAAGCTAAGCAGGCAAAGTATGCTAAGATTCAGAAACTCTAGCTAACCTTAGGTTTTAGGTTTTTGTAAATTAATCTGTTAGTTTGGATGGATAAAATCATTCAATAAATAAGTAGACCGCAAACCAGGAGACTGTCTCTGTCTCTTAACTGTCATCCTCACTTTCCCAACAAATTGACTTAGCATTTCTTCTGGGGGAAAGATGACAGTGGGAAGTTCTATAATCCTTAATGTATTAGATTTGGGGACAATCTATATATTTTTTTATTCCAATGGGAAATATTTCTTCATTAATTATGACGTGGCCCAAACAGCATGGAAATCTGTCAGTTACCTGACTTATTTATTCAGTTTTGCCAGACAAGAAGCCTTGATTAAAAATACAAGCCAACAGGAGAAATTATGCAGATAAACCATCTACATTTCTTCAACAAATGTGAATAATATGCCTTCACTTGGGGCTATGTCGTCACAGCCTAGCTGGTAATCAACTATTTTTTTAAAGTACAAGTCCCAGTGAAATGAAGAGTGCTAAGTAGAGTAGACATTTATTTCAAAGCTATGGGTATGTCTGAGTATAGAAAAGGGGTTCAAAATCTTTAAATATGTTTCCATTATAAGAACTTTTCTATATGTATATGTTAATTTCTTTATTTCCTTCCATTTCAAATCTGGTGAATTGAGTCAATAGATAACCTGTTTATCTTTACTTCTTAGTCTGTGGATTGTTACATCTAACATATGAAAACTACGGAAAATAGGCCCCTTCTCCAGAGCAGTGGATTGCAGTGGTGGCCTGTGGCAGTGTCACTTGTCTCCCCTCTGCATGGAGAGCTTGCGTTGACTGATGCCTCTAAGATATAAAGGTACAGTCCTTGCGCTAATGTTGGTGTTACTGTAATACCCATAGTCCCTGCAATTTATTGAGTGCATTCTATGTGTTAGATGATTTATAAACACAGTTTTATTTTAAAAAATTACTCAAATGACCCCCCCAAAATGAAGACAATAGGATTCAGAGTATTTATATGACTGTAGGTCCTAGGTGTGTGTTTCCACCCAGGTCTTTCTGATTCAAAGTTCATGTTTTCTTCCTAGATTCCTCCAAGCAGGGAGTTAAATCAGGCCATGCGAAAACTTTGAGTAGGGTGGCTATATGTTCCAGTCTATACCTGTTGTCCTGGGGTAATTAATAGGTTCCCCTTTCATGCTCACAATTGTCCCAGTTTGGACAATGGGACAATTGGATAATCAGCCCACCTCTGAGCAAGGTTTAAAATGAAGATAATCTTTGTCTGAGGTATTATTTAGAATGCTTTACTTAATTTTTCTGCCTTCATAGAAGGACTTTAAACAAGTAACAAATGGGACTTAGCTTGGTGTATTTGGGAAAACAGATGGATTTGTGGACGCAAATCGTTTATTGGTTGGAGCTAACATCTCCCTGTCTCTTATCCTCTGTTTCTTCTATCGCCTCTTTTTGGCAATCTTTTGTCCTTCCTCTTTTCTCTCTCCTTCTCCTCGTCTCCATGTCTCATTCTGTGTGGGCTTTCTCTATGGATCAAGTGTCAAAAATTGATTCTTTGTGGTTTTTTTTTTCTTTCGCTTTAGTTTGTGATGAATCTTTAAAACACAGCTTGCCCTCTCATTCAGATGTTTAAGCCACTATCAATGGTATTTTTGTCAAAAAGAGAAATAAAAATCATTTGAAGACATTGCTAACTTATTTTTCTTTCTTCCTTCTCCTTAATCTCGCTGCTACTATTCCACCACTTCTTTACTACGACCGCCGTGTATTGGTGTCCAGGGAGCTTTCTCGTCGCAGTTCCCGGACAATGCTACTGCAGGTTTCGCTGGGGCAAGCCAGCTTCGAAATGTATTATTTCAAGCACCACCTCACATGTCTTTCTTTCCTCTTCTCCTGCTCTTACAGGCAAACTGTTGTCCTGTTTCTAGTATTTTAAAGGGCTTCCAGGAAGAGAAAAGGAAACGATTTTTTTAAAAAACTGAATCCGATAAAATACATAACTGCTTAAAAGACACATGCAAGAAGAAAATCTGACTTTCACTTTTGTCGGGTTTTAAATGTATGGCTTTGATTTATGGATCAAAATTGCTCATTTATTATTTTATCTATACAGCTCTGGGCAATTTTGACAGTTAAAATTTAGTTTTATTGACCAGTGCAGCCACTGTGCCCACGAGGGGACTGGTGCACACAGCCTGCTGCACTCAAGAAACGATGATTTTTGATTCCATGACTGAGTCCGATTGGGAATCATAACCGATATAACAGTAAGTTCCAAATCTCAGTGCCCAAGGCAAGAGGTTTGCTGTAAAACACAATCACCCTTTAAGGAGGGGAGGAAGAGAATCCCCAGTAGAAGTTTGCAAGCACAATTTCATGAGGCTAGGATAGGCCACAAATATATATCTGTCCATCCAAACTACACAGCAGAATAAGGGGGCGTTTCTCTAAAGACCCTGTTCCCTAGACTAAAGATTAATGAGCAAAAATGCCAAATGTTAGTTACAGAGATGCTGAACTCAACCATTTTGATGTGAGAACATTTACTAGTGCTATTAACCAATCTTGCACTTTTCAATCAATAAAAAAAAAAACAAAAAAAAAACAGAAGAATTTTTTGGGGGTGGGGAGGATGTTTGGTCCTCCCCTTCCACCTCCCTCCCCACCACTCTGTTGCAGCACACACAGAAACATAAACCAGTCCAGTTTTAATTTAGGTCTATTCGTTTACCAAATTGGCCACCTCTGCAATGTTAATTTAGTCTTTTACTCAAAAATCCCCCGGTGATACATAAGCAAACCTCCAAAGAGGAACAAATCAATACTACGTCTAATTTGATTAACCGTGTTTTCCAATTCATCAAGACAGCTCGGACCTGAAATAAAAGTGAGTAAATAAATAAATAATGCACTCACTTGTGAGTATTTTCCACGTCTTCTTTTCATCATCGTAATACTGAACCAAATTGCTGGGGAGCCGGTCCGGTCCAGGAGGCAGCCCTCCAACCAATAACAGCATTTTCTTGTTAGAGCGAATTCTTCACCCAAAACAAAAGAGGAGATGAATAACCACATTATTGTAGAGTCTTTTTAGTGGCAACGAAATCATAACCATCAAAAGAATGTTCCTTGCTTGCAGATTTCTATTTCATTTTTTCCTGTTTCTTCTCCCATTCGTGTCTCAACAATTTTTTTTTGAACCAAGCAGAAAAATGATCAGAAGAGCTGCACATCCCCATACTCATAGAATAATAAGCTCCCTTTATGCAATTTGTTAGAGGTTCATTCTAGAACGACCTTTTTCTTATATTATCCCTTTAAATCATCACTCTTTACAGCTGAGTACACATGAAATGCTCTGGAGTTGTACTAAGGTTAAGCATTAAAGTTGCATGTCAAAAATCGTATTAGTCAAAATCATTATTATAAGCCATTCTCCACTCAAAGAACCTTGAAAAAATTAAGGTTATGCAGAGAGTTTGTGAGCCAACTCTTTAATCACCCAGGGAACTTCAAATACCAGTTTGGTACAATTAGTAGCAAAGGGCTAACTGGGGTGGGTTAACCAGTTTGATTGTGATTTTTTTGTTTGTTTGTTTAATTTAGCTTAGACTTCTTCTGCCTTCTCCCCTTTCCCCCACCCCCAGCTCGCCCTCCCCTCTGCTCTCCCCCTGTGCACCACCGGCGATATAGCAGCACCAATTGGTAAAAATGAGACTGTGATGTTGTTGTGAGCCTCCCCAGAGTGGAGCCCTGCCAATGCTTGCCACTGATCCAGCGGCATGAACCTGCTCAACTGTGCAAAGTCACTCTAATTCCCTCCCTCTGTTTTTCTACCTTCTCCCCCAGGGGGCAACCACTGAAAGGAGTGACTACCCACCCATCAAGAGCTGGCAATTCGCTGCTATTAACCGTGACTGTGATTCCCAGTCTGCCTGGCAGTTCCTGAGAACAGGCCTGCAACGTCTCATATGCAGTAAAAGCTATAAGATGCACCCTGGCCGGCACACTCGACCTGATGGATGTACAATCCTCAGGAACAGTAATGGATTGAGCACACTTGGCGATTGAAGCAGGGAGAGGAGGCCCAGATCCCCACAAGGGGCCTGCTGCTTTAACTGTCGCTTTACATATAATTGAACTTTTCATTTACCTGAAGGCTCAAGGTGATGGTGGAAGAAACGGAACAACGATGATTGAAGGAAAAAAAAATATCAATAAAAATGTAAAAGGGTTACTCTTACAAAGGATCACAACTCACAGTGTGGCTCTGAAATCTATGATGACATGCGCAGCCCATTCTGATTCAAGGATGCTTGGCGAAATATGCCCTTGTGGAGAAGCATTGTTTGTTGGTTAAGAACCTAACATTCGGAGAGTTAACTTAATACAGTTAATGACATTGCCATGTGAAGGAAAGGAACGAGAGAATTCCTTTAATGAAACACTGGTGCCATTAAATGCATTGTATGTGCCTCAGTAGGAAAAATACCTTCTGGAGAAACTCCTATGTTAGAGACTTATCGATAGAGGGAGCTGTACTTATAGAAGAATGACTAATGGAATAGCAGCTTGCAATGCTCATTTTTGCCACCCTGTGGATATAGCTAAACGAAAGGAAACAGACAAACACAACTTGTTTGAATTTAACATACCTTTGAACTGGATTCATATCCCTTAGAGACTAGGAGTTGGCAAATAAAACAGAATAACAGCAAAGAGCTCTGTACTTTGAGGATTTCAATGACTGGGGTAGCTTTGTGAGAGGGATTAAAAAAATCAGTGCAGTAAGTACCTGTCTTCTATTTGGAAATAATACATACATAATTCACATGCATTATAGTCTCCTAAATGCATGGCCACAGAACTGAGATAGTAATACAATCATTTTTTTTTTTTACTGTCATCTTTAGCCCAAATAATCGACCACTCTGTGTGTGTAAGAGAAGTCAAGATGAAAGCAAATATTCTTTTTATGTTGCTGTAAGTTCCCACGTGCAGATAGACCTGTTCAACTGGAAGTAATGATTCTGTGGCTGTCCTGACGTCCCTTGTTTACATGCTGCCAGACTTCAGGTGGGGGCATATAGATCAATATCAACAGGATAGAGAAGAAAGGGCTTATTGAAGTAGTGGTTGTGACAAAAACAAGGTAATTAAATATCCATTTTAATATGTATATAAATGCACTGCTTTACAAACGTGTTTAATGAATGACAAAAAGGGATAAATGCATGGCTCAAATGTGTTTCTAAGGCCATTTCATTCACTGATAAGGCCAAGTTCCCTGGACCAATCCCACTGGTGATTCTCCACACTGACTTAGATGGACCATCTCTGCAGATGAGGAGATGATCTAGAGTCTTTGTCACCCTCTGCCCAAAGGGCCAGCTGTCCTCTACACACAGGACTGAGACTACTATACATAAGCCACTGAACAGTGTGCTCATGGTAACAACCTGTGCCCCTGCCAACAATGACATGACTCAAAGGCTAGCTTGAACAGCAGCAGTGAAAGACTCCACATCCCAAAGCTATCCAGGCCTCTGTAGGGAACGTGATGAAGAGTTACATGGAAGTAAAGGAAATCCCACCTAGCCTCACTGGCTGGGTGTTTTCTCGAAGGGGCAATGCTTTGAGGCCATAATGTATGGTCTTAGTAAGTGAAGAGACATTCCAAATCTTTTGCATTGTTATATTTATATCATCGTTCATTCAATTTGTTATGGCATACTACCTAGAGTATTTTGTCTCCAAATCTTGTGTTACTCAATTTTCCAACCCAGTATCAATACTATTTAATTCTAAATAAAGCTTAAAACTCTTCTTTGTGAAGATGAACCACACGGAAACTCAAAAAATGAGATAAAGCATGTGAGAAATTGTATGATACAGAGAAAAGAACACATCAAACACTAAAACATATTAGAGTGAGTGGCTTTCTTGCCATTTTCTCCATCGACTCTCAAACTGGCTCAATCAGTAAGTATAATTTCCCATTTTACAGAGAGCTGAGAAAGTTCCCATAGTTATTATAAGAAAATATACATTTGGATATTACATAAAACTATGAAGCTTTCTGGATCCAAATAAAGGGACCTAACAGAGATCACTCTACATTTCTTATTGCTTAAGAATAATACAAATGAGGAAAACCATCACATATTTTACTTTGATATAAATGCAATGTCAACTATTCAATTACTCCTAGAAAGTAATACATGTGAATAATTCCTGGGGAAAAGCTTCCATTCTTTTTACAATGTGCAATTATAATAGTGACAATGACAATAATGACAGATAATAATGAATGTGTATTGAATATTGAACCCCTAATTAGCATGCTATTTATTTGATGTGTGTGAACTTCAGTTTGAAAACATTATGAACAAAAGATACTTTGTGAACTAGAAAAGTAAAATTAGAAGAACCTGAACGAACTGTGCTGATGGGGGTTTTAATTCTTTTCTATTAATACATCATTCCGGCAGAGCTTCACAGATTTAATTTTAGATTAGTCAAAATCTACAAATGTAGCCTTATTGCAATAATTAGAGCGCCTTCATATAGCAACATGATATACTTTTAGAAGCTCTTTACATAGGGAACCAATTTAGCCAGAATTAATATGTTCTCTTCATAGCTTTTATTATTTTTAAAATACTCCTTTCATTCCTCATTGTAGCACCACCTAGACCAAAGTAATGTATTTAAAAGATAAAGAATTATTAGAGAAATTTAAACAAAAAGCTGAGTATATCATGATTAATAATATTTGAATGCTTTTGATTTGAGTTCCGAGGTTCTGCATAGAAAAATGTAAGGTTAAAAAGGCGATGGAATTTGAAGGTCTCCTTTGTTCCATCTCAGTAATTGCCCAACATTTACCATGTGTCACATTTGAGCGTGCGTGTGCGTGTGTACGCGTGTGTGCTGGCGCACATACATACTCTGGTTCCGGGGATGAATGATTGAAGGATGACCTAAAACCTCTTGGTGTAAACAAATTTTTCATCATACTGGTGTTCGAAGTATGGTAAAGTCTCATTTATTTATATTTCAGTGATTTGGAACTTCAATAATTGGGAAACAGGCCAGATAAAGTTTTCCTTTCCATGATACATGAGAAAAGCTTTCATTAACTAGATTGCAAGAAGAGTTTTAACCTATTTAAGAAATCAGTTGATTTGCTAGTACCTTAGAGCTACCTATGTATATTTAGACAAAATTCACTTACATATTACAAATGATTCTCATTTATTTATCAAAGAAGGTATTTTGCAATGTTCTGAGAATCACTGCATTATAGAGTTAAAAGAGAACTTTGAGGCAATCTAGTGTAGTGATTTCTAAGCCTGGCTAGTTACCAGGATCATCTAAGGGATTTAGAAATTTTAGATTCTTGATATAGATTCTCAGTTCCCAATTCTCAGAAATTATGATTCAATGGGATGAGGCCTTAAAAATCAATAATGTTTCACAGCCTTCTAGTTGATTCTAACACACAGCCAGACTTAGAACCACTAACTTGGTCCAGTTTTCTACATAACGAAGAAATTTTTTAAAATTATTTTTTCATAAGTAATTATTCTTATCTATTTGGAAATTTGTAATGAAATGGATCTTAGTTTTTCAAGTGCACTCTAATGTTGAAAGTTGTTGGACAGATGTGTTAGATATATTTTGTCTCCTTATGGTAAGCTGAAGAACCAACCTAGGTTTTCTAGAGAAAAAGCCAAGAACTTGCTTCTGTAGCACACAGCACTTCAAATATTGGAAGATAGTTGCCAGACATCTTCTCCATTTTGAAAAGCTTCCTTTTTTTCTGAAAAAGTTTCCATTTTCCTTACTATCCTGGTCACCTCCTTGGAGTATTCTCTAAACTGTCACTGTTCCTTTTAACATGCGAAGGTCAGAATTAAATATAACAAATGTGATATATAATATGAGCAATACTATTTTCCTTTTAAGTCTTCCTAAAATCACAATAGGCTTTTAGCAGTTATAATGCAGTGTTGGGTCTCTGTTCAGTTTCTAGCTGACTACAAATATAGATTTTTTTTTTTGAGACAGAGTTTCACTCTGTTGCCCTGAGTAGAGTGCCGTGGTGTCAGCTTAGCTCACAGCAACCTCAGACTCCTGGGCTCAAACGATCCTCTTGCCTCAGCCTCCCAAATAGCTGGGACTACAGGCATGTGCCACAATGCTTGGCTAATTTTTCTATTTTTAGTAGACATGGGGTCTCACTCTTGCTCAGGCTGGTCTTGAACTCCTGAGCTCAGGTAATTCTCCCAGAGTGCTAGGCTTATAGGTGTGAGCCACTGCACTGGCCTATAGATTTTTTTTTTTAAAGCAAGTGTTTTTAAGCCAAATATTTCCTATCCTATATTTCTTCTAATTAAAATATTTTAAACATCTATATATGACTATTTTAAACTTTTTAAAATGTTTTCTACTGATTTAGACAGTTTGTTTCATTTGTTTATTATTTAGCAATTGTTAATTGAGTTTCTACTGTGGGGAAGAAGGGCATACATCCCCTTTGTCCTTGGAAATTTTGCTGAAAGATCAATTCACAATAAGGCAGATTAATAAGAGAAAGATTACAAATGTATTTACCATGTGTATGGAGAGAATCACAGAGTGATTACCCCATATCCTGCTGGGTGCAGAAGCTTATGTACCCTCCTTACAGGTGAGGAGATAAGAAATATGGGTAATTCTGTTGAGGGGCAGTAAATGATCACTAGGGAGGATAAATGGATACTTGGGAGAATGAACGGATGGGGGAAAGAGACAGACTTGTAAATGATTCTCTTTGGAAATGAACTTAACCTGAGAGACAAGCATTATTTTCAAATCAATTGGGCTAGGTCTGGTTGGATTCTTGAGTTTCTTTCCTACAATAGACAAGATAACAGGGAGGGGAGAGAAAGACAGCTGTTCTTCTTCATGGGTCCCTCTGGTTTTTGTGGAGATAGAGGGAAGTCCCCTTCCAAAGCCTGTTGATCTCTGAGGGCCTTTAATTCAAAATAGTCTTTATACCAAGGAGTCATATTTTGGGGTGAAAGTCCCTGAGCTCCTCCTATGTTCCAGGTACTGTTCCCAGGACTGGAGATAATAGTAGGAACGAGGGGAGTAAATTCCCTGTTCCTATGGTACTTAATTCCATCCTAGTGGGGCCATCTGTGGAAGCCATCATGATTCTTGAGGCAGAATCATCTAGTTGTTAAGGGTATAGCCTCACAGTTAAGGAGAGATGTCTGGTTTCAGCTCTTAGGAGATAAAGTGCTTTGGGCTAGCCTCTTTGCCCTTTAACTTTATGTGTGAAATGGGATAACAATAGACCTAAGGCATAGGCTTCTTTAATTGTCAGGATTAAAAGAAATAATAGATGTAAACATTTAAAGCAGTGTTTAAAAAAATGCTGATTATCATCATCTTCATCATCATCATCATCATCATCATCATCGTGGTGGTCACTGTCATTGTCATCATCACATCATCAGTAATAGCTATTCCTTTGTGTAAATTGTAGGTTTGACAATCAGGTGGCCTCTATCCCCATGCACATTTTTATACTTAAAAATAATAAAGAGTTGTATTTCTATCGATTAGATATTTTAATTATCTTAACTCATTCTCTCTGAAATGACACTAAATCAGTAGGATTTTTATTCTGTAATTCCCTACCTTGGGTCTTTAGGAGTTGATGGCCATTTTTTGAAAAATAAAGATCTGGTGGAAAAGCTAAGTGGTTTTGAAGTAGTAAAGTAAACCGGAATAGATAACCATTATGCTGTCTTTCAAAAGCCAAGTTAATTTCAAGTTAAGAGTCAGTCAGACCTGGATTTAAATTCTCTTTCTACCATTTCTTATGTTTATATCCATGGGCTGACTCTAAGCCTCAGCTGCCTCAGCTGTAAAGTGGGAGTAACGTAGGGATACAACAGAAAAGGAAGGCCAAGAGAGCCCGAGTGCAGCCATTTTGGCTGACACCAGACTCTGACCACCCTGAATAAGGAAGTTGCCAGCAACTCGCTGGTCCAGGACCCTGGAAGATGGATAAATTACTACGCTGGATGCCTTACAAATTGTATGTGTTTACCTTTCTGTGACAGCAGTTTACAACTAACCTTTATGGCCTGACCTCAAGATAATACTAGTCACTTACGGCTATTTCCCAGCAAGGTTATTGAGCACATAAAAACATTACCATTGTCCCATATGGAGTCCCCCTCCTGCTCAGGAGAGGGGCCCTACTCTTTGGAGTAGGATTCGCTGTCTTTCTCAATAAACTCTCCTGTAGCTAGTTGGCTTACACTTGAATTCTTTCCTACGGGAAGCCAAGAACTCACTTGGCAAGTAATTTCAGGGGGCTTTCCTCCCTTCTGAGGGGCACTGCTTGCATCAGGAATAATGGTATCTTCCCACAAGAATGCTGTGAGGGCTAAATGAAGTCATCTTGGTGTAATGGGAAAATAAATGGTTTCTACTTATAACCAAAACTCCTTCTAGAGCCAGTCCCTCCAGTGAAAGAAAGGCCCTTCATGCTGCGGAAACCTTAAAAGACGAATGTCTCTGCACAGTAAAGGGAGCAAAAAACCTGATGCTCTTAATGTACTCAGGTCTAGGAGGAGGCTGGGGAAGGCAGAAAGAAGTTAGGGCTCTTTTCTATGACCTCCGAATTTCAGTGGACTTTACAAAACCCATGATAGCTTAGGATTTCATAAAAGTAATAAATGGGCAATTTCACATCTGGTGGTACAGCAGTGACGTGTGGGAGTGATCAGGAAAATCCAGGCACCCAGGGAGTCCCAGACATGAGGATGGGTGTCTGAGTCAGTTCAGGCTGCGACAACAAAAATACCATAGCTTGGGTGGTTTAAACAACAGATATTTATTTATCATAGTTTTAGAAGCTGGGAAGTGAAGATCAGGGTGCTGGAAGATTCTGTTCTTGGTTAGGACCCACTTCCTATTTATATCTTCACATGGTGGGGGGCGAGGGAGGTCATAGAGAGAATGAGCATACTACCTCACCTGTCTCTTCTTATAAAGGCACTAATTCCACCATGAGAGCTCAACCCTCACAGCCTAATTATCTACCAAAGACCTCATCTCCAAATAGTAATACATTAGGGATTAGAGTTTCAACTTATGATTTTTTTGTGGGGGGAGGACACAAACATGGCAAAATGTTGAGTTTCCACACATCATAGGACTGGAAGCAACTTTCCCAGATCTTTATCCGACCTAAGAAGCTTCCACCTGACATCTAGGTTACATAGGAAAAATATTTATGTAGTTCGCAAAGTAATCAATTGATGAATTATAGCCATTATTATCATGTGTAATTATTAACCTTACAAAGCACTCATTTGAAAATCCATCTTTGGAATTTTGGAACTTTTATTGCTTAGAAGCCTTTCAGATACCATATGTTACACTGTTTATAAATAGCCAGACTATTTATTGCATATGCAAGTTTAACAAAAACATAAAACCACTGGGCTTCCTGCAATGGTATTGATCCAGATCTCATTCATAAATTCAACTTACTCACTCTCTTGGCTGCTAGCTGTCTCTGTTAAGGTAGTTTCCAAACCTTATGACCTTATGATACCCAAGTCATCAAATTTTATGGTATCCCTGACTCATCCCATTTTCTCGTTACATTCTATAGATTCTATAACTGTAACATTCCTTATATCTTTCTCTTCACTTCACTGCATTCAGCTGGGGTGGTTCTCCCTTAGCTGCTGTGAAGGGGAGCCCCTTCCTTCTGGGCCTCTGTCCATTCTGATCTACCCTACATATTTTGTCAAATGAATTTTAGCAAAGGCCAACACTGATAATCAATTAACTCAATCCTCTTCTTAAACACCATCAATGAATCCCCCATTGCCTATCATATATAAAATACACATTTCCCCCATATTACAACCTCTTTTTTATTCTCCATGTCTCTCTCTCTCTCTCTCTGTCTCCTCTCCCTTTCTCTCTCTCTCGTAGGTAAATGCTTTGCTTGAACTTCATTTTGGGGATAAAAGAGTTTGTGAGTCAAGATCTAAAAAAACTTGGAAGAGGAATTTCAGATGGATACTGCTTAGACCATAGGGAAAAAGCAAGCAGAGGAAGACCACTCCTCTCCAAGTCGTTGGCCAGACAGAGGCTTTTAACGTCAGCTAGCCTTCCCTAAACATCCAGCCAGAATGGACCCAAACTCCCCCAAGGAGAGCTGCAACCCTTTTCTTAAAATTTTCCAGAGAAGTTAAACTCCCTTGAGAATTTGTTCCAGCTGATTTGCTGTTGTATTTAGGTTTCTTTATCATAGCTGTTCTTGGTAATTACACAGCAGCTTTCATCGGAAGAGCCTTTAAATAGACCTGATAATGCCTCTCTGAGGTAGGTAAACACAAAGTTTCATTATCCCCATTTAACAGACGAAAGAATAGAGGAAAAGCAGTTTGGGCACCTTTTCCAGTGCCTCAGGATGGGTTTTATTTCCCCCATTTTGCACAGGAAACATCTCTAGGGTTTTCTCCCACAACTCTTCTGTGGCTCTCAGGTGTGGCTGAAAATGCCTTGCTCCCCATCTTCTAACTTAGGAGCCACACTCATCCTCCCACTGGAGTCTGGCTATGTGGGGACTGGAGAATGGTTAGTCATATGCATTATTTAGTTTGCCTAGGGTGGAAGTAACTTTAAGCCTTGTTAGATCATATGGTACTATGTTAGTACACAGTTGCTTGTTGACTGAAGATAGGATGAATGAAAGAATAAATGGGTGAAAAGACTAAAAGTCACTTGTAATCCCACTTTCCAGGAACATGTCACAGGCTCTTTATATCTTTTTTCTTTCCTCACCTGCTTTAGGGTTCAGTCAGTGGTGGTGTGTGTGGGGGTGTTAAAAGGCAAATGGGGCCAGGCACAGTGCCTCACGCCTGTAAACCTAGCACTCTGGGGCGCTGAAGGTTCAAGGAATGCTTGAGGTCAGGAGTTTGAGACCAGCCTGAGCAAGAGCAAGACCCTATCTCTATAAAAAAAATAGAAAAATTAGCTGAGTCTGGTGGTGCGTGCCTGTAATCCCAGTTACTCGGGAGCCTTAGTCAGGAGGATTCCTCGAGCCCAAGAGTTTGAGGTTGCAGTGAGCTATGATGGTACCACTGCACTCTAGCCCAGCGACAGAGTGAGACTCTGTCTCAAACAAACAAACCAACCAACCAAAAAAATAACAAAAGGCAAATGTGAGAAGGGAAAAGCCATGTTTATGAACTGCAAGGCGGAAGAGTCAGATGGTGATATGCCGGGGAAAGGACAATCATAATGACCAACATCAAATCTAACCTGCTACCTTTACTGTGCACTGCCCCAAACCTTCAGTCTTTTATCCCTACTTTAGCATGTGCAAATAATTAGTCTTTCTTTTGTAACACCATCACATTCATCATTTTCTACTGGATATCTCTGCTTTTCTCTTTGCTCTTTAGGATTTGTGTCGTCTCAGAGAATGGGAGCTACCAAGATAGGGTACAATGTTTACCAAACTTCAGTTATTAGTACAACATAAGGCCTTCATGATTTTTGCTATATCCATATACTATGATAATACTTACTATTTTATTTAAAACTGCTCACTTATAAAATGCTTTTTTAAAAAATCCCAGCCTATCCTCGTAGTTTTCATTGCAGGCTGCTGGACTGTTTACAAAATCTCAGAACTTCTCAGGGATTCTGATTTAATGATCTAAGGTGGGGCCCAGGATTTTTTTTAAAGCTTTCTGAGTGCTTCTAATGTGCAACCAGTATTGGGAATCATTGTTCTAAGCAATTAGATTTATCAAAGCATGGGCTTCATGGGTTGTTTTATTTCTAATACACATTAGATTAATACATTAATGTGTATTTCTAATACACATTAAAATACAGTAATACCTAACCTAACTGTTATAAATCTTAAAATGAGTTCTCAAGGACCATTTGGAATTGTCTCACAGATTACCAGTGTTAGAAAACCATACTTAGGGACACATAATAACAAATGAAAGAAACCAGGGCTTGAAAATCTAAAAACCTGAGTTACATTCCAATTCTGCCACTTCCTATATGTGTGACCATGTGAAGTTCAACATCGTTATTGGCTGTAGCTTTACACGTTGCAATTGTAACTGACCATCTTCCCATCCTTTCACTTCTAATCCCAGCCCCAGTAGATCACAGGGGTCCCCTACAACTCTGTTCTGACAGGCACTAAATTCAGAATGTTACCATGTCCTCCAGTACGTGGATGGGCTACTTTACTTATGCTTTTGCCACATTCCTCTAGGCATCAAACCTGTAGATTGGCTAAGACAGCAGTGGCAGATATAACAAAAAAGCTTTAAGGTCTTCATGTGAATCAATGAAACCTAGCATCCCTCCCCCACACCCGCCCCAGGCTTAGATCCTAAGCCTCAGGGCCCAGAACAGGTCTATCTTTATATTGTACATAGCGCTCGACACTCCATTCTTGGTCCTTTGCTTCATGAGGGACAATGGTTTCCAGCCAACTTGATTCTCCCTGCATTTCCCCACCTCCCAGATTAAAGCTTCCTTTAGTAACTAAAAGCAGTTGAATATCTTCTTTGCTTGATTACCTATATAATCCCTAATTCTAATACCTAGTACTTAGCACCTTTCTTCTGAAGAGCATAAATTGCAATGGAAATAGCGTTTTATTAATCCTCCCCACATCCCTGCGAGGAAGTTGCGTGGCACGCATTCGCTCTCAGACTAATCCTCCCGCCTGCAAGTGGGTTGCAGGGGCGCACTGCTCCCTAGCACAGATGCTTGCTACTGAACTAACTGGTGGGCACAGCCAGTATTTGTGTGATAGAAGAAAGCTCTTCTTCCTGTTCGAGAGAGAAGCGGTTTATGCAGCCTGTGGCAGAAGAGCCATTCAAGCTCTGTATAGCCTAGTGACAAAAGGAGATAAAGCATTGCTCTCACGCCAGTGATGGAGTCGTAAGTAATGCCTGCATTTACACTCCTAATAAAGCTCAATTATTAGACTATGCTGCCTCCTGAGAACCAATCTCACTACTGAGGCTTCTCTCTCCCTCTCTCTTTCTCTTTCCCTCCCATCCGGCTGGCTTTTGGAAGAGATAAGAGTGACTTTCTGAGCTAAGGAAACTTTGGTATCTGCTGCATAAGAAAAAGTGCAGAAAGTTGCAAGATCATAGAATAATAATGAGAATTCAAGTTCAGAAGAAGACATACGTATATATGTCTCTGCATATCTGAGATGTAAGGGTAAAAGTGAATATTTTAACAACATGACATTCTGAAGACAGGAGTTCAGAAAAAAGGAGGGACAATAGCCTCATGAGCTAGAGCCCCGTTTCAGCCATTACTCTACTGCCGGGGGGAGATTCCTCATGGGGAAACTATGAAGCTCATTCAGAGGAACTGGAGCCAGCCTCCTGCCAACCAGAGTCTTTCCAGTTGGAGAGTCACTGCAGGAGTGGCCATGCAGGGAGACAGTGAGAAAAGTTAGTAGCAGGATACATTCCTCCAGGCTTCTTCTGGAATATTCATGGCAACAAATAGGTGTTCACCTCCAAGAAAAGGGATTTTCAGCTGATACCTTCTAAAAGGGACCAGCATTTATTTTTAGGGGAAGAAAAACTCTAAGACATCATCCTGGGGTTAAGTTAAAGGAAGAAGGTTATTCTTATTTGGGGGCAGATCTGCAGTGAGGGGGTGAGGCAGGCAGCCGGTGTGTGTGCTGTGGAGACAATGAGGTGTGGCCTGTGGGATCCAGCTTGGGGACACCCTGCTGCTGCGGGTAAAATAGGAATCTCTTATCTTCCTCTGCTTTTCCTCTTCCTCATTATAGGGAGCCAGTTCTTTCTTTCTTTGCTGCATCGCCAATCCTGGAGAGGCAACGGTGCCAAAGTAAACCCCGGTTGGAGGGTTTTGGGGTGTCCACGAGACATTCCAATATCTCTCTTGAAAGGGCATTTGTGAAAAGCTCTGAGACCTACCCAATCAACCAGTCATCAGATCTTTGACATGCAGAAACAAATTATTCTACATTTTTACCACATTCTCTGAAGCTGAATTGTGGACACTATACTGTGTGGCTTGAATTATTCTAAAAATTCTCCAATGCAGTAAGTACCCAAACTTTATCACTAGGAAATAAATCTTCTAGAATCTGGTAATTTTGATAATTTTCTGACTCATGACTCATTTCTTTTTCTCATGTCAGTTAGATTACTTTTGATTTCGCAACAAATTTTCCCCCAATAGATCTATCAATTAATTACTATCAGTATTTTCTCTTATCTTCTATAGATATGTAGCAAACTGGAAAGCAGAAGCAATTGTTTGTTTAGTCCCTTGTTTTTCAAAGTATGATCCAAAATCCACTCATAGGACAACCACTTGTGATGCTTCCTAAACAAGCAGGTTCCTGCGACCACATTCCAGACCAATTTATTTAGAATCTCTGGGGTGGGGCTAGGGAGGATATCGTATATTATAAGCTCTATAATTGATTCTCAAGAAAACTACTGATCTAATCAAGATTTTGTGGGATGAAGGAAAGAGGATCTGCAGTTTTCTCTTCTAGTTTTGCATTACTGGAAGAACTATTTATACATTGCTGACTTGGATAATTGTTCAACTGCCTATATAAATTTGCCTGTATAAGTCTAGTTGAAAAATAACGTTTCAGTTGATTTCCCTAACATGTTTTCTAATTCCCTATGTCCTAGTTTTGGCCCTTGTTATGGACTAAATTGTTTTCTCCCCAAATTTTTATGTGGAAGTCCTAATCCCCAAAGTAACTGAATTTGGATATAGGGCCTTTAAGGGGGCAATTAAGGTTAAACGAGGTCATAGTGTAGGGCCCTAATCCAACAGGACCACTGTCTTTGTAAGAAGAGAAAGAGGCACCACATCTCTCTCTCCAGGTGGGTACAGAGAAAAGGCCACGTGAGGACACAGCATGGAGGTGGCTGTCTGCAAGGGAGGAAGACAGGCCTCACCAGAAGCCAACCTTGCTGACACCTTGGTCTTGAACTTCCAGCCTCCAGAAATGTGAGAAACAAATTTCTGTTAAGCCACCCGTCTTTGATATTCTGTTATGGGCAGCCCAAGCAGACTAATACAGCCCTGTTTAATAGAACTGTCCAGCCAATAGGCACCATAGGGCTGAAAAAGACCAGTGAGTCTCACGCTCTGTTTTGGGAACTGACACTTGAGAAGAAGTCCTTCTGGTCAACCTTGAAAGACTGTCTTGAGAAAAGATGTTTCACCATACAATAGCTATGCTTTATAGCAATCTATCGACTATCTTCTGTATGGAGAATTTGGAATATGAAGAGGCAGGCTCCTTATTTACTCCTCTGCTGGGTGCTCAGGGTGCTGTACATATGTAGTAATTGTTGTAATTGAGGGGGGGGATGACAAGGAATAAGAATGGATATAGCTTATATAAAGAGGCAATTCCCATAAGCTTTTGTGGAAAACTCTAATTTAGCGTCTATGAAAAAATAGACATGAATTTCTTTCAGAAATTTTAAATGTTTCTCATGCTCCAAGATTTTTGAGTTTCCTTATCACAATAAAACCAAAACAAAACAGTGAAGCATTCTCCAGAAAAATCTTTCTGAGGTGAGATTATTCTTTCTTGGTCAAAAAGACTACTATTTTCTGGAACTTGGGTTATCAATTTGATTATACTGAATGGAAGGCTTGAGGGGCTCTTTCCTATATTGGGGTGCCCCCTTCCTTGGGATGAATTTTTGCCTGGACTATTTGCTGCTTGTTTAGTTTGCTGCTCCCTAATTCTGGAGAATTACCAGGCCTTGAATTTATTTGAGTTCAGTAAGGGTGGTGTTTAAATACTTTAGTTTGGCATTGTCTGCTTTCTTTCTTTCCAAATTCTGAATATGAGAATGCCTAAGTGACAGTTGAGATCTGTCAGTATTTTAGGTGTTTTGAAGTAACTGACTAGAATTAGGTACCTTTCTTATGTGTCTAAGAATTCTGCTGAAGAAAGAAGATGCTTTCTAAAGATAAAAAAAATTGACTACTTTAGAGAGGTTATCCCCTTTCTTGGTATCTGTTGGTAATACATTCTAAAATCTGTAAAGTTATTACAAACTTTCAATAACACCTTGTCCCCTTGAATATCCAGATAAAGAAATCCACATTAAATTTTTTATCACCTTGTACTCTTTCTATGTATTAACAATAGAGATGTAAATCTTTTCACAGAAAGCAAGAATTTGTTCATAGAGATTCATAATTAAAATAGAAGTTGTTCTATCCAGAAGCATAAATATTGAGCCTAGGAAACAACTGGCTGGCTGTTCTTCTATATGCACACACTTGAGGGAATGGTTAATGAAGTAACAATACCTAACCTACTAGAGTAGTAAAAGTAATTCCTTTCAAAAGCAGCAGATATTTTTTTCCCCTAAGGAAAATCACAGGGAGACTCCAAAGGGAAGATGGAACTGGATAAGTTATTCTCATGATGAATTTAGCTCTAACATGTCAGAATCTGCCTCGGTGCTATGTGTGGTGAAGCCCTCAGTTAAATATCGGCTATGACTGAAAATCTGTGCTTCACTGTTTCTGGCCAATGCCCAGAAGCAACACTTAGCATCACCATTAAACTGAGAGCTTCTGTCTTTTAGTTTGTTTTCTTTTGACATACAGTATTGCTGCTTCATCTACAGTGGTTCTTATGAGTTACTACTGTCTTAGAAGTCAAAGAATTCTACCTTATTTCTCGAAAACAATTACAGTATACACATTGTTTGAAAAGAATATGTCTTATGTGCCATTAGGAAATTTTAAGTAGATAACTTAAGTAATGAACATTTTTTCTTTGAGTAAAAGATCTGTTCATCCAAGTCTAGACTATCATTTAAGAAATATAATGCCTAAGTCAACAAAGCTAAAATAATCACATAAGTAGGAAAACAAACAATACCCAAATAAATCACAGATATTTTTTCTCTGCCACACAAAACACCAAGATTTTTAATATTAGTCATATGTTTCATATAAAAGTATCTAGAGAATTTCCCACTGTACATCTGCATTCATTTTCCTTTCATTTTGTCAAATGGAACACCCAATTCCTGCAGAAGGTAGCCTTACCTGTGATCTAGGTACCATAGAAAGTGCTACTAAAAATGCTCAAAGCATTATTGCAACTCAATAATAAAAAGAAAAATAGCACAACTAAAATATGGACAAAGAATTTAAATAGACATTTTTTTTAAAGAGACAGTCTCACTACGTTGCCTAAGCTGGACTTGAACTCCTAGGCTCAAAGAATCCTCCCGCCTCAGCATCCCAAGTAGCTAAGACTATGGGTGTGTGCCACTGCACCTACAGACATTTCTCAAAAAATATATATAAGTGACCAATAAACACATAAAGAGATGCCCAGTATGATTAGATATTAGGGAAATGCAAACCACAATGTGATGGCACTTCACATCCAGTAGGATGGCTATAATGAAAAAGATAGATACTAAGTGTTGGCGAAGATGTGGAGAGATTGGAACCACCATAAGCTGCTGGTGGGAATGCAAAATGGCGCAGCTGCTTTGGAAAACCATCTTGCAATTCCTCAAAAGGTTAAACATTTGTTTAATGTTAACTGATTTACCATATCAGCTAGCAATTCTACTCCTAGGTGTATGTTGTACCCAAGAGAAATGAAAACATAAATCCACACAAAAACTTGTACATGAATGCTCATGACAGCATTATTCACAATAACAAAAAGTGGAAACAACCCAAATGTCCATGAACTGATGGATAAATAGAATGTAGTATATCTGTACAATGAAATATTATTCAGCCGTAAAGGGGAATGAAGCACTGTTACATGCAGCAACATGGATGAGCCTTGAAAACATTATGCTACATGAAAGAAACCAGTCAAAAAATCCTCACATATCATATGATCCCATTTATGTGAAATGTCCAGAATAGGCAAATCTATGGTGACAGAAAATAGATTAGTGGTTGCCTGGGGCTAGGGGTGGGGAGGATGAAGGCAGTGGAGGTAGGGATACTTGCTGAATGCCAACAGATATGGGTTTTTTGGTGAGGGGGAGACTAAAATGGTCTAAAATTGATTGCGGTTATGGCTGTACAACTCTGCAAATATACTAAAAACCATTGAATTATACACTTTAAATAGGTGAATTGTACAGTATGTGAATTACATCTCAATAAAGCTGTTCAACATGAGTCTACCATGGCTTTTCTAGCTTTCTGACTATATGAATAGGTCAAGAGGATGGAACAGACTCTATCATTGGCCTGAGTTCTCTACATTACTCAAAGGTCGATAAAATAAAATAAACATAAACTTAAAACACAAATGGTAGATAAAATGCCTAATATCACTATTCAAATAGCACTGGGACTCAGGTTGTAGGAATCCAGTTTTGATTTTCTGGAAAATGGATGTTTTTATATGGAATTAAGAGTACTAACAAGTGAACAGAAGGGCTGTTCAATATGAATAGAACTATTTAAAGCTATTGGTTATTAAGTGCCCACAGTCACGGACTATTCAGAGGGTTCTACATACATTATTTCAACATTTAGAATTGCCCTAATGAAGTGGGTATTATTACATACATTTTACAGATAAGACATGTGAAAATAGGTTAAGTAAATTGCTCAGGAAGAGGGAGCTTGTAAGTAGTGGAAGTGGGATTTGAAATCACATTTGTCTGACCTATAGGTCTTAATTACTATGCAATAGAGCTGTTTAAAATATTTGCATTATAACCTTATTCTTTTTATTTGCACCTCCTGTTACCTTTCCCTGTCTCTCTTTCTCTTTCTTTCTCATCATTTTGGAGTGAATGCTTGTGAAAACCTTAAGAGAGGGAGTTTACAGGAACTGCCACTGATGGTGGTGGTACAGTTGCTATGGTAACCAAATCCCCACAGTGGTCCATGCTACTAGGCATCAACTTCTGCCTCTGTGACACCCCCATGTCGACTGGGATCTCTCACTGTATCAATGAACTCCTGTTAATGCATATGAAATAGGAAGTGCTGAGGGCCTAGTGTACATCTTACAGCATTAAAGTATTTTCCTCAAAGTCTCCCTCTCTGAATCACAGATTTTCTACTCCTTCTTCTAGTTCCTTCCCTTAGCACAGGATGGTCTGGTGTGGCCGGTTTTGAGGGGTGCTAAAAATCAGGGCCAAACATCAGTCCAATGCTCTGTCCTAAGCAGGATTTACAAATATGACTGTTTTCTTTTTGGTGACAAATTGACCCTCTCAACCCTATAATTCCTTACTCAGTGCCTGACTGTGAATTTTTGACTATTCCACCTCCACCCTGACATCCAGAATAGATCCTTATCTGATAAAAACACATCTCAGGAGTCACTCTACAGGAAATTTGAAGCTAGCACCCAACAATATGCAGTTTGACTGTGTGTATGTATATACCTGCCCCTTCCCCACATATATCCATCTATCCACCCTTTTCAACAGCGCCTCTACATTTTCAAGGACTCTTTCTTCTCGGATATTGATGCTTTCTCTCGTCCTCCTTCTCTCCATTTCACTGGCCTCGCCTGTCTTCAGAGGCACCTGAAGGCACATAAGGCAGGGAAGTGAAACCGACTGTAATTCTTCAGTTCGCTTCTCTGCAGCCTCCAGTGAGCCAGTCTCCATACGGTGGCCCAGCTGAGCTCTGAGCAAGTTCAGAGTCCCCGTGCAGGTGCAATTCACCAGCCCGCTCACGGGCGCTCTGGGAGCAGAGAAGCCAGACACATATATGTGAGAGGCTCTGGGAACGGCAGAAAAGGAAGCCTCTAAGCTTACATTTATGAGATTAAAAAGAAGAGGGATTCTGCTCTAGGAAAGGAAGAAATGAAAGACTTTTATACCTCAAAAGGCCATTTTTCCCTTTGAAGAATTAACTACAAATTGCTGAGAGGTGCCAACAATTCCAATGTTCTCACTTTCTTTTGATGCCCTTGGTTTCACCTTCGGGTCCCTTGGACTTCATTCTTAAAAGTCTCTATTTCTGTGCTGTCAGTGACATCATGAATATGTCCCAGAGTTTTCTTGATAGGCAAAAGTGTATTCAGGTACATTTGCTTAATGTGTCTTTTTAAATTAGTAAAATACGAATTTTAAATAGCATTTCATATTTAGTGTTTTCTGTGATCTCACCTGATCTTTACCTAAACCCTGTGAAGTAGTTAGAACTATAGTTATTAACCCATTTTCCTGATGCGGGACTCAGCTAAAGTGGAGCCAGGACACTCATGTAGGTTCATGATTTCACAGGCGGCAGTGTTTCCATAATAGTACTGCTTCTTTTGTCAGTTCAATTAAAAAACATCTTGACTTTTCCGCTATAGAATTTATCTGTGTAGTGGAGAATCCCTGGCAGGACCTACAACTTCCTCTATGATTTGGACAGCCCCTCCTGCGACATCTGTGGCCATATATACTCTTTTTCAGTTTCCAGAACGTGCCAAACTCTTCCACCTGGGAGCTTTTGCATGTGCTCTTTTCTCAGCTTTGCCTCTTCCAATTGTATACATTCTTTCCCTGATATCTCACGTTTCAAGGCTCATCTTAAACCTTTTCTGCAGAGAAAGTCTTCTTTGGCCAATCAGACAAGGTTACATCTCTCTGCTGTATAGTATTCCAGCATATGGCACTTTCTCATCTCTAGCAGGTATTGCCAGCGTCATTATTTTACATTAATTATTTACTCTTTCTCTTTTTGCTGTAAACTACATGAGATCAGATATGTGTCTGTCTTGTTCAACTCTGTATTTCAGAATCTAACTAGAGCTTAATACATCATATAATGTCAATAAAAATTTGGGAGATATTCTACAGGGCAACTTCTTGTTAGTGGTAAATTGAAATGCATCACCCCAAGTTCCCACTGTAGGTGTGACATGGTCACAGGCATGGGTTTCAAAAAGGTGTTTGAAGTTGAGAAGGTCTCCTTGCATCTTGGGTCTGTTGCCAGCTCAAATTGCACTGGGAATTAAGGCAATTTTGCAAACAATGGAATTATAGTTTGATCTCCTGCTATTGGCATAACAGGCTGTCCTCTTTGAACTCTGACACTTCTGAAATTACTGTAGTACCTAACATAACAATAATTTTTTAAAATGAAACATCTTATTAACTCTGATTACACATCATTATTATTTTATTTTTAATGTATTTTTAAATTTTAATTTAATTTTTATTTTTTTGAGACAGAGCCTCACTCTGTTGTCCCTGTTAGAGTGTGGTGGCATCAGCCTAGCTCACAACAACCTCAAACTCCTGGGATTAAGGGATCCTCTGGCCTCAGCCTCCCAAGTAGCTATGACTACAGGCATGCACCACAATGCCCAGATAATTTTTTCTCTTTTTAGTAGAGATAGGGTCTCGCTCTTGCTCAGGCTGGTCTCGAACTCCTGACCTCAAGTGATCCTCCCACCTCAGCCTCCCAGAGTGCTAGGATTACATTTGTGAGCCACTGCACCTGGCCTAGATTACACATATATAATTATTGAACTGAATGGAATTGTAGGGGGTGAGGTACCATATTGACTTTTTTGCTTGTGGAAATATTTTTTTTTTCTTTTGAGGACTGATTTTTTTTCTTTTTAGTGGAACTCTGTCTATAACTCTGCAAATTATATATGATTGGGTATGTCATAATTTAAATGCTTCTCAATTTGTATTTATCTGTCCAACAAATAGTGAACATGTAATCTCCAATCTTCAGAATTTTCGGGCCCATCTTCTTCTACTGCTAGTTCTGTTTTTCTTCATTTTCCAGATAGTTATCTTTTAATAATTTGTTTGATTCCCCATATTTTCTTATATTTTTCTTACTGCTTGTTTTTCTTTTTTCACTTCCCTATATTTTCTCTCTTTTCATTTTCCCACAATTATAGACATTCCCTGGTAGTTCTCTGTTTTACTTCTAATGTTGCAAATAGTTCCAACTATTAATAATATTTGTGAATAGGTAAGCCCTTCTTATATTTATAGTAAAATAGACATACTGCATCATCTACATTAGAATTGATAGTGCCTCCTCTGGTTAACTCCCCCTCCTGCCCATATCAAAATAGTGTTTTTGTTTTGTTTCATTTTAAAGAAATCATCATTAGTATAATAATTCATGCACCGTGAATTATCCTGGAAGTCAATGGAAAGGATATGGAAAATGAATATATCTTCTGAAATTCTAAATGAATGACAGAAGAAATAAACATTTATGGCATAACAATTGTTAAAATGATTTTCTTGAAACAAAATATAAGCAATAAATTGCTGACTCAAGTAATCTTATTTTATGTTTATAAAGATACACGCATTTTTATAATTCTAGCTTCTACCTGTTGTATTTATTAACTGAAAGTATCACTAACATGAATAGTGTTTAATTGTCATAGAAACAAATCTGATACCTTTCTAATATTCTAGCACACAGGCATCCAAGGGACATATTGGTGCATATTCAAGCTTCAAGGTTTTGTTTTATTTTCACAATGATTTTTCATCATTAATCTGAAATTTCTTATTTTTATTTAAAATGTATTTGTTACACTATTTTTAGTAAGTCCATATCATAGTAACTAATCTCAGCAACCACATTATTTAGCCCCTTAATCTTAGAACTAATAATTAATTGTGGTAGGCCAGCAGGATAGAATTCTGGCTTTCTAATGTATTCCCCTCATTCTTCTTCATTGCTTGAGTGGCTGGAGAAAAGGTTAGAGGTAGGAAATTTTAATGATTTCTGTGGTGCGGTAAAATAAACATATGAAAGGTGTAGATCAGAGTTTGCTTTTTGTAGCAATACATACTCAATATACAATATACACTCACAAGGAGAGGGTATTCTCCAGGTGATAAGGACCCCCCACCCCCACTCAATAGTATTCAGATAATTGAGCAAATTACTTCTCTTGTCTGAGCCTCACTTTTCTCATCTTTAAAAGAGGCTGAAAGGTGGCTGTAAGGATTAGAAACAATGTAAGTAATATGTCAAGCTCATGATAGGTGCTACTAGTGATAGCTACTATTATTATTGGCAAACAACAGGTGTATGTGTGTTGTGTGTGTGTGTGTGTGTGTGTAATAATCTTTAAAATTACTTCCATTTTTATTTCATATTGGCTTTGTTAATTCACACTAAATTGAGCCAAATCCTAAGTGTCTATCTTAGTTATAGTTAAGACAAAGAGCGATTTACAACAAACTCACATTTTTGGATCCAGGTCAGACATTAAGTTAACTGCCTTGGCTACAAATACTCATAGAAGTCATGGTCTAGTTGGGGAGAAAGACACATAAGGCAAACCTACAAGGGGAAGCATTTCTCCAGAGGTTCTTCCCTTTGGAGAAGGCAGGAAGGGTCTATAGACATACTCAATCCAGTTGGTTCACTCAGAAATCAAGAATCCCGATAACACACGCCCTTTGATCAAAGCAGCTGGAGATACAGAATGGCATTTAGAAAAATGTTCATGTGCTCATTTATATGCCTAGATTAGTTTATTTGGTATGTGTCCAACAATCTCAGAAAACAGTGTGTTAAACATATCTGCCTACTCTGAGTTTCTACTGGAAATCATTAAAGTACCACATGCCTATTCAGAATAGTGACCAATCTATGTTAAGAGGTTCTACATGTAGTATGCTTGAAAAAATGAACAACTTATTCATTGTTTTAATTAATCGCCATTTAGCTTCCTGGGATCACTATGAAAATTCTTAAGTCTTATTCTGGAAATCTGAAATTCTAACTTGGTATGGTAGAATTATTTAGACTTGCATTGTTTCCAAAAGGAAAGATGAAAACTTAAAAATGTATGGGATTTTTTTCCACTAGACTAAGGGCAAATTTTTTTTGGGGGGGGGGTCAATTTTGTTCACTAAATATATTCCAAGTGCCTAGAACAGGGGTTGGCAAACTGGGGCCCACAGAATAAATCTAGCCCACATCTTATTTTGGTACAGCCCAAAACCTCTTATTTTGGTACAGCCCCCAAACTAAGAATGGTTTATATGTTTTCAAATGGCGGGGGAAAAAAAATCAAAAGAAGAATAGCATTTCATGGCATATGAAAATTATATAAAATTTCAGTGCCCACAAATACTGTTTTGCTGTACCACAGCCATGCTTCTTTATTTACATATTGTCATGGTTGTTTTTTCCCTACAGAAAAAGAGTGCAGTAGTTGCAACAAAGACCTTGTGACCACCAAGCCAAAAATAACTATTATTTGGCTTTTCATGGAAAACTTTTTATAGAAAAAAAAATTGCTGACCCTGGCCTATAGTAAAAACTGTCCTAACTTCTTTTAAAATCATATATATTAATATTTAACCTGCACAAATTTCTTTTTAAAAGGAAAGTCTTAAGTCTACAAATAATTCTACAGTTAATCACTAGATTATAGCCTAGCATTAAAGGAGTTATATAATACGAAGCAGAACACTGTGGATGACAACAGACTCAAGTGCCACAGTGCCTGGGCTCAGCTGTGCAATCAAGGGCACAATGCTTAACTTCTCTGTGCACCAGTTTTCCCATCTATAAAATGAAGCAAATGATGGTATCTACTCCTTAGGGCTGTTATAAGAATTACGTAAGTTAATGTTTGTGAAGTGCCTAGAACATCACCTGGTATATAGTAGCTGTTGCATATAAGGCAACACATTTTTTGTTGTGTTTTTAAGTTAAGAAAATTGAGATTCCTAGTAATTGCTAAGGTAATGAATGAACCCCAACATGTTCATTAAGAAATGGGAAAAAATATAAACATCAATTACAATTTGAAAATGTCCACTTTTGTCAGTGAGTCTTCTATGCCAATACAATGCCTTAATAACCACTCTAATTGCCTTGTGCTTGTAGGATATAACTATTTGACTCTCATACCTGTGATATAATTTTGTAATCAATGGTCCTGTTTCAGATAATAAACAAATTGTATTCTGAATGGTTGAATAACTTCGGATACAAAATTTTATCTACCTAACAACTTCTAATCTGAGGGTATCAAATTGATATAAAGGGAAGTAACAATTTAGAGAATGCATGGATACAAAATTAGTTTGCTTTGTTAAGGTTGTTATTCAGTTCTTAGAAAGAGAACCAATAGAAACTATTGTCCTACATTTAAATAAACACTTTCTAAGCACCAAAGCCAGGAATTAAAACTGTGTATTAGGAAATCTAATGGCTTTAATCATTGCAAGTCATTTTAGCAAATAGGAAATTAGTATTCTTGATGTTTAAATAAATTTTTACATTAATTTATGTGAAATCTTTAAATAGACTATGTTTTGTAGAAAGTAAAATCTTTATACGATAGTCTCCTATTGTCTACAAAATACAATTTCCTGAAAACTACACTTTAATATGGGACTCTACACAGGACTTCATAGCTGGTGGTTAAATGTTTAAAAATATACAATTATTTTCATGAATGTTTTTCAGTGACATTCTTTAGGTATTTATCTTGAAAAGGGTCTATGGACTTTTGCTATGTGCGATAGTAATGTAGATTGAGTAATATAGTGATGAAGTGCAACACTGAGCCTTATTTCATAATCCTAATTCATTCAACTTTCAATAAGCATTTATTTAACAAGTCACATTGTGTGAAGTGCAATGCAAATGTAAAAAAGAAGTGAATTAACCTATTCCAATTTGATTTATTTGGGATAATGACAAATTTATACATTAAAATTTAAACAAATAAAAAATCTTTTTGGGTTACATAAGCTAAACTTAGACTCTAAGTTATCTGATATTTACTTTTTAATGTATTAAACATTGCATATCATGTCACTTAATTAAGTTAAATTTTCATGTTTTAGAAGACTTTAATACTGACTTTTCTAGAAACTTTTCCAAGAACTTATTTCATAAGTTTCATATTTCTTGCAATAAAACAAAAAGTAACCAAGAAATAAGACTCCAAATATTTTAATTTCTGTCTACTTGTCTTGTCATCTTTAAATTTTTTTTAAAAAATTTAATTGAAAAATAAAAATTGTATATATTTTGTGCATACAATGTGATGTTTTGATATATGTATACATTGTAGAAAGATTAAATCAAGCTAATTAACATATCCATCACCTCACCTACATATACTTTTTTGTGCTGAGAATGTTTCAAATCTACTCTTTTAGAAATGTTGACATATACAATACTTTATTATTAACTACAGTCACCATGCTGTGCAATGAATCACTACAACTTATTTCTCTTGTCCAACTAAAACTTTATATTCTTTGTCAAATCCTGTCCTCTTAAATTACTTACGTAGGTATTTAAATACAATGGTAACAATTTTCTTATTTTATTTTTTGTCCTAATGTCTAGTTTTTAAAATAGAATATGAATCTGAGTATAAATGGCATACTCAGGAAAACTAAGCAACAATAGCAAAAATGTAAAATTAATTTGAGTATTTATATAAGACTTTATGCTTGGGTTACTTTATTTTTCTGGACTTAAAAATTCCAAATTATTTAGTAATCTTTAAAATCATGTTTATATTATTGTTATTATATTAATATTCTGACTTTCTATAGATAACATATATTCTTAAACAAGTAAATTCTCCTTTCAAGTTATTCTATTTGCTTATATTTTGTACTTATTCCAACAGACTGGTCAGTTTTAATTTTTCATCTCCCTCTCTGAATTTGAGGAACTCTTTCACATTTAGACTTTAAAAACTATGGGTGGACAAAAAGTAACAAATACAATGTCCTTTTATTTAATTGTCTTGAATAAAAGTGATGTCATCTCAAAAACAACTGGCTAACACATTTATCTCCCTGTTACTACATGTAAGGCTGAGAGAAAATTTTTTTATATTGTGCTGATGCTATAATAAATGGGCTGATTTAATAGTGTTGGTTGCAACTTATGACATTTTTGCCTACATTAAAGTTCAGATCTTGATGGCTATTTTGGCCTTCTTCCTGTGAATTACAATTAGAATAATGTGACTAGTCCCTAAAATTTTTAAAGACGATCTTTACTAATAATGGAACAAAAATCTAAATTATATTATTTTTGAGATCAACAGTAGGTTCACATAAACTATTTTCTTTTGTATATCTGCCCCTTTTAAAGGAAAATACAGTTTTATTCCTACTGCAGAAGTATCAGATTCTTGTAACGTCCATGACACTTGTAAGCACTCAGTGGTCAGACACCACGACATATCCTTCAAATGACATGACCCAGTGAAGCTGGAAGGTGTCGTCACGGAGACAGGCAGCCTGGTATCTCAGCCATCCACCGGGACAGAGCCAGCAGGCCCCAGCTGGTGTGCTGAATCCAGACTAAGGTGGGAAACAGATTTTGCATTTTGAAAATCAACCCTTCTAATGTTGAATCTTAGACCATACTTATTAGATAAAAGTGCATTGAGGGCTTCAGAAATTATTTTTTTACTGAATAAAATTTACAAAGCTCCTCATCTGCCAAAATTACTCTCAGAATAAGTTAAATCTTAATTTCATTATCCCTCTGGGTTTCTTTACACTAGCTTATACATATCTTTAAATATATGAATAAATGTATGTTCAGGACTCTATGTTGCCTGGATTATTGACTATGTATGATATATGCTACATGAAGTATGCTTGTAGGTCATTTAAAAGTGATCAAAATTAGAATAACAGCATATTAATCACCAATGCCCATTGGTGTGGTAACATTGGCCCATCACATTGAGCTTGCCATTTTGATCTTTGGACAAATGAAAAACTCTTACAAAATAAAAATGCATTTCATGTTCTTGTTCTCACTTGGATGCTTGTGCTCACTGTTCAAGCACATGGGGGTTTGGATTTGCTATTGCTTTTGCTATTGTTGTACTGTCATTTTTTTCGACACCACTATTCATTAACTCATCTCCTGGAGATATTAGAAAAATCAACTTACAGGATTTGCTACAAGTTCAAGATTTCTCATGTCTCCTGTTGGCCTCGCCTTAACACTAGTGCTGCTTAAACAACTGGGGAGAATATTTCTCATTTCTTAAAACTTTAGTTACCTCGATTTGGTAGGAACATAATGAATAAAACAAAACAAAACAAAACACCCAAACATTTAATTCCATAAGGCTGAGTGAGCAAGGTAGACTCATTCTTTAGATATCATTCTGAATGGGAAAATGCCATGCTAGATTTCCAAACCAGGTACTTTCCTAATGTTACACTTTTGGTGGTTTAGACTGGAGTAGCCTGGCATCTGGAATCATGATGTTTTATCATGAGAAACTGAGAAGATACTGTTTCTCTTTTCTAAAAAGAGAAAGAAACCCTCTGCTAGGGCTCATTAAAAAGGGTTTTAAAATTGGAGCCAATAAAACACGATTGTCAATTCCTACAGCCTTTTCATCTCAGCAGCATTTAAAAAATGCATCATTTCTCCCATTTGCAACACAGACACAGATACATTCTCACTAGCAACAACAGCAACACCTCCCCAACTTCTCTGGGACTCATGAACAGGCACACGGACCAAATGGAGCCAGCAGACTCTGTCCACACACCCCCATCCCAATTTTCAACTGCACGCCCCTTTGACATGAGAGTTACTAGGCAAGATTCACCCCCATCACCCTGAAATCCCTCTTGCTTTGCTCTCCTTTGAAAGTGAAAAAGAAAAGCCTTCCACGAGGCAGAAAAGTTTGTCTGGGCACTTGATGCCAGCATTTCCAATAGCGACCCTAATAGACAAAGCATTTTGGAGCTCTGATTTCCAAAGAGAGCAGACTCCAGTCAACAAAACACAACTTGAGTGTGTGACGGGGGACTATGAAAGCTCTCCTTTGCTAGCGTCGCCTGGGCTCTTCTGCTCGCCCAAGGCAGGAAAGAGGAGGGGTGGGGTGCGGACTTCTCACAGGATCCTTTTCCTTGAGCAAGCCCATCCTGGGATGTGGAGAGAGAGCTGGTTCAAAGCTGCACTTCTAACTGCCTCGGCCTTTGGCCCCACCTGCCTGTCAATTTCAGTCTGCGTCCACAATTCCTCGGTTTACCTCCCTGGGGATACCGAGAACCTGGGTTTCCCAGAGCTCAGGGATGCTGCCAGGCCAGTTCCCCACTGACCTTCCAGGGACTCTGAAATCAACTTTCCCCACACAGTCTGAATTGTTGGCGTTTGTTCTCTGCCAGCCGGAGCCTCCCGCCCAGCCCACCCTTCTCCCTGCTCCTCCAGGCCCCCTCCCCTCCCTCCGGCCTCTCCGGCTCCCCCCACCCCCGCCCTCCTCTTTGTTGTCTCCTACCTGCTGGCCAGGCTCTGCCTGCAGTGCTGCCTGAAGGGCATCAGGTGGTAGTTCATGGCGTCCAGCAGCAGCTTCTGGCAGACCGGGTCGGTTCGCATGAAATCCACTGACTGGACCCGCTCCACCAGCTCCGGGGCCGGGATGAGGGCGAAGCGGAGGCGCTTCATGAGGTCGGGCGCGTACTGCATGCGGGTCTCGCGGTCGTGCTCCAGCCACAGCACGGACATCTGGAAGAGCGCCAGCTCCGACTCCACGGGGGGCGGCAGCGAGTCCAGCAGGGCGCGCATCTCCTCGAAGTTGAGCAGCAGCACATCCTCCACCAGGTACTTGTTGGCCAGCTTCTTGGTCTCTTCCAGGCCGTGCAGCGCGGCGATCTTGCACACCTGCTTGTAGTTCTGCACCGAGATCTGGTCGTTGAGGAACTGCACGCAGAGCTTGGTGACCTGGGGGATGTGCAGGATCTTGCTGACCGACAGCACCTCCTCCACCGTGTCCAGGGACAGGGTCACGTTGGCCGTGTAGAGGTACTCGAGCACCAGGCGCAGCCCGATGGACGAACAGCCCTGCAGCACCAGGTTGTTGATGGCCCGGGGGCTGGTCAGCAGCTTGTCGTCGGGGGAGGAGGAAGGAGTCCCGGGCTCCTCCTGCGGCGGTGGCTGCTGCTGCTGTGACGGCTGCTGCTGCTGTGGCTGCTGCTGCTGGTCCTTGGGGGCCCCCAGGCCGTCCTGGCCGCCGACCCCTCCCCCGAGAGGGGGGTGGCTGGAGAAGAGCGATCGGAAGTACTGAGAGCAGGAGGCCAGCACGGCCTTGTGGCAGTGAAACTGCTGGCCCTGGGCCGTCAGGGTCACGTCGCAAAACAGCTGCTTCCTCCACAGCAGGTTGAGGCCGTGCAGCAGGTTGTCGCTGTGGCTGGGGTCGAAGGTGGAGGTCCTGTCCCCGGATCTGGACATGGCGAGCTGACTCGGTGCACCTGGCTTTAAACCCTCCTCCAACCTGGCAGACAAGGGTGGGGGATGGGAGGGAGGGGAGAAGGGTGGTGGAGGGGGTGGGGTGTGGTCAGGGTGGGGAAGGGTGTGGAGGGGAGGGGAGGGCGAAGAACAAGAATCAGTGCTCAACTTGGCCTCCTCCCGGCTTGCTCCAGACCCCGACCCTAGAAGGAAGGTCTGAAGACACTGGATCCGTGAGCGCCACCAGAAGGGCCCTGTCTGGGGTCCAGGCGTGGGTTCTGCTTCCTGCTACTCCTCTCGCCACCTCCCACACACTTTGTCCCTCACTTTACTAAAACCAGCTCAGCTCGGCTCTTGGCAGCTACAGCAGTGGCAGCAGCGACGGCAAAGTGGCGGCTGAGGCCGAGACACCCCGTGAGCTCGTGTCCATGCCGGGCCGGATGAAGGGAAAGGCCGGGGAGTGGGGAGCCAGGGGTGCCCCGAAAGCTCAGAGGCGACCGACGGCGAAGGTTCCAGGTCAACTCGTGCCGGAAGCTTTGCTTTTCGCAGTTGGCCCAGTTTTTGGGGGGTAGGAAAGGGGCCGGACAAGCGTGTGGGTAGGCAAATCTTAGCTCCCCCAAAGCTGGGAACCCCTTCGATTATCCGTGCTGCCCCGAGAAACTCCTGGGCTAACAGTCTGAGGGAGGAGATAAAGCCCTTTCTTCTCCCGGGAAAGTGCAGCGGAGCGCGGTGAGGACCCGCTCAGTGGACTCGGCAGAGGCGGGAGCTGTCCTTATCAATTCTAGCTCATTTCCCTCACCCCGGCCCTGCCCGCTTCCCTGCTTCGCAAACTGTTGGCTTCCCCGCCACCACTCAGTTTTGCTAATTTTCCAGGGACGCCTTTCAACCTGGCAGGAGAATCCTTCCACCACCTCCCCACCCCCTCGGCGCCCTCTCCCCCGCCTCCCGCCTCGCCAAGCGCGGAAGTTCAGACATCTATCTCCCCTTCCAGCGCGGGGCGGCACCGAGGAAGACGAGGGAGGAAGGGAGGCTACTAGGGTGGATTTAGAGCGAGAGCTGGGAGGCCGGGAGGGATTCGTGTGGACGGCTGTTCTTCCCGGGCACCAGGCGCAGTCGCTTTAACTCCAGTAACTATGAGAAGTTCAAGTTGGAAGACAGGTGTTGGGGGAGGGGGGAGGGGGTGTCCAGTGGGTGGGGTGGTGGGGCGCAGTCGGGTGCGGGGTCTCTGCGTCCCACCCAGCACCGCCGCCCGCAGCCACGGCTTCCTCCCGAGCCCCTCGGTACAGACCCCAGCGGCCCCCACTAGGGCACCCCCACTCCCCCGGCCCTGGAACTACTTCTGTAAAAAAGTCTAAGCCGCCTGCATCTAGGCGGAGGAGGGCAGGGTGGGGGAGGCGAGGCGAAATCGATACGCCCGGTCCTTAACCTGTAATTGCACCTTCCAGGGCTGAGCAGAAAGGGACCCTCTGCTCACATCCCGCCCAGCCGCCCGCCCGCCCGCCCGCCGGGGAGAGCCGCCGCCGCCGCCGCCCGGCTCAGAGGGATCCCGCCGGACCTGCCCCTTCCACTGCGGCTCGCTCTGCCCTGCCTGGCGCCAGTCCTGGATCGCCGGCTTCCTATTTATTCGGGACTGGGCTCCTCTCGACTCACTTTACCATCCCGTTCCAGGTGGACCCTAACCTCCCTCGCGCTCCCTCCCCCGGCGGCACCCCCACCCCCGCCCGCAAAGCTCTGGCTTGCCTGAAACATCTTACAGTCTCTGCCTTTAAGTGGACCCGATCATACCTCTCTCTCTCTCTCTCTCTCTCTCTCTCTCTTTCGCTCTCCCCGCTTCGTTGTCTCCCCCCCATCTTTCCTATTCCCCTTCCTTCTTGTTCTCTTCCTTTGCCTTTCCCCCTCATCTGCTTATTTCTTGCAATAGGAGTTTTATTCTTTATGAGCGTTTGCCACACAACTACCCCCCCACCCCTCTGAAAGACTCCCTCCCCGTCCCTCCCCCCTCCAACAACCCAAAAGACAGAACAAAATGCACACAAGGCACACACAAGGCCAGAAACTTACCTGCTCTCAACCAGCTGCAAAGTCAAGGCTCACTTAAGCTCCCCCCCAAAAATCAATTGTCCTTCCTTTTTAAAGGTTTGCTCTCTCCTTGGGAGGGGGAAAACACCTTCTGGTTCCCAACTCCAGGCAGTCACTCTTTACAATTTATTTTGTCGTACATCATTTGATCACCATGAATTAGCAACAGCAAGAAAATGTAGGAGAGGGAGAAAAGAGAGAAAGAGAGAGGGAGAGAGAGAGGAGAGAGAGGGAGAGAGAGAGAGGGAGCAGAGCTTTCTGCAAGAGAAGAAGAAGAAAAAATGTACGTGTGACAAATTATGCTACCAAGAAACAACACATCATTATCCTTGGGCCTGGGGCTCAGTGAGTCGTAACGAGAGTAATAGGAAATCCACGGTTGGGGAGAGAAACGGTCGTGCTTGGCCAGTAGAGAGAGACCATACAGGGGGATGGATGCTGGAGAGACTCGCAAAATTATGGCTCAAGGCTATTGTAAAAATTGTCGAGCGTAAATGACTGCGATTTCAAACATCTTTGGAAGAAAGAAGGGGAAAAAGCGAGCCCCCCTCCCTCCCTCTCCCTCTCTCTCCCTCTCTCTTCTCTCTCTCTATAAAGAACCGTCAAGTTTTAGTGCGCATTGCTAATTAGTCAATTTCTCTCTGCCTTCACAGCCTGGCGACTTCGCTGCTGAGCTGAAACTGCTAATTTCTGTGACCAGCTTTTTTCTTAGCTGTGATCTGGATGAATGAGTAGCTGTCTCACAGAGATGACAAAAATAAACTCTAATCCCCCCCAAAATTTCCACTACATCTTTCTCATGCATAGATTTATGATCTTCAAGCGCTCTGTGCAATATGCAAACTTTTTTTTTGTGTCTGTATATATGCTGTTGTTTCCAGATTTCACTACATTGGTATGCTGCTTTTCCCTTCCCCCAACCCCCCCAACACTATGGAATGCAGAAACTGTCTGATCTCAAAGTATGCTAAGATGCCACTTTATCCTCTCTTGGTGCTTGGGGTTTGGGTCTGACTGGGAAGACACTGGCTAGCCTTTGCCTAAGAGGTGAATGACTGAGGCTGCAAACCAGGGGTGGGAGAAGTAGAGCCAGTAGGCAGAATAGAGTAAGCTCTTCACTTTACATTTGTTTCCCTGCACTATTCAAGCTCTATGATCTTGTTTGAAAACATATTTTCTCTGGTTAAACAACTGCCTCTGAAGTTCTCTGTCAGCTCTTCGACAGATAAGGGTTCAGAAGTCACATTTCTTTTTTGTTGGAAGATTATCATGCCGTCAGATTTGTATTTCAATTAGGAGTATTTGATTTGCAGGAGCTAGAATCAAGTGCTAGGAAACCCAGCTGCAATTTCACAAATGTAACCTTTCAACTTTGGAGCTCATCTGATATATAAGGGCAACCACGTAGTGCTCACATTTTTGACCCTGCTTAGCATGCAAAATGAAGCCCAGCATGTTTCTGGAATTTTAGCTGTACCAGAGATTCATGTGCATTTTGGTAGAGGACATGTTCTCAAGACTTATCTCATGATGTATTGTGCCCTTACATTTATAGCCCTGCATTTCAGTTGTCAATGGGGGCTGGAGGTGTCCAAGAAAGAAAGGGGGGGGGGGAAAGAAGCAGAAAAAGGCAGGTATGCCCTTGAATAGAATGAACATGAAAGAAAGCTGGACATGAATTAAATTGAGTTTTGATTGCTATTAAATACATGAATATGATCCATTCTAATTTATATGTGCTCTGACTAGTAAACTTATTAAAATATACATCAGGGCACCACTGAAAGTCTGTCTTCTCACGCCCCCTTTGAGAGGTGGAAAGACATCTGTGTAAGGGAGGGGGGAAACCCAAAAATTCTCAGGTTCAGAAATAAGGAATTCCCCATTTACAATGATGGACATTAGCATGCATATAGGATATTTAATTTTAAATAAATAAAGAAGCATCAGACTGGAGCACTTACCCCTCACAAAAGCCTTTTTCTATCGAGGTCCTAGGTTATCTGAGAGTAAGACTTCTTTATTCAGATCCTGCTGAGATGATGCATTTTCATATTCATATTTATAATAGGAAATCCCAAATACTTGATGCAATAATAGAAAAGGATTTTTTTTTTGGTTGTTGTTTAGGGCACGGGAAAGAAAAAGAATAGATTATTCAAATCATCTAGCCTTATTATTTGGTTTGGTTTTTCAGAAAAAATTTCCTTTATGTGCATCTGGAATGGGATGATTGTGTGACTGTAAGATAGGGCCTTTTTGGGGTTCTGTGTCATTAGCAATTAAAGCTATCAAGTATGTGGAGTGTCATCAAACTCCCATACACGCAAAGTATACTTTTTATATTACACTTTTGTTATGATCTTTTATGAATTTGGAATTAAGCTCAAAGGTGAATAATAATATTGATCACTTAATGGCCATCTTCCCATTTTATCATAAAGGAATTGAAGTATATTTTGTAGGCCTTCGAGTAGCTTACTTGCAAATTTTTTTTTTTTTTTTTTTTTTACTGATAGGGTATATTGGTCACTAATTATGATTACTAGGTTCTTTATTGCTTCCAAATAATATAAAAGCTACATTTCAAAAATTTTAACTACCTATAATTTTAATGCTTATTTAACATCTAGAGTGGAAGAGGAAGAAAGTGGGGTTGGGGCTTGCAGTTCTAAAACAGCTGTTGAAATGAAGTGCATAAGACTTTTTTCCCTGCATTTTAAAGTTACCTTATTAGATAGTGTTTAAAATTTCAGAGAAAAATTACAATTTCTGTTTTTTATAAGCAATTAAAGAAAGGATATTGATGACAAAACATCCCTTCGTAATCTATGCATAAACCAACATATATGTCATGTCAATTTCACACCTCCAATATCTTGTATTGGCTTTGACTGAAATTATGGCAGAACTCACAAATGCTATGACACTATTTACAAGAAATCCCGTTAGGAAAGATTCAATTTGCAGCAATCAGATGCTAGCTACTAAGCGATTGTAAGTATTTGAATTTTATCCTACTTCACTGTTCAACGTACAGAAATTGCATCTGTGTGTTTGATCTGTCCTGCTGAGCACTCTCAGCAGCTTGCATCTCTGCCACTATTGTTTTTAAAATGGCAGGAAGGACGTGACTAGTCAAGAGCACTCAGCAGGATGGATTTCACATGGCATAAGAAAAGCCAGAATTGTCTTTAAAAAAAAAAATTAAATATAATCATGTAGTCATCTAATTCAAGCCGTCTTCATACTTCGATAGAATTATCAAAATTATTCATCAGTGAATCTGCATTTAAACTATATACAATGGAAAGATTCTGAAACTGTTGCCACTAAGCAATTTACAAGGACTGCCATTAGCTCTGAGAGGTCTGGTCAGCTTTCCAGGTAGCAGAGACCAGGCAGATCAGGGGATCCAGTTGCCCAGGACCATCTCGCTGGACTGGAGGAACTGGAGATTATCTTTAGAGCAGTTCTTGAAATGTTTTGCTGCTTAACATCAAGGGGCAGCCGCACTGATTCTTTATTTTCCTCATTCTTGACTTTTCTGCTTAGGATTTATGAGTTGTCACCAAATTGGATAAACATCAGAGCCTGGCCTCCCTTGTGTTTCTTTTGGTTGGTAAATACAAGTTCAATGTGGCCTGACCTTTAAGATTGCCATCATTGTGAAATGGATGGATAAAAAGAGAAATCATTCCATTTTACAGAGGGAATAAAAGTGAGTAAAGAAGGGTCATATGTAGCTCCCTCAAAGCCAGTGAGTAGCAAAACCCAGAAAAAACTCATAGGTTTCTGGTTTTTTATTTTAAATCTTGGGTAGACATGGCCAGAGATATCACAAGACCATCAGCATTGATAAGCTTATTGAAGAACAAAAAATCTGAAATAAAAATAAAAGGCAAGAAATGGTGCTACTGGCTAACATTTAGTTGAAAGCCAGTAGTTTGCTGTTGCTCCAGGGTCAAGCCCAGCTCCTTGGCCAGCATTCCGGGTTCCCAGTATTTAGCTCTAGCTTTTCTGGGCAGTCTTTTCTGTTAGTTGCTTAGGTTGTATCCTTATGAGAGGCCTTGGTTCTCCACACCTAGAAATCCTACCTGTCTCTCCAGATTAAACTCAGATTTCTTTCCACTATGAAACTTTTCCTGGCAATCTCAAGCAGAATAATAATTGCTACTACTTATTGAGTTCATTATATGTGTGGCGGATACTATTCTAAATCCTTTAGATGTTTTTGTTTTCTTAATCCTCTTGTTAATCCTATGAGAGAGTATGGTAGATACCATTCTCTACCATTTGCAAAAATGGCTCCAACTCTCCCTACTTCCTGATATACACACTCCATTACATTGTGGCTTTGCTGCTCTCCCCATTGAGAGTGGAGTCTATTACCCCACACCTTGAATGTGAGCTGGTCTTATAACTTGCCTTGACCCATAGAATGTGCCAGAAATGACTTTGTGCCCATTCTGAGTCTAGGCTTCAAGAGGCCTTGTATGTTTCAACTCTCCCTCTTGGAACCCTGCCAGCTGCCATGTGAAAAAGCCCAGGATAGCCTGGTAGAAGATGAACCACCACATGGACGAGATGTTCCCCAGCTCCACTGGTAACTGAATTCAGATGCATGAGTGAGCCCAGCTGAGACAGAAGAACAAGCATAGTCCAAATTACTGATCCACAGAACCCTGAGCTAAAGCGATGGCTGTGGTTTCCAGTCATCAGTTTTGGGGGTGGTTTGTTCCATAGCCAAATTAGCTAATAAAAAAAGGTACCATTATTATCCTTGTATTGATAAGCAAAATTGAAGTGCAAAGGAGTCAGGTAAGTTTTTTAGGATCATACAACTTTTTCAGGATAGAGCTGAGTTTCAAATCAACACAGACTGAATCCAGAGATTAATCATTCTACTACACTGGCCACAAGAAACGCCTGCCTCCCTTAAACATTCTTTCATTCATTTACTCATTCTTCATCAAGTATATAGTAAGTATTTATTATATACCAAACAACATGCTGAACATTGAGGATACAATGATGAATAAAACCACATCCTCAAGAGGCTTACATTCTAGTAGGGGAGGCAGGCTGGTAAATTAGACTCAGCAAGTGAATAATTAAAATTGAAAATTGCTCTTATAAGAGTATGTATAAGGAACTAGTGGAGCAGAAAGAAGCAGACCCCTGCCTACCTTCTTCATAGTACTTATTATCTGTAGTACTCTTTTGACATTTGTTATTTACTGCTGTGTTAATTACTTATTTAGGGAAATCTGATTTATCATCTCAACTAGATTACAAGCTTCCAAGGGAGAAGGAGCTTTCTGCTTGGTAAAAATCTCCCATGGAACATAGTTTTGTGCCTTGCCCATAGTAGTTATTCAATAAAGATGTTGATGGACTATTACATTTGAATTTTCAAATTTATCAGAAAAACAGCAGAAAGAAGAAGGAGGACATGTCACCATTAGAGACTGTGTTGGACATTTAACTAAGGTGTTAGTCAATCTCTTGATTATACTACTGTCTTAAAATTAATAAAATCTTTGTACTATTGTGAAATTATTATTACAACATGTAGATAAGAGCTTGATGGAAAATGAGGGAGTGAAAGTCTCCAAAAATTTGAAGAGTCATTACTTTTGTGGAAATATTAATTCAGCTACTAAACAAGGATAACATAGCATTGCGAGTCTCTGAATGGAATCTGGAAGCAGCCTCAGCCCTGCCTCCAGCCCCAGGTTTGAATCTTACCTCCGCTGCTTCCTGTGTGACATTGGGTGAGTAACCTCTCTCTGCCCGTTTTCCTCATCTGAGAATACAATAATTATCGGACCTACCTCAAAGGATTATATGATGTTTAAACTTTTGTAAATGTTTGTAAAGCACTTAGAATAGTGCCAGATACACAATGAGTGCTATGTGAACGTTTATTAAATAAAAAATAAATAAATGTAGCTAGAGAATTATCATCTTAGTTTTCTTTCCTGCAGATTATGCCTAGTGCTCAACAAATATTGGAGGAAAGAATAAAGAAATTTACTTTTCTTAGGGTTGTAATGATTCATGATGCCATTGAAGAGGCAACTTGTCACTTTAACAGAAGTACCACTATTTTTTCATTCGCTTTTTAGATCTTGTGATTCATTTTGTTTTAAAAATCACCACCCTTTGAACTTTGGGGACATTGAATTTTTATGCACATGTCTTGAGTAATTAAAAATTAAAGATATTTATGCTTTCAAAAGGCAATGACCTACCCAGGAGAACATGCCTCTTGCAAAGGATCTCCTTCATCTCTCTTCAGTAGAGGAGGGGAGGAAACACAAGAAGTGACTGGTGCAGAGGCCCAATTCCTACTTTATGGATGTGAAATTCCTAGAATTATGTAAAATCACCAGGGCCTTTAGCCATGCACAAAGGGTAGTTTTGTGTGTTGGCTGCACCACTCTATTCTGACAGCCTACAGGAGGAAAAAGCAAAGATTACAGAAGCATGTTCCCGCAAAAGGAAGCAGCACTAAAAGCACCCTGGATGAAGATTATAGAGAAACCATACAATAAACACATTTGGGATATTAAAAAATTAAGGCTATTTGTTATTAATGATAGGTGGCTGAATATATTCCTGACTCTGAAAAGTAGCTATTTGGCACCAGGCCGTCATGACAATGACTGAGATGAAAGAGGATGTTGCACTTTGGCTTCTGTCTCTGACATTATCTGTGAGTCTAGACAAATCACTTTTCTTTTTCAGGTCTCAGTTTTCCCATATTTGGAAGAGACAGCACTTCCCTCATTTAGCTACCATATAGAACTGCACTGAGAAGTGACTAGAAGTGACTAGAAATAAAACTGGAAACTTTCTTAGTGATTTTGGGGATAAGCTGAAGGTTTAGACAGTAAAGAGAAACATACTCTTCTTCTCCTGAAAACTGCTCAGAGGCTGGAGGCCAGAGATATTTTTTTCTTTTTATTTCAGCATATTACAGGGGCTACAAATGTTTAGGTTACATATATTGCCTTTGCCCCACCTGAGTCAGAGCTTCAAGCGTGCCCATCCCCCAGAAGGTGCGCACTGCACTCATTAGGTATGAATATACCCATCCTCTCTTCCCCCCGCCCCTCACCGGCCTGACACCCGATGAATGCTACTACTTTATGTGCACATAAGTGTTGATCAGTTAATACCAATTTGCTGAGTACCTGTGGTGCTTATTTTTCCATTCTTGGGATACTTCACTTAGTAGAATGGGTTCCAGCTCTATCCAAGATAATACAAGAAGAGGTGCTAAAACACCATTGTTTTCTGTGGCTTGAGTTGAACTCCATGGTGTACATATACCACATTTTATTAATGCACTCACATATTGATTGGCACTTGGGTTGTTTCCACATCTTTGTAATTGTGAATTGTGCTGCTATGAACATCTGAGTGCAGAAGTCTTTTTTTTATAGAATTTCTTTTTTTCCTTGGGTAGATGCCCAGTAATGGGTTTGTGGGATCAAATAGTAGTTCTACTTGAAGCTCTCTGAGGTTTCTCCATATTACTTTCCACAGAGATTATATTAGTTTGCAGTCCCACTAGCAGTGTATGAGTGTTCCTATCTCTCTGCACCCATGCCAACATTTATCGTTTTGGGACTTTTTGATAAAGGCCATTCTCAGTGGAGATAAGTGATATCTCATTGTGGTTTTGATTCACATTTCCCTGATGATTAGAGATGCTGAACATTTTTTCAGATGTTAGCCATTAGTCTATCTTCTTTTGAAAAGTTTCTGTTCATGTCCTTTCTCCACTTTTTGATAGGATTGTTTGATTTTTTCTTGCTGATTTACCTGACTTTGATACAGGTTGTAGTTATCAGCTCTTCATTGGATGTGTAGCATGTGAATATTTTCTCCCACTCTGCAAGCTGTCTGTTTGCCCTCATGATAGTTTTCTTGGCTGTGCAGAAGCCTTTTAATTTGATCAGGTCCCATTTATTTATTTTTGTTTTGCTATGATTGCCTTTGGATTCTTCCTCATAAATTCTTTGTCTAGGCCAGTGACTGTAAGACTTTTTCCAACATTTTCTTTTAGAATTCTTAGTTTCATGCCTTAGGTTTAAGTCTGTTATCCACTGTGAGTTGATTTTTGTGAGAGGTGAAAGGTGCAGATGCTGTTTCAGTGTTCTACATGTGGATATCCAATTTTCCCAGCATCATTTATTGAATAAGGATTCTTTTCCCCAGTGTATGTTTTTGTCTGTTTTGTCAAAGATTAGACAGCTATATGAGGATGGTTTTATATCTGGGTTCTCAGTTCCATTCCATTGGTCTATGTCTCTGTTCTCATGCCAGTAACATGCTGTTTTACTTACTACAGCCTTGTAGTATAGCTTGAAATCTGGTAAATTGATGTCTCCCAATTTGTTTCTTTTTGCTTAAGATTGCTTTGGCTATATGGGGTCTTTTCTGGTTCCATACCAAGCGTAGATTATTTTTTTAGATCTGCAAAAAATGATGTTGATATTTTAATAGAGATTGCATTGAATCTGTAGATCACTTTGGATAGTATAAACATTTTAACTATGTTGATTCTGCCTACCCATGAGCATGGTATGGTTTTCCACCTGTTTGCATCCTCAAGGCCAGAGATATTTACCCAGTCATATTTGTGGAAGTAGGCAGATATAAATAACATATAAAAATTGTGAAAGTTTTTTGAGTGCATTGACAGAAATTATATTATATATATATTCACAAATTATTTTATATGCATCAAAAGTTTTTAAAGGTTTGCAGTTTATGGGGAAATATTGGTTTTAGTGCAGAAATGTCATATTCTGAATACTCATTAAAGAAAGGTGTGGAACTCTTTTCCTATAAACAAGACAATGCATCTTTATCATAAAGAGTTATCATCCAAATTTGCAAATTATTAAAATCATCCTCTCCACCCACAAATTTTTAAAATTTATGGTGATAGTTTTTTTCTTTCTCTTACTAATTTTAAAAAATGAAGATATGTATCGCCGTGTTGGAATATTCAGCAGCCCATTGACACTTTTTATAGTTAACGGAAAGAAATTATCTAAGTTTCTTAGGCCAATTCCTACATGCCCAATAATCAAATGTTATATCATTATAAGAATATATCACCTTGACTGCAGTGCTAGATTTCCTCACAGGTGACCTGTTCATACCTTGAGGTGTTTATTGCTGCTCTCAGCTTCTTTGACATTAGTGCAAATCTCTCCAACTTTCCATTTTCAGAATAATCTTCCTCTGTTGCTCTGTTTATTATTTTTTTTAAGTTTTATAGATTTAGGGGGTGCAAGTGCAATTTTGTTATATGGATATGTTTGCATAGCGGTGAAGTCTGGGCTTTTTGTGTAACCATCACCTGAATAATGTACATTGTACTCATTAGGTAGTTTCTCATGCCTCATACCCCTCCCACCTTCCCATGTTTCTGAGTCTCCAATGTCTATTGTTCCACTCTATGTCCACATGTATACATTATTTAGCTCTGACTTGTGAGAACCTGCAGTATTTGACTTTCTGTTTCTGAAATATTTCACTTAAGATAATGGCCTCCAGTTCCATCCATGTTGCTGCAAAAGACAAGTTCATGTCTAGTATATCAGAATCTGCTATTTTGTCTTATCCCTTTTACCACATCTTCCTCATTCCTCCAGCCCACCTCAGTACACCTTATCCTATTTCTATTTTTTATTTTATAATACCATATTTCATAGTATTTCAGCAAAGTTGTCCAAATTGTTCAAATTCTATAAGTAATATTTTACAATATTGTTGAAGTATTGTCTGAAAATGTGGATAAATATGGGGAGTTGATTGGCTGAGGTTACAAATCATTAAAGAATTCTGATGAGTATTTCATATGCTTAAAGGCAACCCACTAATTAAAGAATATATTTTCTCAAAATCCAACAGTAACATGTAGCCACAGCTACTACAACATGGTAAATCTGACTTGGATGTTTATTATTATTATTATTGTTTTTTGAGACTCTGTTGTCCTAGCTAGAATGCAGTGGCATCCTCATAGCCACTGCAACCTCAAACTCTTGGGCTCAAACCATCCTCCTGCCTCTGCCTCCCAAGTAGCTGGGACTACAGGTATATATACCATGCCTACCTAATTTTTTTCTATTTTCAGGAGGGATGGGGTCTCACTCTTGCTCACGCTGGTCTCAAACTCCTGACCTCAAGGGATCCTGCCAGCTCAGCCTCCCAGAGTGCCAGGATTACAGGGATGCTTTTCATTTTGTCTTTACATCTTATTGAGCTCAATAATAGAGTAAAACATGAGTCAACATAAAGACTGATTTAAGTTTTCTGTGGGGATTTAATTTCACTTCCTAGAATATTTGGTCTTGCTTTATCCCATTTTATGTGTATTAACTTCCTTGGCTTCCTAACAGTTGTCAAAAAAAAAAAAAAAAGCCAAATACTTTCAGAAAGAATATCAAGAACATTCTTATTGTGTAAAATGCAGATCTTTAGTGTTTTCATCTTTAAGACATGCTTTCAATTGTAACTGTCTTCAGAAACCTGAAATGTATATACTATTGACACAAAATTCTATAGCATCTCTAAGGTGGGTAAAATTTGTCAGTTGAATCTTATATGTAAATGCTTATTTTCCCATTAATGAACATGCACTGTAGGTGTTTGGGGGAAAACTCAAGTATAATGATTTAAGGTTACATGCATAGCCTAATTTAATTTTGAAGGTGAAATTCTCTGTCTCTCTCTATTCCCCCTTCCCCCACATTTGTTGTGGGGGAAGGGGGAATAGAGTTCCCCAAAGTTAATATTTCTCAGCATGGGTAAGTGTTGGTATGTGCCAAATTTGTTTTTTGAAACTATTATTAATATAAAAATGTATTTATATTTTATAAGATACAGAGTACTTTTGAAATAAACTTTTAAAATTTCAGAAAAGATTTAGATACAGAAAAATTAAGAGTATAACACAAAGTTACCATATACCTGGTGCCCAGTTTCCCCTATTATTAACATATTCCATTAATATAGTGCATTTGTTATAATTAATGAATAATGCTGATGAATTAATATTAGCCCAAGCATCGATTATTTAGATTTCCTTAGTTTTTTTTATAATGTCCTTTTTCTGTTACAGGATCCCATCCAGGAGGCCATATTACATTTAGTTGTCATGTTTCTTAGGTTCCTTTTGGCTGGACAATTTCTCAGACTGTCCTTGTTTTAAGTGACCTTGATGATTTTGAGGAGTACTGTCAGGTAATTTGTAGAATGTTCCTCAGTTGGAAGTTGTCTGATGTTTTCCTCATGATTAGACTGGGCTTATGGGTTCTTGAGAGAAGAATCAGAGTGATAAAGTCCCATTTTCATCATGTAAAGTCAAGGATACATGTGATAAATATGACTTATCACTGCTGATGTTAAACTTGATAATCTAGCTGAGATAGTGTTTGTTAGTTTTCTCCATAGTAAAGGTACTCTTTAAAAAAAACCTGTCTTTCCATGCTGTATTTCTAGGAAAGAAGTCACTATGCACAGCACACCAGTAAGGAGTGGAGAGTAATACTCTAGTTCCTTAAGAGTGGAGTATCTGCATAAATTATTGAAGTTCCTCTGCAAGGAAAATTTGTCTATTTCTCCCCATTTATTTATTTATTAGATCATCTGTTTACATTAATATGAACTCATTGACATTTATTTTATACTTTGTGTTATAATCTAATACAACTTCATTTATTTTTCTGCTCAAACTATTACAGTTTTGGCCATTGGGAACTCTTTCAGTTGGATCCTGTGTCCCTTTAAAATAGTTCCTTCCCTTCCTTCCTTCCTTCCTTCCTTCCTTCCTTCCTTCCTTCCTTCCTTCCTTCCTTCCTTCCTTCCTTCCTTCCTTCCTTCCTTCCTTCCTTCCTTCCTTTTTCTTTCTTTCTCTCTCTCTCTCTCTCTTTCTCTCTCTGTCTCTCTCTCTTTCTTCACATCCTTACTTTCTAGCACAGCAAGACACTGCAGGCTCATTTTGTATATTTTATGCCCCAATCTTAGAATCAACTAATTCTCCAAAGAACACTGTTTCCTGTTATTGGAGAATGGTATTGGAAATAAAGATCTGAATATCAAGTGTGCTTATTGCTACTGGGGTGCAGTTTCTTTTTGATCCTTTGAGCTGAAAGATAAGCCCTTTATGCATACATATCTACTATACATGTTTATATATGTAACCATCTATATCCATATTAAGGTAAACATGAGTTCATACTCATGTCTCCAACTCTAATGTATTACCTGATAAGTTTATTATAACCTAACATATTTATGTGGGAAAAACATGGGGAGAAGGAAGAACAGGCAAGACAGGGTCCCTACATTGGGGTTGATGAGACCACAGAGTACACTGCACTCTCACAGGACGTACGCAGGTACTCTAATGGAGGAATAAACTACATCCTTTAGTAACCCTTTTTATATTTATAATGTACTAGGGTTATACTTCAAATACGTTTTGTGTAACATACAGAATGTGAATACTTTGCAATTCAAGGCCAACATCTTCAATAGGATGGGAGAAATGTCAGGATCCTGTAACCTTAGAGGGAGATCTCAAACACAGACCCATTGGGAAAAAGCTGTAAGAAAAAGTATCCCTGTCTAGCCTGTTCTTACTTCTATAAACCATGGTTCCTGATGACAATTGGAAGGTCTTAGAACTGGAGCAGTTGTAGCTTCAGTTCACCTAACAGTTCAATGCCTAGTGGGAGTAGGGGGAAATCGCATATGATCTAGTATAGAAAGAAAATGGACTTGAGGGTCACCTCAAGCATTATTGGTAATCTAAGTATCCCAGCATCTCAAAACCTTAGTTTTCTCATTTGTAAATTGGATAATACTAATTCCTACAACATTAATTTTTTTAGGGGACTGTAATGATCAAGAAAGCTATGAAATGTACAAATAATTTGTTAAGTAATAAAACAATGCAGAAAAAAAGAAGGAAAAGGAAAATAATAAAATAATACAAAAAAGAACTATGATTTACATTATCTTCAGTGGAAGGATATCATACCCATGTAGGCGATTGGAAGTGGTATAGTGTAATGGTCAAGAATGGGAATTCTGGACCAGGTGCAGTGGCTCACACCTGTACTCCCAGCACTTTGGGAGGCTGAGGCTGGAGGATCACTTGAGGCTAGGAGTTTGAGACCAGCCTGGGCAACATAGAAAGATCCCATTTCTACAAAAAAAATTAAAAATTAGCTGGGTGCAGTGATGTGTGCCTGTAAACCTGTTACTCAGGGAGCTGAGATGGGAGGATTATTTGAGGCCAGGAGTTCGAGGATGCAGTGAGGTATGATTGTGCCACTGCTCTGCAGCCTGGGCGATGGAGTGAGACTGTCTATACAAAAAAAGAAGAAATGAAGAAAAAAATGAATGTAAAGAATGTGCACTGGAAACTCTGGAAAGTGTTTGTTTTAAAATTCCAACTATACAATTTTCTAATTGTGAGAAGGCAAGACACTTAATTTCTCTGAGATTCAGCTTTCTCATAGGTAAAATGAAGTTCACTTGTTCCATAAGCTAATTGTGAGGATTTAGTGGGAAAATGCCCTATACATGGAAAATACTCAATGTCAATTTGATGAACCCTGAATAATTGATTCACAAGAGAACTGAGAAATAAGTCTGCCCACGTGTTAATTTTTCTTGGATTTCAGTTTAATCATCTGTGGGGTGGGAGGAGGATTGTGTGATTGCTAATGTCCTTTCTAGCTCTGAAGTTGAGGGAAAAGAAAGAGATTCCTCACTGGTAAAGTTGACATCTAAGGAAAATGCCTTAAGATAAACATGGAAAATACCAAGGAAAACTGCAAGGCCACCAGTAAGCACATCCTTGTAAACCATCTGAGACTGCTCCCACTTTTGCTGTCTTATAATACCTATTAGCTCATTTAGCTACTAAAATCCCCACCTAGAGGAAAATCCTTAACATGGGTAACATAAAGACACACACTGGATATACTGCACATGCCTAATGTATTTAACCTGTGTACGTACAATGGCATCAGGGAAGACTCCATGTCATTCACTAATAAGAAATTTAAGGTACCCCAATGGGAAGTGGGGATTTTACTTCCTGGAGAAGTCTGGGGCTGCCCAGGAGTGAATGCCCTGTGTATATAACCTCTAATAAACTCATTTAACTCACCAGTCTGGACTTTTCTGGGTCATTCTTTGGTCTCTCAGCACCATCTGGTTCAGAGAACAGTTTTTCTATACAGGCCCAGAATTTTGCCCAAACAAAAGTTCATATTCTGAATTTTTATTTTCTTGGAACACTGATTGGTGCATGAGATATGGGCTCCCAGTTTATAATGCAGGGCCTGGATGAATTCTCTTGAAATAAGCAGAAGTATTGGGCTTCCCAACTCAGATAAACTATATCTAAATTGAGTAATCAAAGACAGCTATACACCTGGAAGGCCCTTCTCTCTCATGGCCCCTTCCAAGGCTCTATGAGGGTGCTCTAGCTATGTGTAAAATTTGCAAAAATGAGACATTTTACTGCAATCAACTGAGATTGCTCTCTATTTCCACTTTGACTTCCCCTCATGTCAGATGGCTTTGGAGGGGTTGTAGGTATTTTGGAAACATGACTAAAGGGAAGTAGATTTGAGAATGTAGTGTGCATTGATGTAGTAGGATGTATTTCTGTGGTTCATAATTATTTCCACGTAGAATGAAGTCATTGCCAGCTGCCCTGATAGAGGAATGACTACCAGAAATATTCTGACCTCCTCTAGTGCTGACCTACACAGCATCAAGACACGAAACTATAGGAAGACTGTAGGGAAACTGTTGGGAAGCTGAAAGAAAGTTTCTAAGCTATTTATAATGAAAAACAAATTTTAATCAATCATATTAGGAGAAAGACTAGCTAATTTCTCTCTCTTTTTTTTTTCTCTAGAAAATGGTATTACAAAATCTTTGTCATTGGGCAGTGAAAGACCATGAAGACAAAATGTCTGGGAAAAGAGTATTACAGAGGTGTGCCAGGGAGCTAATCAATTTCTTGATTTTGCGATGTTTGTGGTATTGCTAACTTTTTAAAATTTTTAATGTTAGACACCACAGAAGATGTATCTGCCCCTATATCTATTTGCTTCTTTGAGAATCTTGTCAAGTCTGTAACAAGTAGCCATGGAAATAGATAGATTCTTCTGATGCACAAAGATGTAGGACTGAATATAGATTTTTCTTTAGTTCTTTGTATTTCAGGAATCTTTTCTTATGAAATGAAGATTTGAAGTTCTCAGAGTCATACTTTCACAGTTCTCCTCCTAGAAGTCCTGGGCTCTTAGAACTTCTTCTGTTTGTATAGCTTCCTCCCTTACTGGCCTAGAAGAATCCTGTGGCTCCCAAGGACCAAATTTACTATTTGGAGCCACTTAGGAAATCAGGTTGTCACCACTGGGACTTGCTTGTTCCTCTTGTGCTGATATATAAATGGATCTCACTATGCATTCATCATTCATTCATTCATTCATTCATTCAATAAAACATTTAATGTTACATGTAAGATGACTTTTATGCTCATGTATTGATTTTTAGAACAAATGCTTTGAGGTTTTTACAGTGGAAGAACTTGCACTGCTAGAAAATTTGATCATCTAAGCATGCTGTCACTCATCAGTATTGTTCTGAAATCTGCAGAAAACCAGAAACTCTTCCAGTATCACTATTCTAATCTGGCTTTTCCTGAAATCATACAGATTCATGATGGCAACCCAGCTATTCCCACTCCAAATTGCTTTATTTGAATGGTCACCTGACTTCCACACTCAGAATCTGAGGGTGGATCGTGATTGCTAAATGAATCACTTATTTAAAACAAAATTTACCAAAAGAATTTAAAAATTACCATATTATTTTGGAAAACAATGTATCATTGATCAAAACATCTGAACAACATTTTAAGTGGTCTAGTTCTCTATCCTGATGTAGACATGGTGATTTTATCTGCACATATGTATGTACACATGTGTTGTGCATGTTACATACAAATATACATATTCACACAACACATATCTATGTATTTGTAGACATACATATATGGAGTATGTGTAATTACTGTATATGTCCAATTTCTAAAACTTAAGAATTACTTTACCTATCCTGGGAGAGTATGACCTGTTAAAATATTGTTTTAGGATGTATGTAATAGCTTTAGTGGAGTAAAAAATATTACCTGTCTCCTACATCCCATGTGGATTTTACTATTTAAGGATAGGTACTCATATTTGCTCAGTGGCTTTGTACATTTCCCAAGCGTGTGGCACCAGGTGGCAGATGCCAACATTAAGCAAATAAAAATATTTTGTTGTGCCCTCTAAATGTTTCAAAGAGGACAACATCAATCCCAGAACCCAAATTCCTGTACAGCTCTGCTCAGAAGCACAGAATGAATGGAAGGAGTAGGTTTTAGGCAAATGGGCTTTAGGAGTCTGACTCTGGCATCCAGGCAGCAAACAGTGGCAAATGAATCTTAGCTGCAGAGTCAGTTAGAGTTTAGCTGATAATTCCACACTCTAACAACTGCAGATAACCCCAACCTGTTATTACAATAGCCTAGTCAGAAATTAACTGGAGGTTGTGCCTGTCTTTCAGTATCTTCTTCGAATTGGAGGTGCTCTCGTGTTCCTTCTTCTCCATACCCTATTGAGAAGATATGCAGTTCCACTATAAGGACCCAAGGGTAGCTTAAATAATTTCTGAAGTTATAGCTTACTGTAAGCTTTCATGCACTTACTCTGCTGAAGAAAATGAATTTACTACATGGAATCACACTCCTCTGAAAATATCTCTGGGTCTCCACAACCTACAGATATATAACAAGCAAAAGAGTAATTATAGACACTGATCTATTAAGTCATTTTCCTAAAATACCTACAGCCTTTTCATATGAAACAGAAAAAAAATCATTAAAGCTGTGGTTTGCCAGACAATTACTTTGTCAAATCTCAAGAAATTGCATAATAAATTGTATACATGCATCAAACATGAACAGTAGAGGACTATAACAAGCTATGTATTTCCAGTCCACTTGCTCTTTCATCCAAACAGTAGCTTTTGCTTTCAAGCACAATCCTATATCCTTTTTGAAGGCTTTCATAAAATATGGCTATACATTTATCTATCAAACTAAATAGAAATAATTGAAACACTTAATATGCACAGTAATAGGGAAATGCATGGATAACTTCATTATTAATGTCTATTGATTATTCATGTTTTCAAATAGGCAAATGTAGCTGCTAGTATTCTTATCATGTAAATCTATATGTGTATTTTGGTTTTACCTGTTTATTGGCAAATTTACAATCCACATTATGGGCATTTTTATTGCTTTACATACTTACTTGATATGCACATAACCAAGGTCAGTTCACAGACTGACTAGTGTTTTCTCAATTTGATTACTGTGTTACATTTCTGAACTGATTTTCCCTTTGGAAAATTAACTGTACAAGGAAACCTAGTAAATCTTTACTTAAAAATTCCAAACTTTAGATTGATTTCAGCAGTGAGTTTGTATTGATCTCAAAAGCTTAGCGTTCCTAACTAAAAACTAATCTTTATTTCACCCTTTAGTGACTGTAGTCATAAATATGCTCACTCCTACCAGTGTAGAGTGGATTAATGGTTATTGGAGATTGGGGCTTCCACCTAAGTCTGGGAAACCTTAACCTTTGGAGGACGACATGAAGGCATTTACCCCTTGTCAGCTATAATCCCTAGGTCCATTTTTGACATTTACCTGAGTGTTAAAGAGGAGGCCGAGCAAGGGCTAGGGAATAAAGCTCCTGAGATTCTACTTGGCTATATAAATCGCTCACTGTTAGATTGACTGTTGTGGCTGACCCTGGCTGCTTCTGGCCATCGAAGTCACCGACAGGCATCGCTCTGCCGCTCCACTCTGAGTCCAGGTTAACTCCTCCTGGGGAGGCTCTCTGACTCCCGCCTTCAAGGAAGGACTTACGGCATTGCTAAAACCCACCTGTCGTTATTGTTCCAGCTTTGCTGTGCTGATGGGACAAACATTTGGGGAGTTAGTCCAACCTATTGGCAAGATCTAATTATGGAGAATAAAAGAGTTTTAAAAGAATGATCAATGACATCTCCCAGGCAGCAACAGCCAAATAGCAATGAAGCTGTAAAGCAGCGATTCTCAAAGCGTGGTCCTTGGCACCTCCTAAATAACCATAACCACCTGCGAGTGCTCATGGGCACCTGGATTCTGAACTTTAACAAGTACTTCAAGTAGCTCTGTTGTTTCCCAAAATGTGAGACCACATTGTTTTGAGATGCTGCCCCTTTTTAACACTTTCTATGGTAGAAAGTAAGAATTTTAATGTTCTTGGATCTGATGGCTAAGATTACTATATGCTTATCCATTTTCCATATTTCTCTTTCTCTTTAGTACTAACAATAGAAACTAAATTTTTGCTTGAGGTTCTTGTTGCCCAGTTCACATTCCCTAACCTCCCTGACAGCGAGATGCAAGAGGGACTTTTGTATGAGACTTACAAAGTCCCAAAGGGTAGGAGCATGGCCTTTTTCTTATTTCCTTCAACCTGCTGCCTAGAATGTGTCTACATCAGCTGGAGCCCCCACGGTACATCCTGGACCACGAGGACATGGCTGATACCTGGGACTGCTGGGTCACAAAGATGATTTCAGGAAACCACCTGATTTCCAGGTGGTCCTCTGTCCAGTCACAGAGGACTGTCTGTGACTGGACCTCTTTTACATGAAAGAATGAAATGTATGTTTTATCCCTTGTTGAGAAGGGTAGGGGGTCACTGTAATACACAGCTAAATGAAACTACTAACTAGTACAGAAACCTATTTAGGATTATACATTCACTTCGGGTTCTTATTTCAGATTATTCCAGCATTTCCCAAGCATCATTATTAACCATGAGGGTGAGAGTTGTTTCTGAATATTAGTAGTGATTTTGTTAAGTTTCTGTAGGCTCAGGAGTCAGAGGGGCACTCCTGGTCTTGCTTACAATTGCAGAAAGTTGTGTGTACCTTTGGCTGTTGCCCACAGGAAGGAGGTAGGTTTGCAGTGGCCCAACTGGCCAAGGGGGCTCTAGAGAGGATGGCAGCCCCAAGGACAGCTGTAAATACAAGAGTCTCGATTGCCTGTTAAAGTAATTGATCATTTAGTGGTGCCCTCCATGCTCCATGAAGTTAACCTTTATCAGACTTAAGGCTAGCGCTGTTACATATGGATGAAATGCAATGTCTTAAAGATATTCGAAGCTTAAAGTGTTCCTTTTACCTTGAGGAAGAAAAGATTGTATTTCCTTTCTCCCATTAATATTTTTTATTTCTTCTGTTTCCACATATAATGTAGTTAAGTCCTTATCTTTGTGTAGCGATGGCACTTCTAACCTGTATTGACTTTTAAGAAAAGATGATGTGCAAACACAGCAAAGTAAGATTCTCTGTTTCCTTTACTCATGTTTGCTCAGTTATTTGAAGTCATTTATTAGAGGCTTCCCCCTGCTTTTTTCTTTTTCTTTCTCTTTCTGCTATAAATGCACTTCTAATCTTTAACACAGTTACCTTTACTGATACATTGATGAATGGGATGGCAACAGATTCACATGCATAAATAATTTGTTATTAAAATTCACATTTCAGTGTCTGGTGTAACCTGATTATATTAGAACAGGGATTCTCAAAGTGTGGTCCCTGGGCCAGCAGCATCTGCATCACTTTGGAATTTGCTAGAAATGCAAATTCTTGAACCCTACCTCAGACCTCATGAATCAGAAACTCTGAAGGTGGGGCCTAACTTAATAAATGAACACCTGAATGAATAATATGTAAATATTACATGATTTGCTAATGAATTAGGGGGAAATTGACAGGTATGTTAAGCTAACTCCATTTGCACAGAGAGAGGATTTTATTTAAAAAGTTTCAATTTTTTAACTATAAATTTGACACTGAGACATCTGACAAAGGTTAATATTTACTGACTTACAGATGCCACTGCAAGGATTGACTTATTGTCTTCATCTTAATAGAAAATATGAACCCATGTGAGTTGTTGGGTCACACTCTTGAGGCCACTATTTTTTTGTGTGTGTTATCACCAAATATTATATGGGAGAATATAATTTTCCAAGCACATAATTGAAACATTTTGGCATTGATTTAAAGAATTTGTAAATATATTTTTATTGTACCTATAATAGGAATTGGGATATTATGCTTCATTAGTTTACTAAACATAGCTTAAATAGCATTTAACAAATTATGTTAAAAAATGATTAAAAATAGCTAAAATATGGGGGAAAATACAACAACCTCTAAAAAACCCTAACACCTAGCTAAATGCTCAGTTTATTAAAGGCATTAACCAAGTCCTTTTCCAAGATTGTCATCCTAACCAAATATTTCAGGGTTTGATAATATTTTCTCTTAGCTCTGAGACTATTAAAAAATAACATCAATCCTAAGACTCTTAATCTTTTCATAAGCTTTCCAAGAACAGCAAATCCCAAACCACAGTGTTTTGAAGCAAACTTCTGATAAAGAATTTGGAGTATTTTCAATAAGAGTAACGTAAAATTAAATTTCCAAAAGTGTGCTTTAGTGGAAAAGATCCAAGCTTTGAAGTTAGAAAATCAGGCTTAAGTTCTACCTCTGTAATTTACTAGCTATAAGGCCAAGTTATTTAACCCCCTAAACCTCAGTTTTCTCATCTGTAAATTGGGAGTGATAATAATACTTGCTTCATAGACTTTTTAACACCAAACCGAATTATGTATATATTAGTTTTCTAGCCTAGTGACTGGCAAACAGAAATTCCTCCATGCACAATAGCTGTTATTATTATAAAAGAAAATTATAGTGTACACGAAGTAATTTGTAAAACATAACAAGATACACAAATACTGATTGATATACAGTTGACCCTTGAACAATGGTGGGGGGGGAGGTTAGGAGAACCAATCTCTTCTGCACAGTCAAAAATCTGCACATAACTTCTGATTCCCCTAAAACTTAAACTGCTAATAACCTACTGTTCACTGGAAGCCTTACTGATAACATAAGCACTTGATTAACACATCTTTTAAATTATATTCATTATATATTGTATTCTTATAATAAATATGCTAGAGAAAAAATATTATTAAGAAAAAGGAAGAAAAAATATATTTACTATTCATTAAGTGGAAGTGAAGCATCATAAAGGTGTTCATCCTGGTCTTCATGTTGAACAGGCTGAGGAGGAGGAGGAAGAGGAGGGGTTGGTCTTGCTATCTCAGGTGTGGTCGAGTTGAAAGAGGTGAGGGGAGGCAGGAGAGGCAGGTACATTGAGTGAGTATAACTTAATGGAAATACTTCATAATTTCTCTTTGACTATTTCTTTTTTCGTTTCTCTGAAAATGCTTCTATACATTACCAATCCTTCTTCTACCTTTTGCTTTAGTTTCAGTGCTCATATCATAGAAGGGTCCATGTCATAAAATAAATTATAGGCAGCCTTGAATAATTAAAACCCTTCCACCAGATTTTCTACTGTCAATTTGTTTTCTGGCACTGCTTCTATTACATCTGCTTCCTCATCATCTTGCACTGGTTCAGCAACACTTATTTCCATCAAGTTGTATTCTATCAATTCCTCTGATGTGGTGTCTATTACCTCTTGAATTTCTCCAAGAACCATATCTTGAAATCCTTTACCCCCCCAACCTTTTTTTTTTTTTTGCCATATCCACAATGTCTTTCATGATATTCTTGATTAGCTCTGTTATAAATCCTGTGAAGTCATGCACAACATTTGGACACAGTTTTCTCCAGGAGGAATTTATTATTTCAGGCTTGATGGTTTTCACAGATTTTTCTGTAACAACGGTGGTAGCTTCAATGGTGTAATTCTTCTAGATTTTTAAGATGTTCTCTCTATTGGGCTTGTCTTCCATAGAGTTGATAATCCTTTCCATAGAGCACCTCTTGTAAAGAGCCTTAAAGGTCCTTATGACCCCCTGATCTAAGGGCTGAATTAGAGATATTGTGTTTGGGGGTAAGTAGACCACTTTGACACCTTTGGTGCTGAACTCATGGGGTTCTGGGTGGCTGGGGAGGGGGATTATCCAATATAAAAATAATTTTAAAAGGAAGTCCCTTACTGACAAGGTAACAAAATGCTCAAAAGAAGATGATTAGCATCTTGTGGTGTTTTAAGTGGATACTCTCAACATTTAAGCTGATTCCAGTAGCAACAAGAAGTGGCTACAAAATTATTATAATAGTACAGTATGTATTACAGTCAATTTATGCAATTATTTAATACTGCATCTTTACATGTTTACATTTATGTCAATGGTGATGGTGCCATGTACAGTCTATAAGTGTTTGTGTGTGTGAATTTTAACTTTTTATAATAGATTTAATTTTTATAATAGATTTATGTATATTTTATGGCAGTAAATGACAAAGCAGACTAGTATTTGCATATATTTCATGCCCTCATGACATGCCTAACATTTTCTTAATTTTTTGGATTATTCTAGGCTATGTGGCTCATATGTGAGTTTTTTTCAAATTGTTGCAAATCTCCAAAAAGGTTTTCAATATATTTATTGAAAAAAATTTGCATATAAGTGGACCTATGTGTTCAAACCCATGCTGTTCAAGGGCCAACTGCATTAATTTTTTGCCAGAAACAAAGGGAAAAACAAATACAGTTGAGGAATTATTCTTTGTAAGCACACATTTAGACAAATTCAAACAAGTGTTTTTACATGACTTTCCTCAGTTAGTGCAGCTAAAGACACACACAAAATTTGAAGAAATACCAAGATCTTTTACCAATTTGTATGAAAGAAACTTTTACACAATTCTCTTGTAATTAAAAAGGAATTTTGTCTATCTGAGAGATAAGCATAATCTAAAAAAACACACAAATGCAGGCAGACACCCACACACATACAGATGCACTTACATTTATACTAGGGGTCTATTGGGCCCTCTTGCCATCTTTTGAATTCTGGTGCTCTAAAATACAAGGAACTATAATAGATAGGCACATTCAGACAGCCTGCATGTCCTTTATTTAGTAACGTTGTGACATTAGTATTTTTAAGAGAAAAATAAAGTTGACAAAGCAAGTGAGTGATGTTGTCCAGAAATGATCCTACCTTAGGGTCTTAAATAATTTTCACGTCACCATCTATTATTAATACTTTTTCTAAAGAAGCAATATCATCTTGGAAGACAACTATCCTATTATCCTTTACTTCACTGAACTCCAACCTTGCCTGACCTAAGTATTATGTGCTAGGAAGATGAACAAGGCACTGTATCTGCTCTTGACTAGTTCAGCAACCCAATTAGGCAGGACAGAAAAGGACAGATAACTGTAAGAACCCAGGTAATTGTTGACTGCAGAGCTGAAACTAGGCAAGTGAAAACAGCCAGCAGACAAAGCACCCAACTAAAACACACTCACCTTGAGGGACCCTTATGATAACACATACACAGCATGGGTATCTTACAAATAATACCATAGATAAAGCAGTCAGAGAAGGCTTACAGGCAAGAATTCAGAGCTTCTAATATCTATGAGGTCCTAATGTTTCTTGTAGTTACAGTCACCAGTGACTATTTACATAGAGCTGTGGTTTTTAATGTATGGTCCATAGACTTCGGTAGTACCTGAAATCCTTTCAGGGGATCCATGAGGTCAAAACTATTTTTATAATAATGCAAAGATTTTATTTGCCTTTTTTAGTGCATTGACATTTGTAGTGATGGTGGAAAAGCAATGGTGAATAAAATTGGTGGTGCCTTAGTAAATATCAAGGCAGTGACACCAAACTGAACTGGTAATCAATATATTCTTAAATGCTGTGCACTTCTGGTCTAAAAATTTGTCATTCTAATTGAAAATCTTTGATGAAGCAATAAAAAGTATTTATTGATTTTATTAAATCTTAATATTGAATATGTATCTTTCTAATAGTCTATATAACAAAATGAAAATGCTCCCTTATACTGAAGTAAAATGGTTGTCTTGAGGAAAAACATTTGTGCATTTATTTGAGTTGCAAGCTAAACTAGCCAGTTTTTCCTAGAACATGATTTTACTTGAAAGAATAACTAATAGATATTATTCAAACTTGAATATACAGCAGAAATTCTCTTGACAATGAATAAAGTGAATCTGTCACTTCAAGGAAAACAACTGATAGTATTTGTTGCCCATGATAAAATTTGAACTTTCCAGTGAAAACTAAAATTTTGAAAGATATGTATTCACCACTATTAACTTGATTTAAACATTTTTCTAATTAGATTGGTGGTATTATTAATGGATGAGTTTTTTGATATTTTATAATGTGTCAACATTTAGAAGCTTTACATAATTCAGTGAAGCAATATTTTCCAAATACTGATGTTTGGTAATGCAAAATCATACAACAATAAAGGATTCATGATACATGCAAGATAGACTAATGGATTTTAATGTAACAGAGTAAAAAAAAAGTTAATCAATATGATTTCCTACTTAATATTGCAACAATCTGTAGAAAACTACCACTTGAGTTTTGGTGTAGTATCAAAAAAGATATCCAAAATTATCTGAAATGCCTACTAAAACAGTTCTCCCTTTTCTAACTACATGTCTGGTGAGTCTGAATTTTGTTCACATGCTTCTACCAGAGCAGCATTATTACAACAAATTGAATGTAAAAAACAGACATGAGAATCTGGTTGTCACTTATTAAGGCAGACATTAAAATTATTTGCAAACATACTAATTAATGCCATAATTTTTCTAAATTTTATTTGTTTGGGATGATATAGTTTCTCCTCATAAGATCATGGTTCATTTTAACATGTAACAAGTTTATTGTCTTTGGGTGAATTAATAAACATTTTCAAATGTCTCCTTTTCATTTCTAGTGAGGTTAATATCAACAGGCATAACCCATGTAACTAAAATCTCTTTGGAGCACTCCATATTTTTTAAGAGTGTAAAAATTTCCTGAAGCAAAAGGTGAAACTTACTAGTGTGAAGTATAAGAAAATGACTGTTGGTAGCAGTTTGATTTCTCACTGTTTGAATCACACTCTCTTAGGAAGACCTCAACTATCTTGGCCAAATGTCGTGTGTGAGCATAACGGGGCAGTTAAAATTGCTGTATTGAATATCATCGAGGAGCCTTGTGGGGTGGTGACAGGGATCCTTAAGGGACTTTCTGCAGATCTGCAGGAAGCGACTCTCCTTTACAAGCAAGTCCCTCTGGGAACTCCTCAGGCCATTTATTCTCTTAAGGCCAAAATACTTCTAGCACTGAAGCATAAGGTACTTTGATTTTGTGATACCCCAGGATGTAAAAAAAATATCTCAAGGGATGATTATAAAAAACTCTGTGTCAAATAACTTTAATTTTGCTTTAATTTTTAAAAGGTTTATAAACATTGAACTTAGGATTGCTTTTTAGAGGTGTGCATGTATGTGTTTGGTGTCTAAAGTTTACTAGCTGAGGGGTGTGGACTTTAAAACGTTAAAAGGCATCTCTTGGCTATAGGGACAATGGTTATGACATGAACTAATATAATCACGACTGAAGCTCACCTGTTACATTTTTCCCTCAACTCCAGCCACTTTATTCTTTTGTTTTTCCTCTTCCTTCCCAGCAAGGTTCTAGCTCAGTACCCTTTTTGTAATTGACTCCCCCAGGCTCTGTCCATTTTTATTAAGCACCAAAATGTCAGCTAGTTAGCCAAAAGATGTTGCTGAACTCTGCATGGTGCACTGCACACACATATTTAAAGTTATACATACACAAGGGAGGTCTTGTGCAGAGCCAGGAGTAGGTCACAAGGAGTAGGAAATCTTCTCTTCCCTTCCATTCCCTGTAGATGCCAGAATTTCCTCTTAGAACAAAATCCCTTCAGCTTAAGCCTGAAGAGTTGGGGTAAATCCAAATCCTGCAAAGTGGCAATAGAACATTTGTACCTTACTGTGAGGAAAGAAATCCAGGATCTGTTGAGGAGGGATCTGGAAGGAGAGTCTGGCAGGCAGTGATTTCAAGGTGGTTCAGAGGCAGAAGCCTGTCCTGTGGGGAAGGAGAGCTGGAAGATTCGAGGGCCAGTGACATCAACGTTAGTGTCCCCAGGGTCCTGCGTGGTGCAGTGGCAAGAGCACAAGGGGTGGTGCTGGCTTGGCCTGAGCTTGAATCCCTGTCCCCCACTCACTTACCAGCTGGGTGACTTCAGGCGATCTACTTAATCTCATTGAGCATCAGCCTCCTCAAGTAGTAAATGAGGACAATCGTATCCACCTTACAGGGCTGAGTGAAGATGCAATGAGAGTAAGCATGTGACATGCCTGGACCACAGTAGGTGTCCCATACGTGCCTATTTTCTTTTTCTATTTTAGAAGTTTGCACACATGCATTTTGACATTTGTTATCTTTGGATGGGAAAATGGACCCAGTTTTCAGGAAACAACTGGACATTTTCTAGCCTCCTCCCTCCCTACATCTGAATGAGAGTACCCATATAAAAACTTTTCATAGTATTTACCACAGACCATTATCAAAAGTTTTCTTAACAACAACAAATTCAAAGACTAAAGTGTTCATTCTATTCTCCTGGTCTCCATAGTCAGTTGAGTCTTCCAGAAATTCCAAGAAGTTAGTGAGCCTTGACCTTCCTTTTTTTTTTTTTTTTTTTTGGTCAAGCATGCCAGCAATCTTTAATCATGCTGTGATTTTCTACATGCCACCCAGGTTAGTTTCTGCAACATTCAAACAAAGATTTAACCCACAGCCGCATAAATAACTGCTTTCCAAAGAGTCCTCTGAAGCAACTTATTATTTTTTAGTATATATGTCAGTTTTCTCCTTTTATTCCCATATTCATTTCTAGAGAGAAGCATTTTTTATTATAGATTTTAATAAACATTCAGGCCTCATTACAGTATATATTTTTCCTAGTGCTTACTGTTTTTGTTGGAGTGATTTTCATGCAAAGCATGAAACTAGTTGGGACTAGTTAAGAGAATTGGAGTCTGAGACAAATGCAAACGGACACAGCCAAGACAAAAACATTCGGCAAGCAACAGCCAAAAAAATCCAGAGGAAGGAATTTCCCCTGAAATACTCGTAGACATTAAAAAAGCAAAGCACACATCAGATTGTTTACATGAAGCAAATATATCTTACCTCACTTCCTTTAATGTGGCCATCATGATACCTGGAGTGATGTTGAAGAAAGGCAAGGATACAGTTCAAATGAACAGTCTCAGGATGAGCAGTATGGTCAATTATCAATAAGTTCAAGAATAAATATGGTAATCCCAGAGATATATAGAAAGTAAAAAAAAAATAATAGCAAAACCATCACCTAAATGAGCTCTCTATTTTGAATTGTTTTCTTTCCTTTGTTGGCAAATACATCGGGATCCTTTTATTTAACAAAATGATATTGCCAACAGGAAACTGTTTACTGTTCAGACGCAGGGGAAGCCTTTCTGCTTTGCATTATCTACTTTTCCTTTACTGAGCAATGATCAGATGAAAATACTGGAGCTACTTGTTGGAGTGAACTTGGTATATGACATGAGATGAGACAAAAACATCAGTGGTATATAAAGATGAAGGCACAACCAACTGGACTTGGTGTCTGATTTGCTCCTCCTGTTTCCATTTCCCTTAGATTTCTGCTTTAGAGATTTACTTTTATTCTTTTTAGATCTCTAGTGCATGCAGTGGGTATCCTCCTTCACCATTCCTCTCTCTGTTTTTCTTTTTTTTTCCCTCTCAATAGGTTGCATGCTTCCTTCAGCCTTTGGGAAATAGACCTGGCAGGTTACTCAAAGTGTAGTGGGAATGTCTTCTGTTATTTGTTGAACTCCATACAAAGGTCCTCCTTCATCATGCCCACCGTGCTGTTTGCAAAATGCCCTGCAAATGACCATCCAGCACTTTGCATCATTGCTGCACTGTACCACTTTGTTTCTCCTCAAGGTAAGTGCAAATGATGATCTGACTGAGATCACAATCATTGCTGCTCAGTACTTGGCCTCCCGCAAAGGTCCTTGGGAGCACATAGACTTTTTGTAAGACGCCACTGGGCAGATATCAGATGGAGGGCCCTCCCCCATCACCCTCTCAGGCCTGAAAAACTGAATAACCTGGTATTGTTCAGCAAGTCATTCAAGCGAATAGAGTGGAATTCTACCTGTTCCTCAAGGTAGAGTGTCTGCTAAGCTGCTGCAAAGACTGTTAGGCATTTGTAGCTCTTTCCACTGGCATAGAGCTCAAGGTTAGGAGGCAAAGTGAATGTGAACCCTGAGTGAAAGCTTTGTAACTTCCTGTGTTTGCCTGAAATCATGCACTAATTAAGCCAGTGTGCAAAACAGAACTCAACAAATATATTCCTTTTTTCCAGTGGCAGTTTTAATGCTGTGTTTTTTTTTTTACCTTTTTTTTTAATCACAGGAGAGAGATATCCTGGAAACAGATCAGAAACACAAGGAGCTGAAACTTTAAAGTGATCAAGCCGCACAATTTCATAAATGATAACATAAAGGTTTTTAAAAACATTGGTTGTAATTTCTACTAGGTGTCACGACTCAGTGAACCATTACAAGTGAACCGGCTCACTGAACCGAACTGAACTGAACAGATGGAATTCCACCCTTGCTACGCTTGAAAGGCTCCACGAACAATGCAAGTCTTCTTTCAAGTTCCCCCTCTGAGCGCTCACCTCGCTAATGCAAACGTGTGGGGGCTCCAGGACAGAACACGGCCCCACCGCTCTTTGTTGGGTTGTGTGGTGCCTCTGTTCACGCAGGAGGAAGGCAGTCCCCTTTGAAATCCTCACGGCCACCTGCCTCATTTTCAAAGTCCCAGCATTATTTTCCATTGGTTTCCAAATGTACATTAGAAGCAGAATGTTTTGCTCTTTTTTGATTGTCCCTTGTAATTCACTTTAATTTGTTCAGATACACCTTGAAAGGAGTTTTTTTTTTTTCTTTTGGTAAACATACCTGAACCACATGGCTGGTGTTATTCTTTTTGTCTCTTTTTAGTTTATTTAATTTTTTTTTTTCTTTTCAGAAAGTGAAGGTGAATGTCAGAGCACAGACACTTTCAGTCTTCTCGTGCCTTCAAAAATCCAGATGGCACAGGGGCAGTGAGCTGCTAACAGAGGGTTATAGGTGTGCAGTAGGTACTTGCTTATGTAGGTGCTAAAGAGAGTCCTGGACATCAGAAGGATGTTTGTAAATAATTTATTAAACATTTAATTACTATAATAAAATTATAAAAAATATAAAATTAAATATTTAATTACTACAATTACTATAAGTCATTTGTTCCATAAATATTTATGAGAGCTAACTAGTACCAGGCACTATACTGGACATTGTGTAAGTCTAGAATGGAATGGAATTCAAATCTTTGCCTTTAAGGAGATCATAATTCGGTAGGTGAGACAACCTGGACACAGATAACTATGCTTTTGAAAATACAAAAACTCCTTGAGATCTACACCTTCTTCTTTTGGCTCCTGGTCTGTTGACATGTCATTAGCATGCTTAATATCTTCAGTTTGGGAGTTCTATACATATGCTTCCTTTCAAGGGTCATGTCTTATAAAGGTTCAAACTGATTTTGGATATTTGAAAAATTAGACCATTTCTTCAAAGCATGTTCTAACAGGGGTCAGGAGACAATGAACCAGAGATAAAGCCAGAGGGGCCAGGACTGGGAGATTGTTGGTTAGGCACAAAAGGTACTGGCAGGTGGATCATTGATTAATTCCAGAGAGGTCAACCGAGGGAGAGATTAGCAAGTACGAGGTCCAGAATCCAGGGAGACAGGCCACAGGGATCAGATACTGAGGTTAGGATTCCGGAACACACAAGGTCAGGAGGTGAATAAGAGTTTTTTTGAAACATGGGGTCATGAGTCCGGGTCAAAACCCTTCAACCACAGGAGATTAGGAGCCATTCAAAAGGCCTGAATAGCAAGCCTAGGATGTCAACAAGAAAGGGTGAATTTGATGCTGAGTGGCTCTGTGGCTCTCAGCCCTTCACATGTCTCTGAACTAGGGCCAGAGCCGGTTGCAGGGATGCGCATGTCTGTTTGAGTCCACAAGTGGACAATTTTTGGATTAGATGAAGGATAGGGCAGAGAATTAGATATTTCGTGAGAACATTAAAATACAGCATTTGCAAGCTGTTTGCAAATCTGGACCTCTGAGTTTATATATTCCTTAGGGATTAAATCTGCCACTTTATTTTTAGGCAGTAAAATATAGTACTGAAACCCAGTGTTTAGCATTTGTTGATTTGAGTCTGAGTCCATGTAATGCTCTTATAAGCTGTATGAACCTGTGTAAGGTACTTAGTCTCAAAAGACATGGTTTCTTCAAGTGTGAAATAGGGATGATAATGCCTATCGTAGAGTTCAAAATATTCAACATATAAAAATAATAGATGCAAAATTAGTAGTTGTAGACATTATCATCATTGTCATCATCATTACAAACTTGGATTTTTTATTTAGGAACTTTATACAAACATTTTTTCCCTTTCAGAATACAAATAATATATTAATTTTTTATTTAATGTATAAAGTCAACATCTTCTATCACTGTTGATTTAAAAAAAAAAAACCCAGTCATTCAATTTTTTTCTTTGCTTGTTTTGTTTAATAGGCCTGATAGAAAGTAATAGTACAAACTGATAGGAAAATATACTTAAAAATTCTATAGAAAATATTTCTAAGCATACATACAGAGGTGCCCATCTAGTAATATAGATTCAAACACCAGCAGCCTGGCTGTCTAGGGAGAGCAGACCTAAATCCATCTCTATCTTGTTCTAAGTATGACTCATAATGGAGCAAACATTTTACATTGTCACTATCCCCGAATCATGCAAAAACTAGCTTCTATATGACTCTTTGAATTTCCTACATGGAAACCAGGTTAATAACATTTTTGTTTGTACACATGGGAACAACATATATGATTGGAACTTAAAACCAAATGGATGCTCAACTGTGGAATTATCCAGAACCTATTTTAACTTAATTCTTATATTAACTGCTACTCCCCATGAGTTGCTATTAGTGGAAGACTGAGGTGGAAACTAATAGATACTATTATGAATGGAAAAAAATCAGTTTTCTTCCCACTTCACATTGGGTTTTCATAACTCTCTAGAAAAATGTTAAAGTAACATCATATAAAAGACAAATTCCTGCTTTCTAGCCTAGACCTGAGCCTGGATTATTATAGGCACTTGAGAAGTTTAGAAAGGAATTTTCTCTTTTTCTACTACATGTGCTTGTGTCCTGATTCTGGGCTTCAATAGCATTCCTCACACCCATTTCTGGACCTTAACTCATTTGTGTTGCCTCTATGCTGGTGTCACATGGAGTGTGGGGTCAAATTAAATGCCAGTGAACAAGGAAGCCATTGTCCTAAAAGCTAACATCACCTTTGGCTTGTTCTACAATTAGATAAAATGTCTTCATCTGTAGATTAACTAAAGTTATCTCAGAATTTTATGGTTTAAGCTGGGGGACAGTGGAGCTGTGGTGACCTGGTCATGTGGGCATGTCCTTGGTGGTGGATGTGGACTTGGTAATAGCTTTGCAGTTGTAGATTCTCCCTACCGGACGGGCGTCAGGTAGGAAGGCAGAGCAGTGAGAAATCCTGCTTGCATTCAGGTTCTGTGCAGCCCTGAAAAGCCTAGGAAAGAAGGAGCCAAGTGTGCCACGCTCCAGCCGCACTGTCAACGTGTGCTCAGCTGCTAAAGCAGCTCTTCAACACGTCTCTCTTGCTCTTCTGTTTCCAGGGCTGAAGTCAGACTGAAGGAAGGGCACTTTTGAGGACTGTTTCTCTGGGAAACCTGCCTTGGGAGCCTCTTCTTTCATTGAGAGGGAGGAGGGCTGGGGACATAACTGCCCTTATGCAAACAGGGTGAGGGAGAACTTCAAAGACTGCTTGAAGAGCTTGCCATGCCTGCCCTGGGTTTGTGCCCAGAGTGGACTGAGTCTGCCTCCCCAAAGTTCCTTCCCCAACACATCTTACAGATTTACAGTGTTTTCACCCCATGCTGCTGCCTTTGGACGCCTATCTCTAATCCTTCACTTCTTTGCTTCAAGTTCATGTGTCATCTCCTTTGCGACACTTTCTCACATACTCATTTGCTCCAGCCCTGCACGAATTTAATTGCACATCTCTCCATACTACCATAGCAGTTATTCATGAATCTTTCTTCTCCATTCATCCGTGAACCTCTTCACAGGAGGTTCTATCTAATCTTGTTCATCTTTGGAAGGCAGAGTAAGTTAGTGGTTAAGGATATGGACTCTGGCGTTAGAAGGTTTGGGTAAAATTTCTGCTTCCTTCATTTCCTTGCTGGGTGATCTTGGAAAAGACGTTTGGCCACTCTGAATGGTAGTTTTGTCCTCTGTAAAATAGCAGTTAACCCATCGGGGTTGTTTTGAGAATTAAAACAAAAATCCAAAGTGATCCAAAACCGAAAATGAAACACTTGGCATATATTTATTAAGCCCTCAGTGACTTAGCCCTGAGTGATTGTACTGTTTTGGACACTTAGCACCTTGCATGGTGTCTGACTCAGAGCAGGGCCTCAACATGTGTTTTGCTTCACTCAGCTGTATCATCCTTAAGCCACATAGCAAAAAATATGGCTTCAAAAAGGCAGCACATGTATGTGTATATGTGTGCATGTATATAAAAAATATATATATTTCACTGCAAGAAGGGAAGGAATGAGAATGGAGCTGTTCTGTCTGTAAAAGACAGTAGCAGGGAGATGGGAACTGAACCACTAAAACCTGAATTCATATTTAACACCGCCAAGAATTTTACCAAGATAAGAAATTAGGGAGTTACAGACCTTCAGTTCTAACTTTTGGATGGCTTCGCATTCACTATATAAATATAGAAACATCCTTTGATTTTTTTGTTTTTTTGGTAGCTCAATTTCAATATACACAAAACAGACATTGTGGTGCTAACTTGTCTTTTCTAGGTGTAAACAAGACAGCATGAAAACACGCAACCAATTTTTATCCTAAGTGCCCTCCTGTTTTAAAGCAGGGAAACTGAGATACAAGTCTGGGGACTTGATCAAGGTTGCAGTCAGTGGCAGAACCAAATTAAAATTCATGTTCCCAGAGTCCTTTCCATGCCATTGCTTCACCTACTGACCCATGCTGCTCTACCAAGAAGTACTTCTGATTAAGTGAACTTTCAGGTTTCAATAACACAAAACCTTGGCAAGGACTTTAGGTAACAATGTCATATCATATACTCAGTTACTTTTTGGCAAGAACCAGCTGCCTCATATATATGTTGACTTCACTGCCTTGTACAGGCTGGTATTGAAGAAAGTGGTGTGTTTTAAACTTTGAACCAATGTACAAGAGTTTAATAAACTCAGTATTTGAAAAATAAGCATGGCAAAACAAAATGAGCACAGATACTTAAATTATACAGTCCATTTTCAGGGACCATAATTCTTTTTGTTCACTATTGTGGTCTCAGAGCTTAGCATGTTGCCTGCACATGATACATGTTCAATTAATATTGATGAATGTGAATGAATGAATGAATGAATGCATGCATGGCAGGGTCAATAGTTCAGGTATAGTAGAATAGCCTCCTGTGTCTTGATGCAATATTCCCCTAATGCTAAAATGGTAGATGGTTTCCTTTATCCAGGGTTTGTTTTCTCCTTGGATATATGTATATGTAATTGTATGCTAAAACGTAAGTTCTGAGCAAGGTTTCATGATACAACAGATATTGCACATCAGAGTGAGGATCTGCATCAAAATGTGCATTTTAAAAAGCAGGAGTTGGTTTCACAACGTGAGCTGGATACTAGAAGAATATTGATCAAAGTGGAGGATATGAAGAATTAGGAGAGTAGAAAGGGAGAACACGTTTGAGGACCATTTCCTGGAGAAAGGTGCACTGGAAGCCTCTTTCTTCATTGAGCGGGAGGAGGGTTGGGGACATACCTGTTCTTACTCAAACAGAGAGAAGGAGCACTTCAAAGACTGCTTGGAGAGCTTGCCGTGCCTCCTCTGGGCTTGTGCCCGGAGTGGACTGAGCCTGACTTCAGCCCAGAAAATTGAAGAGCAGGAGAGATGTGTTGGAGAGCTGCCGCTTTGGCAGCTGAGTAGAGGTGAGTTGCTGCTCTATTCGGAAAGTAACTACTCTCTTTTTGTTTTAGAAATCCAGAGAGGCAAAACCCCAGGTGCCAGAGAGGAATCTGATGTAGGAATATAGGACTGAAGCCATTTGTGTCCTGACAAAAAAAGCTGATCTGGAAGAGGCAATGGCACTCCAGCAGAAAAAAATCGATACAGAATGGACCATCTGAGAACCAGGGGTTAAGACAGGGAGTTGGGGTGCGGGGGGGGGATCGCCCAAGGAGAAGTACAAACTAGAGATGTAGTTGGAGGGGACCAGCAGGGACTCACCAAATGTAGCCACTAAAACTAATATGTGAGAAAGAGTCAGCTTAAACATCTCCCGGGCTCAGGTAGCATGAAGTCAGATATACAAACATAACAATAGGAATTCACCTAGGAAACTTGCCTACCTGCCTCTCTGCTGCCGGCTATGCTGTGCTCCAACCCAGGAGGGGTTAGAAACCATGGCTAATGAGTAGAGTAGCAGCAGTAGAAGTGTGAGGTCGGACAAAGAAGAAAGGTAGACTGCCCTTTGGGTGGCAGGAAGCTCTCCTGGAACTGGAGTACCTATTGGTCCAGAGAGGATTTAATTTTAAATAAAGTTTTAGAACTTCACTATGACTAGATATGGGCATCCATTTATTTGAGACTGTTTTGAACTTACACATCTATTATTAAACAGTAAAATGCAGAGGTAAAGAAATCTGTTGAAGGGTGCTTTTAATGGCAGGGGGAAAACTCCCATTGAGTACATTTTAAAGAAAGAGGGGAGATCAAAATAAAAATTATGTTTTGATTATACCTTATAAGGCGAGCTTGGTCAAAACAGAAGCTCTGAAGGTTTCTCTAGATTTTGTAGTGTAAGCCTGGACAGAGCTTTCACATTAAAACTATATAATTTGGATGGTTTGGGGGAACCACTTCTATGTGCCACCTCTGTGTACTTTTGGGCTCACTGCCTACTTTTTGGGGGTGCTGATCAGGGGAGGCTGCCATGGTTCACCAGGCCCTCCTCCCTGGGAACCAGATTAATAAAAACATATTAGTCTGGCTATAATCATAAGATAAGAGTTGAAAGAAACATAGATAATCATTTGGTAATACATGTTGACTTAGTTTATTTTCTGCTGCTGTAACTTCAGACTGAGTAATTTTTAAAGAGATTTATTTGGCTCATGGTTCTGGAGGTTGGGAAGTCCAAGATCAAGGACTGGTGAGGCCCTTCTTGCTACATTATAATGCAGTGGAAGGTATCAAATGGCATGTCAGGGAGACCCAAGACAAAGAGAAGAATAATGGCGTTAATTCATTCATGAGGTTGTATCCCCTCCACCCCCTGGCCTCATCACCTCTTGAAGGTGCCACCTTTTAATACTGTTATAATGGCAATTATTAATAAATTTCAGTGTGAGTTTTGGTGGGGACATTCAAACCATAGCACTCATCTAGTGTCTGCGTTGTCTCCATTATACACTGAAAATCATGTCAATCTGCAGGGGATCTTCCATAGTTCTTTTGTATTTTAGAGCCGCCTCAAGCTGGGTCAATGTTCACTGGCTGGGTAAAAAGCATTTGTTATAATGTGGTTCATTTACATGTTTTATTCTCTTAAGATCTTTCAAGGCCATTTCTATACTTCCATCTTCCTCCCTGGCCCCACCAGACCTTATGAGTTGAACTGGCAAAGGATTACTAACATCTTGGTGGAAGAAAGAAGAACATGAAAAGGGAAAGGTCATGTCTGGTGCACTGTGGGCCAAGGAAAGGATGCAGGATAAAAGGAATGGGGGTGACATTGACTGAGCACCTACCCTGTGCTGCAGATGCTTTCCCATGATTAATATGACATACTGTGAACACTAATTCTGCTAAAGTAGCCATTTCTGTACCCTTTGCATAGAGGAGGCAATGAGGTAAGTGACTTGCTTAGCACCATGAAGCTAGACCAGTCAGACTCCAAAATCCCTGCTCTTTCTTCAATTCCATATAGCTTCCTTGGAAACTACATTTTAAGTACATTTTAAAAGCTTGCTTGTGACTTCTTTCATTCTTTTTAATCTCCAGAATCTAATTCCATATCAAAGCTGATAGTATTTTTAAATAAGGAAATTGTTTTTGATTTCGATTACTACATTTTTATGAGACTACATTGACTTCTGTTATTAGAATTGAATTTCAGGATAGCGAATGTCATGTGTTCTCTCTTAGCACAGCATACCTTTCCATTATAGCACACAACAGTTGATTCCAATCAACTTTTTTTTTTAACTCATTCCACATTTCCAATATTTTTATACTTCTATTACCATTCACAAATATTCTCAGAAGTGTGTTCCAATCTGGTGATATTATGATAACTTTCCCCTAGGGGTTTATTAGCTTCTATGTTACAGTATTCATTTCACCTACATTCATTTCCTTGGACTAAGTCCAGAATAGCCCCTGGTCCTGTTGACTGCTTCACAAGCTGTGTGAGGAAACGTTTTTGCAATGCACTCAGAGAAAGGCATCCATCTGATTTTATTCCTGTGATCTATCAGTCATTGTCAGGAGATTGAAATTGCATCACATTGACTACTTTTGTTTCTTTATTTCTCTAATGACTCTCTCTCTCTTTTTTTTTTTTTTGTTGTTCATTATTACCTAGCTTTCTGTTGTAGGCAAACATACCCCCTCACATTAATATTTGTTTTTATGGATTTTATTTTATTTTTTTAAGTAGGCTTTCTATGTGGTATGACTTTTATTTATTTATTTTTTTGGAACCAAGTGGACAAAGAGTCCCAACTTGAGCCCATGTTACATTTACCAGCATTTTGACATGCTTCTGGAGGTAGGGTTGCCAGAAGTCAGGCTTTTAACCTCTAGGATAAAGTAACCTTTTAGGAAACACCTTCTCCTAAGGAGGTTTAAGGGTAAAAAGTAAATTTCAAGTGGAAGGAGACATTCTAAATATGGCATGATGCTTGTTAAATGAAGAGTCCAGAAGTTTGATTACCGGGACTTAAATTGGGGTCTTTAGGATGGGGGACAAGGGAAAACAATACCAAGTAAAACTAAAAAGAGAGATTTCTCCATCTCCGAGGGGTAATAAGAACACAAGGTGTAAGCAACATTGATATCAGCAGCCATGGTGGTGGTGTGCTGCCCTAGAAGTGGCATTGCTAGAGATAGCAGCACAGGCAGGGTTGGCAGTGGTGGCACTAATAATGGCACAGTGTCCACGGTGTCCTTGTAGAGTCCTCAAAACTGGGCACTGGGTACATTGTCATGTACGTGGGCATCAATGGTAGCGATGGCAGTTTCTGATGGGCAGTGCTGAAACCCGTGGAGTTTAGGTAAAGCCACTAGAAGCCTTTGAGAAAGGGTGAGGATTGGACATCTGAATACCTCAAAGAAAGAGAAACTAACAAGTTCCAGAATTGTTTGGTAACTTGAGAAGGGGGGGTTGAAATTCCTAGAAAATGGGTGGCAGTAGAGTCAGAGAAATACTGTTTTGTAGCTTTATGTCCATTTTCTTAGCTCCAGGCTCATATGGCCTGAGAAACACAAGAAATAACAAGAATAAGACTAACCTCAACAACAGTAAGTAACACACCATGCCGGGCACTGTTGCATTCCTGACAATAATTGTGTGGGGTGATCCTATTGTTGCCTCTATTTTATACATGATGAAATTTAGGTCCAGGGAAATCAAGCAACTTGTTCAAGGTTATATAACTAGTCAGTGATGAGCTGTAATTCAAACATAGGAAGTGACTCCAGAGGCCCTGCTTTTAACCATCCTATGATCCTGTGGAATCTCATCATTTTAGTATCAAGTAAATATAATTCTTTGAAGAATTTTTTTCAAGGGCTAGAGAAATTTTATCTTCATTCTACTAACCTCCCCCCCCCCACTGAAAACATTAATTCAAAATTGGGAAAAGAATGTAAAACTTACTTAAGAAGAAATATTTCTTTTTCATAACCAAAATACATTAATTGTAAAATAAAACTCTTTCTGCCCCAGATTTTTTTATTTCTCTTAGTCTTCCAATTGTTTTGCATTTTTTTTTCTTGCATTTATATTTCTAACCCAGTTGTTATTGCCATAGATCCTTCTCAGATCATACCTGGACAATTGTAATGTGTCCCCAGTGAGATGTCCTGACAATTGCCTCTTACTTCTCTGTTCATTTCGTATCCTGCATTGGACAAATGTCACCAAGATGTTAATCACTTGTAACCTGCTCCAGAACCTTTGTTGGCTCTAAATACGGTGCAATCAATTCTATACTCTTCAGTCTGGAGTTTAACACTATTCATGTATACATACATTTATACAATGTCTTCCCCGTATTATTTCCTTATTTCAAAATATTCACTCTGCCCAACACTTAACTCTCCCGCACTAGTGGTCCACAAAACACACCTTTAATACTTCTCCTCTGCAAAATTACAGAAAATTACACTATTTCCCCAAGACTTTGTTCAAATCCTATATCTTCTGGCAAATCCACTCAGCTAAAGTCTTCTGGCATGTATGATGTCCTTGTGTTAATCATAAAAAGACCTTCCTCTCTGGCCTGAAGCAGGCTTGCCTTGCAACAGAGATGTCAGTGAATGTGCTGGGGCTGGATTTCTCTTCTTTCCCCTACCCCACACAAATGTTCTGTAAGTAGCCTCCCTGTCTTCTACGGCCTCCTATGCAATTTTCACCCTGTGCCAAATTTTTTAAGCAACAATTGCCTCTACAATGCAGTATGCAATTAATTATGTGTTGGTTGGTTACATCTCTTCAATTGTGGTTTTTAAAATTCTTTTAACAATATTTTTAATTTTTTGAGACAAAGTCTCACTCTGTTGCCCAGGCTAGAGTGCCATGGCATCAGCTTTGCTCACAGCAACCTCAAACTCCTGGGATCAAGCAATCCTTCTGCCTCAGCCTCCCGGGTAGCTGGGACTACAGGCATGTGCCACCATGCCCGGCTAATTTTTTGTATATATTTTTAGTTGTCCCACTAATTTCTTTCTATTTTTAGTAGAGACAGGGTCTCGCTCTTGCTCAGGCTGGTCTTGAACTCCTGACCTTGAGCGATCCACCCACCTTGGCCTGCCAGAGTGCTAGGATTACAGGTGTGAGCCACCATGACCGGCCTAATATTTTTAATTTTTTTATGTGTTATTCTCTTATGTCTTAGTATTTTCCCTCTTAAAGGCAGGGTTAATATATTATGCTTTTTTGTGGTTCTCAGAATATACAGCACAGTGTCTTGGATTGTAGGAACTCACACATTTGTTGATTTTAATTCCATTGTTTTTATGCAAATAAACACAGCTAATTACAAATGAAACATGAATTTGTTAGAAGTAATGATCAACAATTGGCTGTCCATCATTAGCTAAAAAGGATAATGTTTACTTTATAACAAAATACACACCCCTCCCCCAATTGTGATGTGATTATACTTTACCTTTATTTTGATTATGTGTCTTTTACATTCTGATATGTTGAAGTATTCACAGCTACAAGTGGAGAGAATTATTCTTGTAGTTTTATTGACATAGAATGCTATATAACCTTCATTAGAGTTAGGCTTTTCAACATAGTTATTTTGCCGACTATTTATGAACACAAAGTACTTAAGTGGAAATAAAGAGGAAAAATGCCTTCAATGAGTTTTAATTCTGAATGGGAGAAAACACTCATTAACAAATAAAATGCCAGTAAGACAGGTATTGTAACTTCGATTAAATGCAGAACAGGAAATATGAATTAGAAGTTCCGTAGTGTCAGGAAGCTGTAGCATTTACATTTGAGCTAGACCCTGCCATGGGGCAGATAGGGTAAGTAGTCACATTGATGTGAAAGAAGTATTCCAGGCAGAGGTAAGGCGTGGAGAAAGGCAAATTGAAGAACCATTCTTGGAATCATAAGCCTTTTTGTTTGGTGCAAAGTATCCCTGAACAAGGTATTTTTCACAATGCCATATCTGTATACTTTCCAATCATTACATATTTAATTTATTATGTCTGCCTAAGGCGGATTGTCACAGCATTGCCTATTTCAGCAATAATACCTATAAAATTAGAGGAATTATGTGCTGGTTACATGTTTCCTAATACTCATGCTCTAAAAGTAAAATCCCCAGATGGAGAGAGACGGCTGTAACCTTGACACTCTGGTTTCTCTTAAGTTTCCTCTTAGGGTTTCCTTATTTGAAACAAATTTTTCAACACCTTGGCCAGACTTGGGAATATTTTGCAATACTATTGAGAAAAACCAATCTTTTTGTCTTTTCTATTCATCTTAGCATAGCTAAGAGAGACCCGAATTTTCTAAAGGATTGTTACTTTAGTGATGTGTGAGTGGTATTTCTCCTTCTGGTTATGACAGACTTCCAAGAATAAGTAAAAAAACTGAAAAGAGCTTTAAAATCTCTAATTGGATGCATTAACTCTAATTGGGTTAGGGTTAGGGTTAGCTACCACGGCTGTCAATACTTGAGGGACCATAGGTTCAAGGAGAAGCAAGTGCACTGAGTTTATCTCAGTTATTTTGTTCTATATTTGCTGTCAATGCATCTGCCCATGTGGGGTGGATTCAGATGTGGGGTAGATTTGAGAACTGAAAGGCTGAACAGAGTTCTGTGCTAGTTTTGCCATGTTAGGGAAATAAAAATTGGAGTTCAGGGCTATAAAGGGAGCCAGAATTTGAAGTCCAGGTCCTAAAAGAAGCAACATCTGCCAATTTTTGAGCATCACTTATGAGGTTGAGAAAGCCAAAAAGAAACTTTTAGTCAAGGGGCTGGGGAGCAAGTAAACTTTCAGCAATCTAGTGGTCTTGAGGAAACAAATTAAAATTCAAGGCCCACTTAGAACACATGCCAGACTTGCAGTTGAGACCCATGAAGTCTATATTCCACCAGTAAAGTTGGAAAAAAGTTAGTTCTCCTAAAAGCCAAAAATTAGCTTTAATTCACCTCCACCTACACTGGATTATTCTATTAGTCAGAAGCAAAATTAAAGCATCTCTTCAGGAGTATAATATAGTTCAGAGCCTTGAGCCATCATGTGTAATGTCTGGCATTCAGCAATAAAAACCAGAAAGGAAAATACCAAGTTGCAGAAAACCAAGATAAAACAATCAACAAATGAGAAAGAGACCAATAGGTGAGACAGATCATGGAAATACAGGCTATGGACTTGAAAATAACTGTGATTATAATATATCAAAGTTAACCAAAATAGAAAAAGAAAAAAGCTGGAGTGGCTATATGAATATCAGACAAAGCAGGCTTAAAGGTATACACCCTAGGGAGACTTCATAGTCAGCAGATCAACTCATCCAGAAGACGTAGCAGTTTCAAGTTTGTATGAATCAAATAGCAAATCCTCAAACTATGTAAAGCCTGTTTGACAGAATTAAAAGGAGACATTGACAAATCCATAATAATATTGTTAGGTTCAGATACAATTCTTTTAATGGCAGAGGTAATAAGCATGAAAAAACTTAGTAAAGATATAGAAAGTTTGAACAACACAGTTAACACTCTTAACTGACATTTAGGACACTGCTCAAAGCAGCTGCAAAATGTACATTCTTTTAAGTGCATGTAGAATAGTTAGTAAACCTAAACATATATTAGGCCTTAAAGCAAACTTTAATTGAATTGAAAAGTTTGGAAACATAGAATATGGAGCTGGCCCTCTGTATTCATTGGTTGTGTATTTGTGGATTCAATCAACAGCAGATCAAAAATATTTTAAAAACTGAATCAGTGTGGAATACATACATCATATTTTTACATGTCATTGTTCCCTAAACAATACAATATAACAACTATTTACATAGAATTTACAATATATTAGGTATTATGAGTAATCTAGTGATGATTCGAAGTATTACTACATGGGAGGATGTATACGGATTATATGCAGTAACAGGGACTTGAGCATTCTTGGATTTTAGTGTCTGGGCAGTCCTGGAACCAATTCCCCATGGATATCAAGGGATCATTGGATTCTATGAGTAGAGCTTATTTAATATTAAAATCCATAACAAAAATATCATAAAATCTCCAGTTGTTTAGAAATTAAGAATTTCCTTTCATAATCTACAAGTAAATACTTACAGTGGAAATTAGAAAATAATTTTAACTTAATGATACTAAAGATATATTAAAACTTGTGGGTTGCAGCTAAAGCTGTGCTGTGAGGGGAACTTTTAGTCTTGAATACATATATTAGAAAAGAAGAAAGGTTGTGAATCAATGATCTAAGCACCTATTTCAAGAAAGTAAGAAAAGATTAGCAAGTAAAGCAAAAAGAAATAATAAGGAAAGAATAAAGGTGACAGAACAGAAAACAAATGTACAAATAGAGAAAACAAAGAAGCAAAAAATTGGGTATTTGAAAGACTAATAAAATTGATAAAATCCTAGCATTACTGATTGAGAGAGAGAGAATAAACACAAGCTATCAATATGACTGCAGATATCACTCCAGATTCCTCAGATATTAAAAAGATAAAAACACATTAAGAAATAGATTTAAACTAATGAATTTGAAGACTCAGATAAAATAGACAAATCTTTTTGAGAAATACAACTTAATAAACCTGGCATAAGAAGAAATAGAAAAGCTAAGCAGTCCTATTATATTAAGCTATTAAATCTACAATAAACACATTTTCACAAAGAAACGCCAGGGCAAGATGACTTTGCCAGCAAATTCTTTCAAACATTTACATAATAAATAAGACCAATTTTACATTAAATCCTTAGAAAATAAACAAGAGAAAAACTTTCCCAACTGGTTTTTACTACAACAGCAGTAATTCCAGCAAGTGTTTAAAATAACAGTATGTCTTTGTGAGACAGGAATTGCTTAAAAGGCTCAATGGCATCAACAGAGTCAAATACTGTGAAATTAATTTAAGGACTCTAAAACATTATTGAGAGAAATTAAAGAATTAATCAAATGGGTGGATATGTTATGGTCAAGAATTGGAAGATTCAATGTTACTAATTGTCAACTTTCTCCAACTTGATTTATAGACTTAATGTAATCCCATCCAAAATGCTAGTAGGTTTTTATTTTTTTTTTTTATAGAAATTAACAAGCTGATTCTAAAATAAAAATGCAAGGATGCAGAAATGCTAAAAAAAAAAATTCAAGGAGGAAAATGGAGATACATATATTGCTAGATAGCAAGACTTAATTACCGTAGCTTTATAATAAGACAGCGTCATACTGTTGTAAAGATTGACTGTTAAACCAATGGAATAGAATAGTTTAGAAAGAACATGTCTCTTGATCATATGTGGTCTCTTGATTTGTGACACTGGTGACACAGCAGAGCGTGGAGAAAGAATGTCATTCCTGTAATGGTGCTGAGTCAAATGAATAACATCTTGGTCCCCATTTATTATCATAAATCAGTCTCAACAGGGACAATTTTGGCCCCACTGCTCCATGGACCTACAGCGATGTCTGGAGACATTATGGATTTCCATGACTGAGGGTAGGGGTGCTACTGGCATCTGGTGGGTACAGGTTAATGATACTGCTAAACCCCCTACAACACACAGGGCAGTCTCCACACTACAATTATCCTGTCCAAAATATCAATAGTGCTAAAATTGAGAAACCTGCTGAAACCAAAAATCAATCTTAGGAAGATTGTAGGCTTAAATATCAAAGATGATATTAAAGTTCCTGGAAGATAATAAAAGAGAATATATTCATGACTTTGGGGTTGGTGAAGATTTCTTAACCATAACACAAAAAAAGCAGTAAGCATAAAAAAGATTAATAAATAGGAATACAATTTGTTTATCAAAACACATTGCCAATACAGTAAAATGTTAACCCATAAAGAAGATATTTGAGATATATATATATATATATATCCCAAAATCTACGTGTATCCAGAATATATAAATAAGGTCTACAAATTACTAAGAAAAAAAGACAACCCAAATAGAAAAATGGGGAAAGGGATCCATTTTGACAATAAATACATGAGAAAGTGCTCAACATCATTAATTATTAAAGAAATGAAAATTAAAAACTATGAAATAGGCTGGGTGTGGTAGTTGATGAATGTAATCCTAGCACTCTGGGATGCCAAGGCAGGAGGACTGTTGGAGCTCAGGAGTCTGAGACCAGCCTGAGCAAAAGCAAAAGCAAGACCCTGTTTCTACTAAAAATAGAAAAAATTAACTGGGCAACTAAAAATAGAAAAAATTAGCCAGGCATGGTGGTGCATGCCTATAGCCCCAGCTACTCGGGAGGCTGATTTAGGAGGATTGCTTGAGCCCAAGAGTTTGAGGTTGCTGTGAGCTAGGCTGACTCCACAGCACTCTAGCCTGGGCAACAGAGTGAGACTCTGTCTCAAAGAAAAACAGAAAAAGAAAAAAAGAAAAACTATGAAGTTACACTACACACTTATCAGAAAGACTACAATTAAAAGACCGGGAAACCCTATGTTAATCAAACTGTGGAGCAACTGGAATTTTCACACACAATTGATGGAATTGTAAATTGGGACAATTTCTTTGGAAAATCATTTTTATTTACTAAAACTGGACATATACATTCCTCTATGACTTAGCAATACCAATCCAACAGAAATGAATGCATATTTGTACCCCAAAATGCATACATATCTGCACCAAAGGATATATATATATATCTTTCATCCTGTACATTTATATATTATATATGATATATGCACTGGTAGGAAGGGAAAGTCACATTTCCATATTTCAGGACCACAACATGGCATCTGCCAGTTGTTACAGAGTGCCTGACAATACGAGATTTCCAATATATACCGTTTTTGCTAACCAGTTGTATTAATAGTATCTTTCATCAATGCACATCTATGCGACCTCCACAAAGTAAATTGGCTGTTAAATCTGCACCCTGTAAATTGATAATTATGATTGCATTTGATTTCCTTCTTTTACACAATAGTCACATTATTTCAAGGTATGTTCATACATGTTTCAAATTCACTGAGAGACACTATTATTTAAGAGAATCCACTATTTCAAAATTAACAAAACTACTAACCAATCTATATCGCACTCAAACTAAATTCCTCTGATTTTCCTAAACTTCTGGACAGCACAAGTCAGTGTCATGATGGTCTGTTTCAGTTATCCAGGGGTTCAAATTCAGTTTTCAAAATTATTCTGCAAAGTAAAATAATTTCACTTTAAAATTTGACTTCTAGAAGAAGTGAGATCTTTTGGGACACACAGCATATTAGCAAAAGTGACTACAGTCATCCCTAAGTATAATATTTGTGAGAAATATTTTCCAGAAACCCCACCAATACCAAAACCCAAGGATGCTCCAGTCCCTGATATAGAATGGTGTAGTATTTGTATATCACCTACGCACATCCTCCTACGGGCTTAAATCATCCGTAGATTTCTTATTATACCTAATACAATGTAAATGCTACATAAATTGTTGTTAAACTGTATTTTTACTTGTATTACTTTTATTGTTGTGTTATTGTTTTTTTTTCTGAATATTTTTGATCCTCAATTGGTCGAATCTGAGTATTCATAAACCGTGGAGACTGAGGGCTGACTATGCAAGAAAAATGGGAAGAGAGAAGAGGGGAGGAACCTTTTGTACCCTAAAAGAGCGTTTTGAGAAACTCCTGTCTTGCAGTGACATACTGTTGTTTTAAACAAGTCCTGCTGGAATTATTGCTGCTGCGGTGCATATGGCAGAGAAGGACTGTCCCCGAGGATGAAATAGTGCTCTCATTCTGCACTGCAGATGAAGCTGTGAATGTGTGGGGAAACCGGACAGAGAAAATTAGGAGGGACAAAGGACAGAGGAATAAGGAGAAATGAACATTTAATATTTTTATAAATTCTCTATGTCTTGATCACCATGCTTTAATTGCAGAAGAACTCCAAAAAGATAATATTTAATTATATGGACTTAATGTGCTGAACACATAGAAGAAGAATGAAGTGCATCAAAGAACTTGGAAATAAGGGAAACCAGGTTACTCTGTACGAGTCACACTAGAACATTGGTGCACACGGAATGAAGCGGTCTGTGGTCACCTGAAAGAGACTTTTTTGGCATGTGAGGTGGCTTCCGGGGACTCTGCTTAATATGTACCGCAGTGCACGTCTGATTCTTCTGCACTGGCCTCCTCATTTGCTGCCATGATGTTTCCTCATTTTTGGCCATCCCTTATGGGACAGTGGGCCCACTAATGACTGACAACGAATGGCAGCTACACCCACCATCCCAAGCCCGTCCGCAGGGGAGGAGCATTGTTTGTCAGTATCGTTTTTTGCACCGGTCCTGCCCCAATTCCCCACAATGCAGCATTTACAACATCATGTCATACATTTAATGAGGCTTTATTTAAGGTTTGGATATAAAGGTATAAAGAAATGAGCGTAAAATATGGGGGATGAATTGATCACTGGTTCCTAAGCCGAGACTCAATCTCAAGTAAACTTCAGGTGTGGTCCTTCTTCCTCAGCCAGGCTACTGCCAGGTGACCCCAGGGCAGGTCTTGTTCATCCACTTCCACATCCAGACTTGCTCATGCATCTGACTCCAGGGAAAATTGTCTTTGGCTCCATAGAGAAATTGCTGCTGTTTTTCCCCAGTCTGTAGAAGGTTCGCTCTATAAAGTAACGTGTCTGTCTTGATCCCATTGGCATCTCTAGCACCTAGCAGAGGGCCTACGACATAGCGTGTTATAGATTATTCATTCAATAAATATTGGGTGAATAAAAAAAAAAACCAAGAATAGTCATTTAGCCATTGTTTATGCTTCTCTGGAGACTTGACAAATATATTTGTATTATTCAAATTAATTAGCACTTCTGATACTCCAGTGGAAGAAAGCAGGGCCCCCTGAAATTATCTGAGGATGGACTTTCTGATTGATATACTTTTAGGCTAGATGACAACTGCCATTTCTTTGTTCTCTTTTGGTTTAGGAGTTTGATAACACATTCCTCAAGTTTTCTGAATCCCTTCCCTTAGCAAGTAATGAAGTGAATTTTGATTACATGGCACCATGTACTGATTTTAAGATGGTTTTGTAAATTGTTACTCTCAGAGCAGTAGTTTTAGGTAGTGCTCCGAAGGAAGCCTTGTTTGAATGAAGTTCCCAGAACAACGGGGCCAGCATCACTTGAGAACTTGTTTGAAATGCAGAATCTCAGGCCCTACCTGGATCTTCTGGATCAGAATTTGCATTTTGATAAGATGTCCGGGACATTTGCACTCCAAGGGGTCTTGTTGCTTGTCCTGAGTGTAGCCCACATTCACCCAGGAAGAAAAATGTCCCCATGCTTCTCTGGTTCTCCTTCTGTTTCTTTTCTATTTAGGCACCACATCTCTCTTGATCTGAGTGAGGAGAAAAGGACAGGTTATGGTGAAACATTTGCCTCTTGCCTGGCTCTATAGGAAAAACATCTGGATAATATTTCTGCAGCACCCGCTAGTACCTCTAAAGAGACTGGAGTTTATCCTCAATCTAGCCACTTCATGGACACCCTGTGCCTAGGCAGGTAACTGCTATTAAATCTACCTCTTCTTGAACTTTTTCAGGCCTTTAGAAAATTACAGCTTTAAAATCACTCATCTAAGATAAATGTAGGTTCTTGCTCCTAAACAGCATAATTGCTGTAACCCATGCAAATCTATTAATAATTAAGAAGATGGCTCCATTTTTTATTGTAGAATGACTTTAAATTTAGGGCCACTTCTGACCCTCTATTCAGACCCTGAGTACAACATGCTTTTTATTAGGGTTGTCACCCAATCCCCATGAAGTAAGTGTTAGAGATTATATACTCAGGATAGTTTAAATTCCTGGACCATCTTTAACCTTGACAAAAATTATGAATGGGTTTTCTTCTTGGCAATAATCTTTGTGCTCATGTGAACCCTCTGTAATAGTTGTACATACATTTATATATAATACTATACGTATTTTTCATGTCTATTAATATATTATTTCCATCAGTAAATTTTCTGTTTAATTCCATTTACCCACCAATTCTCAGTGCTATTATTTGGTATTACATTTTTATATTTTCTGATCATTTACACTTTTGCTTTCTGTACTTATCTCAGACACTCCAGATTCATTCTTGTGGCTGATTTGAACCTTAATTTCTTTGCTCTCCTTTTCTGTATTAGAATAAGTAAAAGAACCTAGAGCTCTCCTTGAAATGCCAGCTGCAACTTTGGCTGCAGTGTCCCCTGGGGTTATACCAATCTCCCTCTATCTAAGGTGAACTCTTCTTTCTACCATCTTTTATAACAATGTTTCCAGATCCAACACATGTGTTGATACCATTTCTCCTGCTGCTCTCTGTTAAATGGTCCTTTCCAGAAATTCCTATCTCTAAGAGCAACTTCATTCCAAAGTAGATTTTCCAGATAACACTCCCAGCTTCCAGAACTTCATTGTTTCTAGAATAGGCTGAGCAGTCTCTCCCACTGGCTGGCCTAGTAACTGGCCCATGTTTCTAAAAGTTACCCAGGCTGGTGTCTAACCTGCCTTGACACCCAGCACTGTAACACTCCTAGCAATATCATTTCCTCTGTTTTTTTTCCTCTTTGAATGTTTTAGAAACTCAGTTTCTAAAACTGAAAGTTTGAAAGATTGAGCATTAAACAATCACCATCCACATAGCTCCCTTTCCTGATACTTGCTGAAAGATTGCAGAATAGCATCTTCAGTGCACTCTGATGCTGTTTCCTCAGACAGGTCCACACTGGTCCAGATTGTTTCTAGTCATGTTTATTTTATTTTATTTTTTTTTTGCTTTTAAAGGGCTTTCATTTCTGTAATATTTTTAACTTTTTCACTTCTATTTCTTTCTTATTATTCTGCTAGCCAAGTTTACTTGATAGCTTTTGAGTTCTTTTTTGAAGGAAATGTAATATTATCTCTAATTTTATTTAGATTACTATATTTTAGCTCTTCCTCTTCCTTGATTAATTTAGGTTTCTGTGTATGATTATTCTTTGTGTGTCCTTTACTTAGATTCTGTTTCTTCTTCTTCTTTTCAGTTTCTCTACATGTGTTTCATACTATTTCTTTTCTGATAATTAGCTTATATTTGAATGGGACCTGATGTTTGCTACAAAATACTCCAAGGAATACAGAGGTTAGCGGGTGTGACAAAGGCAGAGGAAGGCAGGGAGGCATGAGGTGGGATAATTCACAACTTTGGTCTGGATTTCCTTCCACAAATAACCTTTCACTGAACCGGTTACATCCTTTTGCAGGTAGCATGTCCCTCATGATTTTTAGCATTCATGATATGGGCTCATCATGTTTCACCTCTTACTCTTCCTCTGGATAGGCATCCAGGAAGTAGACAATAAAAATGATGGGTAAGCTAATTCTTCCTAGAGTATGATGTCCCTTTATATCTATATCTATGGGGTAGACCTTAGTTCTCCTAGATCGTATGTCTCTATTAAAATACCCACTAGATTAGCATTTGGAAATGTGATTATTCTTAATTTAATTAATCCATTGCTTTATACAACGCTCTGTATTTTGACACAGTATTTGGCAGGGACATTTTGTAGTTTGGGCTTTGGCACTGTTACTATTTCCTTGTTTCAATTAAGATTAATTTCCCCCTTTATATTATTTAATAGTTTTGGGTATGTGCCTTTTTTTCTGGCATCTTCCCCATATCCCCAGACTATACTGTTTATTATGAGGCTTCATCGAAGTCATAGAGAAAATCTAATAGAAGATCAACATGGAGCATAGGACAGACCTCCTAAATGTAGATCAACTGTATTGTCTTGTGGCCGGCTGCCCTATGCCTCCCTCTCGGCCTATCTTTGGGACAGCATGTTCTATCTACTCTGTCACCACCACCCCAAGAATTGTTCCAAACCTCCCCAGACTTGGTGATTGTGGTCCAGGTAACTCTGCTTCTTAGAGTTGTTCTCCAGCCTTCCTAAGTGCCAATTCCTCTGGCAGCATATTGGACTCCTCTTCCGAAGAATAATGAAAGTGATATCCATCCCCTTCAGACAGAAGCCTTACTCAGACAAATAGGTTTGTGGTTTAGCCTGACAGTCCAATAAGACAAACATAAAATAGTGTGGTGATGATATATTTACAAATTTCTTGGCCATTCATTTGCTTCCAAATTTTCTTATTACATAAAGAAGAAAAGTGGCAAACAGAAGAAATGACTTTGTAGCCGTGGAAGCAGAAAGACAGGGTAGTTGGAAGGACAACTTTCATGAGAACACTGTAAGCCCTCCCCAGGGAGGTGTGCTCTTCAGTACATAGCTATTTTGTCTCTTCATTGAGTAGGTGGCTATGCACCCTATCAGAATAAATGCTATTTGACATCTGAATCACATAACCCTATTATTCTAATTTCAGTCCCACTCTTTCATAATTTGATTTCCTATATAGTTTGTCTACAGTGAAAATATATGCTCGTTTATTCTGTTGACATTAAAGTTTTCCTTGGAAGGTAACCTTCTTCTTATAAATTCATTTAAAAATTCTGATTTGACCATTGAGTAAGCTTTAATAGCATGGTTTAATATTTTAACTTAGTCTCCAGAACAAAGATGAGGTGGAATCTTGAAGCATGCAAGGCTGATGGCAGCCCCAGACAGTGGTCAATACACCAAGCAAACATACCTGAAAGGAGTCTGTCTTAGAGGCAAGATATACTTCCCTGGAGTGGCTGCTTCGGCAGGACAGAGGCCAGTTGCATTTGGACCCCCACAATGGGTACATTGATTACCTAGAGGAAAAACTGATATGACATCCAACCATTGGTGGAGTTAGAGTGGCTTAATGAATCTATTGTTACAACTCAGCCTTACAAACAAACCCAAGAAGCTTGCAAGCCTAAAATAATTTTAACCATTATATCATCCCTTGAAGAGGTCAAAGCCTAAAAAAATTGATCTGAATTGCTATTTTATTCACCAAGCAGAAATAATTTCTCATCCTGGGAAGATAAATAAGTGCTTATATGCCAGATTAGTTTTACGTATTTAGATGAGTGTCAAATATAAGATTCCCTGGGATATTTTAAATGTAAGCAAAAACCTTGAAATAATTTCCTAGCTTTTATAAAAAATAATTTTTCTACCCTCACTGAAAATTGAAGAAAACTCAAATATTGAGCACCTTCTATATATCAATACAAGGCAGTATAATCAGTATTAATATGCATTAACTCATTTAATTCTTATAACTACCAGGGTAGGTATAATATTGTCCCATTTTACACATGAGAAAATTGAGATGTTGAAAATGTGTTACTTAGCCAAAGTCACAGAGCTGATACGTCATGGAGTCAGAATTCTAACCTAGGTCTATGACTTCCCCGGAGAAGAAATAAATGATTATTGCTATGTCAATGCATTGCAGCCAGAGTTTTCTAGTAACATACCTGAAATTAAAATTTGGGTTTACCATTTTGTTGCAGTAAGGAAGAATTCACACCATGGGCAATCATAGGACATCTCAGTAAGAGGGTGTTAGAAAGAATTTATTAAAGGTTTAGGCTTTGGTTAGATAATTTGGAGAAATTTCTAAGGAAGTAGGGCTTTATTCCAGATTGAATATTGTTGAAGACCAGGAGTAGTTCTATGATTGGGTATCTCAATTAATCTTATCTATAGGGAGGGCAGACTGGAGTCAGGACAAAGCTGTAATGGTAAGGAAGCAACCATCATTCATACTGGCCAGCAGAAGGGGATATGTGGTATTTTGTGGGTGGCACAAGGATTTTGCTTATGTCTGTGTTTAGACAAAATTATGAAGTGGCCTTGTCTTGTCTGAATGACATTGTCTGATGTTGGTGTTCTGTGAGATTATTTATGTCCAACGGAAGAATATGCATGGTTCAGCTGTAAGTGCCAGGCCAGCTTCAAACAACAGCAAGGCCTGACTGTAAGTTTAGACCAGTTCCTGGTTGTCAGAGGCTGCTATTTGTTTTTCAACAAGAACCATGATATCATGGCACAGCAGTAGTAGTCGCTGAGCTGCACAATTATGACACCAAGGGTTCTTATGCGCTCTTTCCATTGGCCAGAATGGTTTTTAGGCTTTAGGTCAATCTACAGGCACAGATAATGCCAATTTCTATGTCTCAAAGGGCATGGTTTCTGAGAAAGGGATGAGACAGAGTGAGGGCAAGAGTGAAATTAAGAACAGAAGAGAAAGGAGAGAGAGATCAAGATGGAAGCTGCAGTCTGCCAAAAGTACATTCTGTCCTATTTGCCATAATCTATTCATTAGAAATATGTCACCAAGTTCAGCCCACATTTCAAAGGGAGGGAAATAAAGCTCCGTCACCTGAAAGAAGGAGTATAAAGAATTTGAGGACATGAATTTTAAGCCACCAAATCTATATATATATATATAGATTTTTAGTCATTTTTATACTATGTTTTAAGACATATACTGTGTTCTTTTATACTATCGAGACAAAACACATCTTACACATTTTACCCTAATGACGTTTACATAAATGTGCTGGTGTGTTCATGAGAGAGAGAGAGAAAGAGAGAGAGAGAACTAATTCCCATTTAAATAGTGCAGGAGAAAGAAAATACAATGCATGCTACTTAATTAGATTCGGGTTTGAATTAGCCAGTGATAAAATATATTTTAAGGAATACTGTAGAACATTTGTATATGGGCTGGCTATTAGATGTTGTTAAGAAGTTAGAAATTATATTAGGTGGGGAAAATGATACTGGGCCGTGAAAGAAAATGTCTTCTTTGAAAGATGTAGTGACCGACATTATTTGGGTGAAATATAATATCTGTAATTTATTTTCCAATTTTAACCTCGCCTCGAAGGTGAAGCAAATATGCCAAAATGAACATTTGTCAAAAGTTAGTTAAGGTTATACGGATGCTTGGGTTATATTTTTGTACTCTTTTGTGACTAAAATTTTATAATAGCATGTCAAAAAAAGAAAACCAAGCAAACAAAAAATTAGCACAGGTGAGTCTGCCTCCACTCAGAGTGCACAGATCAAGGAGTGAGGAAGGGCAAGAGCATGAGCTTCCGGTAGGGTGAGCATCTCGCCATGTTGAAAGAAACTCTATTACAAAATGATATTTTATACCTGTGTGTTCATTTGTATACACAAAATTGTTTATATTTTACTTCATGGGCTTATATATTTCATGGGTTTATATTTTACTTTTAGGGATTTTGAAACTATTTTGACAGCGTCTAAATCTTGCCTGTTATGATGCTCTCAGGACTGAAATTGAAGTGACTTTTGACAAGGACTTTTATGACTGCCACTCAAAGCTGGCCTTCTTTTTTGTCTGTATATTCCAGGCAATGGCAACACAGGATTCTCTCTGGGTCTCATTCTGCCCAAATGATCCAGTCAAATGCAGTGGGTTAGAATTTGTGGAAAAAAAAAAAAGGCAACCTCCAAGTTGGACAATTATGTATTATGATTCATCTTCCCCCAAGTAGAGCAGCTTCAAGGGAGTGGCTTAAGCTCTCCAAGCTGGTGTGTAGATTAGGTCTCTGATTTGCCAAATCGCAGTGTTTGACGCTGACAGCTTGGGTTCGAGAGGCTGAGAATACCGTGCAAGAGGTGAGCCCACCAGATGAGAGCGTGTGACCAAGGGGTACAGGCAGACCCAGCAGTGGGGAAACCTGCAGAGGAGGAGGGCTTGGAGGGAGGGCAGAAGGAAAGGCGACTGCAATCGAGGATGGAGCCAGCGACCATTGTTGAATTTAGGGTCAGAAAAATCTGTTGTCTAGATGAAGAATTAAATAGAGCAAAGACAATTGTTGCTCCAACTCCAGGTTTCACTCATAAAACAACGTGGGGTAGGTCTGCAGTTACCGAGTGGAGGAAACCTTGTGTCTAATTGATCTTTTTGAACATTTACCTGTAATGATGGAATTAAAACATGATCTGTGCAAGCGCTCCTGCTGAAGTGCTTCAAGCGTGCAGTGCACGGGAGGGGGGGCCATCAGATCTCGTGTGGGTCCCAGGAAGGCAACACTCAAAACTGTCATAACCGCCCTCCGCCTTCCATCGTGGGGGGAGCGCGGTCCACCTGTTTGTCGCGATCTCCATTTGGAGCCACGTGTATTTGAGCCCTTTAAAAATGATTTTTTTCCCCAAAAGCCCTTTCTTTGTGTGTGCTTGTGTGAACTTCCCCGATAAGTGTCACATTGAAGCTACCTAGCCACCATCACGACCCAGTAACTTAGTAACCAATGCGATTTCAGTGTAGTCTCTTCACTTCTGCTTGTGACAAAGCTGATTCCCATTCATCTTCCAGAATGCCATAAAATTCTCCAGAGTCTCACACTGGCCTTGCCCACTCTGCAGCGCCTGTGTCATATTTTTATCAGTGCTTGTCAGAGACCCAGGGTTCAAACTACTGGAGGTCCAGATGACATCTGGCTTCCCAGCTCCCCCGGAATACTGGCTGCAGTGCTTATCAGTGCATTATTCATCAAAACTGATGATGCAAGGTACAACATGCTGTCTGTAGCTCAGCGTACGAGTGGAAAGGAGTTGGCAGAAACGCCTGGTGTTCTGTGAGCAGCATGTAATCAATAGTCTGGGTGCTTGTTCACTTCGTGTTGATGACTATTCCCTCTGGTACATTTCTGTATATTTTTGGGTTCACTGTACTACCAGCTGTGCAATTTTTCTTCCTCCGTTCCTCATACCAGCCCCGACAGACAGAGCAGAAGGAACAACCTTTTTGTGTGGTGGGTGTCAAATCAAATAATCTAATGACCAAAAACAGGGCGGCAGGCACTGGCAAAAAGAGACAGTTCTAATAATTTCCAAGTGTACTCTCAGTAATAAAATCAAATGAGCTGCGCTGATATTCAGACTTTCTGCTACTTGAGTCAAATTAAACAATGCCAATCCTCCCCTTGGCTCGTTGTCTAGTGACAAACAAATCATTGGCTTCCCTCCTCCCATTTTCTCTATTAAGAGAGAGAGTGTGTGTGTGTGTGTGTGTGTGTGCGCGTGTGTGCTCGTGCACACGTGTGCTGCTGTCTGTAACTCCTGCTCCCTCTAAGTAGGGGGGCCTGACTCAGTTTCCTCTGTTAACGACAAATGCTCAACATTGTCACTGAGTTGAAGACTGTGAGATGTGTTACCCCCTTTCCCTGTGCCATTCACATTATTAGGGATTGCATAAGATGTTCTAGAATCAATACTGAAATCCATCTTATTATATCTGAGATGAAGAAATTAATTTTCGCCTGCAAGTTAAGCAATTATCCATCTTCTCCACTTTTTAGAATTTGGTTATTTATCATTATTAGGAAAAAAGGCTTTCTTTTTTATGATATAAGAACAAAATAGACATTCAAGTGGAAAAAAGAAGCTAGTTTTAAATATTCAAGTCAGTCTCAAGTCTTAATAAACTTCTTAGCAATTATCTTACAAAATCTTTAAGATTTTAATATTCTGTACAATCTGGAGTTTTTAAGGGCTCATTCAGAGGCCTCAATGTCTCAGGCGGCAGAGAAATCTGTTGTCCGGTAGGTGACTTGAAGGCTGGGAGACCAGCACACACCCTGGTGTGGGTCCCATGTCCATGGTTTAATAGCAGCGTCTGCCATTTTTGTCAGGCCCTATGATTACCACAGGTCAAAATCAACATTACTACAAAACATTAACTGGTCTTCTGTGTCTCCACACCTCTTAGGCATTAAAATAAAAGAAGGATTATTTATTTTTAGGTTGAGTAAGTCTGGCTAGACTGATTTCTGGTTGACAGTGATATTATTTTGTTGCAATGAAGACTTCAAGAATTCCAAATTCTGGAACTTGCTTTGGACACAGCACATCCAACTGCTCTGCACAGATTTGACATCCACCTCCCAACAAATGCATCTCTCTGGCCCTTTGGCCCTGCCTTGAAACACAGCTTAAGATGGGTAAGCATACAGATAATATATCATGATGTGGCAGAGCTGTAGATACGATGGGAATAAAAGAGGCGAATTATTAGAATAGTTACTGACTTCACAATATGCAATTGTGGATAGTGTTGTGATTCAATTATGGGCTCTCAATTCAGAATGCCCAGGTTCAAATCCTGGTTCTGCCATTTCCTAGCTTTGAGGCCACCAGTAAAGTTAATTAACTTCTCTGTTGTTTGATTTTATTCTATGTTAAATGAAGATAATAATATTACTCAGATAGTAGGGTTATTATCAGGAATAAATTGAAGTATATGATGTAAAAGATTAGCAAGCACTTGGTAGCTAGTACATGGTCACTGAAAGTTATCTATTATTACCAGTGATTGGCAAACTAAGACTTTGTAGTATTGTTTCCATTGAATTCTATTCAACTGCAACAGTTATCACTGAATATCCAATATGGTAAGGCACTGTCTTATATGTTGAGGGGTAAAAGTATGATGAAAATGTGGCTCTGACCTCAAGGAACTTAGAATTGGTAGGGTGGAGTTAGACATATACATGGATAATAGCAATGAAGGACTTGGAAATATCAAAATTAGAGGAACAAACCATGTCCACAAACCACAAGGGTTGGGTTAAGAGAGTCCCTGATTCTCACATGAGGTGGGAAGCAGGGTGGTGAGGAAAGCCAGCTGATTATTTGAGCTAGTCCTGAAAGCATAAGTCAGAATGTTAAAGAAGGATTGGAAGCATGAGAGGATATTCCCATGGAACACGGTGAGCAGGGAGCCAGGGAGTTGTGTGGGTTATTCTGAGGCTTGCTGATGGTCTGATGCACATTAGGCATCTATATCTTGTTGGGAGCCTGCGTGACATGGAGAAAGAAGCATGAGCTTTGGGCTTGGCCTGTGATTGGATCTTGGTTCTGTCTCTATTGCCTGGCCATGTGACATGGAACCTCACTGTCTTTATATGAACAACAGTGATGATGATGATCACATATACACCATAGCGTTGTGGGCATTTGTGGGAATGTAATGCACCTGGCTTATGACAGCCACCAGCAAATATTTCCTTTGTGGGGCAGAGAGTGGGAGGCTTGTTCACAATTTTATAGACCACCCCGTCTGCCAGCTGGAGGTCCCCTGTGCTTAGGGGTTTAGGGAAAATTGACTCAGGCCCCAAGTGCACATTCTGTGGTATCTGCATCACCAGGGCTTTCCTGGCTTTGAGCCGCTGAGCTGCTGCTTCTCTCCTTTGTCCTCTTGCCTCTCATCCAGAAGCTATCCTTGTGCTGAGTACAGCCAAGGGAAGATTTTTCCAGGCAGGATAGTAATGCAGAGACCCTGAGATGAGAGTGTGTTCGACTTACTCAAAGATGAACAAGGAGGCGCCAAGACTAGAGCAGGGTGCAGGAGATACAGTGGTGTGAGACGTCAGGGGCCAGGGCACAGACCATAATGCCCCGTGGTCCATGGCAAGGACTTTGGGTTTTACTCTGAATGAGAAGACAAGTCTTTGGGATGGAGATGATATGTCTTAGGTTTAAAAAGGACCACTCTGGCAATGACATGGGAAATGAACAGATGAGGCAAAAGAAGCCACAGGAAACCAGACAGGAGGCTATTGAAACGTGTTTGAGAGCACCTTTGGGAAATCATGAGTCCTGTTTTATATTTGCTAAGTTTGAGATACTTTTTCCCATTGTTCATCCATCAGGTGGAAATGTTGAGTAGATAATTGAATATACGATTTTGGAATTCTGGGCAGAGGTTAGGGCTCAATATTAAATTTGGAGGTATATTACCATTCACCATCAGATGGAAACACTGCATATATAACTCAAAACTGTGCAAAATAACATGGACTCTTATTTTTGAACAGGAGGAGGAAAGATTTACGTTCTGGGTTAATTCGCCTTAAACACCAAGTACCCTGTGGTTCTTAAGGCCAGCTCGGTGCATTGGCCTGTGTGGCTTGTCCAACAACAATGCATGTGGCACACAGGGCCCCAAGGCCTGGAAGAGGAAGCAGAAATCAAAACTGCTCCCAAGCACATCCAGAGTAAACAAGCAAAACTCATCTTCCTTTATTTTGTGTTTTATATCACTGAGCAATTTGATTAAAACAAATCAGCAGGACAAAAAATGAAGTTGCTTTTCTGTGGGGAGACAAAATCAATGAGAAGGATCAAGGTTGAGTAAATGTCCTATGGATACTCAGGGGGGAGAATATGTTTTCCTGAATAAAAATGGATTTTTTTTTTTTTTGGAATTAGTTGTTTTCTAAAACATGAGGTTACTTTCATTTTATGCTTTAAATGGAGTTGAGAGTATGTGGCACATCTAAGGGTAAATAGTTCATGACTTGCGAAGGCTTCAACAGTGCTTAGGATATGTTTTTGCCTTGATGAGATGTGATTTTTAATAAAGGAATGTCTTTATGAAAGCAACTGGGAAAGTCATTTGGACAGAGTATGCACCTAAACCAAATTTGGTGACAGAGGAGAAATGGTCTGATCTGCTGTCATAAAATTCAGCCCATGCAATCACACTGGAAAAGAATCAATGCCTGAGAGTGGTAGCCATGGTGGCACCCCATTCGGTGATCCCTTCCTGGACGAACCTGGTACAAGGAGTGCACATGGCCAGCAGCCTCCAGTTGTGACAACTTTGGGATCTGCCTGAGCTTTGGAGCAGGTGCCAGGGCCAGGCACTTTCAAGGCCACCACCAGCCAATGGCTGAGCAAGGCAGCAGCACAAGGACTTGCAATGTCCAGACAGTGGAGACTCCTCTCTGGATCCTCTTTGTGCTGGATGGAGCTACTCGTTGGGCTGGCTGAGACTTTTCCAGAACTGCACCACTCTCTGACGCTTTTGTTCCCTGACCCTTAATTCTTCCTCGTACCTTCACGGGTGTTGTACCTACATCATGGTCTGAAGGCTTTCCCTAACTGCCCTTGTTCCTTTCCACTTTTCTCGGCCATAGGCATTCTCTCCCCCATTACTGTCTTGCACTTCTAGCTCTGTCTTGGCATCTGCTTTCAGGAGGACTCACCCTGTTCCCTTTTATATCAGGAAGCCCCCAGAGAAGACAACAATGAAGCCTGCTTTCACTGTTTTTCACTTTTTTATATCTTCCCCATTTATACCTATGTGTGCTTTTTATAAAGGCACAATACACTCTAGGACATTTCTTGCCTCCAATTCCTGATTTTCAGATTTCTGGCCTGACTAGTTCATGTGGACTCTCCCTGAGAGAGAATTTAACACTTTTTGAAAGAACACTAACATTTTGGAAACATCGACATTAAAAAAATGTGTAATCATGTAAAACATGAATATGACTCTGACAACCCAAAAAACTGTACATTATTATCAACTATTTTCCAGTTTTTCTTGCCATCCTCTGGTACGGAATTGGTCTCTACCAAATATTAAATATAAATGCTTATTCTCTAGCCATAACAGGTTTTTTGGGGGGAGAACTACAATGACAAATCTGAAAACAATTGGGACAAAGTTGGGGTCAGTTCACCCAAGTCAAAAACTCCCTCACACTCTGGGAGGCTGAGGCGGGCGGATTGCTCGAGGTCAGGAGTTCAAAACCAGCCTGAGCAAGAGCAAGACCCCGTCTCTACTATAAATAGAAAAGAAATTAATCGGGCAACTAATATATATAGAAAAAAATTAGCTGGGCATGGTGGCGCATGCCTGTAGTCGCAGCTCTGGGACTACAGGCATGTAGTCCCAGCCTCCCACACTCTGGGAGGCTGAGGCAACGGGATCGCTTGAGCCCAGGAGTTTGAGGTTGCTGTGAGCTAGGCTGATGCCACAGCATTCACTCTAGCCTGGGCAACAAAGTGGAACTCTATCTAAAAAAAAAAAAAAAAAAAAAAAAAAAATCCCTCAAACGAGCATGACAGAGTTCTCTTGAACAGAGTGTTTATTGTCAGTGAATCCTCACCATTCCTGACCCCTTAGTGCTCATGTATAATTTTTTTTGTGATTTTTATTTCATAAGTCTTCAAAGACCCATTATTCTTTTTTCTTATTTCACTGCTGAACAGAATCCTGACAACGGTTTAGTGTCATGTGACTTTGGCCAATTCCCTCAAGCTCTTAAAGTCTCGGCGTGTGGATCAAATGAGGGGTCAAGTTGGCTACTCACCATGACCCCTTTATCTCTGAATGTCTGTAATTTTATAAAGCTAGAAATAAAATGTGTTTAAAATCATTCTCCGACACTACTTCTCCTTTTTTAATAAACTGAAAAAAAACTCGAACATGTTCGATTTTTCAAAGACAGTTTTTGCTTTATTCACACCCCTTTCCCTGCTTTGTGGGATGATCTCAACGAATTTCAGAGGAATAGAGAAGACCAATTTCCAAATCATCTGGAGTAATTAATTCCAGTGGTTGGAGTTAATTATGATGAGGCAATTCATAAAGTATACAGTAGAAAAAAAGCAGCAATTGATGAGACTTCATCTGCAGTGGGATTTTTTTCAAAGGCATTCTTCTGGCAATGCATTTCAAAGTTAAACATATGTGTGCTTCAATGCTGGGAAAATAGTTTATGAGGGTATCATTAGGTATAGGTGTGAATTATGTGCATATGGCCCTATGTATATTTTTACAGATATGATACATGCCTAATTGGTGTATAACATGGGAGAATTAATGACTATAGCAGACACCTCAACTCCATCATGTTTCTTATCTATAAACTATAGTATATTTACCCGAAAAAATCCATTAGTAAAATAGCATGTTATTATAAAATAATTTTAATATAAACATAAAAATTAACAGGAAAATATTGAGTATAAAAACAATAATTTGGGAAATACTCTCAATTCTGTATTATAAAAATAAAGAATTTGCAATAATGCAATAACAGACTATATTTCTGTTTTATGATTCTGATAATAAAGTACTTAGGTTCCACTTTCATGGTTTATGCTGTTATCGGAACCCCCTGATATAATTAGATGGCCTTGCTTTAGATAATTACTTATATTTTCTTATTGTATAGCAAAAATCCCACTGGTAAAAATCCTCAATAGCTTAAATCTAAGTGCTGTGTTACTGGAATAGGCCAAGAGAGCTGGAAATTAAGTTCATTCATAATACAGAAGCCAGGGTTTTTGTAAGTTGAATAACAATGATGATACCACTCCCTTGCGTTTTTACATCTTTTCATAGTTTAGAAATTGATTTTACTTTCATGATTTATCTTATTTTATTCTCTCAACACTTCTGTGGGATAAGTGTTATCACCCCCATTTATAGACAGGGAAGTTTGTGCAGAGAGGTTATAGTCAGATTAACTGGTCACGCAGAAATTCAAACCCTTACCATCTTATTCTAAAACTCCATTCTACTTGAAACCTTTGAAATCACAAGAAAAACAATCTAGTTAAGAAGCATCATGAATGTCACATATTTTGTAATATTGTGTTATATCACTCAGTGTGAAACACTGAGTATTCAAATCTATTCCTTATCCTTTCTCAGAAGCGCCCATACTTTACCTTTTACCTTGGAGCTAGATGGGCTTCTAAATCAAGTTCTATTAAAAACTGGCTTTGAATCCTTAGCCAAACAACTAACTTGTTCTCTCTAAAAGGAACCTATAGACCCGGGTGGGTGGTTGGGGGCTTGGCAGCACTGAAGTTTTTCTAGACCAAAACATCTGATTCAAATTTTGTTAAACTAAAATTAACATACTGCTGATTGATGGACCATTTCATTGTCATTTATGCCACCATGTTGTAATGGTTATAGGATGCAATCAATGGTTCAGAAAGTTTCTTTCTATGAGGACAAGCTAAAACAAGCCTGCATAAGATAGCTCCTTGGAAAATTATTATGTCTGGGAAGCTTTTTCTCTAAAATATCTAATATGGATAAAACAAAATTTAGTCTACTTTGTTAATTAAGAAAAAAAAGGAAGTGAAGAAAACTTATCAGACTGATATTAGTTTAACAGCATCAATAATTTTCATATTCGTTACTGATTTAAGATTAAGATCTACAGAAATTCTTTACTTATTCTGAGCAGGAAAACAATCTCACCAGTCTTTTGACATTAATGTAAATATGGTCACTCACATTTACTGTGCTAAATTATATAGAATTGTCTAAAGATGGTAACAAGTGGACTTGCAATTCAAAATCTGAGCACAGTCCCCAAAATCAAAATAATTGTTTACATACTGTCCATGCCTGATAAAAATATGAATTTGGAATGAATTTCAAACTTTGCTGTAAATATGAGCATTCAATTTTTGCTTCTGAATTTTTGTGGCTTTTCAGGTAAAAAGTTGTCAACTAAAAGATTGGTGTTTTAATGATGTATTTCAGCCCAAATTACATTTTTTGTTTTGTTTTATACGTTGACAACAAGGTCTGCCCAACTATGGTCTAAGAAAAAAAAATCCATGTCCTAATGATAGCTATTGTCTATTACGGAATAAGCATATTTGCATATATTATTTACTTTTATCTTCTAAACAACCTTGCAATTTAGGTATTGTTATCTCAATTTTGCTCATAAGGAAAATGAGCTCAGTAGTATTTACCTGCCTCTTAAGGCAAGCTGGTTTCCTTAACCAAAAAATCCTCCTGATAACACAATATAAGTGACTAAGGCAAAGATTTCAATCAATGAAGGTTTATTAAGCCAAAGTTTGAGGATGCGCTTGGGAAAAACACAAACCATAGACAAATCTGTGACTGTCTTTCCAAAGCAGGATTTGGGAACTCAGTTTTTAAAGGGGATAGGGCAGACAGAAAGAAAAAAAGGAACAGGGGAGTGGTTAGTGAGACAAATGGTTACCTTCTTGTGAGGCCCAGGAAATCTATATTTTACATAAGATAAGGTGAATGTTAGAAGAGAAAAAGGAAATGAAGGAAGCATCAATGATGTAGATGTCCCTGGGTAGAAGGAAGAATTTGATCTTGTCTTGTCTCTGTTCTGCACCTGGGAAGACAAACTTGTAATCAACATTGTTAGTGTGGAATCCAACAGACTTTAGTTTTAGGACCTAGAGTTGGTCTGCAGATCCAAAGTTACAATTCCTTACGAATGATCTGTGGGGGCAGTCCTTGTATATGCCTGACATCTTTACTTTTCCCTGAGAATCTCCCTCCAGGCTTGATCTTTCCTTTTGCATAAGTAGTTGTGGGTTAAGGGTGGTCCTGAAATTTTTATTTTCCTTAACACTCCTGTCCAGTTTGCAACTGATCACTGTTGTTAGTGATTTTATGCATCTATAGGCTAGGAAATATGCACATTAGTGTGGGGGAAATTTCTCTGTGGTGATTTTCCTACAGCATAGGACAATTCTAGGAGTGTTCATGAGTAGTCCTCAAAAAAACACAATTTTTACCCTAAGAGAATTCCTTTATGGTTGGGGATAGGCATTCATCAATTTTCTAAACAGATATGCTTTCATGTTCATTTATGTATTCTGTATATCTGTCCATTTTCAGACTTTTCTGGGCATCCTCTCACCCCTCAGCACACAATCAATTTTTCATGGGAGGAGGCATGACCTGGGACATTTGCCTATTTTATATATAGAACTATAAAGATAACGATACCCTCTAGCAATTGAGGAAACCTGTGAGCTGTAAATGCCTGTGTCTCCAACTAATTCACAGAATTCCCTCCAAGGGAGGGACTTATTTTGCATTTGAACTCCAAAACACCTTTCAAGATTGTTAAACTTAACACCAGCCTGAAAATCCCAGTCATGCTGGAGATCAATTAACTGCTTCCAGCATTCTACTAGCACCCCTTTAAGATGTTTGCATTTTAGAGTAATTTGACCATTATCACATTTGAACCAAATAAAGACACATTTTTATTTTGTGTGATAGGAAGTTCATTTCTAATATTCAAACCCTCTGGAAGCTTGCTCCTTTACTTTCTTACCTGATCTCATGGTCGGGTATCTTTCTCAGATGTCGTTTTTTCCCTTCCTCTGTATTAGTGTCGAATCTCAGCTTGTCTTCTTCACACTTGTTTTATTTGATTTCATTCTTTCCGTTACATGATTGCTTCTTGCAGTCCCACGTTAGGATTTAAACGCTCTACCCCCCTTTTAAATTTTTCAGGCCTACTTTCTCTTGTTACAACAAAATTTATTACTTGACTACTTGATTGCCTAATTATTTTTCATTAACTTAAATATTTTAAAATAATAATATTTTATGGTAACAATTGGTATTCATTATAGAAGATTTTTACGATTAGATAAGGGGTAAAGAGAAAATAAAAACCACTGCAGGATCATCAACGAGAAATAACCATGATTGTGGGGTATAGTTTTTAATTTTTGTGCATATTCTTATTTATAAATACTATAATAACAAAATTATGCTGTAGAAGATGTTTGATAACTTTTGCCCACAATATAACATGAATATATTTCTGTCTTCCTAGATATCCTTTTTCAGTCTCGTTTGCAATGGTTTTGAATTTTCCCTTATATGAATATACATAATTTATTCAACCAATTTCTTATTGTTGGGCTTAAGGTTATTTTGATGTTTTGGGGTATTTTAAACAAGCCTATGATAAACAGCTTTGGTAAATAAATCTTTAGCACATCTATAATTCCCTCAGGGTAAATTTGTAGAAGACAGATTAGTGGGTTATAGCTTATACACAATTTTAAGATAGTTTTCCAAAAATTCATATAGCATAATCGTACCAATTTCTAGTCTCAGTAAGAATGTTGAAGGGTCCTATATTACCATTTCTTCATCATCCCCAAATATTACCAATTTTAAAGTTAATTTATTAGGTAAAAACTCATTGACTTAGCATTTATCTTAATGTCTGAAAAAATTGAGCTTAAAACTTTTTCCTGGTCTCTGTATGTGTGCATGTATGTGTGTTTATTGCTTGTTTATGTGTTGGGGGACAAGTTCTTTCTTCAAGATTATTTTGTAAGAACCCTCCATACATTAAAGGTAGTAAAACTTGAATGTCATGTTTGTTATAAATATTTTTTCTAGTTTTTAAAATGCCTTTCAATTTGTTTCTACAGTTCAAAAATATGTGAAGTCATCTTTTCTTTTAAAGTGTTTTTTACTTTGATGTCACAACTATCAACATATTTTCAAACCTAGTATTATGTACATTTTTAGCTATAACATAGTTTCTTGGTTTTTCTGTGATTTTTGCTTTTCAAAAAGTTAACAATAGATTAGAAAGATCTTAGAGGGAGAGGCAGAGGAGTCTTCCTTACCAACTTCCCATACCTATAAGAAGCTCCTGGGCTTGTAGGTAAGGTTTGATGGTGCTGAGACATGACCTTAGAGGAGGTCGGGGTTAGAGGCTCATCTTGCTCAGTCAAGTGATGAGAAATGCCATCAGCCTTTGGAGAGGAAGTGACGAGGAAGGGAGGTGCAAACCTGGTGAGCCCTGCTTGTGGCCTCTTCCCCTGCCTGTGGTTCAGTGCATAATGGTGTCCATGAGCAAGTGGTTTTGTCCTCTTAATGTCATCTCCCATGCCCCAGACTTTGTTCAGTCCCTTCCAAACTGAATACAAAGAGCCCACTTTTCAAAGGCATCACCCCAAAAAGAGGAAGGAGCCATTGCTACTCAGAGGTGCCAAGTGGGTGGAAAGGAAAACAAAGTGTGACCGGGTCCTGGTAAAACCCATCCTGGACCATTTCTTTGCAGTGTCTGTCCCTTGTAAGCATCTTCTCCGGCAAGAACTGGTCTTAGTCATCATTGAATCTTCCACACCTGAAATGGGGCAGGACATTCTGTTTTATTGGATTACCTAAAACATAGTACATGAAGAAACTGCATTGCTTTAAAAATCTATCACCATGTTTAATTAATTTATGATGTCTTCTAGATAATGATGACGGAAATTGTATCATTAAAAGTATGCAATTTACTTATTTTTTAAAGATAAGTATAATGTGATAATTGGGACTATGATATAGGTTTAGTGAATTATCTCCACTTCTTAATTTTAATGAGCAAGGATGAGCATGTCACTTTGAATCAAATGGAAAAGGCCAGAGGAAAATAGTAATAGTAATAACAAATAATCATTAGGTATCTACTGTGTGCCACATACTATTGTATATGCTTTATGATTAACATTTCATTTTTCTTCAGTATTATTAATATTACTTTGGTTCACAATTAAAATTACCAGTTTGCAGATAAGGAAATTAGTGAAAAAGAAGTTAAGAGAGGCATTTAAAAAAAGATGAAATATGTGACTCAGAATTTGCATTTTAAAAGTAACAGGAGACCAATTGGATATAGAAATTGAAATGATATAATTAAATTCAATTACATTTTGCATTCAAATATCTTTTGAGTATCTGCTCTGTAGTTAGAACTATGGTAGGTAGAGATTGGAAAGCACATTATTAGGCCGTTATGCAGAAGTAATTATGCCATGATTTTAAAGAAAGCCACTGTCCTAAACCACCATTTCATAATCCAAATTTAAAGTAGGAAAAATGTTTATTTCAATAACCAACAAGAAAGTTAGTTTATAGAAGAATTTACAATCTATTTGTGGAGAACATGTAAACACACACACACACAAACACACACACACACAAGCTGCTTTTATTTGCAAAGAGCTTCAGTTATTATTTTATTAAAAAAAGAAAAAAAACCCATAAATCAGTCAAACAATACAGGAAAATCAGTAAATATGAGAAGCAAAATATAAGCACATACCAAAAGGTACTGTACTGATTGGCATCAAATGTTCTAGGCCTTTGGGCGGAAATGAGGTCAGTGTTGGCTTTGGCTCGGTTTGGTTTGGTTTAAAGGAGGGTTGAGCCTTTACGGCCTTTGTGGGATTTTGAATATTTGGATGGCAGATAGCAGTTGGATGAAGTCCTTGTCATGTCTTAGTCGTAGGCAGTTGGAAGGAGATTATTGTTATAATCTGTCATAATTGATAGTTACGTGTATAAGTACCCCTTCACTTCTGCAAGGACATCTAAAGTCTGATACTAAACTTTAGTTATGGATTGAGTTTTGCTGCATGTAACAAAAATATCAAGAAAGAGCAGCTTAAACAAGTCAGGGAGTTTATTATTGCTCATATAATGAGAAGTCCAGAGGTGGCAGTCCAGTGCTGGTGAGGGAGCTTTTACATGCTGGCAGGGATCAAGCCTTGTAAATTGCTGCTTTGCCATCCTTATGGTGTGGCATTCATTTTACCACTGGAAGAATATAGCAGGAACTCTAGTCCTTTAGGCAGGAAGAAGGGGCAAGAAAAAGGGCAAAATAGCAAAAGGGACAGGTCTGTTGGGATTGTTAGGACTGTCCTATTTAAAAAGGCTTACTCAGAATTGCTACTCAGAAATTTCTGTTTCTATACGATTGGCCAGTAGTGTATAGCAGGGCCATCTCTCACCACAAGGAGGCTGGGAATGTAAGTTTTTAGATAGGTATGTTGACAACCTCTGAACACAATTGGCTTTCTTTTAATAAAAGAAGAAGGGAAGACTTGGATGGTCAAATAACCATCCAAAGAAGAAGGGAAGACTTGGATGGTCTTTGCTATGAATGGGGGAAAATTTGAGAATTGCAGTTCAAATAAAACGTGATGATTCTAAATAATAATATGTTGAGTAGGATATTAATTATCTACTTCATTACCTCATAGGATTATTGTGAATATTAAATGAAGCAGTACTCAAGAAATCTTAGCCACGATTGTTGGTTATTATGAACATATTTAATTTAAATGAGGTAATGCCTATAAAGTGTTGGATGGAGCAAATGCTCAAGAAACATTAGCCATTATTCTTTGCTGTTATGGAAATGTTTTATTCTTTGTGATTTTTTGCTTCTGCTTCATAAATTACATGAATCCAATTCTATGCAGAGGTTTTTATTTTCTGTCTACATAATTGTCACAGGTTTAACCTTAAGGAAGATGACAGTGTTTTCTAATCACGTAGCATAAAACATCATTTATGAAGAATGTTTTGGGAAGGTGTAGCAGATGATAGTATTTATCTGCCTTACTGGAATGCTCTATTTTATAGCAATTTGATTCATGAAGGTTTCTTGGAGTCAAGGTTGCTATAATGAACGTCCAATGTGTGTAAAACTCTTTAAGAAATCTTGGTTAATGTTATCTGTCTAGCATTTGGGAAGACATAAAAAGGATATTGAATACAAAAGAAAGTATACTTTAATAAAACTGCTGAGATTTAGAATTATAGAATCATTGAATTTTATAGCTGGCAGGATTTTAGAGGGAAAACTGAGGCTCTAGAATGTGCAGTGTGAATAAGTGGATTGCAGAAATTCACAAATAGATAATAACATTTATTATATCTTGTCTCATGAAGTCATGTCAAGTAAAACATAAAAATTCTTTCAAAGGGATAGCTCTATGCTTCATTTTTATAATGTAATTGGCATTAAAACAGTTAAGTTGTGACCTCCACCATAAAAAAGAAAAATATAGTCTTTGTTAAGTGAATTGGTAAAAAATAATATGGCATCAAAGCTAGGATATAAGAGACAGATTTTGTATTATTGTCTCAGCTCTTCCTAAGACTCTACTCATTTTTTTCTCTCAATTAAACTGATAGTAGAGATTCTTCTTTCTCTTGTTTCTTGGATTTCTTACCTAGAGATAAGAATCCAAGAGAAAAGCAAGACTAAAGAATGGTGTCATCGTAATTTCACTTTAGAAACAATGACACTTTGCAAATGGCTTAGTGGCACCAGCAGATAACCACTCCAAATTTTGGTTCTGTTAACCTCAAATAGGAAAAAAAGTAGTGGTATCTATCTCATTGCTTTGTTGAAGCTTCAATGAGATAATATGTTTTAAAGACATTACAGAATACATATAGAGAGTGTGCATTCACTGTTATTGTTATGAGTAGCCATATTATTAGTATGATAACTGGCATCTGCCTGACACAAGAGATTCCATTGAGTTGAAAGGTAATAGACTTGCCATACAAGTCCTCATGTTCTTTGGAAGTGGCCATTTTATGACTGTCTAATCTTTTTTTAAAATCCTGTTGGCTTCAAGCAGAATTTATCTTTCAAATCTATTTTTACGTGGGAATTCTCAACACGTGAGTGCTGGTAGAATACACTCCAATGCCTTTCGGTAAGAGCGCAGCCTACTAAGGACCACCTTAGCCCGCAGATCACTGACAAAAACAGCTGGAGCTAGCATCTGTGCCTTACGAATCTTTCAAAGTCATAACAAAACTGGCCTGATTTCTTGACCACAGTATGAATGTCAGCTCGTGGATAGGAAAGATGCCTGGGAAACCTAATCATGTTGGGCACATAAGATGAAGACCTCGTCCTTTAATTCTGCATTGGGAAGCTCCAATGAAGAGACACTAAGAGTAAATAAAGTGTATGTTTGACAAATTCCTAAGTAAGCATGAATTTTACCCTTCCAGGTTGTTGTAATTTGGCAAATCTGTGCCCTCTTAATGCTTCTTACCACTTTCAAATTAAAGTGGGAGTAGGTTTGAAATCTGGCACTCTGACTTATAGTCATAAAGGTAACAGAGTGAGTCAGAACACCTAAAGCAGGACTCCCCCCCTCTTTTTAAATATCCACATACCTAAAAGTGCATTTTGTCTCCAGTTCCTTGGGCCACCCTGTATCCACTAATGAGCTCTTCTATCAGTAAAAAGTCACATGCCTCATGACAGCTTTATCTATATGATTTTCATTAAATGCTTTAGAATCCTGGGGGAGAAAGAAATTATGTAAATATAACTTTTTATTACTGTTTTATTTTGATTACTTTTTCTCCTCTGGTTTTTATTGCCTCATATAATACAGGTAAATATGGTGATCACATGTTGAGATGGAGGTTTCTGTTCTAATGCCTCCGTTCTCATGCTTCGCGTTCAATCCATGTTCATTTAATTATCCATGATTTCTTAGGCAAAGAGAAGAATGGAGACTCCATGCTGTCTGCAACTACTTCAGTCATTCCTTTACTGCCCGTGACACCGTGTGAGACCTGCAGATGCTAAACAACCTCTCCCTGCACCAGCTCAAACAAAAAAATGTTAACCATATGCAACTCCAACCTGTTTATCCTTAAGCAATGCAAAGCCATGCAGTGCTGCAGACGGGCAGTGGGGGAGAGCACAGCACTGCCACTTCTCACAGGTTGCCTTCTGAGAAAGCAGAGCATGGAGGCATAGGAATTTAGGGCAGGGATAGTTGAACCTGGGCTCCTTTCTTTTTACTGATAAAGACAAGGGCTCCTCTGAAATTCTATTCGTATGTGTAGAATTGATGAACTGTTACTTAAGAGATTAGGCCCTGGATTTCAAATTTGGAATCTGAGGTGCTATGGGGAACTGTGAATTCTGAATGCCTAAATACTCTGAGATGTGATCTAGTCGCTAATGGGAAGAATTGAGACATTTATCAGGAATAAATAGTTTTAATTCATTTTACCTCATATTTAATTTGAATGATAGTTTTCTGTAAAACACTATTTTTTTGGTGTAGGTTTCTTCACAAAGTCTCTTCATTTTGGCAGCTGAGATTTCTGAAAAAAAATTCCCAGGAGATTATGAAATAGGAAATTTAAGGGGCATTGTAAAATGAAATTAGAAAATAGAAATAAAGATTCAAAATGATATTAAATTATAACCTCAGTCTTTCTTTTCCTTCAAAATAGATCATTTATTCACTACAATGTTTCTCTTCCTTTGAATTATAAATTGATATTATCATATTAAAGAATATTTTGGAAAAGGAAAAAAAATGTTTCACCAACCCAACACAGTTATTTCCATTTGTGCATATTTTCTTTAAGTTTTTGTTCCTCTGCAAAATCCTAACGCTTGATATAGCCATTACCTAAGGGACACAAGCTGATCTGGTGGCACACATTTAGGGAAGTCTTTACAAACTTCTGGAGCAAAGAATCACACAAACATTAGAGAAAGTGAGTTAAAATCATAGTTCTTCAATTTAATGAAAATAAATTGCACATTTTGTAGTTAAGTTTAATTTGTACAATTTATTTTCTAGTTCCAGTCATCCCACATGTACTCATTCCTATAGATTATGGCATACGAGTGCCCACTGGAATCTAAATTGAACGAACTTATCTGTATCTTTGTCCAAAAAACGATCTGTGAGTCAACACTGTTTATTCATCTTTAATGGTCAAAACCCTGTACTGTTGAGTTTTGACCCTGTTTGTCATTGGGCTAGGATAAACAGTAAATAAGCCCATGTATGTAAAAATGCCCAGCACAGAGCCAGACATATATTTTATTGTTGTTGTACTTAATATTTACATTGTCACCATATTTCAAATAGTCCACAGAATATGTGATCACAACTGAAATCAAACAGGTATTCAGCAACATGTAATAAGTATTATGTGCTAGAATCCATTGGGATTTATCTCAGGAATGCACAGTTAGCTTAGCATCTGAAAATCAATCAGCTTAATACACCATATTAGTAGAATAGAGAACAAAAACCACATGATTATCTCAATAGATGCTGGACAAGCATTTGGCAAAATCTAACATCCTTTCATGACAAAAACACTTAACCAACTAGCAATAGAAGAGAAATTTCTCAACCTGATAAAAAGCATCTAGGAAAAACCTGCAGCTAATATCATACTTCCTGAATTACGATATACTTTTTGTCTAAGATCAAGACAGGGAACTTTACTTTTACCACTTACTTCGACAATACTCTAGAGATCCCCACCAAGGCAATTAGCCAAGAAAAAGAATGAGAATTAGAAGCCATACAAATATTAAAGAAAAAAGTGAAATTATGTCTATTTGTAGATCATATGATCTTATATAGAACATCTTTAAAAATCTATACCAAAAAATTAGAATAAATGAGCTGTAGGTTAAAAAAATTAGAACTAATAAATGAAATTGCAGGTTAAAAATATCACCATAGGCCGGGCGTGGTGGCTCACGCCTGTAATCCTAGCACTTTGGGAGGCCGAGGCGGGCAGATTGCTCAAGGTCAGGAGTTCGAAACCAGCCTGAGCGAGACCCCGTCTCTACCAAAAATAAAAATAAATTAATTGACCAACTAAAAAAATATATATACAAAAAATTAGCCGGGCATGGTGGCTCATGCCTGTAGTCCCAGCTACTCGGGAGGCTGAGGCAGTAGGATCGCTGAGCCCCGGAGATTGAGGTTGCTGTGAGCCAGGCTGACGCCACGGCACTCACTCTAGCCTGGGCAACAAAGTGAGACTCTGTCTCAAAAAAAAAAAAAAAATCACCATACAAAAATCACTTGTATTTTTATATATCAGCAGTGAACAACATGAAAATGAAATTAAGAAAACAATTTCATTTATAACTTCATCATAAGTAATAAAAAAAACTTAAAAATAAATTTAACAAAAGGAATGCAAACCTTGTACACTGAAAAGTGCAAAGCATTAAAAGAAATGAAAGGAGACCTGAATAAATGGAAAGACATTTCATGTGCATGGATTGGAATACTTAATATTGTCAAAATGGTGATACCCCCAAATTGGTCTACAGATTCAATACAATCTCAGCTGCCTTTTTTTTTTTTAATTGCAGAATTTGACAAGTGGACTTTAAGATTTATATGAAAACCTAGGGGACTCAAAATAGCCAAACAAATTTTGAAAAAAAAGAGCAAACTTGGAGAATTCACAGTTACCAGTCTCAAAACTTACTACAAAGTTACAATAAACAAGACAGTATGGTACTAGTATAAGGATAGACATATAGATCAATGGAATAAAACCGAGAGCCCAGAAATAAACCCCATTTATAAAAAGAATTCTATAGACTTTTCTTCAAAGAATATATGCAAATGGCATGTGAAAAGATGCTCAACATCATTATTCATTAGGAAAATGCAAATAAATCCAAAATGCCACTTCATACCCACTAGGATAGCTAAAACAAAAATAAAAGCAATAATAACAATAAAAACCAAACAGTCAATAAAAAATGCTGGTGAGGATGTGGAGAAGTGGAAGCCCTCACACACTGCCAGTGTCATAAAATAGTCCAGCCATTTTGGAAAACAGTTGGGCATTTTCTCAAAAGTTTAAACCTTATGAACTGCCATTCTCCTCCTAGGAAAATATTTCAAAGAAATGAAAATTTATGTCCACACAAAAGCCTGTACGTTTGTTTGTAAAAGCATTATTTATAGTAGCCAAAAAGTTGAAGCAATCAATGTGTCCTGCAGCTGATGAATAGATAAACAAAATGTGGTATAGCTATACAACGAAATATTATTTGACAATGGAACAAAGTGCTGCTATATGCTGTGAGACATGGATGAGCTTTGAATACACTATACCAAGGGAAAGAAGCTAGTCACAAAAGACCACATATGTATGATTTCTTTTAATATGAGATGTCCAGAATAGGCAAAACCCATAGAGACCGAAGGTAGATCAGTGGTTGCCAGGGGTTGGGGAGAAGGAAGAAAGGGGTGTGTGTGACTGCTAATGAATGTAGGGTTTCTTCTTGAGGTGGTGAAAATGTCCTAAAATAAGAGTGAGAACAGGTGTACCACTCAGGATATACTAAAAAGCCATGAATTATATACTTTAATAAGATGGATTTTATTTTATGTGAATTATATCTCAATAAAGCTCTCATAAAACAAACAAAATCTGGTAATTTTTTTTTTTAATTTTGCCTTTGCTCTTCCATTTTATTTTATTTTTTTTCAGAGTTTTGTTCAAAGTCTGCAGAGTACTGGGGAAATCTCCAGTGACTACTCCTTAAGAGTAGTGTAACATCCTTCAGTGAATCCATTCCCAAGAGTCAACAGTATTATTTGGCTTCTGAAATTTATCAAGGCAACTTGTCAGTGTTATTGCTTATCCTGCTTAATCACACATCTAAGGGCACTCTGTAATTTTCCATATTAGTTTTTATTTTTCAAACAATCTGTGGTCAGCCAGAGGAAAAAAAACAATATTTAGGAGGAGGAGATCTTAGCATGGACACTTCAGATCCCTGAACCTCAGTGAACACAGGCTACGCCAACCAAAAAATGCAGGATGTGGGTTCCATGGGGGACCTGGTATTAGTATTGTATAGTCTGGTGATGACTATTGCTGGGTCCACAAGGCTCTTTTAGCCAGTAAATTCAAAGCACTCTCCTACCAGGATGTTTATTTCCATTGTTTTAACATAGCTTTTAAAAACTAAGGAGATTGATATTTATGAAGCTAAAAAATTAACTAAAAGCACTCCCCAATAAAAAGCCAGGATTATTCTATAGAATGAAGAGGAGACTTCTTCATATAGACAAGGTAAAGTATTTCCCTGATGATATACTTTAGCTCTACTTTATTAATTAATCAATAGCCTACACTGTAATCATTAAATAATTACATGATACTTTTATTATGTTCACTACCTGAAAATAAATGTTTATGAATAACTGCTCTGTTAGTCATTGTTTAATTTGAAAGTAAATCAAAACAACTTATTCTCAGATTTGTTATTTTTCAGTGAGGAAGTCAGGGAAAAAAAATCAGAAAATTGTAAAAATCAAAATAACAGGCGTATGTTAGAGAAAGTGTATGACCATACTATTTACTCTTGCTCTGGCCCATCTCTAAAAGGATAGTAAGGGGAGAAAACAGACTAATGGGGGCAAAGATAAAAGGAAAGTCAATAGAAGCAGATGAGGGATTTCAAAATATTTTGGAAAATGGCATTTGGTGGGCTCATGAGCACAGAGGAAGTTAAAACCTAAAGGTCTTGTAGTGATGAAAAGTAACAAAAAGTGAGATGATTAGCACCTCAGAATCTCTGAGGGGCTCAGAACTTGGGGTTACCAGTTCAACTCAGGGACAGGTTGAACTATAGATCAGGAATGGTTAGAAATATACCAACAGTATCAGAGCCCAGAGTTCCTCCTTACCGAGTAGAGTCAGCTTTCTTCACTTTCTCCTCGATCAGGTGGAAGACTGTGAGCTATTCTCTGAATAGCCCGGAAGGAGGAGCCTTAGGACTCAAAAACATTGCTCACTAATCAATAACCACACTTCACAAAATTCTTAAGTATAAATAGAAATCAACATAGTAACAATCCATTTTTTGATGAAAGTCTGAAAGATGGAGAAATAGAAAAAATAAACTTGAAAGAAACAGAGATAATGCTGGGAACAGAAGAAAATACAAAAACCCCAATAACCAACCAACAAACCAACTAATCGATTACTGTCACCACCAAAAAAAAAATCCCAAAGAAATAAAAAGCTGTCCAATTGATATCCTCAGATATAAAATAGGATATAGTAAAGCATCCATAAAACAAGCTCAAATACACCCAGAAGGTTAATGACAAAATTACGAACATATCTTCAAAAAATTAGGATAAAAAGATCAAGAATGGGAAAATAAGAAAAAAATACAGATATAGATATATAGAATCAGTTCAAAATGTCAAGCATCCTGCCAATAAATCTTTCAGAAAAAGAGTGTGGAGAAAGTAGAGTGGAGGAATTGATTAATTAACAAACAATTTCTCTGTCCTGAAGAACATGAAATTTGAAATTCAAAGTGCTCAACACAATGGATGGAAATGAAATGACCATATCTGGCAAAGTATTGGAAATGCCAGAGTTCCCTGTGATAATAAGATATGAAATTCTTTGTGTAAACATAATTTTCAACTTATAATTATCTACCCAATAAAACCATCAATCAAGAGCTTGAATATGCAATCAATCATTTCTAGATGTATTTCTTATGTTTGTTTGTTTTCTTGTTTATTTTTAGCAAACTACCAGAGGCTATGATTCATCAGAACCAAAAAAAAAAAAAAATGAAGGAAAGGAAGACATAGATCCTGGGGGAAAATGTATACATTTAAAGGATAGGAAAAGGAAACCTCACATGCTGTCTATATAGTAGGTGTAAAGAACAACCACAACCAGTCTTAAAAGGAAGAAGGAAAAGTGAGGATTCTAGGAAGAAAATTCCCAGGTAAAAGGTGGAGCAGGGTGAAAAAGGAATTGCTGGTGTATCAGCTATGTTTGTGCATTTAAAAAACAAAAATTACTAGTTTTAAAGGTATGGTGGCTCCATGCCTTTAAAGGAGCAGTTGGAAAAATTATGAATTTGCTTCCCCAAAACTACTATAGTTAATTAAAAGGACAAAAATAAATTCTAACAAGGGGTGATTACACAAGAAAGGAAATGTAATCATAGTAATTATTGGACACTACAGTATATAGTAATATGAACACTGATTTTTGCTTTAAATTTTTTTGTTTTAATTATATTGAAATGGGCAAAAGAAGTGGCAGATATCCGAAAGTCAACAGTGATAAAGACATAGCAACTTAAGAAAATTTATTTATCATACAGAGGTAAATGCCAACAGAAGTAGTTAAAAGAGAGCATGATTGTCTTTTAAAAGGAGAACTGGGAAAGGACAGAAAAAGTTTCTTCTGGTTTTGATTATAATTCATTATTTATAGTAGTTATTTTATTATAACTCATTAACTTATTATAACTCAGTATTATAAAAGTCTAAAAAAGATCATAAAGAAAAAATTTAATTTGTGAAATGATATAAAATTATGGTCAAGAAAAAAAAGCAGATTAGTTTGGTTTTATTTCTCACTAGACATTTCCTTTTCTCTTGATTCATGATGGACAGTTTTATCTTCTGACTGCACTCAACAGATTCAGGCTATATAAAAGCCAGAGAAAGATCTGTGTCAACCAAAGGATGGCCATGATGAAATGGGCCTTTTCAAGCCATAGATCTATGATTTGCATGCTCTAGAAATGGACAGAAAAGCCAATTTCTAAACTCAGAAATGACAGGACCATAACATCAACTGACATAAATCTGAAAAAGCATAACATGATACAACCAGCAGTATTACTTACAAGCTAACTTGGTACCAACCAATAGTACTCAAGTTTCAAGAGTGTAGGTGAAGTAGATGGGAGGCCATTCTACTTAGTGTTATAATCCTTTGTATTCCAGAGCGAGGAACAGGGATTTATGAAAGGAAAACCAAAAGCTCAGGAGCAAACACAAAAGGAAAGAATCACAGATTTATCTGGCAGCTCCTCAAGTAGAATAGTCATCTTCTTGATCGTATCATTGTCTGAAAGAGCCACATTTACACCGACATTAATTACAACTAGTAAGAAATTTTGAGTCTAATCAAGATGAAAGGTTTCATCTGTATGACAGCCCCTGAAGATTCTGGAAGAGATAAAAATATGTTAAAATGAATGATTCAAAGGGTTAAAGCCCTTAAGTTCTAGAAATGAAAATGAAGGATTCAAATGCAATCAGGTGAATACATCATTTTTAAAATTTTGATTGACAGATTTGTCAATCTTGTGGGAAGGGAATTTCATATTCAGCTCAAATTGCCAAATATTTATGACTGCTTACTATGAAAGTTAAAGAAGGCATATGACTTTCACACAAGGAATTTATGGAAGAAAAATAAGTCTAATTATTGCTAGGCAGAATAAAATAAGATCCAATTTATTATTATTTTAAACACTCAGTGAATTACCTTAAGTAGCCACTCAGCAAACATTTACTGAGTGCTTAATTCTATACTTTGCTTGAAATCAGTACTTGAAATATGAGGATGAAAATGAAACTGAGTAGACTTCTTGGAGGGAAGGGAATGAACATTTTTTTGGCATTTATCTATTTTAATTTAGGCACCTGCTAGATGCTTTACACAATCATTTCATTTAAACCTCACATCAATCCTGTGCGATTGCTGCTATTTCTTAGATTTTATAGAGGAGGAGAAAACTGAAGTGTGAAGGGTTAAGTATTTTGCAGCAGGTCACACAGCTAATAAGGGGTGGAGTTAGGATTTGATCCTAAGCTGTTTGAGCCCATTTGCATGTTCCAAGGCCAGTCTGTTACAATTTAGAAAAAAGGAGGGCAGAGGGAATTGTACTTATTCTTTTTAATATAAAGTAAAATTGATTTACTTGGAGAAATATCTTTTTTTCTTAGATTCTGCTCTTCTTTGTGTGTGTGCATATGTGTGTATGTGTATGTATGTGTATGTGCATGTGCATGTGTGTGTGTGTGAATGTTATGTTGTCCTGGAGAGGATATTTTAGTAATAAAAGATAGTGATGTTTTAATGCTCTTATCTCTATAAATCTATCTATAGACATACAATCATTAATGCTTATTTCTATGACTAGATATATAGAGCCATCTATAGATATCTAGATATCTATATATATCTGTATATGTATATCTATATATATCTGTATATATTTGTATCTCTATATATCTCTATATATGTTCTTATATGTGTAATAATGCTCTCTCTCTATTTGCTCATATATATTTATTCTTATATATCACATATATAATTAATGCTAGATATAGATGTGTGTGTAAATATCAAAATATAAAATTTTAATTTGTTTTAAATAGGGATAGGGATTTGCCTATGCAATATTAATTAGGCAAATCCCCATTTAAAAAAATTTACTTGACATGAAATCCACAAGTATGGAATTATTCTAACATAAAAAGATTATTCTGTCATCTTCAAGTATTTTTAATAGCTATTCCTTAAAAGAGAAAGGATTTATAAATGATCTAGCACTTCAGGATTGCAACGTATAGTGAAGGGAAAATGTTTTTTAAACAAGATTTCAGTAGTTTTGATAGAACCTGCAGAAAAGTTGCATTAGTATACAATCACATGATTGGGTGTATTGTAGTTATCTAGGTCATTTTAAAACAAAACTCTCAGGTTTGCCTAAATTTCTGGAGAGGAAGTCAATAAAGAACAGTATTTTCTAATTACAGAATGATTCATTTTTCTTGAAACATTCTTTTTTCACCAAATAGCTAGAGGAGCTTACATTCTGTAGAGAAGAGAGAAATTAATGATTTCGTTTTCTCTTTCTCATAAACCAAAATGCCATTGTTAGTCAGGCCATAGTCAATGAGGCTTAGTAGTTCTTTGAGAATTTGGGGACTGTGGCTAGAGTTTAAAGCACCAGATTGGGAATCCAATGTACCTTCACCATTTAGTGTCACATGATTCAGTGAAGACATTTGTGTCTGCTGTGGTTTGAATGTGTTCCCTCCAAAATTCAGGTGTTGCTAATGTGATGCTATTAAGAATGAGGGCTTTAGGAGATCATTAGGTCATAAATCCCACATGAATGGGATTAAGGCCTTCACTTGACCAGCCTTAACAAAATAAAACAATAAAATAAAATAAATAAAAAGAGGCTTCACCTGGTGTCTGGTCCTTTTGCGCTTCTGCCTTCTGCCACATGAAGACACAGTGGCCCTCCTCTTCAGAGGAGGACGCAGCCCTCACCAGATAACCCAACCATGGCCACTTTGACCTTGGACCTCCCAGCCTCCAGGCAGCAGGGAAATAAATTGCTATTGTTTATAAATTACCCAGTCTCAGGTATTTTGTTGTAAGAGCACAAACAGGCTAAGGCCATGTCTCTCTGAGACTTAGTTTTCTTGCGTGTAAGAAGTGGATATTAACCACTGCCCACTTGAGGTAGTTGATCATGTATTAATGAAAACCTTTGCAAACTACAACTCTCCATGAAAATAACTAGATTGAAGAGGATTGGCACATTCGTAGCCAGGTGTTGATATTTGCTTAGTTGGGAGGGGGCAGAACATTGACTCAGGAAGAATGTATTTTGGTGCAAACACACTAAGAGTAAGAGCCAAGTTCATCTCAAAAGCCTCCCAGGGTCTTCCTCTCCAGGCTGTCCCCCTTTCCTCATGGACCTTGCATCCAGCAATGGACATTGTTCATTCTTGAAAATGCCACGCCTGCTATTGTCTCAGGGCCCTTACATCTGCTGTTGCCTTCTGCCAGGAATGCTCTTTTCTTAGGTGTCTACAGCGCTAGCCACCTGACCTATTTCAGGTCATTATCCACATGCCATTTCTCGTGATCATCCTATTTAAAGTCACAGACTCGCCAACCCCTCTGCTTTACTTTTATTTATAGTGCTCATTACTGTCACTTGTGTTACTCATTTTTGTTTCGTAAGTGTCTGTCTTCCTTCAACAATGCTCCAAAAGATGGCAGTTTTGTCTGTGTCATTACATGTTGGGTTCCTAGATCAGTGCTTGTCACATACTAGAGGCTCCACTTATATTTGTTGAATGAATCACGGTGAATTTCTCCTTTTCTTACCAAAGAAGAAGCAACAGAGTGTCCACCCAATAAGTTTCTGTTTGGCATCTATTCAATTTAATGTTACAAGATTCGTACTTCATTGTCTTTGAAGAGATTGCAAAGAAGGATATGGAATGTTGCTGGTACCCCTTCCTACCACTGTTATTGAAATATATTGCTGGCATTCTGATTCACATAAACCAATTTTTATAGTTTAAGATACACACAAAATACTGAATCTAAGTGCAGCACTAAGCTTTCAATGATAAATATCTTCATTAACATTCATTTGATGTATAATGTTTTCTTTTTTGGTTTAAATCCCTGATATATAATGTCTTTTACTATTTAACACATCATGATGGTTAATAGAGATCAGGCAAAAATATTGACACTTTCGTATGGGGAATTAACAAATATTAAATTGATGATATTAATGTAGTTTCTGTAGTATTCAATGGGCTGTACAACTTCAAATTCAATAGGTCAATAGGACAACACAACAATAAAAAAAATTCACAGAGACGACAAGGACAATTATTATGTCCCATACCTAGATGTCCAGAGGGCAGGACTCCTCAGGGTTGGTCAGTGATGTCATTAGAACCAAGATTCCTTCTACTCTTCTGCCCTACCACTCTCAGTATAAAATGCTTTGCTCATTAAGGTAATATTTTAAAACCCAGCCTAAGTATTCTAACTGCCACCACCTCCCTCCAACCAGGGTAGAAAATTTCTTCTGTCCCATGTCTGTGTCATGTGTTAGTGTTGCACCTGGAGAGGCAGCCCTTCCGGTGACAAAGAGCTCAGTATTCCCAGAGCAGAATTCACAAGGAGGCGGCCTACATGGAGATGGAAAGTGTGTGTAGTAGATTTAGTTTGCTAGTGTTCAGATGCTGGCCCTACTACTCATTAGCCATGTTAATTTGAATAATTGCTTCTCTGTGTTTCAGATTCCCTGTTTGTGAGGGTAGATAACAGTATCTCCCTCAAATGCATCTAAAATGTTTAAAATTATGACTGGCATATGATCACTGCTCAATAAACATAAACTCTTATTATTATCTCCCCAGTTAGAATAGATCCCCCAAGTTCAATATCAAATTGAGAATTGGCTATTATCTGGACAACATAGACAATAGTTCAAGCCCAAATAATTACTTCTTTAATTATCTAAGTTTTAGGAATCAGACATTTCATTTGTTTAATTCTTCTAGTTAATACAAGGTACCTTATCACTGATTTGGTGATGAGGTTAAAGTTATGGTATAAGGATTCATAGTTATCTGGGAGACAAATGGTTTGGGGTTACACCTACAAGTGATACCTACAAGTGATACCTAATGAAACCATGGAGCAGTCAAGCATCGTTCAAGCCCATTTCCAAGACATGGTATGTGTGGCTCTTATGGATAGATTGTCTTAGGAGGAAACTTTATATTGTTTGATATTTCACACAATACCTGATTAAATTTCTGGCATGTGCATGAACATTATGTGTAAGTTTGAATGTTTATGCACAAGCAGATATAAGGAGGGAGAAAGAGATCCTAAGACAAAGGGTATTATAGATTTTATCAAAAATCTGTAGAGAACTACAACAGAATAAAATATTTGCACAAATACCCATGGAGCAATGAATGTTTTTAGAGGCAACCTTCTCAAAGCAACATTCTCTTGTTGATTTTTTTTTCTTTTTAAACTTCTTCATTTGCTGTTCCTGTCCCATGAGTATAGAAGTGGGGCTGATTTTACAAATTACTATTGCTCTGACATTTTTAAAAAACATCAGGAAAATAGGCCAATTCTTCCTGCAGTTGCTATTAAAGATTTCTTGAGAACAAACCCTCTTGCCTACCTCTCTGATGGGGCAACTTGTCAAGCACTTTCCCTTCATTAGCAAAGGGAAGAACAGTGTTATTATTAGCATTCTTATCAAGCTATCTACACTTGTTTTCTATAAGAAAAGAGGAAAGGCTATTAATCCTGTAAGTACCAGTTTGGTTTTAAGAAAAAGAAAAGTTTCTTTCTTTTTTTAGCATTGTGGTGAGATCCTGATATACACCACTTTCAAATCATTCACTTGCTGCTGTTGGGAAATCCCCCGAAACCTAGGGCAGTGTGAAAATGGGAAGAAGGTAATATATATTTTTAAAGCAGGTGGTTGACTGTTTTGGCCACCTTTGTTCTATGATCATGGAGAGACTACCCCTTCCCCCCACCCTATATCCCCAAAGGATTCTAAGGAAACAGTTTGGGGTCAGTTCTCACAAGACAGCAGCTACTCAGGCCCTCTTTATTCTTGTAAGGTGTATATTAGCAAACCTAGCAGATTGCAAAAGTATGCTTGGTAATGATTCCGGGGCAAAAAAGGGGAAAGTCATGCACACTTGTGCATGTGTGTATGTATGTGCATAGAGTGTCATGCAACCTCTGTGTGTATGTGTGTGTGTACATATGTATAGAGGATGGATACCAAATTTGCAGTGGCCTTTGTTAATCAGCAAATAAGCTTCACTTATCTGGACATGCTATCAGAATTCTGAATTTGTGGTTAAAAATCTCTCCGCTTGAACATGTCTGTTGGAAATCACTGCCGTTGCTCTTGCCAGGGGTCATTAAATGTACAGGAGAGGAGGCACGGCAGAGATGTTCTTCCTTGTCTTAAATGAGCAAGGGTTAGTGCAGAACACTGGCGGATGAGCAAGTTATATACAATCCCAGGGACTCCAGTCCCCCTCCTGGGGACTGCGAAATTCTATGCCACTGTGAAGCGGCTTAGAAATGAGCCGACAAAGAAGTCCATTGACTTTAACGTGAATATGCCTGAATCACACGGAAGACAAGAATAAATCACCTTACGAATGTGTCTGGTGTAATTTTCCTGTCTCCTTCAAGTTCCCCCACCCCCACCCCTTTTGTTCTTTGTGGATGTTTTTGTTATCAGCAGCATTAATGAGAAGCCGCCGTTTTGGTATTTTTCTGTGGGTGACTAGGGTGTGAGCTAGGTGCTGCTGCAGTATGAATCTTTTAAAAGCTGCCTAAGATATATTTAAGACCCTGGTCTAGGAGGAACGGCTCTCCCAGGCATAATTTTTGGTGCTGGTTGCAGCAGGGAGCGTATGCTGGGAGGAAAGTATTATTTTTCTAAATGGAAGGTGTCAGATGGTCACGCAATGTGACTGCATGTTCGAGATCACTGCCTCCCATCTGCAATTTGTGACGTGTGAAAGATTCTGCCCAAATGTGCTCACCAACTGGAAATCCTCGGCACTTTTTTTCCTTATCAGGAGAGACCAAGATAACCAATGGTTTACAGATCAGGGATCCTATCAAATTAATATCACTGTAGGATAAAATCTGTTTTAAATACAACTCCTAAACTCCAGCAAAGTTAACTAGTACAAACAAGTTCATTCATCTGATTAAGAACCGCTGCTCAGGAAACAACAACAAAATGAAATCTGCTTATCACTGCACCTCACTTCAAAATAGTCTTATGTTTCTAGCTTTCAAAAATAGGCTGGATCCAAAAGATGATATATATTTTTTCCATGCTAATTAATGTCGACCAAGTGACACCATCCATCAGGACGGAAGTAAAGCGTTTTCACATCAGTGTTGGTTTTTCCTTTTCTCATACTCCTCTGAGTCCCTTTGCAATTAAATGCAGCAAAACTCAGAAAGGGCAGATTATTTAGCCATTCCCAAGCAAGGGTTCCACATTTTGAACTGAGCTCGAACCTCTGAGTTCTGTTTATTCTTGGCTAGGCATAATTCCCAGCTTCTTGGATAAAAAGGCCATAAAAAGGCTCATAAGGTGCTTCGGACATCAAACAGCTCATACAAAACAATATCTTGATGAGTTAAGTGCAAATGAATCAGAAACGTAATGGGCTAAAATTCCCTCGCCGTGCTCAGCTCTGCAAGCTCACCTTGGGTTTTATCACCATCCACCCTCAGAAAGGGAGTTTCTAGGTTTGGTCTGATGAGGATGCTTCATTTGCTTTGCCTAATTTTAACCTGAAAATGTACAGAAAAGGGAGGGTCTTCCTCCAGTTTTTAATTTCTCATCTGGACAAAATGGGAAAGATGGAAGAAACCCTCAGGCAAGTGCAAAAGCTGTATTCATCCTCACATCATTTTATTTTGTATATTTTGCATCACAAAGCTCTTCACAATCAGTGACAAAATATAGAGGGATTACAAATTCAAGAGATGGATCACCATCACCGTTTTGTGAAGCAGCAGGCTGCTGAGAGTTCGTAGGGAATCACAAAGGGTGGAAATCCTCTGTGTTAAGGTGGTAATCTGGAGCACCAAAGGCGTTGGTGTGACAGCTTCTTCCAAAAGAAGTGCCTGAAACTGCCCTTGAGGGGCAAAGAGCCACCTGATCTGATCGCTCCTCACACAAACCGTTGCTATATACTGAGGCCTGGTTGTCTGTCTTCCGGGGTGACCCAGGCAAGGCAAGGAAAAATAGCAGGGATGTGAAAAAGACAATGGCAAAACATCGGATTTTGTTAGAGGGAGAGAACATGCAGCAAGGAGGGGGCTGTTCCCCAATGACACATCAGAACATAAAGAATTAACAGAAGAAAACAGGCCTTTGACTCAACATTATCTCTTTGCACTGATTATCAGGATTCCTTTGTCGGTAAAGCCCTACTCTCTCCTCTCAGCTAATCCAAATGGTGCCCGTTCTCCTAAACTCATAGCAAATCCAACCTTCTTTGTAAATGTGCTCTCATCACCATGAACCCAGAATGAGGAATATGGTTTCTCTTCCTTCTCTGAACTCACTTGCCAAATTTTGTCCCTTCAACCGTTGTGGCAGTTGGCTGGTAGTCAATAAATGACAGTCACTTTTTAGTGGGTGTGAGCATCGCATACATTTTGGCCTCCGATTTCTATTTAAATTGGAGGTTTCTTGAGGCAAAGGTTCAGCCATGATTCGCTCTTATGTCCTTACTGAGGTAGGGCAAAGATGCTGACTGTGTGCCAGACACTGTACTTGTAGGTGGGTATCCCCTGTGCTCACCTTAGAGGCCAGGAAGGAAATTGATTCTGAGAGGCCCAGTCTCATGTCCATGTCTTAGCCTAAGTGGTAGAGCCAAGGTCGGGATCCCGCCTGATGTCCAAATCTTTTCTCAGATGATAAACATGGCCGTGAGGAACTAAGTTATTGATTTCAGTGCTTAACCATAAATTAGGGAGAAGTCTCATGAGTGTGTTGATTCTTTTGTTTCAGAGTGAAGAATCCCTTTAACATCCGTGTGCTCTAGAGGCCCCGTCTTTGCTTACTCCAGAGGGAGACAAAGCACACAGGTGGCTGCCACACAGGTTCTGATGGGAGTCGCTGGCCGGGGTGTTTTGGAGTCCAACTGTAGTGGTTTGGAGTTTGCTCTCAGAAACATGATATGGCAGTCAGTATTTCCAAGTGTTGTCAAACTAGAAATCAGTCTGCTCCTGAGCCAAATCTCCCTCACCAGCGGTAATATCACTCAGGATTTGTTCTTGAGGTCATGAGTGGTTCTCAACCCCGGATAAAGGTAAAAATCACCTTGGAGGAATTTTAGGGGGGAAAAGGTCAATATCTGAATCTCAGGGATCCTGATATTCAGTTGGTTTGCAGTGGGGCAAAGGCATCTGTGTTTTGTTTTTGTTTTGTAAGCTCCATAGTTGCTTCTAATGGCATTCAGTGTTGAGGACCACTGAGACACCATGCTTGAGACCTAGCAGGTGCATTATGGGAGTCACTGGAGGAGAATTTAGTGCTGGCAGAAGGAGCCCTTTGGCGGCTCCCTGCTTCATATTTACATGGAACAGTCACTGTCATGCACACTTTCCACTCTGCCCAGCAATCCATGGTCTGGAGAGAGCATGTCTAAGTAGTAAGAAACTAAAAAATCCTTTTCCCCTTTCATGCTGTAATGCTTTTGGGGAGTCGCTGTTGATGATGGGATACATAGCTGAATGTGTAATGAAGACAGTGTAACAACCTGCTAGATGTGAGTCCAAGCCATGGCCTGCATCTGATTTCAGGCATTTCAGAGCCTACCGCAATGATGGGAACTACTGTGTCCTCCCACCTGTTGCCTCAGAGGCATTGCACTTGTAGGAACCTCCATATCCCTTCTGTGCCTTCTGTGCTCCAATGCTCCCCAACACTCCTAAACTTGTAGGCACTCAACATAGAGGATGTGCTGATATGTCAAACATGTAGCACCTGCCACTATAAGCTTAACATTGTCCTGCACATGACAGCTGTCTCAGCCTTGTCTATGGCAGACCTGTGACAGCCCCACACGATGAAAAGGAAGGTAGCACACCTCCCAGAGGGCCCCACTTCTCTGCTCGTAGGGATTGCCAGATGTTTTTCTTATCCCTTCTTCTCTCCTTCTGGTTGCTTTTGATGGTTGCTACAAGGGGGGGCAGTATTGACGTGAGGGGGGGAGAGAGGAAGAGGAAAAGCTTTCTCAACCCCTCATCTGTATGCACCCCCTCACCTGTTGCCCATTTATCTTTTGGACACTTACTTATTTTGCTCCCTTCATTCTCTCCTTGGAGATGCTAGTTACTTTTAACAAGCATGCTGGTGGTAATATTTGTTAGGTGTGATATAGAACCACTGCTTCCTTAACGATCACAGAAAGGCTGAGTAGTTAACAAGGAACAGTCAAAACTGGGACAGAGAGGAGGGAAGGAAACAGGAGAGAGAAAGAATGGGTCTAGGAGAAGAGAATATGTTTGCCATATTTTCCATCCCTTTGGAATTTTCAAAGGTTTTCTAGAACTTAAAATATTAGTATTCTTCTACCTCTAGATCTTACGACTTCTTGTTTTATGTACCTTCCTGAGAGATTCCGTTTACTTCATTGCCTCAATTATTTTGTTTTCCCCCTCATGTTTCCAAATATATATTCTTTCAGTTTACAACTACTTTTCTGAGCTGCAGAGCTATATATTCCTTCACTTGTCAACTGGGCAGCCTTACTTGGATTTCTCATAGGCACCTCTAAATTAATGTGTCCAAAATTCACCTCATAATTCTCCCCTCCCTAAAGGAGCATACTGAATCGCCAATAAAGGCACCACTCCACCAGCTGATCAAGTTAGAAAACATGGGGTTTTCTTAGACTTACCCGTCTGTTGCCCCATGTCTACAACCAGCCAGTCATTACGCCCTAATTCCACTCCTTGCATTTCTCTGAAATCTACCTGTGTATCCTTTTTGACTGGATATTTCAAGGGCTTTGTGGTAGACCAAACAGTGCCCTCCCACAACCATGTCCATTACCTAGCTCCCAGAACCTATGAATATTTTACCTCCTATGACAATAGGGACTCTGCAAATGTAAGTTAGGGATCCTGGGATGGAAAGAATATTCTGGATCATCAGGATGGGCCTGATGTTATCACAAGGGTCCTTATGAGTCAGACTGGAGTCAGAGAGAGAGAAAAGGAGATGTGACAACAGAAACAGAGGCAGGAATGATGTGAGGCTATCAGTCACACAGTGTGAGAAGCTGGAAAGGCAAAGAGATGGTCTTCCCACTAGAACTTCTAGAAGGAATTCAGTGTGGCTGACCCATTTCAGACTTCTGACCTCCAGGACTGTAAGAGAATGAATTTATGTTGTTTTAAGCCACTAAGTGTGCGGTAATTTGTTACAGTAGCACCAGAAAACTAATAATATAGACTTGAACTATTTTCATTCTCTCTGCTTATGCCCTCTTCCAGCCCCTTCCCTGCACAACAGTGAGAGGGAGTGTTCTCAAACACAAACCTATGCATGGCCATTCTAAACACCAGAATGCCCTGTACTAGAATAAATCAGTTTTTTTTTTCTTATTTTTACCTCTTTATCATCCACTTTCTGGGACATGTACCAAAATACAACAACATTGGGTGTTTTTTTGTTGACTTTAAACATTTTTATTAAGGCATAACATACCCATCCTCTTTAGGGGTAAACCTACACCCAATAACACACCAATAACAAATGGTGTCTTTACTAAAGCTATTGCAAGTAGAGAAAAGAAGCAGAGAAATTTGTAGTGTGATATCTCTTAAGGAGATGCTAGGTAGCAGCCACTTTGGGCTTTACACCTTGTTCAAGTGGAGATCTTTGAGGATGGCTTTCCTTTCTTCATCTCTTTCACTCATGAAGTAAAAGAGAGGGGTGAAGAAATCTAAGAGCCCCCGGGAACATGAGAGTTGGTGTCCAAGAAGGGGTAGGACCAGGAAATAAGGAAGCTAAAGGATAGTTCCTGTACAGCTGAGCGGCTGGTGGGGATGACAGAATGCTACAGTGGACTCCACGTAGACTGCCACAGAGGGTGAGAGCCTAACATAAATAATTGTCCAGAACAGTTTTCTGATAACCTGTATGCAATTGATAACAGTAAGATTTTGTGCTGATGGATTGTTAAGGTCCCATTTCCTCTCCCTTTAATGATGTTAAGAAAGTATTGAAAGGGATCTTGCTTCATTGCCCAAAAAAAATAAAATTTGACCTTGTAAGATCAGGATGTAAGGCCTAACACTTTCGTGGTAAAATTTGATGCTATAATCCAAATAAGTTCCTGTAAATAGGAAAGGGACATCTACTCAAAGAACAAGGGAAAGCCAATTTTTAGAACCATTTCCTGCAAAATTAAAAAACTCTGGGCTCAATTTGCTATTCAGAATAGGCTTTTAAAGCTAAACAATGGATTCCCACATGAATTGATGCACAACTTCCCAACTAACATGAGCATTCCAAGGACCTTGATCTGCTATTTGCTCCCATGGCCCTGACTCTCTTAAATATTATTTAATAAATGCAAATTGGTAATCTTATAATAATCTTAAACCTAGATCCTCCATGATTTTGTTGCTTTTAATCTTTCAGCATTTGGCATTGTCCTTGATCCCCAAAGAAAGACATTGTTATACTTGTAAGTCAAGGTAGAGATGCAATGAGCCCTCCACCTTGCAGTGCAGATGGTGAGATGTCACGGCAAAGTCGATTCAACACCCACGTGGATTGGGTATGATGCCATGGAAGCTCTACATGAGCCATCAAGAAGATAAGGGTGCTTGAAAATTGCTCAGTGAGAGAGAAAATGTCAACACACATTGAAAAGAGCATTTGAAGGTCTTTGGTGGAAATTATTTTATCAGTGGGAGTGTTTTCAACTCCATCCCACAACTCCCAATCAGTGGCAATCTCAAAATCCCTCCAACTCTTTATGAGGTGAGGAAAGCCATCAAGCAGATGAAAAACAACAAGGCATCTGGAGCTGATGGAATCCCTGCTGAAATCTTCAAATCGGCTGAGGAAAATGCACACTACGGCTCCTCGCTCTCATCTCGAAGCTGGAGAATGATGAAGAAATTCCAGATGACATCCATGATGCTGCAGTTGTGACCATTTCAAGGCAAGGACACAAAGATAATTGGAAAAGGAACATTCTCGCTCTTCCCTCTCAGGAAATTTCCTGCTGAGGGGCTTCCTTCGTCATGCCACTCACTTTTTGGAAGGCAATAAAGATGCTAAAAATGTTTATTATTTAACATCAGTTGTTTGGTGTGGGTATTTGGGGGGGATTGTTTTGAATTACACTGACAGCAAGCAGTGCAAGCCATTGCAGATACACATGGCATCATTATTACATTGTTATTATTTCCCTATTTATCTAATCATCCTTAGAAAACTTTAGAGGCAAGGATTAACTTAGTCATTTTTTTTTTTTTTTTGACTCCATAGAGCCTGGTCCATAGCAAGTGTTCAGTAGATGCTGAATAAACGAAAGAATTACTTGGACTTACTTAGTACCTTGGATGTTACTAAGAGAAGATTACTTGCATGCATGTAACATTTAACAGATAAATGAGGGTCAAGGCTGCCATACTGCCTCAGGCTCCTCTGGCCACACTGCGTGAATGGCAGCCTAGAAGAAGATGGAGTCAGATCTCACACCTCCATTCTCGGGCCACTTCCTTAATTATTCACGTGAGTGAGGACAGGTGGCGGATAAGACTGGCGAGAGTGCAGAGCGTGAGGTTGCTGAAGGATAGGAAAACGAGGCTAAGAAAGCTGGAACGCCAACCTTTGCTTTGGTTGTTGTTGGCCCCGTTTCCAGTCCCAGTTGAACAGTGAGCTACCCCAGGGTCAGAATGAGCAGCGTTAACGCTCCCATCCTGCAGATGAGTGAGCTGAGACACAGAGGTTAATGCACTGGTCCTTGCCCAAATCAGCGCCCAGCTCTGACTTGGCTGTGAAGTTTGCATCTCCCTCCCCGGCACTGAAGCCAGAAGGCCAAACAGAACTGTCCCACAGAAGCTCTATGGGGGCTGGGGCAGGGACAATGTGGGTCCTCTCTCTGCTCCATAGACACAGAGATAATGCAGTGCACTATGTTAATTAACACTTAAAGCTGATACAGACTAAAATAAACAAACGCGCACCCATTCTGGTTCCACTTCCAAGACCTCATCCTGAGACCGTAACACAGTTTGTTTTACAGCTTCCCTGGTCACGTGAGCGCCAGCATAATGAAACCTCTCTAATCTCTATTTTTCTAAAGTCTGTGTAGATACAGATGGCTCTGTTTTGGTCTCTGGGTTTTATTCTTATTTTGCCACAATTTTAACCTTTTATGTATCTCTTTCTGTGAGATATTCTCACTGTTTCCTCACTGCCTAGAGGCTCCGAGAGGCGCTTCATTTTCATTTTTTCCAGTCGTTGTATCATATTGTTCTTCAGAATATCTGGGATTTTTAAAATAACAAGACATATTGCCATCGTTACTGGAGGATTCTAATACATAGGGATGCCATTCTATGATTCATGAGAAACTTCACATCGGCTCCGTTTTTTAACAAGAGGGGTTGAAGAATAGATGTTTAATTTTCGAAGTATCCATAATCAGGTGTGCCCAGAAGGCCATGAACAGCAGAGAAAGGACATGGGACGCTCCCGTCTCATGTGTAGGTTTTGTGCACGTGGGGAAAAAAGAGAGATTAGGAAGGAAGGAAGGAGATCTAAAATAAAAAGAGCTGGATCTGATACAGGTTCTGAAAGAAAAAAAATCAGGACTTTGTTAAGCCTCACATGCAGAGTCAAATTCAGGGGGAAAAAATGGTAAAATATAAACAGCCTGCAAAGCACAATACTCAGTCCTATAAATTCGGCTCATTCTGGGTACCAGCTTCCAGCGTCCAGTTGCTCGAAGAGAATTGCCAAATATAAAAATGACCAAAGCATCCCCCACATGTTTGCATAAGTGAGGTAAGCAGCTCAGAGGAGGGATTTAAAAGAAGACTCTGCATTGTTCGTGGAGTCAGTCAAGCATAAGGAGGGTGGAATTCCATCTGTTCAGTTCAGTTTGGTTCAGTGAACTGGGTCACTTTTAATGGTTCACTAAATTCTGACTATCTAAAAATTACAGTTAATGTGTTTTAAAAATCTCGAGCTGAATGACAAGAACACCTTATTACTTGTTCTTCCTTGCCCTTGGGTTTATCACCTCTGAGATTGGGGAAACTGGAGTGCCTTTTGTGAAATTGGGGAAATTGGGTTGTTTTATCCCATGCCAGGTGCTACCAAGAGCCCCGCATTAAAAACAAGAAACAAAACACTGTCATACCCCTTACTTGATCCTCTCCCTGACTGGAGTTTGGAAGGGTGACAATTTCTTGCAAATGTGAGATCGGTCTGGGAACATCTTCTCTGGGGTAGAGGAAAGAGACCAGCATTAAACTAGAAAGCAGAAAGACTATTATTAAAAAATTATATGAAGGTAAAGTCATAATTTGTCTTTCAGGGGATAGGTTGATAGTCACAACACACAAGATGCTCCAGAGAAGTATTCCTGGCTTTTTGGCTTTCGAAGGACTTGGTTTATATCCAATTTCATATGATGTAAACATTTCCCAAGCTTCTAAGGAGCAGTGTTGCTTCTAAAGGTAAACCTAAGAAAATTAGAGAATTGTGTTCCTTGAATTTGTGATAAGTGTGTTGGGTTTTCTCTGCATAACAAAGCATGCCTCTTATCACAAAACTGAGATGGCTTTTTTTTAACAACAACAAAAAATCATGGGCATTATTAAGGGTGAGGGAAGTGGGATTGAGCTACGGAGGAAACACCTTTATAGAAAACATGAAAACGTCAGAAATCAGAATGAAAAAAAGGAAGTGGATTTTGTTCCAACACTGGATTTGGATAACCTTGATTTTATTTTCCATGTCATCTTTGCCTATTAAAATTATATCTTCTTCCTGCTGGATACTGGTCGAGGTGGCCTCTTCTTGCAAGGTGCTGCTTGGTTTGCCAGTGTGACATCTCGTCAGTGATGGACAAAAGCAGCAAGGGTTGAAAGCAACATCTGAAGTTTTCAAATAGGAAATGACAAAAAACCAGCTCAAGGACAGCTGCAAGTTTAAAAACAGCACTTCTCCCAAATATGGTTTTTAAAAATAAATGATTGTATTGGCACTGGGACCATGGCTACTGAATAGTGATGAAGATGATCAATTAAACCTTTGATGCTGATGGTATGTTTACCTTTCTACTCAGATCTAGCTATGTAGCTCAGAATTCTTTGTTCAAAATGAAATTCAGTGTTAGGAGAGCAAGATAACATGTGAAACTAGAAGAAACTCTCCTCATTTGGTTCTTAATAGCACAGGTGTCTTTCCGAAGCATTACTAGTTGTAGTCCATTTTTTTTTTTTTTTTTTTTTGCATTCAGTAAGTGCCAAAGCACTTAGAAAGCTGCAGATGAGGACACTTCTTCAGGCTTATATTTGTGCAGGGTGCAGTCACAGAATGATTTGGGGATGTAAGCTCAGTATTTCAGGGAAGGGACTGCCCCCACCTCTGGCCTTCCTTTGCACAGTTTTTACACCTGCCAGCTTGGGAGGGTGTGTCCCCATACCCCTAGAGATGGTCCATCGGCAGGGGTCAGAGCCGCTCCCCCTCTAAGCCAGGGCTATGCATGAGTGTTGTTTCTTCTCTAACAAATTTCCCCCCCATAGGCCCCACTGGGGGGTACTAGGGGTGGAAGCCATGATCTAAACAGCCTCATTGCATGACCTAATTTCTTCTGCCCTAGTCTCCTGGCTCTGTCTCTACTGGATATAATCTATTCCCTGCACTTCTGTCATGGTGGTCTTTCTCAAATATCGGTGTGATGGAATCTCTCTCTTGCTTACAAGTCTCTTTAGCTCCCCATAGGATAAAGTGTAATTTCCTTAGCAGACATGCTTGGTGTTTCATTACATTATTCCAAGGTTCTTTACAGACTCATTGCCATTTGTTGAGTTTTTGCTCATCCTTCAAGGTCCAGCTCAAAAGTCTCCTTTTCTGATGACTTCTCTGATGATTCAGCCCATCCCTCCTCTTCCGTGATTGGAGCAGGTGTCTCAGGGGAACGATGTATCCATCTTTCTTCTCACTTGCCCATCTAGACTATGTAGCAATCAAAACCGGAAATGCATGCATGCCTAGCACAGTGTTGAATGCTTGCTAAAAAAAGTGTTTAATTGAATGGGGAATATTTGCTTTTTTAGATATTTTTTAGATATTTTTAGATATATTTTAGATATTTTTTTAGAATATTTGCTTTTTTCTCAATCTGTTTTCTACTCCAGCTACCCAATTTAAAATATTCACAAGGTATTCTCATTTCTGTTATTTCCTTTCATAATATTTACCAATATAAGTTCATTTGAACATGTACTTGCTTATTGCTTTTTTTTCCTATCAGTAGAATGAAAATTCCATAAAGCCAAAGACATTGCCTTATTTTGCTTACACTGTATCTCCCATTCCTATCTTTGTGCCTGCTTAGTAAATATTCACTTAATAAAAGAATGAATGAATTGATAAATTCCCCAGCAAAGGATGTTAGGTTATAGATACATCACTTCCAATTCTCTAGGCAATGACCAAATATATTCTTTTTGTTTACTTTCTTCTTGATTTTAATGATTCTTTTCTACAGTTTTCCCACTGTTTAAATCTAAAAAATCTTGCATCAAGAGAGGGAAAAAATGAGTGGAAAATTTACAAAGAAACCCTTTTAACATAGTGACGATGGAATCCTTTCATGAATGGCTGAGTTCCCTCTATTCGTGCACCAGTGATCACCCCTTCTTCTTCTCCCTCCTTCTTTTTCCTTCTCAGAGATCTGCCCAAATCTGCTGGCTAAGCCGCCTCCAATACAAAGGGGAATTAATATCGTAGGACATTTGGAATTCAGTGCCCACTCCAGTGTGATGTTTTAGAAAATCAAGGCAGGTTTTATTCCTGACCATAAGTTGAAATCTCAATGTATGTGGACTTAAACTCATGATGGTCTGAGCCTATTATATGAAATATTATCTAATACTACTGTGAAAATTGAAACTCTATAGCAAATGGGGACCTGAATTTTTGCCTTCTACTTTAACCCTACATTATATCACGAGGTTTAAGTTAGGATAGAGTTAGGGGCCAACACTGAAGGAGATGTGTGTGTGTGTGTGTGTGTGTGTGTGTGTGTGTGTGTGTGTGTGACTACATGTTGTATTCAGGGATGCCCCTAAGGTAGATGAGTGGTCTAATCCATTGTGCCATCTCACAGGCACTTAACTGTATGATTTGAGCTCCTGGTGAGTCGGCACAGCACCAGAAGGAAAAGCCCAGCAATCACGGCTGTCCCTAGGAAATTTGTCCCCTCCCAGTTTCTCCAGCCCTCTCTTGGCTACCCAGATAACGGGGCCTGCCACCAACACACCATCTGTCTTGAGTCAGGTACGGAAACAACTCAAAACCAGGAACCATTAAGACATAGATACATCTCACTTAATGTTGATACACAACAAGTTATTTAACCTTTACGAGCTTAGTTTCCTCCCTGCAGATAACTGGGTAGACAGAGTGACTGCTGCTTGGGTTGCTGAGAGGATTGGGAGGTATGGAAAGTGCCTGCCACCAGCATCTGGCCCATTGCCAGTAAAGAGCAGTGGCTGTTACCACTGTCACTACCGGTCCTGAGGTTAGAGTAAACCTGGGCTCTCATTTTCTCCTTTACATGTGGGCTCATTAAAAATAAACAAACATCAGACTCCAGAATTCGAAGCCACTCCCTGGTGGCTAAGGGCACAGATTCTGGAACCAGGCCACCTGGGTTTGTACTCCAGCTGCTCAACTCACTAGGTGGATAACTTTAGGAAACTTATTTAGCCTCTTTGTGCCTCTATCTCCCGATCTATAAAAAGAAGACAAAGACTGCACCTATTTCCTTGGTATGTGGTAAGGATTAATTTATTTAAAGAGCTTGGAACAGTGTACATGGTAAACATGTGCTACCCGGTAGCCATCATTAATATTATGATTGTTAACATAGAAGTACCTTGAGGGTACCAAGGGGCGTTGAATTGCATAAGCACATTATATAACTTCCTCAAAAAGCTGCCAGCACACAGCAGCTGCTGCCCTCTGCTTCTTTTCCAAATCTCTGAAAGGTCCTTCTCCCCACTTCCAGGTGGATTCTGGGTCTCTCTTAACTCTTCTTTTCCCAGGCCACATGCTTGTGGATACGTACAGAGCAGCCTAATTCTCACTGTCCCTTCCTTCTCCCATGTACTGAGGAGTAGAGTAACTCAGTGAGCAAAAAATGAACAAAGAATTCCTCTGAGGACCACAGTGGCAACTACTTTCCACTTCTGTATTACCTCCGGATCACATGATTGCATTTAATGACTTATCCAACTATGTACCACCAAGGCTGCAGATTGGCTCTTTTGACCCTATCTCCTGGGACAAAGCTCTGAAGTCCTTTTGCTTAGTCACATCTGGCTAAGAGGCTGGATTCAGCAATGCAGACTGCCCGCCTCACAGGGACTCTAGTCCTGTGGCTGGAGGAACTCTTGGTCTTTTCAGAATTTATTTTCTAATTTTTCTTTGCCTGGGAGCCCAGGATCAGCCCTTTTGACTCCAGACTTTAATTTGGTTCTGCAGCTGGACCTCTGTCCTTTTTCCTTATTCTTGGAGAGAAAAAAATTACTAATATTTCCACATCTGAACTCTTTTGTACTTTGTGCCATCAATACTGAGGGAAATGGAAACCAGCTAAACTTTATTGAAACCTGGTGTGCCAGATATTTTATACGTGTTTTAATTTCCCACTAACTGTGTAAAATAAGTTTCACTATATTTTATCAGATGTGGAAACCAGGTCTCAGGGGAGGCTGAGTGGCTTGTCCCCAGGTCCCATAGCAAGCGAGTGGTAGAGATCGAATTCGAACTCGGGTCTGTTTAACTTTCAAAAACTATGCTTGTTTCTTCTATTAGATTGTGTTGCTTCATTAGTTTGTAAAAATGGTGTGCATTTGTTTATATTTTAAATGTGATCATTCTATTTTAATTTTACATGGTTTATATATGATCTGCCTGGAGGTGACGATTATGAATGGGATGGAAAGGAGGGATACTGCCATGTATTGAGCATTTACTCTCTTCCTCTGTCCTGCCTCTCCCCTCCCTCTCTCTCTCTCACACACACTTTTACCTATTTATATATTTATCTGTCTATCTACCTATCTACCTACCTACCTATCTATCATCTGTATCTATCCAACCATCCATCCATTAATACATACATGCACCTATGTATATTTGTTAAATACCATCTAATATTTATTGAGAACTTATTTTATGCAAAGTTGATAAAACATCCTTTACCTTTTTCAGTGCTATAGAAATTTAGATACTCTACCCTTCTAATGATTAGTATGAAGCAGGGCCAGTTGTTTGGCAAAGTCTCGCTTTTGCCCTTGCTTTCTGGGCTGGCATCCAAGCCTGGGCTGACCACAGAGTAGGGCATCATCTCCTTGTGAGCTGTTCTACTGCGACCTGTGTTCTCCCAGGGGCTGGTCAAGAAAGAGTACCTCTGCATTCGGCAGTGCAAGTTGCTTAGTGAACATCTGAATTCCTGCTTCAGATTTCTTTCTTTCTTTCTTTCTTTCTTTCTTTCTTTCTTTCTTTCTTTCTTTCTTTCTTTCTTTCTTTCTTTCTTTCTTTCTTTCTTTCTTTCTTTCTCTCTCTCTCTCTCTCTCTCTCTCTCTCTCTCTCTCTCTCTCTCTCTCTCTCTCTTTCTTTCTTTCTTTCTTTCTTTCTTTCTTTCTTTGTCTTTCTCAGAGTCTTACACTGTTGCCAGGGCTAGAGTGCCGCGGCATCAGCCTAGCTCACAGCAACCTCAAACTCCTGGGCTCAAGCAATCCTCCTGCCTCAGCCTCCCGAGTAGCTGGGATTACAGGCATGAGCCACCATGCCCTGCTAATTTTTTGTTTCTATTTTTAGTTGTCCGGCTAATTTTTTTTTTTTCTGTTTTTAGTAGAGAGGAGGTTTTGCTCTTGCTCAGGCTGGTCTTGAACTCCTGAGCTCAAGCGATCCTCCTGCCTCAGCCTCCCAGAGTGCTAGGATTACAGGCGTAAGCCACCATGCCCAGCTCCTGCTTCAGGTTTTTAAGAGGTGGTTCTAATCTCAACTGATTTGCAGCGCTCTATAAGCTGATAAACACTAAAACACTTCTCTGATATGAGTTATTTCTGTTAATTTTGTCATTAGTTAAAATTGAAGAGATGCCAAAGAGCTTGATGGGAAGTCTGCCATGATACTCTTCTCTCTACTGGCGTCACTTATCTAACTAAGTTGCTTAAGATGGTAGCTTTTCTTCTAAATGTAGCCGAAAATTATAAAATAGTTACATGGAAACTATATTAATATGATACGTGGAAGAATTATACATGAATGTGAAATACCAGAGGGCAGGTTAAAATGTCAGGACACATTTTGGGTCTGTCGAGGCTGACTGGTGAGAGGGAGGCTTGACTAAAGAAAGTCAAGTCAGATTTTGGAAATTGGTAATTAGTTTGGGTCACTATCATCACTGCACCTTTTTCCAGGCCATATATTTCCCCCTAAATGCTAAGGTGAATATATAATCTCCCTGAAATGGGTCTTAGAGTAGTGAACAAAAATGTTTGCGTGTGCGAGTGTGCATGTATGAAGATAATTTCAAAAGTGGAATGTCTATGATTGATCGCAGCAGCCTTAATAAGTACACATGACTTCCCAAAGCCTAGGCATACTTTTTTTTTTTTTTTTGAAGGCCATTAAAGTTGGAAAATCCAGGGAGAGGAGCACCTTAATATAGCCAATAGTAAGCATAAGCGGGCCTTCTGCAGGATTTGGGTCTCTTCTCTATGAATATTCCGTCTATTTTTGTCTTTCCCGCTTGCAAACTGTCTAGCTAAATGAAAAAACAAAATGAAGACGGAGAGAAAAAGAGACCAGTAAAGAAAAAATTTGAACAAGATGGGCACTTGGAAACAGGTGGATGGCGTTGGTGACAGAGCAGATGGTGGAGGGCCAGCAGGGTGTGGATGGTTGCAGGTAGCTCAGAGGGTTGGAGGGAAGGGGGCCCGTATCAAAATAGAATTAATCTAGTAGCATTTAGTAGAAGGCAAGATGCTGAGAGCAAACCCACACATGAAAGATTTTTAAAAAAGAGAAATATTTTATAAGATTGAAAGTGGAGCAGGAAGACAATTAGAGCCAGAGTCTGGTGAAGGACATGGAAGTAAGCAGAAGGGAGAACCAAAGTCCAACGTGGACACTTCCCCTTTTAGGTTAAGGTCAACTCTCTGCCTGTATTGGATGACATCATTTAAAAAGGAAAATGTAAATTAGTTTTACGTAATTTATTGTTGTGTATTAGCTTTGAGATCAAAAAGCACTCTTGCCTATTATTTTTATTATGCCAAAAGCCTCCTGTAGCTCTTTACTGAGTCAAAATTTTCTATTTTTGTTTCTATGAGTAATATTTGTTAACAATAAAATGCACTTCACAGAATATATTGGGTGGAGATGAGCAGCTTTAGTCTTGAATGACAGACTACTCACACGTAGGTACCAAGAATCATGCTACTTGCTCAAGGTTATGCAAGGAGAAAGGTCATCAAACGTGGAACTGTCATATCCTGGAAGAGGAGTCAAGCTAATTTCCCTGTCAGCGTATTTACACATGCTCAAAGTGAAACATGATAAGGTTTGTATGTTTTTTTGTTTGTTTGTTTATTTGCTTTTAGTAAATTTTATTCTTTGTTCTTAACAAAGACAAGGAAGCTGTAGGTTTATCCTTGTCTCTGCAGCTGCAATTGTGACCTCCCTAAAAAAAGCCAAAAGGACAATTCCTTTATGATTAGGAAGTGGAAAATTTGACAGCTTCTGAAAATAAATGCCTGTATTCCATTTTCTGGCAGGCTGTTGTGGTTCATCTTCTGCCTGGAAACTGGATGAAAACGTCAGTGACTACTCCAAAGGTCAGAATTTCAGAACTGCTGCTACAACTGTATTGTCACCAAGTATTCATGATTCTCTCACTCCTTTTCTTTTTTTTAAGAGGCCTGGTCATGTCCGGGGGAATGCCAGGTACATTTTTCTTAATGTATGAGCACAAGTTACATATAACAACCTAACAACACAATACTGCCTCTTTAATGCTAATCTATTCCTTGCAATCTACTAGATACATGTAGAGTCATTGGTGTGTATCAAGAGAGCAAAATCAGATTCTGAAAATATCTGAAAGGATGCACTAGAGTGTACATAATAATGTATTTTAATCTGCCAGGCCTTAAAATTAATCATGAATTCCCACAGAGATTTTAATAATTTTGAGATGATGTTTTTTTTTTTTTTTTATTCATAGAGTAATATTCTTGGACAGAGTTTTCTAAATGCTGCAAGGGTAAAAAAAAAAAAAAATAGGCGGTAAAGGGGGAAACAGGGGCGATTTCTCACTTGCTTTCGTATAGGAGGTATGTTTACCAGGGGAACATGTTTTCTTTTGCTCCTAACTAAAAAGCAAGGTAGGTGTTTCAAAGAAAGGCTTTATCACTCCATAAAAGCCAGCAAATAGGGAGAAGTTTATTAGGGGTAATAATGTGCATTTGTTAAGCAGTGGGAAGAGTCCTGAAAGAAAGAGGTCCACTCCAGTGAGGGGGTGGAGGCCTCAGCAACATTAGAGAACTTGGCTGTCAGCAATTGGCAGAGTAACACGGGAGGAAAACCTTGGCGATCAAACTGCAATAGGCTCTAGAAAGGGTGACCATATTACTTATTGTCCAAACTGGGACTTTTGAGAGGGAAAATAAAAGTAAATAATTACACTAGGACATATGCTTACCTTAGTTCAAGGGTATATGGCAGAGGTCTGGAATTCAGGTTTCCGAATTAGTAGTGTCCTTGCCTTTCAAAGAGGGGTGATCTTGTCTTCTCCCCAATTTTCCCCACATGCTGGGACTATTGTGACGCCTCCGGCTAACCGCTTTCTTTTAGCTTCTGTATATTACTTGCTTGCTTTTAGGAAGTTGGCATGAGCGGACTGAGAGCAGGGAATTATGGGATAAAACAAAATGCAGAAAGAAAACCCTGATTTGAGGGCCAATCAAATGGCACCCAGAACGGGGTAAAGCCAATCAGAACTAAGGTGAAATAAAATGCTGCAGAAAAGCGGGCACAAGGGGCCAACCAATCAATGGAAAGGGCAAGCGTCTGAACAAGTCATGCACCCAGGGTATAAAGGACTCCATCCTGAGTGAGCGGGGGTCCTTGTCCAAATAGAGGTAGCCGTGTTGGTGCTCTGGGACTTGGACCCTAGCTCGAGCTAGCTAATAAAAATCCTATTTTCAGCCTCGGAGAGTCTGTCTCTCTGTTCTGTGGTTCTGTGAAATTCAGGCCCTGCACTATAAACTGTTTAGGCTCTTCAAATTTCATCCATTGAAGGTGCTATGTAAAATTACAAATATGTAGCATTTTTTTCCCCTGAAAAATGAACAACTACAAATGTTATCATCTACAGTCATACCTTTTCAGAGATTTTTAGGATACCAGAAAAAAATAAGTTCCTAGAGATATGCTGGGCTTTCCAAGTCTTTTAACCTTCCATAAAATACCCTGTTACAGTGTCTGGCTTCAAGAAGTGAATTGCTCTGGTGATGGACGAATTTAGTAACTCTCCCTGAAATGCAATTGTCAGAACATGTCTTTGCTCTTTTTTATGCATTAATTAAAAAGAAGCTTTTAAAAAGTGTGTACATAACTACCCCCCTCTCCTGTTACCCTGTCCTCATCTCAAAAATACTCTTTTTTTTTTTTTTTTTTTGAGACAGTCTCGCTTTGTTACCCAGGCTAGAGTGAGTGTCATGGTGTCAGCCTAGCTCACAGCAACCTCAATCTCCTGGGCTCAAGCAATCCTGCTGCCTCAGACTCCCGAGTAGCTGGGACTACAGGCATGTGCCACCATGCCTGGCTAATTTTCTATATATATTAGTTGGCCAATTAATTTCTTTCTATTTATAGTAGAGACGGGTCTCGCTCTTGCTCAGGCTGGTTTTGAACTCCTGACCTCGAGCAATCTGCCCGCTTCGGCCTCCCAGAGTGTTAGGATTACAGGTGTGAGCCACCATGCCAAAAATTTTCTAAGGATTAGAGTAGAATATGGTTTGTCAGAAGTAGGTAAAGTGTTATGATTCATTTCATTACTTCAGGAGGGAAAACACATTTTTTTTTTTTGGTCAGTGTGTATGTGAAGCGTGCTTGGAAATTTGAAGGGCAGAAATGGAAATTATACATATGAGAAGGTCCAGGGAAGAAATGTATGACTATAAGAGTAGGAGAGAGGATTTTGCCCAAACTACATCACCTTCAACTCATTTGCAGGCAGGTGGAGTTAGGAATCTCGCCAGTGTGTGTGCTCCCGTAAGAAATGATTTTGCTGCTCTTCGGGTTGGGGGGTGGAATAAAATCTGGAGATATTAACTTGGTTTACCCTCCACTTCCCTTCAAAATTCCCCACCTCCCTCTCTCCTATTCAATCAGTGACATTCACTGCCTGGAGGGACAATTAGTGAATGGAGTACAGGATACAAAAGATCAGAGAAAGTGAAAAAACACAAATCCCAGGCTTTGTGTTTCAAACATGCTCTCTGGAAATTCGTAGTAGAGAAAGTGGCCCTGAGAGCAAGTCTTTTTGTCTTACTCTGGCAGCCAAAGGCTATTTGAAATAAAAGGCTGAGCCCTCAGCTGGGCAGCAGCTCATGCTTTCACTAGCCTTAGTCCCCAAACTTGAGGGGGTGTAGGAGTCACCTGGGAGTATTATTAAAGCACAGCTTCTTATTGGGCTGGGGCCTGGAGGCTGTTGGGGGGGGGGCAGGTCTACATTTCTAACTAGTTTGAAGTTGCTGTGAAGCTACTGGTCCCTTGACCATACTTTGAATAACATAGCCTTAAATGATAGTCTGGAACGTGAACACGTCATCAATTAGACTCTTGGGCTAGAGAAGGTACTTTTCAGTTTGGGAAGAGTTGCTTCTGAGAGAGCTTAGCTTGTCCCCGGGAGGAGCACTTGACCAGGTCCTTGTGAAAGGCCTTTTGGCTGCAGCGGTGTGGTGCCTGCAGCGGCGTGGACTTGACAGCGACCCAGGCAGAAGTGTCAGGTCGCAGTCTGCAACCCAGGCAGAAGTGTGGGGTTGGTTTTGGTGCGGTCTTGGCTGAAGAATGACCAGACACACCAAAAGCAAGGTAAGTATGAAAATGAGGTTTATTGAGGAGAGAAAGATAGGATTATAGAGCAAGAACAAGATATAGGTTTACAGAGCAAGTTACATATGCCACAGATGATGACTGGACCCATGGTCGTAGCAAAAGAGATCTTGGTTGTGGCCTGGGTCTGGTTTTATAGCGTCTGGATTGGGACCTCTTCGTGGTTCAGACATCACCGTGGAGCCACTTTGATGGACAGTTGGGAGTCATTATGATGTGAGCCTTACTGTGCATGCAGATCTCTCGCGGGCCTCTCTGAAAGCCCATTTGGGGGTGACGGTGAACTGCAACAGCACCCACTTTCATCCCTAGGAGACCTGGAATCCCTTGCTGTCTACCTAACGGAACTTCTGGGGTAAGTCTCCTGCGGCACCAGGCGGCAGCGGAAACGGAAATGGCTGCCGGGAGCTCCACAAATGCCCTGAACCGGCTTCCTCCCCATCCCTGAAGTCACTCGTAGAGGTGAGTTAGACTATCACTGTTTCTGTGCTTCTGAGATGGGTACTGGATGCTTCCAAGAGGGCTACTGGAAGGGAATGAGCCCTGAGGTTGGGCGTGGGTTGCACAGTGACTGGGAGAAGCTGAGGAGCAGGGGCCTGTGGGGACCTATTTCCATGTAGCACAATTAGAGCAAATGAGCAAAGACTAGACAGACAAGTCTTTTCTTATCAAGACTCTCATCTCGTTGCGAGGATGGAAGGTGCCTAGGTTCTTACAAGCCCTTCTGGAATTCCAGTGTCACTCCAGGGAGAAAGGGAGCATTGATGATAGGCTTATAAATGGACTAAGCTCGCCTTAAAGAGACTGAGACCATCCTGAGGTGACTGAAAATAAGCCCTAAGTTTATCTGAACTAAAGTAAGTTTCCTTTATTAGGTGAAATGTGGGTTTGAAATGGGGATTGAGCCTATGTTAATCAGCTCAATTGAGACGTTCCACAATGTATACATATTTCAAAACATCATTGTATGTGATTGATATATATAATTTTTATTTGTCAATTTAAGAAATAAAAGATTAAAGAATGGGAATTGCAGGGACGTATACGAAAGAACTTAAAAGTTCTGTATTTTACATACCTGAGTGTATGTTTATGGAATTCTTATTACTTAGCACATTGCTCATCGTGTAGTAGACACCTTGTAAATATCTTTTCATTGTGTAAATGGAATGAAAACAACTCAGTCTGTCAAAAACTAAGGAACAAGAAGGTATGGAAACAAAACAAAGAAAATCCTCAACAACAAGTACAGGAAGGTCAAGTTTAACACTCGTTGTACAGATTTAAAGCCCTCTCCTTGAAGGGTGTTGATTCACCAATGCCAACTGTCACTAGGGACAGGAAAGAAGCTTGGCACAAACCAAGCACATCCTAAAGATGCAGGTGCTATTGTGGTGTGCTAAGCGAAGGAGAGTGTGAGCCTGGGATTTCTGGAGATATTTGAAAATGAGTTAGACAAGATAAATGCAATCCTGCTTAAAAATAGGAAAATGATGATGATTTCTTGATATCTTTTTCTTAAGAAATAGAGTTTCAGCTCTATGATACAATTTCTAATCTAATCGGAGGTTAATTTTGTCCTAATTTTAGTAGTCCTAAACATATATGTATATACATTAATATATGAATAACAGATACTTTAGAAACAGAGCTACAATTTCCACCAAAATATGATTTTATTTTATTTTTTTTTTATCAGTGTTGTGTGTTTGATAAGAGGCTTTGCATATAAAGCTAAAAATGCCACATGCCCTGTAGGGAGCCCTTTATTTCTAGTGACATATATTGGAGTTATTCTTTTTTGTTCATATGATTTACCTTAAAAAAATCTATTGAATGTGCCCCCAGAGAAGTGCAGATAGCTATTTTAATAATCATATTGGTATTCGGGTGGAATGGAGTGGGTAGAACTGAAAGAACTTGCAGGGAATATTGTTTCTGGAGTCCATGGTTCCACCAGCCTGCATGTAATAATTAAAGTGCAGTACTATGGCTAGAGTTTTCAGAATAAAGTTAGGAATTGCATTCTCATAAATGCTGATCTTTCACCTTCCTTCCAAGCTTTGAGAACCCTTAGCTCATACCAGAAGTGGCACAATATGCTGCTAGGTCAACAGATGGCAGGGTTACACTGTCTGTCTGTCTCCCATCAAAGGGCAAAAAGTGTTTACCCAGAGCATTTGACTGTCTGGTATCTAGCCTTAGTGGAGCTGATATTCAGGTCTCCAAGTTCTGCCTATGACTCCAGTGACTCTGTGCTATTGCAAAGTGCTGATGACCAGATAAAGCCCTTCAGCTTGACTCTCACTGATAGCACCCCCACAATGATAAGCCTATGCAAGCAGTGGAGGACCTGGTTCTTTGAATAAAGAGTAATAACCCATTTTAATAGCCCTTGCTTATGACATTTTTCTTGAAACGTCCATATCACCCATGGCAATCTGAGTTCTACATTGTACTTTTAGGCTATAAATATACATGTGTATATATATGTATACATATATGAAGCAAAATTTTATATATATATTTAATTTCATTTCATCTTAACACAAGGTCTATGAAGTAGATATTATGCCCATTGTACAGATGAGAAAAATGAGTTCTAGAAAGGCAAGATAACTTTACCAACATCCCAGGGATAGAAAATTACGGGGCAGAGATTTGAAATCAGGCATGTTTATCTCAAAGTCTATACTTTCTTTCTATGTGTGAGGCATTCCCAGTGTAGGAGATGCACACTGACATTTGCAAGGTCATAGAAAGGTGGTAGAGTGTAGCTGTGGCTTGATTAACCTGATAACTAGCTTGTTGATGAAGCATTTGCAGGCTTGCTGATTTCCTTTTGAGATCTTCCAGTTCTGAGAAGTAATAGCAGACTTGCTCCACCAAGGCACAGAACAATCCAGGATGTGTGTATTGCAATGTAAAACTGGGGTAGAGCTAGAAAAGAGATTCTGGCCCCTGAATCTTCTGCTGGCTTTATCACTCCCATTTATAATTTCTGAAAATTCCCTTAAATTCACCTCCATTAGCCCAGGTCATCTGTAGGATCACTTAATTTTCCCGGGTCCTCTTCAGCATCTTTCAGTCACCTTTAAAAACCAACCTTGTAATATTTTAATTGAACCATATCACTTGTGTTTCTAACATTGACATGGATTTTACACAGCTGTTTACACTAATATGTGTTAAAATGCCTAATTACCGCTGCAATCACAGCCTGGCTCAATAGTCTTGCCAGCTCTTAAATATATAGTTGTGTCTTAATCAAACACAAACGTCAATGAGCATCCTAAATTCCTGCAATTTGTAAACTGGATTAAGGGCAATAAATGCAACCCTTCAAACAAGAACACAGAATTTTGCATATTTCATGCTAATATGCTCATCTGTTTGTTTTGTTCTTGTTTCCCAGATTTTAAAAAATGCTTGTTGATAAAATGAAGGCAAAATGTATGATGAGGTGAGTGTTATATATTTTTATCCATAGGATTGAGGGAAAGGCTTGAGAAGGCCTGAAAAATGCTATACTATGTCTATAAGAGCATTTAAAAAATGTCTTACTGTATGTTTATAGTCATATTAAATTGTTGGCTGATAACTCTTTTTTTAGTCAATTGGGTAAACTTATTACTAATTTTTGGCAGGTATTTGAGCACCTACTAAATATTAGGAACTATGGTAAGAACTGGTAGTTGCAGTGGAATGTTGTAAGAGTCAGACTGACTACCCTGTGTGTAGGTTACCCTGGGAGCTTGGAGGAGGGAATGGTTGTTTACTACTGAGCTCTCAGGGAAGACTTCATAAAAAAGATATATTTGCATTGGAGAAATGAAGGATTTTGAGATTGAAGGACAAGCAGGAGAACTATAGACAGAAAATAGAAAAAAAGAGTCATAGTCACTAATGAATTGTAAGAGGGCAGGCCAGTTCTAAAAACTATGCTAGCTCTGTGTGGCTGAGAAGGAGAGTGCTATGGGCAAAAATCTAGGAGATGTGACATTAGAGACATCATTGTAAGCCCCACAGATGATGATGGTGACAAGTCGCATAATAGTAAAAGAATGTGCCAGCTATAAAATACTAAGGAAAAAGAGTTAATTGGAGAGGTGCCCTTTGACCTATGGGAATTTTGTCAGTGGTCACCCGACCCATCTGCAAAGAAATGTGTACCGGACCCCATCCCCCAATGTCTAGCCAGCTTGTGCTAGAGAAGCCTATGACAGTCCAAGGACATTAGTAGGGAATCATTAGGTTTACCTCTCTTTTCATTGGTTGACTTATTGATTGAGTCATGTATTCATTCTAGCATTGATTCAATAAATGTCTACTTAGCCCCTACAAATATTTCAGTATTTTCACTAGTCATTGAGAAAATGACAGTGATGCTCTCTTCTGTCCCAGAATACAAAGAATGAGAATGATCATATCACCCTCATTTATTCCATCAATAAAAACATGCCAATTTCCTGATTTTATAGATTCTCTAATTTTGCCTTCTACTCATCATGTTTAAGAGAATACTTATTTTTTTCTAATGAACTCTCATTTATCTAGAATTAAAATGCTGTACATGAAAGACTAAAATAACCAGAACCTTAAAATGGCCTGCATTATTTTATGGGGGAAAATGGTATGAATTGAGTATGTATTCGACACTGACTATAGTATATCCTGGAATTACTGCATATTTGATTTAATTTCTTATATTTTCATCATCTAAATATTGCACAATAAAACATGATTAGAATGAGACCACTAAGATATATCACATGTGCTTCAAAGGAAACAAAAACATCCTGAATTATGACGAATATAACTCTTTGACACTCACACACACTCCTGTAATTTCCATAAGGGTAGAGATCATGTTTGTCTAGTTCATAAGTGTATCTGTAGTGTGTGGCATGTTGTGTACTCAGAAAAAGTAGACTTATTCTGAATGCATATTCATTTATGGTAATCATCAGTTGTGGTAGATTTCACTTTTGTTCCCCATTCTCTTCCTTTTCCCACACCTTTTGCCATGTGCTTTTGCAACTCCTTCCGGCCAGTGATGTTGGTCTCACCTAGCGATTTGCTTGGGCATCCATAAGTGGATGGAAGTGACAGTGAGGCAGGGCTGAGCTTCGCACTTGGGAAACTTCTCTGCTTCCACTAGGATCCCTGAACCTCTACCCCAGCCTTGAGAAGAAAAAGACCCCAGAAAATTGTTATCCAAGGAGAATGAGAGGTGGTTGGAGCAGAGTAGCCCAGCAGACATCTGACCAAAACAATGCATTCTAATTGCTGTGTATATCACTGAGTTTTGAGGTGGTTGTTACCCATCAATGCTGTGTCTATAGTTGACAATCTCCTAGTTAGGCAACATATTCAATTATATGGAAATATTCCACGATCCTTTCCTTTTCTTTTCCCCTTCGCCCATTTACTAACACAACTTAATAAGATGGTAACTTATTATATTTAGTCCAAACAGTAGCAGCATGTATGACTTACTGATTTTTTTTTATAATGATCAAAGTTGGTGTTTTTTTTTTTTTTCTTAATTTGGTTGTTTGTGTGTTTTGCTTACTGGCATCAAACTATGAATAAGGAGATATTAGTTTTGGTTCCCTTAGTACTAACACAATATCTGATGCTATGAAAGTATTTAAGTTTTCTGAGTTTCAATTTCATTACCTGTTAAAATATCTGCTCCTACCTCCTTGAGATATTGTGTGTATAAAAATTAAATAATGTATGGAAAAGTGCTTTCAGAGTGTTTCATAAACTGTATGTGCAGTAGATTATTACTTATTATTTTTTTAAATTGGCATGCTAAAAATATGGTCACAATTTTATCATAATAACTTGCTATGTATGTGATGACAATCAGAATATCCAGTTTCTGAAAACTCTGTTTTTAAAGATGGATCAGATATTGTTTCAGCTGTCATTTTTTGTCACTATCACCAAATTATTAATATTTCTTTTATATAGCATCACTTCAGATAAACCAGATAATTAGAATTTGTCACCATATTGTAAATGTTATTTATAGTAAAGGTGACAAAGAATAACAAAATATCATGGATTTTAGAGGTAGAAAGATTTGAATTTGGATGCTGGGGTCACAAGTGACTAGCTGTGTTGCCTTGGGAAAGTTAAATAACCTTTCTGAGACTCAGATTTTTCATCTCTAAAATATGGATAATGGCAAATAATTTGCAATGTTGCTGTGAGAACTGGAGATGACATTTGTGAAATGTCCAGTATATTGTTTGGCATGTAGTAGGTAGTCAATATAGGCTAGATATTGTTATATTTGCATTATGGAAATCTTTCGAATCTACCCTATGCACTTCTTTGGCTTCAGTAACTTCTTTGGCTACATGATTCCTTGCCATCATTCTCTCATCATTGATTTTCAGATTGTGGTACCATCTAAAAATTCACTCAGGTTATTCAGATGCACATGTAAGCCAGTTTGATCTTTCAAAATTCTCATTTCTGATTTTTATTGTCTTCTCTCTGTGGCCGTATTGATATTTATTGTTTCTTTCTACTAAATACTTACATTACCCATTTTCTTACATCATATCTGCTTATTTCTATTCAGTTCATGGCAAAACTACCAAGAACCCAAACTCATTTGAACTGCTTGTAATGAGTGGATTAGGAATAAATTATATAAGCTTTACTATATGGACTTTATGATTTGGAGTTTGACTGCTTAGAGCTTTTAAAATTCTAATTTCTTGGCTGTGTTTTAGAAAGCTGAGGTTTTAGGATAAAGTACTTTTTAAGAAAACTCAGATTTTAAAATAATAGAGAAATTTTTAGAAAAGTGACAATCTAAGGCAGACCTGATAGAAGAGGTTGTTAGTTTTCCTTTGAAGTCACATTAATTCAACAATTTGTATTAGAAATCCAAGCATAGGTTATTAAAATTAATAACAGTCCTACAGGAGAGTCTGCAGGTGAGATGCATGATATCATTGTTGAGTTCATAGTTTTTCTACAACTTCAAGTCTCTTTAGAAGGCAAATGGTATACATTTGTGAGTTCAGTTGCAATTTTGGTCTTTGAAAGGTAGTGTGGCTAAGTCACTACATCTACTCCTATGATTGATGACTTCTAACCATCTAGCAGCTGGGGCAGAGGCTGCCCCAATGCACCTCGTGCCCCTTATTAAACTACAAATGTTGAAAAGGTATGTGGCATGATATATAGGACTGGCCTTCTATTCTAGAGTGAAGATTAAAAATGAGATACCTTAGTCAGGCTATTCTAAAGCAGAGCTGGAGTCAAATACTTCGATGGATGTAGTTTATTGAGAAGGGATCCCTGTAAACCATCTTGATCTATGGAACATATCTTGGAAACATCTGTACTATTGATTGTTTTTTGCTGTGGACAACTAGATTTTAATCCCACTGGTAGCCCTCTAAGGAACTGTGCAGGGACTGTGCCTCAGAATTGTCTCTCCAACATGTAGGATGTCTGGGCATTTATCTGCTAATGCCTGTGTCTCACTAGTTGAGGATTCTCCCCTGTCCCAGGGGTATTGTTCCCCAACTCCACCCCTGTGCTTTCTGACTGTGACTGTGCTGTGTGGCTTTAGAGAAAGTCTTGAGGCAGCAAAGTGGAGACAAGTTGCTGCTTGGGCTTGAGGAGGGTTGGTGGCAAAGTGCATGCAAGTATTTCTGCAGTTGCTCTGAGATCAGAGGTGGACCAAGTGGATGTGACGAGGGGCACAAAAAATTCCTCCTTTGAGATAATGTTTATGCAAAGTGCTTTGTGGGCCATTAAGTTCTAACAAATGTTATTTGTTATTAATAGTGAAAAAATCCAAATGTTCTTGTTTGTAATAAAATATAATAAAATTTTATCAAATGATGTGACTCATCCTGATTAAAAATATTGGTGATACTATTGTGTAAGGTTATAGCAGTCATTTGTTTATAAAAGGCCAGAGATTGGATAGAGTATTCACATACCCATTGCTACTTCCCTGTCATGCTTTTTACCTCTCCCCAAACTGCTATCTGGCTACCATTGCAGGTAAGGGATCTATCCACCCCCTCATGGCTCCCTGATATCTTTATTCCAATGAGCATGTAAAAAAATCCAGATGGAGGCAGAGAAAAGGGATGGAGAATACTCAGTTCTTCCTCTCACACTTCCTGTAGGTTGGGGGGCAGGATTGAGAGGTTAATCATATACACATTTTGCAGAACTACCCTCAAGAGAATTACAAGAACTTGAATGTTCCCAACATAAAGAAAAGATAAATGTTTGAGGTTAGAGATATCACAATTATCCTGATTTGAGCAGTATGCATTACATGCATGTGCCAAAATATTACATATACCTTAAACTATGTACAACTATTGTGTATCAACAACAACAAAAGTAAGAGAATGGCCAGAAACCTTGACACTTGCTATGATTTTGCTATTAACCTACGAATGTGTCCAATCCATAATTAAGTTGTATTTCCATAGTTCATAGTCTAGATCTATCAGACTCAAACTTGTATGATTAGGTAATCATCAACGGATATCTAGTAAGTGCTCACAGAGCTGTGTGCTGGTTCTGTCACTCCAAGGAAAGTAGAATTATAAGAAGACTTCATCTGGCAAGGCCCATAAAGGACAGTGACTTTGTGGAATGAATCCAAGAGGTACACCTCTTTGGAGAAAGACATCACTCAACTGTGAAAGATCACCATGACCCCTGCTTAGCATTGCATTAACGACTGTTAAGTCCATGAGCTTAGTTACCCTTTATCCTTGTGTGGGCATTGACTCAGAGCTTCTGAAAGATCAGGGTGAGTATGAAATGTTTATCTCTAGATTATCATTCCCTGAATGAAAACTCCTGAAACTTACTGGCAAATAAAAACAAAACTCTCTGTTGTTTCCAATTTAAATATGTTGTTAGAGTCAGTCTACTGTTCTAATAAGTAACTCCACAACATATGTGGCTTGAGATAATCCAAGGATATGTCACCCATATCAATCCATTGGATCTGGGGGTTGGTGGGTTGCTCCTCTATGCAGCCATCCAAGGACCCAGGCTTCTTTTCATCATGAGATCCACCTTCATTCAGGTCCTCAGAGTCTCTTTGTTTCAGCTAATAGACAGGCAAAGAAATGAGGCTCTCAGGTGGACCTAGAAGGAGGTCATGATACTTATATTCATCTTTTTGGTGAGAATTTAGTCATGTGCCCACACCTAACTGGAGAAGAGTCTGGAAATTGTAGCCTAATTGAAAGACGAGGAAGTAGAGGAGAATTCAGCTATGGGTGAAATCTTGCAATCTCTGCCAAATAAGGAGTAGAAACATGGGACCCAATTGAGCAAAGAAATGAGAATAGGAGGTTTTGTTTTCTTTGCGGATCAGTTATACATCTAATATTCTCTTCTACAAAGACAGGTGAGGCTATTGCATCTACTATGTAAGGTGCTATACTTTGGATATATAGGCATTTCTTTTTGAGTGAGGACATCTCACATTTCTAGATGGTTTTGTTACTTCTCATTCTAGTTTGGTATTGTGGATGGAGTAGAAGGCAAAGACAACTATTTTTTTACATTCATGGTTCATGGTTCACCTTCAGATAATCAGCCAATAACTGGAACAATCACCACTGAGGCACTTAGATTTTCTAGTAAGTATCCAGCAGTTTGGTGATGAATACAGAGAGGTGGAGAGGGAGGGTGCACAAATGTCAGAATCATCTAGGAACAAATTGAGTTATTTATGCTAGTCTCAGGGTGAATCATCACCTGGTGTGGGTTTCTGAGAGAAGGGAAGTAGCAAGTAGATTTTGCAGAAGTGACCTTGTGCCTGGTGTCCCTTCACCCCACTGAAAATCACTACTCTCGACTCCAAGTTGCTTCTCTGTGTTTGCCCTTCTTGCTCCTAGTGGCAGATTCGATTCATGCTGTCTTCTCCTTTATGGAGAGCAATTTTCCTACTGGATAATCATTGAAGTTCGTGTATTAGTGTTCGAGGGCTGCCATAACAAAATACCACAGACCAGGTAGTTTCAACAATAGAAATGTATTTCTTGCAGTTCTAGAGGCTGGAATTCTAAGATCGATGTGTTGCAGGGTCAGTTTCTGGTGAGGGATCTCTCCCTGGCTTGCAGATGGCCACCTTCTTTCTTGCTGTGTCCTCATGTGGCCGTTTCTTTCTGTACACATCTTGGGGTCTCTTCCTCTTTTTATAGGGTTACCAGTCATATGGGGTTAGGGCTTCACCCTTATGGCCTAATTGGACCTTAATTATTTCTCTAAAAGTCCCATCCTCAAGTACACTCACGTTAGGGATTAGGACTTCAACATATGAAGTGTGTGTGTGGTGTGGGGGAGGGCAAAATTCAGTCTACAAAAGTCTCAGGTGACACATAATACCTTTTGGCTTCCTAAGATCGTACAGCTTCAAATTTTCTTGAATCTTCTAAGTCCCCAAAATTCCCAGAAGCAATTATAGTCAGAATTCCAATTAGGAAAGCAAGATTGGTAAATTGAAATTCATTTTGTGAAATTTAGACAAATTTAGTTTCAGAATATTGAGCTGTGCCTAATTCTCCATGAAGTAACATTTCAGGGTTAGAACTGGATAATTTGTATGAGTAGGCAAGTTGCCCCCTGATCTTCCTACCCCATTCCTAAATTCCTTTCTTAAGGCCTCTCCTTCCTTCTTTCCTGTATCTTCTTGACCAATATGTTCTGTTCTCACATCAAGGCTGCTAGATACCTTCACGCTTAGTCCCCTCAAAACCTATGCCTCCTGCTGTCTCATTCTTTTAGGTTTCTGCTCTGGGGCAATGGCAACTGACTAATGTGATTAACAATTTATTACTGATAAATGTGTAGGTGGGAGGTAAGTATTTTAGGCTACAGTCCCTCTTATATTTGCATTAATGAGGTGTCCTCTGAAAACTCAAAGCCTTTATCAGATGGGGTGGATTCTTCGGGAATAGGTGGCGTGGGAGGAACTTCGTTGTTCATGAACCCTGTGTTACCTGTGACCAGTGAGTCAGGAAGGTGCTCAGAGCACGCTCTCTAGTCAAGCTCTATTCCCTGAGTATAGAAAATCAGTCTTGCACTTTCCCGCCACAGAACTGACCCATGCAGATATGTTCTTAGGAATAGACCATCCATTTCAAATGAGCACATTTTATTATGATCTACAGGGCACAGTTTTCACAAAAGCATTTAAAAACTCTCCTAGTTCCTCCTCTCTTAACTCTTTCATGATCTACCTATATGTTACGAGATCTCAGGGAGTAGGAAACGTGTCCTGTTTTCTTTTTTTAATGAACACTATTGGTGCTCCACAAATGTTTGGTGATTACATTTTTGCTCCAGTACAGGGTTTTCTTCCTTTCTTTTTCTTTTGGCAAATAATATTTTCATCATCACAGTTTTCAAAATGTGCAACCCAAACAGAGAAAGAGAATGATTCAGATTTTGGAAGCACATTTGGATTATATAAATTTATTCTAGTGCCATATCTGTTCCCAGCTCCAAGTGTCTAAACCATTAGGGTTAAACTCATGCTATTTGAGTCAGCATTCTCATTGAATGGCATTATTATTATTGTTTATCATTGCCTCAGCTTTTACAATATGTGTGGTGCTGCGGAAGACATTAAAAAGACACAGTTCTTGCCTTGGGGCTTACACTCAGATAGGCAAACAAACAAAATGTATTTAAGAAGAGGTAGATTGATCGAGGAGATGCAATCTCTCAGGTGTTTGTATTTGTGCTTTGGGTTCATTTGTCTTTTAACCAGCTGTGGGCTAAAGGAATCTCTAAACTTTCCTTCAAACAAGGACATAAATGACAGGAGTTCAGAAGAAAACATGAGCCTTGAAGGGCAGAAAACCAGGCTGAGCATCCAGATAACCTCATTTCGGGGCGAGGGGTCTTCTGTGGGCCTGAATTGTTCTCACCCCTCATGCCTCTTTCAACAATTCATGCTGCCTGTGGCTTCCTCACTGGAAACCAAGTCATTAATTTAAAAAAAATGGATGACCAAATTTTATGGCCCATGTTCAAGTATTTGGCTAGTTCTTTACTGTGAAACACTGTTTAAAAAATTGACTAGTTCTCCTTAAATCCTTGAGCCTTTTTTTGCACAAAACTCAGGCAAAGTTTTATCTCAAGGATATATTACCCTCAAGTTTAATTTTTGAAAATCTAATCTATAACCTGAAATGAATAAAAATGTATTTCATACTTTTCAGTCTTCTCTTTTGGTGAACACTTACAAATTTTTCTCATGCAGATGTAGAGCAGAAACACAGATTTCTATTTTGTATATTATCTTTGGCATGTGTGGAAAATGTTCCCTTGTGTGCATGTGTATGTACAGGCATGCAGACAGTATCTTCGCCTTAGAAATCCAAACACTATGTGTGCTTGTTGTCACATGAGACCAAATACCTGCTTCTGGGAGTGAGCCAGTGCAGAACTTTCAATTTCATATGTGAAGTGCATGGGGAACAGGATGCATGGGGAACTCCATGCTTGGGAAAGCTGGAGAGAAGTCCAGATTGCAGAGGGGCTGGCAAAGACTTAACTGTGCATGGGAAGGTCAGATTCCACTTCATTTGGTCACCATGGTCTCCAGGTGCACAGAGGGTTTCCTCCTCAGAACCTTGATTGGGGTAAAAAATGGAAGCTCCCAGAACCATGCATATTTAGGCCTTGGATTCCAAAGTTTCTGTTTCCTTGTGCTTTCTCATCACATGCAGGAGTGTGGCATGCCCTTCCAGATGGCCCACACAAATGCTTTGTCGTACTTCACTCACTCTTTGCATGTCAAGCATCTCTGGGACTACATACATCACCAATTAGCATCTTATATTCAGTTGACAGGAATGATTTTGCAACATTTTATACAACATTTGATAACATTTGCATGTTGTGATTGCCTTTTCTTATAAGAATGAAGGTTGTGATTGTGGAATTTTCCTTCTGGCCCCTCTCTCACCACAAGCAAATGCTTTTCTCCATGCAACACCATTTGATTTGTATTTTAGGGAAAATGCCTTTGGTGTGACACTTCTGGAACCTGGTGAGATCACGTTAGTGTGTTTACCAATGCATACAGTAGGCATTTACTATGTCGCATCTCTCTGGGGGGCTGTATTCCTGTGGATACACTCTCATTTTTTCAGATTTTAGGTAATGAGGCCTCCTGATTGATTTATATATTTGGCACTGCCAGCCCTTCAGGCCTTTGCAAAAGTCTCCTAGCTAGACATTCCTTACTCTGTGCTTTGTGCAAGCATTTCATACAGTGAACTTTGTGTGCTGTGCTGATAGTAAGGAGCAATCCTGGTGTATAAAATTCACATTTAGCCAATGCACCAAAGAGATGCAATGCACCAAGGGGATCACATTGTGCCCTGGCAAATGGTGGCAGTTACTTTTAAGATTTTCCAATGTAATCGGTATTGACACTCTGGAGAGCAGGTAAGCAGAAAGCACAGACCCCTGTCGGATGTGCCTTCTTGACGTCTCCACGTGGCTGGTTCACAGGCATCTCAAACTTTACAGGCCTGCTTTCAGATTCCTCGGCACCTGTTCCTCCTCCATCTTAGTAAACGATATGTCATCGACTCAGTTACTCTGTTCAGAAACTTGCAGCCATCATGAATTCCTTCATTTCTTTCATCTTCCCCAGCCCTTTCCTCCCAGAATCTGTCATTAAGTTCTTTTGCTTCTGCCTCAATAGACCCCGGATCAGTTCAGTGTTTGCCACCTCCTGCCTCAGCCTCAGTTCACATCTCCATTCCTGGGAAGCTTCTGTACTCACCAAACTGGCTTCCCTGTCATGAGTCTGGTTTTCATATATTCCTTTCTCCACCCAACCATTAGAGTTCTTTACATCATAGAATGGGAGCAGGTCTTTCTCCTGCTGGAAACCTGGCACGGGCTTTCTTTTGTGCTTAGGACACACCTGGGCCCTTCTCACCTAGCTCCCCAAACTAGCAAATCCCTGCTCCTTCTGGCTCCTGACTGCCTAGCTCCAATGTCACACAGGCACAGCCTCGCTACGCCCCAGCCACACTGGGTGTTTGGGTTCTTGAAACTTTTTTCAGTTCTATGCTACCTCGAGGATTTTGCATTTGCCATGCCTCCTGCCTGAAAAGTTTGTTTTCCTCTGGCTCTTCACTTGCTTGGCTTCTCCTCATTCTTTGGGTCTCTTCTGGAATATCTGTCTCTCAGAGAGGCCTTCTGGGTCTACTCCGTTGGAGCAAATGCCCGTGTTTCTTTCTGGTACAGCACAGCACCCCGTTTATTTCCCTCACAGCATTGATCATGGTCTGAAAATATTTTGGTTGTTTATTTATCTATTTGTCTGCTGTCTATTCCCTATTGTTTAGTGCACTCAAGGCCAAGGTTTGTCTTGTTTAATTTATATCCCTGATACTTAGTGCAGTATATACTGGCACATAGAAGATACTCAAAACCTATTTATTGAATGAATGTCTCTGATGAGTTCTGATAAGGAGAGTCGAGTGTGTATATGTGGTGTGTGTGCATGCGTGTGTGCCTGTATGTGTGTGTAATGGTTAAATTAAAGGAAGAACACATATTCTACCCGGGTGTAGGAGAAGAGGCAGGAAGGCTTGCATTAGATTAGCATTGCAGAAAGTCAGGTTAGGTCAGCTGGGGGTGGGGTGGGGAGTTATCAGCACAGAGCTGATCCATGAAGCCTGGGTCGGTGCAGAGATCAGAGGCCTTGGCCACATAACACTGGCGGGTTGCTGGAGACCAGTCAAGTATGTACTGATTGGCGCCTAGGAAAACAGCATAATGTGCTCATTCACATAGAAAGAAGAAGAGAACCACAGCTCCAGGGTAAAATAGAGCCCGGACCTTCAAAGGAGTCACGTGACACGGTGAGGTCACATCACATTCAACTTCCACTTCTCCATGTAAACAAACATGTAAATTCCTAGGATGGAATTCATCATCCTCATAATCTGCAATTTAATTTTACAAACGGGGAAAGAGCTAAAGAGACACATTTACCAGCTCCTAATAGACAGTGGATGAGAATTTGATGGGAGCTCTTGACCACATGAGGCTCAAATTGGAGGAAGGAAGCATATTCTACAGGGAAAAGAAACTCGCTGCCCTGGTCAAGACCCCACTCTTGGAAGCACATGGTTAACATGGTTAAGCACATGGGCTCTGTGAATAAAAATAATAGCAATACCATATAGCATTTCATGAGCACGTGCTATGTGCCAGGCACTGCATTAAACTGCCTCTATGCACTGTCACTTAAAACTCACAATACATCTATCAAGTAGGTAGGATTTTTTTCTCTATTTTCATAGCAGAAAAGCAAAAAGGTAAGCCAGATTACCTCTAGATCACACAGCAAAGTTAGGAGATGGGATTTAAACCCTTACTATTTACATTTAGAGCTTAAACTCCATTCCCCTCTATCAATTTGCAAAGAAACCTCATCGCTGGCTAATAAGACCATGCCTCTGCCAGGGAAGTAAAAATGTGCACAAGGGCATACTTGATATTACTGATTTCCAGGAAAAATATAGCCTCTAAATTTATACCCTGCAGCATTTATTAGAGTATGTTGTCTTTTTTATTTATTTAATTTTTTTTGCTTGCTTATTAGAATATGACCAACTTTAGATCCTTGCCTTGGACCCCTTGTCCCTGGTCCTCAGTTTCTGCAGCTCAGCTGAAGGCAGCAGGTATTACCGGCAGAGATGAGAGTGTGGCCTGAAACATTGATCCATGGAAATTCTAAAAATTTGATTATTTCAGTCTTCCATTTACATTAACTAGTTTAATAACACAACTTATATTAATTTAAGAGTAAACATTTTGGAGAACTTGTGTTGTAGTTCTCATGTCAGGTTTGTCAGGGAGTGTTACCAGTTAAGAGTGGCTGTCTCAAAAGAATCTGAAGCATCCATTTAAAATTCCAAAGAGAATCATGTTAATTTCAAACATGATTCAATTTTAAAGTGTTGCCAATAAAACAAAGATGTCCGGAGAAACTGGGAAAAAAAGAAAATAGAAACAAAAGAAGAGAGAGAAAGTGATTAAATCTTGGAACTGTTATTGGGGAAAATTTCAAAACAGGATACTGAAGGTTTCACAAAATGCATCATTCTCATTATTCCCATTTTCAGGTAAAATGCAAACTAGATGCAAGCAGTTTTTTAAAACACCGTTTTATGTGTCTAATAGGCCAGAACTATTGAAGCACATCAGATCTCTCATTTTAATATGCATTTACACATTTAAAAATTTATATGATTGGCTATGTTGAAATGCTGTGACTTCCGGAGAACCATTATGGCTCACAGTATAGCTTTTTATTTGGCATTGTATCAATTTGGAGCTCAGAATGTCATGATCTTAATGCAGACAGCAGGTATGCATGTGAGAAGCAGTATGGAGAGAAAAGTAAGGTGCACATGCAGTAGGCAATTTTCAAATGTCATCGTTTCAACCCTAAAAAAAAAAAAAAGACGGAAATGTTCTGCTCCCTGGTCTGTGCCAGGCACTCCCGTTTGCTCACCTTGCGCTCCTCCCTTGCTTGCTGCCGTGCTGTAGTGCATGGAGGACCATTTGCCCCTTAAATATCACACGGAGCAGCTAATTTACATTATAGACTGTGGTCCCAAGAGGGAGAAACACTTAATTTTATTAATAGAGTGGATTTTAAATCTCTCTACAGGAGGCCACAGAATGTCCCAAAGGGCTAATCTATGCTATGGAGAGATGGCAAATCAGAAAAGCCCCAGCGCAATTTTTCCCCCCTCTGAATTTGCTGCCAATGAAAGCTACCGCTAGGCCAATTGGCTTTGAGCATCCTCTTGTTTGAACACCAGAATTGATCTACACCTGATGTACGAATACCTAAGCCCCTGAGGTTTACAATACGTATGCTAATGCATGGCCTAAGCCCCACTGAAACAAACAGAGCTGGGATAATAATTTTGTAACCTCATGTTGACATAACCCACCCGCTTGCTGAAGAGCCCCTTCGTGTAGAGGAAACAGAGAAACTATAATGATTTTCAGATACAGTTGACAAGAGACCATTTAGTAAACTTTTATTTTTTTTTAACTAACAGTATGCAGGGATGTTGTATTCTAGGCTGCTACTAATAATCTCATCAGAATGCAAAAGCAGCGACTGTGTTATAAAACCAATGATCTGTTATATTCTGCAAGAATTTACAAAAGCCTAATGTCATTTACTACACCATGAGAACCATACTTGGATAAAAAAAAATAAAACACAACAGAATTCAAAAACTGATTACAGCCGACGAAAAAATAAACTGTGTGCGAATGCAATGCTTTAAAGGTATAACATGCTACAGTTAAAGACATGGAGCCCAGTGGTGACTTTAGAAGGGAAGGATTTCGTGTTTAGGAATGTATAAATGTGCTACGTCACTTAGGGCCACGTTGGGATCAGGGGATCCATCCAAGCCCAGGATTCTCCGGTCCACACTTCCTTGCTGAGTAGGTGTTAGAGGCTCAGGCTGCAAGGAGCTTACAGGCTCAAAGAGTTTGGTTTTTCGTTTTTTTTGTTTGTTTGTTTGTTTGCCTTCTCAGCAGCATTTTTTGACAAAAGCATATATATAGCAGGCTTAAATATAGATTTTAAATGATTTTAACAAGGAAGAACTCTTCTTCAGTGACAACTGAAAGGTCAGTGTCAGGGATCTGTCGGGATCTCCGTGCAGCTGGGACTCAGCCGGCCCTGCCTCCCTCTCAGCTGGTACCTGGGATGGCTTGAAGGGCAGAAGCAAGCTTCCCTGAGACCATTGTGCTCAAGGCTCTCAAAGATTTTATAAATGCAATTCTGGCAGTTCGTAGCATGTTAATTTCATAAGGAAATGAATGCATTTAAAAATTCTTTCGTTTGATGCCTGAATCAAATTCTTCTGCATTTTATTCAGTAATTTAAAAAAAATCAGCTTTGTGAAGGATGATACCTACCTTTCTTTCTACCTCTAGATCCATCTGTCTATATATCTACAATCTACCTTTCTCTATCTACCTGCTTGCCTGTCTATCAAGAAACTTTGATATTCTTGCAATTGCTATAATCTTTGGAAGATATTTATTTATTCTCTCCTTTTCAAACTAAGTCCTTTGGAAGCATTTTTATCTCCAGGATGCAAGTGGCAGAATGTGAGGAGCACGGGGTCCTTAGCATTAAAAAGCATTTTTTGCAATATTGCTAACCAGCTTCCAGCAGATTCCTTATAGCATTTGTATTCCCAGATGTCCTTGAAGGTACACTTGGTCTTGCAAACTTGCAGGGAGTCATTTTGAAGTGTTGACTTAGGCGCCTGTAAGACATCTGGTAATAATGAAGATGGAGCTTTTAATGCTTTGGGATTTTATGAATGAGTTACAGTACAGTCGCTGATGAATCATTAAAGTACATCTCTACAGGAGGAGGCCGCCCATATTTCTTCACTTCTGTGAAGTTGCACATATTGATAGTTGTCCAGAAAGAAACTGAGATCTGCTGTTAAGATTGAATTCCCTTCAAATCCACCGGTTTGAGAACCAAATGAAAGTAATGTTACATTTCAGGAGAGCCTTGCTCACCACAGATATTAACATAGAGCTGTGTTTTGGAAAAGAGGTCTGTTTATGAGGGAGTCTGAATCACACAGGGCAATAGTCAAGTGTGTGAATGGTCCCTTTGCCATTGGCCATGCCACTGCTCTTCTTCCAGAGTGACTGGAGGAATCAATGTCTGCCTGGTGACCTTCTCTTCATCCTCAAGAGCTGCCCCAATACCCTCTTCTTTGTGGTACCCCTAATCTTCACAGGTAAAATTAATTAATTCTGTTACATGCCCACAGCACTATATACATAATTATCTTAGACCTCTTAACTGTCTTATAAGTATGCCTACAAATGTATTTATTTATTCATTTATCCTACTAGATCAGCAGTCCCCAACCCTTTTGGTTACAGGGACCAATTTCATGGAAGATAATTTTTCCACGGACTTGTGGGGAAGGGGGGTGGTTTGGGGATGATTCAAGCGTATTACATTTATTGTGCACTTTATTTATATTATTATTACATTGTCACTTGCCACTCACTGATAGGGTTTTGATATGAGTCTGCAAGCAATTGATTTATTATGCAGTCAAAGCTCTCTGCTGATGATAATCTGTATTTGCGATCACTCCCCAGCACCAGCACCACCGCCTCAGCTCCACCTCGGATCACCAGGCATTAGATTCTCAGAAGGAACACGCAGCCTAGATCCCTTGCACGTGCAGTTTACAGAAGAGTTCATGCTCCTGTGACAATCTAATGCTGCTGCTGATCTGATGGGAGGTGGGACTTAGGCAGTGACGTGAGCAGATAAATTCGGTTTTTGGAACGGTGCTCTTTAACGTGCCTGTTAAACATCCAAGAAGAGAGATCGAGAGAGGAGCTTGACATAAAGTTATAAGAAAAGGAATAAAAATGAGCATGGAAACATAGATTTAGGGATCATGGGATTCTAGAAGAAACAGAGAGTATGAATAGAAATTAAAGTAACACAGAGCTTCTTCTTTGGATCAGAATATAGATCGTGGAGGAAAAAAGAGTACTGTCATATGTTCTCTAAGAAATGATAGGGGTAGTTTTCTTAGTTTTTATATATTACTGTGAATATAAATGTATTGTTGATTTTTTTGTCATAATATGTTTTGGCCTTTTACTATCTATTGTTGGCTACACTGTAATGACACTTAACATTGTGTTTTGCATTTTACTAGTACTAGCAAGTATAAGACTTTTCCCATTTTTCTGGAGATCATACAATAGAAAAAGTAATAGAAAATTATAAAGGGCATTCTCAAATTGTTTGAAATGGATAATCAGTGAAATATCCATTGAAAAGTAAGTATCCATTGAAAAGTAACAAGGTTTCAGAGCTAGATGTATACAGAAAACATGTATGTGCATCTCTCTCTCCTGCTTTCTCTGTATACAGTACGTGCACACACACACACATATCACTAAAGTCAGATGTTACCATTTTATAGATATTGACAATGAAGTTCAGAGAGGTTAAATGATGTCACATAGTGAGTGGCTGAGGTAGGCTTGGAATCTCCAAACTCAGAGTTCTTTCTATTTTACTACTCCTAATTGAAATAGCCAATAATAGCAGGTCTCATCCTATTACTAAGCACTCCATCCTTATGACAGCTCCATGAGGTTAACAAATGCAGCACATAAAGTAAAGTCTTCCTACTCCTGCTTGTATCCCACACTCTAGAAACATCCCTAGCTCATGTGGAGCTAGCCTTGGACCTGTACTGAAACTGTGCATGGAGTTCCTGGAATTGATGAGTCAGGGAGTGCCATGATGACAGTGAACATACATACAGTCAGGAGGACATGGGGCAAAATAATTAGTATGGAACACTTCTGGATAATAGCCACCTTCCAAGGGCTCAACCTTTTAATGTTATGTGCCTAAGTGAAACTTCTCTCCTGGGCTTGAATTTTAAGAGCACAGGAAATGAGTAGGTTCATTGAGTGTATGGTTTAAGATAACATAGGAGAATAGAAAGGGAGACTACAGGAAAAGGAAACAAATATTTATCAAGTTTTAGGAACTTTGAAAGGTAAGAAGGTAGGGTAGGTGAGAAAATAGTAATGATGGTATTGATAGTGATATGCTAGGAGAGACAGGAAGAGGAGGATCTGGTACATTCAAACAACATGCTTTTGTTTTAAATCATCTGCTCATTTTTGACCTAAGATCTTGCTTCTGGTAGTCAGGATGCATTTAAAGCATTAGCCTTTGCTTTCTACAAAGTACGTGGCTGGCCCCATGTGACTGTGGGTGTTAGATGCACAAGGGTGAGAACAGGGCTGTGGCATCCCTCATACTCAAATCCCCAAAGGAAAGCAGGTCTGGAAAACAGCTTCCTCGCAGAATGAGTTCATTTTAGCTGACAGCTATGGAGTATCTCGGCATCGCAGTTTGTACGCAACATTGCTAGCAGGATGCCCACCCACCTCCATTGGGATTAACAATCCCCCGTGGGGGAGAAGAGGCTGCTTCCAAGTGAGTGAAGCAGCTGTTGTTTTACACAGAAATGTCAAAAGCACAAGCAAATTTCTCATCACCAATTGGTGGTGTCATGGCCAGGAAAATACTTTGTGATTTTTATGTGGTTTTAGGGGAAGCAACTGGTTGTAGCAGGTTTAAGTTATAGATATTAGTATAAACTATAGTTAAGTTATAGATAAACTGTGTCTGGAAAGTAAACTCTTGGTTAGAATTTGTTTGCTTGCTAATGATAGAAATTGAATCCGAGATGTGGCAGGTGGGATTAAATTAGCGTCACATCTTTGGAATTTTCAAAAATTGTGTTATCTTTTATTTACTTTTTTCTTAGTAGTCAAATGAGTATAAATATGTCGAATGGATATGAGTATGAAAATGTGTACAATCTTGTCATGATATAGTTCTAGTACATAAAATATGCCATTGCGAAAAATAAGTCTCTAAAACTCAAGTATTTAAGATAGTTCTCCAAACACAAAGAAGTATCAGCTATGGGTCATGTGTCCTTATACTGACCTTCCATTTATTTATATGTTTATCTCCCACCCAGTTGTAATCTATCCATGTGTCTATGCACCCATCCATCATCTAACAGCAATTGATTAAGGGCCTCTGTAGCTGATGTACTGTGTTCGACATTATAGGACACAGACAGTGTGACATGACTCCTATTCTGTGTCTTTTAGAAGCCTCAGATTATTTTGACTGTTCATCTAGAGCACAAAGAAGAGTGAATCGCCATATCATTGCAGCAGTCATCTTAAAAAAAAAAAAAACTAAAATAAAAAAAAATGTTGCTTCCTTCCCAATCCAGGGAGACACAGACATCAAGGCTTATCATGGATGTGAGGCCAACCCTTAGATCCCTTTTAAGACGAGCCCTGGTTATGCAAGTGACAATAAAGCATATATGAGCTAGAGAATGTATAGAGACTGTAAATTAGTCATTTAGATTATGAGAAAATAGATGGGAGTTCAGCATAAAGAATGAAGTCTAATATAACATTGTGAATATCTTTGGCATTTCCTTGGAATTCTGGCAAATCTGATGTGCTGTACCTATCAGTGGTATTTGTGGCACCCGTGCCTACAGTTCGGGGGCTGCTGTAGACTGCCTAAAATAAATAGCCATTTGGACATGTAATTGACAGAACAAGACAAACCCTTAGATTCACTTTCCCATTAGCCAAACCTTGTTGGCTTAATCTGCCTGATTTTGTGAGGAAAGAAACAAGGTAACTTGGTAATTAACATGTGTCACTTTGTAATTAACATGTTTGATAACACATGTTATCAAGCACTGCTCTTGAAATTGCACCTGGGGTTGGAACATTTGGAGTTGGGACCTTCTTCAGTAATCATCTCCCTCAGCATCCCATTTTGTAGTTAAGGAAACAGAGGCCAAGTAGATCACAGGACTGGCTGGAAAAGGGTCCCCACCTGGGTCTTCTGTCTGCAGGTCAGAGCTCTTTCCACTCTGCCTCTCACACAGCTTTGTAATGTGATGTTTCACTGCCAACAGCTAATCATAGGACTGATCTTAGCGTAAGCTGGGGCATCAGAGTCTTGTTTTTAAACTCCTCTGTCTACATTTTATTTTTCAATTTCCTTTCTCTATCCCTCTCAACACCCTCTCCAGTCCCCCTTCCCTCCCTATCACTCATTTCCTGATAAGGACACCTAGTACCTTCACATCAATTTGTATAGTAGAGGCTTCCTTATTTCCCATTAAACTATGTCCCATCAACAGGGCTTTTTAACCCAAAGCACTAGTTCCGATAAGATTTGCACGCTACCTTGGGATAAGGCAACAGCAAGGTTTGGTTTATGGGCAAGTGAATCTTAAGGTTTGTCTTGTTCTAGCAATCACGTGTCTAAACGGCTGTTTATTTTACTTAGTCTACAGCAGCCCGTGAGCTATAGGCATGTGTGCCACCAATAGTAATGATAGATACAGCACATCAGATTTGCCAGAATTCTGAAGACACACTTTGGTTTAGTTTTGTACGTTATCAAAAGCATAGACGTCTTAGTCACAGACACCCACGCTCCCACGCTGCATGTATTCAGACACAGAAGCTTAGGCCCAGCTGCCATCTCTTCTCCTTTTGCCCTTTGTCCAGCCTGCCATGTCCACCTTACTGTGGTTCTGGAGCCCACAAGTGTGCACATCCTGCTTTCTGTCTATTCCACCCACAGTCCACATGGGATCAACAAGAAGATATTTTCCCAAACCCATACTCATGAAGAGGCCACAAGATCTTCCCATTATACAATCTCTGAGTGTTTTTCTTAAGGAAAAAAAGAGGGGCTTTAATAGCTCCTTTAAGTTTATTTTCCCTGTGTTCTTAATTATATTAAATACCCATATATTTCCTTCCTGAGTATTCATTTAGAAAGAAGGTTTTGTAATAGTCACATTTAATTTATCAGGGTGCAATAATTTGTGTTTCCCAATCATCTTGCCGACTTTGGTTCATTATACTATTGTTTCACATGAGTAAGTTAGCAAAGTTTGGATTGATTGACTCTAATTAACTAAAACTGGTTCCAGGCTGTGCATCTATTGTCATGGTAGCTAGCCGCAAAGCCCTAAACTGCTCAGCAATAGTGATATAAGGTAATATTGATTTGAAAACTCTAGATAATATATAACCTTGGGCTTATCACTGTTTGGGAGACAAACTATAAAATAGGGGGTGAGGGAAAGAAGAGGTATGAGGATGAGTTTTAAGGACACTGGGATATAAATTGGAGTTTTCAGTGAGTTTACTTCTTTTTTTGTTTTGCTTGCCCCAAAATAATCACAGATGTGTTGATCTATTAATATTAGCCAAAGAATTCAAAGTTTAGCAGTAGGAAGACTAAAGATTTCATGGTTTTTGAAACTATGAAGAAATGAACTATGCCTGCCAAACAGTCCAAGATCCACCAAAAAAACCAAACCAAAACAAAACAAAAAAAACGATGGGGAGGCCGGGCGCTGTGGCTCACGCCTGTAATCCTAGCTCTTGGGAGGCCGAGGCGGGCGGATTGCTCAAGGTCAGGAGTTCAAAACCAGCCTGAGCAAGAGCGAGACCCCGTCTCTACTATAAACAGAAAGAAATTAATTGGCCAACTGATATATATATATAAAAAGTTAGCCGGGCATAGTGGCACATGCCTGTAGTCCCAGCTACTCGGGAGGCTGAGGCAGAAGGATCACTCGAGCCCAGGAGTTTGAGGTTGCTGTGAGCTAGGCTGACGCCACGGCACTCACTCTAGCCTGGACAACAAAGTGAGACTCTGTCTCAAAAAAAAAAAAAAACAAAAAACAAACAAACAAAAAAAAACGATGGGGAGACTTTCATTTCTATGTATTGCTTATAAAAAACCAGGAGTGTTTGAAATTTTATCTTTTTTCTATTACTGATTTTGTATAGTCAATAATGGTCTTTGCCTGAGAAAAAAATGGTTTTTAGACAGTATGACCAAATGGAAAAATGATTGCATTTACAGCCTGCAAGCATGAAAAAATACTGCCCTTCTAGGTCTTGCTATGGAGTGCTGGACAGAAATCAAGTTAAAAAAATTTGTTGAGCAGGATGCCATAAGCGAGATTCATCAATGAACTCCTAGCTTTCCTATGCAAGATGCTGCAGTTTCTGTTTCTCCTGTCTTCGAGTACCAGTTAGGATATCTCCTTACATTGATTGCCGCTGCATACTTTCTCAATTTAATCTTCTTTAAGAGCTCCAGGGTCCTTGTTTTCCATGACACCCTTATTAACTGAGCTGCCGTCCCCTTCAATCTGTCATTTCTCACGAACTTTAACAGGACAGCCGTTATGTCCTGGCAGACGGATGAAATGAAAGTTTAACTCATGCACTTCAGAAACTTGCTTGACAAGTTTTCTGTCAGAGAAACTGAAAATTTCAGTTTATCCAGCTATTTCTTTCATTTGCATGACGCTTAAGTCTTTCCGGAAACTGGGGACAGACAACTTTTATGTTGGTGTCTTCTTCATTGGGTTGTTTGAGTTTCTTTTGCTGTTCTGTGGCTGTTGTGGTCATGTGAGAAAGAACCAACTTCCAAATGTCACAGTGAAAGAATCCTCTACTCACCAGGATTCTCCAGGGAAACAGAACCAGTAGGATGTATATACATGTATAAAGAGATTCAGTTTGAGGAATTGGCTTATGTAATTCTAGAGGCCAGCATGTCCAAAATCTCCATGGTGGGCTGGGAGGCTGGAGATTGAGGGAACAATCAACGTTGCTGTTCATGTCTGAGGGCCCTCTGCTGGCGGATTCCCTCCTGCTCTGCAAAGATCAGTCTTTGTTCTGTTCATGTCTTCAACTGATTGGATGAGGTCCACCCACATGAGGAAGGGAAAGCTTTGCTCCAACTCGACCAATTCAAATGGAAATCTCATCCAAAAACACGCTTACAGAAACATCCAGATAACATTCGATCAAATATCTGGGCACTATGACCCAGCCCAGTTGACACATAAAATTGGCCATCGCAGAGCTCAAGGTCCATGCTGGAAGCACGGGCATCTTCATGAGGGCTGAGGAGCCAGAAAAGAAGAAGGTTGGAAAGAGTGCGACACAACTGTTTTTGAAAAGAGAAAAGGAAGGTATATGACTACTGATTTTGAAGTATGTCAAATGATCACCACACATACATGGTCCAGGCAACACGCACTTGTCTTTCTTTTTGAATATCTTAGCAACGAGGCATCCTCACGTACTTTTGCTCTAAGGTACAGGAAGGGATCATGGTAGTTCTGAAACAATGGGCCACCCGGGGGAATGAGAAAAGGCCCTGCTCAGACTCCTTCCTCACCCTCCCTCTGATGGATGGCCAGGGAGTTGCATGTAATTTTTCTGGGAAGCAAGTCTAATACATGGAAAATTATTAGAATACATCAAGTCATCAGTGGGGGCTTCAGACTTCAGACAAAAAATTCTATTGGAATTTATAGAGGGTGGACATAAGTATGAGATGGGATAGCTTGCCTCTCTTTGTTGCTATATTTGAATATATGTTGCAAAAAATTAAGTATTGTTTAAATTATGTCTAGAATGTACTCATTCTTATTCAAACCACTCCAGTTTCTTTCATTAATTATATGTTTTCCTAGTGTCTTTTTTCAATTTACTTAATTTAGTAGTCAAATTTATGGAAACTACATAGAAACACCTAAGATGGAACACCTAAGATGGACTTTTGATAGAGTGGTTTGTACCTTTTGCCTATAAAATGGAATACATCTCTATACTTGCAAACATTTAGTATACCTTCTGAGGAAGCATCCCAGTTTTTCCAAAGATTGTTGCCAGGTGAATGTCTAATATCAATTTTATCAATATTCTCCTCTAACTTTTACCTAAAGAAGAAAAATAGAATATATTTGGAAATTATATTGGGTAAATTCTCCTTTTCTAATAATTTCTGGAAATCTGGAATTATCCTGGGTCTTCTGAGATGACAAATTGCTCTTAAGAGCCTTGATTTGTCTAATCCCTGCTCAGAACAGGAAGAACCTGGTGGCAGAAAGCAAATTCAGGGAGATTGACTCTGAGCTGGAGGGCAGAGATGTTTATGGTGGGGCCTGAGTCCTTATGGTGGGTACAAGTCATAGGGAAGACACCAAGATCATGGCTGAAATACTCTAAAGTTGAACCAGGAAAAAAGTAGCAAATGTCAAAGCTGAAGGATAAACAAAACAAAATCAGTATTGGATAATGAGCAGCATATGAAGGGCTGAGAGGAGCTGAGAACTAGGATTTAGAATGGGGACTGTTTACCAGTACGGAGTCCCCCCTTATCTGAGGGGGGTACTTGCTAAGACCTCCAGCAGATGCCTGGAACTGCAGATAGTACTGAACCCTATAAATGCTATGATTTTTCTTATACATGCATACCTATGCTAAAGTTTCATTGATAAATTAGGCACAGTAAGAGATAAACAACAATAATATAACAGTTATGATATACTGCAATAAAAGTTATGTGAATGTGGTCTCTCCCTCTCTCAAAGTATTTTATTTTTCTGTGCTCACCGTCCTTCTGATCTGTAGATCTGTTAACCCAGACGGCTCCTAAGTGACTCATGGGCGGGTAGTATAGACAGCTTGGATACGCTGAACAAAGGGATGATTCATGTCCTGGGCGGGACAGTGAGAGATTTCATCACGCCACTCAGAAGGGTACGCCATTTAAAACTTACGAACTGTTTATTTTTGGAATTTCCCATTTAATATTTTCAGCTGTGGTTGACCTCTGGTAACTGTAACCAGAAAGTGAAACCACGCATACTGGGGCAGGGACTACTGTTTGTCTTTTTCACATGGTTTACAGTTATTAATATTAACAGGGTGGGCAAGGCAGTTTAATGGACTTAATCTGATTATAGTAGCAAGGTGGGATGTGTAGTCAAACTCCAAGCCAGCTATATTCCCTAGCTATTTTAGTGAAGGATATATGACAAAAAAAAGTCTGCTAATTTTGTTTGTTTATCTGGAAGGCAAGAGGTTGCATCAGAGATGACACAAAATCCCCACTAAAATGACCGAATAATGGAGAGGCAGTGATTTTAATGTCTTGCTAAGCAAAATATAGGCCACAGAGCAAGCCGCGTTTGAATCACCTGGAAACTTGTTAGCAAAGCAAACTCTTAAGCCTCAGCCCAGACCTACTGCATTAGAATCTACAATGTAACAAGCTTTCCAGGGGATTCTTGTGCACATTAAATTTAGAAAGTGTGATTCAAAGGAAGACAGAAGTTCTCCCTTCTATAATACCACTCACAGAGAGTCATCTGGTGTCTGATTGCAAACCTACCGGTGATACAGAGCTCACAATTTTAAAAATTAGTGTTTGCTAATAAATTATCCTTTAACTTTTAGAACCTAGCATAGTAACAGACAAATTGCTCAATAAATATTTATTGAATGGATGAATATGTGTTTTACCTTGAATTGGAAGTGTTGGTCCATAAATTATTCTAATATTTGGAATTGCTAGAGAATAAATCTATTTCTCATAGCCAGCCTAAATTTATCCAAAATTAAATAAAAGACTTTTTGTTCCATATATGCCTCTCTTTTCTAGGTTAAGTATGTCTCGTTCCTTCAATTTCTTCTCGTATGTCAAGATATGTAAGTTCCTCACTGTCCGTGGTACCTTCTTCTGGCCACGTGTTGGACTGTAAATGTCTCTCATTGAATATGTGATCTAGGGTTAAGCCTGTCCCCAGACGTGCTCTCAGTGGCACGCGAGCCACACAAGGGACACAGCTGATGTCATTTCTCTGCTTCTGCTGTCGGCTTTTCTAATTTAGTAAATTGGCTGTCACGTCACTAAAAATAGGAAGTTTGAACTTGGGCTCCTTTTCTTTTTTTTTTTTTTGTCTGAAGTTATTTTGCTTACCACAAATGAAGGCCACAGAAGCTAAATATATGTCTACTTGAATGATGACTTTATAGCAATAAAATGAGCCCACAGGGGCTAATGACTCTGTAATCAGCTTTTTCAACCACTTTTTATATTGGGCATAATTTTCTCTCTCTCTGAGAAATTCTACATCATTTATCACTAGACTAACATGAGCAGGAGAAGAAAGGCATGAGCTGAGAGATTAGAGGCCACCGCCTGTCTGTTATTAGATCATAATAGTAAACTTGCCTGGAGGGGAGTATTCAATTTTGGATACTAGTATAGTAGATGCTTATGTTCTTTTTTGGTTCAAAATTCTCATTTTGGCATAGATTTAAGAAATTAGTTATTAAGAAGAATTTGTTTTTTGTGTGTGTGGTTTAAAAATGACCAGTCAACAGCAGAGCAATGCACGTCCTTTTAAAAAATTCTTTTTATTGGTCTGTGCCACCTCCTGGTTGCCATGAAAGGAAGGGTATCAAATCATTATTGTTGACTTTCTTGAAAATTGGTCTTTTGTAAATTTGAAATTAGAGGCTTTTTTGGGGGAGCAGTACTGTTAACATTTTCATGCACTTGTGGTCCAGAAAACACCATTTGAGAGACATCTTTTTTTTTCTACGTACCTATTCCCTGCTTTCTGCCTTGGGGGCTGATTTGTACAGATGATATCAATGGGCCTCCCAACCTCTTCCTCCCCTTTTCCTTTAAGTCTAGGGGTGGCAACAGCTCTGCTTCTATTAGCCCAGAAACTCTGCACCATCCCTTATTGCTCATGACTTTGTAATCAGTGTTTTGTATATAAAGCCTTCTCGAATTATCCTCATTTGATAATTAGACACCATCTGTTTCTTTGTCCCTTTATCTTGGATGATCACAACATTCATTTATTCATTCTCTTGTTTTTGGTGTTGTTTTTTTTTAATTGCTTACTTTAAAATATTTTATCTTCAATTTTATTTTTTATTTTAAAATATTTAATTGATCAACATTGTATATATTCAAAGTGGACAACGTGACGATTTGTTGTATGTGTGCATTGTGTGAGGATTATTGTAATCAAATTAGTTAATACATCACCACCCACACTATATGTCAGATTTCCAGAACTTGTTCACCTTATAACTGAAAGTTTTCACCCATTTACCAACATGGCCCCATTTCCCCCACCCCTTATCCCATGGCAGCCACCATTCCACTCTCTGTTTCTATGAGTTTGAATTTTTAAGATTCTACATATAAGTGAGATCATACAGTATTTATCTTTCTGTATCTGGCTTATTTCACTTAGCATAATGTCCTCCAGGGTCATCTATACTGTCACAAATGGCAGGATTTCCTTCTCTCTTATGGCTGAATAATATCCCATTATATATACATAGATACATCTTTATTTATATTTCACATTTTCTTTATTCATTAATCCGTTGATATACAATTTGATGGCGAGTACCTTGGTACCTATTCTTCCATTCTTGTGATACCTGACTTCGAAGGATGGGCTCAAGCTCTATCCAGGAAAATATAAGAGGTGCGATCACTGTCATTTTTTGTAATTGAGTAGTATTCCATTGTATGCATATATCATATATCCATGTATGCATATAATCCACTCATGTATTGATGGGCACTTGGGTCCTCTGCGCCCAGCCCAGCCACTTGTGTTTCATGCTGATGAGACAGTGGATTTGTCACTTTTCAAAATGAGGGGCATAAGTCCTCCTAGTTAAGGTTCCAGAGGCATATAACATGGGAAATGTGTGAAACAAAAGGGGGATGTAAAATAATGTTTTGTAAATACGGAAAATTGAGTTTATTTTGTGTAGCTCCAAAAACCAGAATTTCCTACCCCCCCCCCCGCCCCCGTATTTTTGCCTCTGAAGTGGAGGAATTATTAACACTTCCCAGCTCATTTTATGAGCTTATTTTATGAGGCAAGAATTAGCCTGATACCACATCTGGGCAGACATTGCAAAAAAAGAAAACTATAGACCGATATTCTTCATGAGCATAGACGCAAAAATTCCAAATAACATATTAGACAATCCCATCCAACTATATATATATACACACACACATATATATGAGATGCATTTTATATATATATCATGACCAAGCATGATTGATCCTAGGAATGTCAAGTTGGTTTAACATTTGAAAATCCAAAAAAGAAAATCCTTATGATGAGTCATTAGATGCAGAAAAAGAATTTGATAAAATCCAACATTTATTCCTCATAAAGGAAAAAATGAACTCCAAGGAAACCAGGGTTAGAAGGGACTTTTTCAACCTGATAAAAGTATCTATGGAAAACCTATGGCTAACATCACACTTAATGATGAAAGAGTAAATGCTTTCCTTCCAAAACCAGGAACAAGAAAAGAATGTCCACTCTCACCACTGTATTCAAAGTAGCACTGGGGATTCAAGCCAGTATAATAAATTGGAAAAGAAAAAGAAGTTGCCCAGATTGGAAAGAAAAAAAATAAAACTCTTTTAATTTGCATTTCTACATTATTACTTACATAGAAAATCATGAGCAATCAATAAAAAAATCTAAATGTTAAGTAAGTTTTGCAAAGTTTTAGGATATAAGGTCAATATACAAAAGTATTTATATATACTAATAATATACTCTTATAATCAAAAATTTTAAATATCACATGTACTATAGCCTGAAAATTATGAAATACTTCAAGATGAATCTAACAAAATGTGTGAAAAGTTTGTGCACTAAAAACTATAAAACATTGCTAGGAGAAATTACAAAATATCTAAATAAATAGAAAGACATATTGTTTTCATGGGTCAAAAAACTTAATGTTGTTTAGATTTGAATCTTCCCCAAATTAATCTATAGCTTCAGTGAAATCAAAATCAAAATCCTAGCAGGCTTTTTTCTAGGGTAGAAATTAACTAGCTGATTGCACTGCTAGTGGGCATGTAAAATGGTACAACCACTTTGGAAAACAGTTAAGTGATTTGTAAAAACCCAAACATATACCTACTATATGATACAGACATTCCATTGTTAGGTATTTACCCAAGAGGAATGAAAACATAGTAAGACTTGTACGTGAGTATTCACAGCAGTCTTATTTGTACTAACCTCAGACTGGAAATGACCCAAATGTTCATGAACAGATAAATAGATAAATTCATTTTGGTATATCTATATAATGGAGTTCCACAGCAAAGAAAAATAATGAACTACTAGCCAAAACATGATGCATTTAAAAATAATTACGTTGACAGAAAAGCTGGACAAAATGAGTAAGTATCGTATGATCCCATTTATATTACATTTTGGGAAAAGCAAACTAATCTGTAGTGACAGAAAACCCAAGAGTGATTTATTGGGAGCAGGGTAGGGAGTAAGGAATGGAGAATGGTCTGGTGGGTTTCCAAACAGGCTGGAAGGGGAGTGTTGAGGTGATGGACATGTTCATTGTGTTGATTGTGATGATAGTTTCACAGGTGTATACATATGTTAAAATTCCCAATTGTACATTTTAAATATGTACTCTTTATTTTATGTTAATTATATCATTAAAGCTTTTGAGAGAGAGAGACAGAGAGAGAGAGAGAGAGAGCCCTAGAAAATTTATATGATTTAGTAAGAGGCTAAGAATGGTTCCTATATTCCTTTCCTTCATTTTTTTCTTCTTTCCCTTTCTTATTTCCATTGTGAGATGAAAATTTATATTTTATATTAAGAATTAGCAAAGACTAATTCTTAAAATTATGAATGAACAGTACAGAAAATAGATGAGAGAAGTAATGACAGGGAAATGTGGCAACATTGCTGATGGACTTTTCCTCCTGGAGATGTCTAACATTCAGGGTTTTTTTTTTGTTTTTGTTTTTTTGAGAGAGAGTCTCACTCTGTTGCCCGGGCTAGAGTGCTGTGGCATCAGCCTAGCTCACGCAACCTCAAACTCCTGGGCTCAAGCTATCCTCCTGCCACTGCCTCCCAAGTAGCTGGGACTACAGGTATGTGACATCATGCCTGGCTAATTTTTTTCTATTTTTGGTAGAGATGGGGTCTTGCTCTTACTCAGGCTGGTCTTGAACTCCTGAGCTCAAAGGATCTGCCTGCCTTGGCCTCCCAGAGTGCTAGGATTACAGGTGCGAGCCACCGCACCTGGCCTAACATTCAGTTTTAACTGTTTGTGTTGGTGTGACATCAAACTTCTCTCTAGAAAAAGCTATTTGGGTCAATCTCAGAGCAGAGACAAAGGAGCAGTTTCCGAGTGCAAGGCAGAGAAGAATTTGATATAGACAAATATTTTCAAGAAAAAATTGTAGCTAGAGGCCTCCTCAGCAATTTTTGGAAGACATCAAATTTTTCACTGGAAATGAAATTGGCTCTCAGCTGATATCGGGGTGGAACTTTTTTCTCTATGTTGATCACTAAGTGCCAGTGAGTGTGTTCAGAATTAGACATTCAGAGATGAATAAGATATGGTTTTGCTCTCTCACGGCACTCAAATTAAATTAAAAAAAATCACAATATGATGTGATAAGTAGGATGATAGCGGTAATACTTAGATATACTTGCTCCAGAATTTCTGCACAGGGGTGGCCTAGTGGCAGCCACGTGGCAGCAATGGATGTGGCCGTGAAGTTTTTGTTTGTTTGTTTTGAAAGACGGTCTCACTCTATCGCTGCCATGGCGTCAGCCTACCTCACAGCAACCTCAAACTGCTGGGCTCAAGGGATCCTCCTGCCTCAGCCTCGCGAGTAGTTGGAACTACAGGCATGTGCCACCGTGACCGGCTAATTTTTTTCCCCCTATTTTTAGTAGAGACGGGGGTCTCACTCTTGCTCAGGCTGGTCTTGAACTCCTGACCTCAAGGGATCCTCCCTCCTTGGCCTCCCAGAGTGCTAGGATTACAGGCATGAGCCACCACTCCTGGCAGTGAAGTTATGTATGTAGAGCATTTTAATGAGCTACATGAAATAAAAATAAAATAAAATTTAAAATAATAGGATAAAATGTCCATTGTCCATGTCAGATAATGTCAGATGTTGAGTGCTAATAGGAATTGTTTTGAGGGGGATGAAGTTCTGCCCTGGAGAAAGGAGGAGACCCTGTGTCTGAAGTGAGAGAGATATCATGTCTAGGGGGGTTCCCTGAGTTCCCCATTCAGAAGGTGATGTTGGAGGATGAGTGGGAGCTCCTGAGGCAGACAGTTTGAGGCAGGGTTTTCTATTCCAAGCCCACAACAAACGCAAAAGTGTGCCAGTGCAAGACTTCCTGTGCCAGAGTACGACTTCCTGTTTGCGGAATGGCAAGTTCCTGCCTGGAAGCCAGGACTCTGCTGACTTCATGACAAGAAGCAAGTGATCACTTGTTTTTTTTTTTCCTAGCTCTGTGGAACAGGGGAAAGTATACGGACTGCAAACAGTGATTCAAATTTCACCTTTGTCCCCATCTACATGAATTAATAATTCAAATTTGACCCCTCCATCAAATTTCACCTTTGCCCCATGTATAATGAATTTGTTAGTAATTCAATCTCAGTTTTTTCATTTCTAATATGAAGAAAAATATCACTTTTAGAAGAAATTGTAAGATTAAAAATGCTCTTTCTCTCTCAATCGATCATACCTGGTACCCAGTAGGCATGTAATATTTTTATCTCTTTTTATTGTTGTTGTTATCCTCAGGGCTCAAAATATTATTTGAGTTAAGAGTTTAACATTTAGTGCAGGGTCAGGGAAGTTCCCAGAAAGGGCTGTTATTTAAATTTTAAAAAATAAATCAACGGATTGAATTCTTACTGCATATGTAGCCCTGCCACAGGAACTAGGCAGGTTGCACCAAAGATTTTAGACACATCTAAGCAGTCCTAGAGTTGGAAAAGACCAAACTAACTCACTTGAAACAACTAGACAGGAATATCATATAATCAATTACAAGCGTGTATGGTATAGGCAAGAGATATCGCAGGACCCTGATGTTATTAGCCTCTTCTTTTCTATACATTCTGTATATGTACAGAATGATATAAGCAGTTGAATGCAGAGTACAAAGTACTAAGTGGTCCCCTAGTGGCCAGAAAGAGTTAATACTACATATACCCGCAGTGGAACAGGTTAAGAACATCTTACCTTATTTACCTCCCAGGCTATCTTCATTTGCATTGATAAGAGTTTCCCATTTTAAATCCATTTATTTTTCAATGATAGGCAACTTAAACTATTTCCCCAAATATCATTAATCACACTGACCTAGTCTGCTCCCCAGTGCACTCCAGAACTTACATTTCTCATGGTTTTCTGATTTATACAGATTATGTATTTATTTGTCAGGCTTTCCATATTAAGATATGGACCTTTTGAATGAAGTAACAGGGTTAGTGCTATCCAAGGGGACCATAAATCCCAGTTTTCCCCAGGACAGGACAGTCCTGGTTTATGCTTGTTTTCCCAGTGTGATTACTGTTATCACTCTCTTTTATTTAATATGATCTTAATTGCTCCATTCTTGATAATAAATTACGTGTTTGCCTTCCTGCTCTTTTTTCCTTGATAAACACTCTAAAAATGCTGATATAACTCAGCTGGACATGAGGTCAATCTGCATGGGATCTCTGTCCCTCCAGCAATGACCAGAGTTTACTTGGCTGATCTGGCTGGTTAGGTCATTCTCCTTTCTCATGTACAATCTCCAAGTGTCTTTTCTGAAGTTGCAATCTCAATCGGAGAAGAGGACCATTGGTGATTGTTGGTGATGTGCATGCTACTCCGCTCCCTTGTTTGGGTTTCCTCACAGGCTCTCATAGGTTCCAAAAGTTACCTCTAAGCCAGATCTAATGCCATGCCATGTTGGTTGGGCAAGATGTGGAGATCTTGGGTGAAATAATACAGCCAGTACACACCCAGTATATACCTATACTACTATGCAGCCTGCTAAGGCACAATTAATGTATTAATGAGTGAAAGAAGATGATGTAGACACAAAAATTGAACCAGAACAAAAGAAAATTGTCAACACTTTCAAGATATAGTGCAAGCATATCCACAATGGACCAAACATGAACTTTTATCATAGTCAGAACAATATGGACACCTGCAAAACTCAGCAAAGTGAAGCTTTCAAACTCAAATTTATGCTTAATGTGTCAGAACTAAATGGGTACATTTATAGACTGGTTGTGTGAGTACAGCATGGTAGAATTGTTTTGGAATCCAGTAAGGGACTTGTGAATGCCTCGTTGAAATAAAAGACATTTTTCTGGCTCGGCACAGATTTCTTAAAAGTATGCCTATGTCCTGATATGATTAGTTTCAAGTGATTTAATAAATTTAGCTACTAAAATAATATTATAGTGGGTGGTTCAATTCAAGATGTCAAAATAAAATTATTGAAAATAAAGAGGCATATACAATTATACTCATATTCAGAAACTACTTCGTGATTTTGATGAAGAATCAGAAACAAAATATTACTCTAAATGAATTAAACAATACATTTTCTTTCTTATTTGTCCTCTTTTTTTCTCATTATCTCTGACCTGTTTCCCACTCTTCCATGTTTTTACTCACATCTTACCCACACATATTTTACATGTGAATGAGATTATAAATTTATGACTCTGGGAGATAAATGTATACACATAGATTCTTAATGCTATTTCCCTCTTTTCTTTCCACCTTATAATATTATGCTTATGAAAAATAAACCTTAAAAATAAGAATCTGCCAAATAGGTATTATAACACATAATAAAATACACTAAAAGTTATAATTGGAGTAACAAGATTTGGGGAATATCAGCACCTGCTTGGTACTGAATACCAATGGGATAATTCTGGATTAATTGCATAATAATGAGTGAACACAAATAAATGATCATATTTAGTAAACCAATAAGGTAAGTCTTCTGCAAAGGCCTAGCTGGGAACTATGATTGGCCATGACCACAAGTACGTGACAACGATCATCAGTGTGACCATAGCAGCCAAGTTATTATTTTTTATTATTTCCAGGTTTTGACATAAGGTGTATATTCACTCCTTCATGCAATGAATGTTTAAGCTCTTCCTTTTCTGCCAGAGATAGAGTATATTCCGTATACAAAATGAATATAGACCTTAATTATCGTTGAATTTTAAATAAAATAAAATGCTGTTCATTTCTCTATATGCTCATGTCCAGGATTACTAACTTAGAATGACCAAACTATTGAAATAGTTGTCTCCTTATGTTGGCTATTAGTTCTCATGAGAGAACTAATTATTTCCATGAAAGCTGGTTGTTAAAAAGAGCCTGGCACCTTCCCCATCTCTCTCTCTCTCTCTCTCTCTCTCTCTCTTGCTCCCTCTCTTTCCATGTGATCTCCACACATGCCAACTCCCAGCTCCCCTTCATCTTCCACCATAAGTAGAACAGCATGAAGCCCTCACCAGAAACTGAACAGATGCTGGTGCCATGCTTCTTGTATAGTTTGCAGAACTGTGAGCCAAATAAACTTCTCTTCTTCATAAATTACTCAGCCCCAGGTATTCTCTTATAGTAACACAAAATGGACTAAGATAGGGGTGGGGAACATTTTCATGTTGGAAGGTTGCATTAATTTAGTTGTAATCAAATAAGGCCACATTCAAGAAACTTCAATTAGACATACTTAAAAATCTGGCTACTATGTACTTAATAATTTCAAAAAATAAAAACTATTTGCTAATTTTTAAGTTAACTAACCTTTTATTGACCTTGCCATATCTGCCTTTTGATGGAAAGCATTTGAATATTTGGTTGCAGCATGGAGGTCCACAGTTTCAGTTGATCCTCTAGATGGGTATCAGTCATTTGTGACCATAAGGATGTCTTGATTTGAGTTAGGTAGGAGAATGCAGATTCACAGAAATAAGTGGTTGAAAAGCAAGAAAACATTTTTTGGACATGTTGCCAAAGGCGTGAGTATTCCATTGCATTTTTCCATATTTTAATTGGATCTTTCTTAGCATTGAGAAATCACTTTAAAATATCATCTACCGAGAGCTCAATCAATTCCATCTGTAGTTCTTTAGGTGCCTTGGTGATATCAACTAGATGAGGCTAAAATGCTAATATGAGTGTGATGTCAGGATTCTCAAAGTCAGCGATCCTTTCATTGTATTCTCCAATTAATAGGTCTGTAACAGCTATGCATTCTTCAAATGATTCACCTACATCATCTTGTTCATCAATGACCTTTGCTAACTGGGGAAAATGTTCATCTGAAATTTCCTTTTGAAGAAAAAGTGTTTTGAAAAAAGATAGCTTTTTTTTGAAATGCTTGAATTTTTTTTTTTACCACATATATATAGACTTAGTTTTTCCTCGCAAAGAAATATTCAAGTTGTTTTGATTTGAAATCCACACAGAAATGCTGCATTCCTATAGAAATCTTCTTTCAATAATTGACATTGCTGATTCTATTCTTTATAAAATTTAACTATCTGTTTTTACACAGATAAAATTTTGGCTTACACGTGTTCCTGCAGTAGCCAATGCACTTTAGAATGATATAGCAAATCCACACTGAATACCTCATCTTTCAACTTTAACATGTTACGAAACTATGATGCCTTGTTGCATTTGCACAAATATAGTCAACAATACTTATAACATTGCAAGTATTACTTAAAATAATAGCTGTAGCACAGAGATTTTGCTGGTGCAAGATACAATGAAAAGAAATGAGAGCATCTGGATCTCTTAATACTTTTTATCTGTGTGATAAACTCCTCATGTTTTCCTGTCATGGAAGGTGCACCATCTGTACATACACTCACTAAATTTACCAAATTCAGTCCAACTTTACCACATTTATCTTGAAAGTTATTGAAGATATCTATTTCCCATGTTTTGTTCATAAGAATGCCCAAAGTGAATAACTCACTGTAGCAAAGAAAATCTTCTGTTATGACCTGAATGAAGTATAAAATCTGTAGCGAGTCAGTAGTATCAGTTGATTCATGCAAAACAATTGAATAATATATACTTTCCATTTGAAGTATTACATGAAATTAATTAGCTGAAGGCTAATTAGTGCTGCTGATCAGTTATGGTGCTCCTTGAAAGAGGCAGTTGTTTGTACTTTAAAACATTATTAGGGTCTAAGCATCCTACAACTTTGACAATGCATTCTTTCACAATTTCTGCATCACTGAATGGCTTCCCTTTTCCCCCAAGTATATAAGCTACTTTAAAAGTTGCTTCAGTAGCATATTATTAATATTTCCAGGTCTTATTTCTGCTTGAAAAAAATTGTCTTTGCTTTTGCTTTTTGTCTTTAAATTCTTGCAATACATCCATGCCTTTCCCTCTAATTTAAAATATTTGTGGTCGTTATGAATGTTATAATGCTGATGAGCATTGAATTATTTTAATGTTGATATTGCAGTATCACAAATCAAGCAAATTATCTTATCTTTAGCAGAAACAGGATAATATTGCAATTCCCAAACCTCATTACAAAAACCATTTTCTTCCTTTAGTGTTCTCTTGGTCTTCTTTGACCTGTTGGGCTGTTAAGCAGACAGAATTAAAAAATACCATCAAGCTGTGCAACTATTCACAAATTCCGCTTCAAGCAGAAACACAGTGCACCACTGTCAAAAGCTGATAACAGACTGGCATACTCGACTCGCATAAACTCTCGCCAACCAGCCTGATGTGGTCATGGTGCCAGTCAGGCAAGGGAAGTTAGAACTGAATCATGAATGGAGCAGCCATCAGTTTAGCCCTTATGGCTTACTAATGTTCTAATTGTGCCAGCCAATCTGGGAGATTATTTTATTGCAACTTATTTTATTCTTTGGTGTTTTCAATATGTTCACTTAAAAAATAAAATAAAAATATAAAAGATGAACAAAATGTATTAATAAAAATAAAAGGACTTGTTCTGTAAAACTTGGATTCAGTCAAAAGTCCACACTTAAGGACCTAGAAGGCCACATGTGGCCTTAAGACCACAGGTTCCCCATCCCTGGACTAAAACATTATAGTGTATCAATCTTTGTAAGTCACATGTAGAGACATAATCACATCTAAGAATTCCCCCGAAAGTATGTATGTTCTATAACTGTTGTCTCATAGCACTTACCTTAGTTATCTTGTTTAATTCCCTCAAAAAGACATGAAACACCAAGGATTATCTAATAGTGTAACATAGAACAATGATTTCTATAGAGTAATTCCTCTCTCCCTATTTTACACATTGCTGTCTTTTTGCCAAAATGCCAGAATGTTTTACTTAATCCATGCTACCATTGTAGTGTACAACAGAGCAACAGAAGAGAGTCATCTCTAAAATTTTGCCTGGCACAGATTTGTGCAGAAGCAAATTGCTAACAGAGATCATTTCAGCTGTGGAAATACAGTTAAAGGAGAGCTTGCCTATTGTAGGCAGTTGCAGAGAGAAAAAATCTTAAGGAATTAGTTTAAAAACTCAAATTTAAGAAAGAATCCATTCTGGTTCTGTTATGGATCACTACCAAATAATAGTAGAATACAGAAGACAATAAGTGACTCAGAGTATAGAAGCCCAAGAAGAAGAGGCTCCAGGCAGACCCAGGCTGAGATATTTATTTAATTACTCCTGTGGTGTCACAGAATCAGAACTCTAAATTCACCCTTGCTATCTATTCTTTGTTTCATTTGCCAGTCATTCTTAACTAATCCTTTCCATTGTAATTGTTAAGTTATGATCCCCAGCAAACATTTGATGCCAATACTCTCCTGCTCAGAGTATTGAGGCAGTGTCCTTCTAGAATTATGTTTCCTACTGGCTATATCTAAAGTTTGCTTTTCAGCTTCCTCCATAATTTTATATTTAATATCTCTGAGAATGAAAAATAATTTCTCTCTGATGCATCTTGCACCAGCTTTCTTCCTCTTTTCTTTCTCTTTTCCTATGTCTGGCTCTTCCATTGTGGTGATTTTGTTTTATACCTCCTAAGTTTCATCCTCACGATGAAGTTTTCATTGTGACTAGTTGCTTAGGTCAAGTATTGGCACTGTTGGAAATCTGGCATCTGTGGTTGAGGTTTTCGTTATACGATTTGTGATACCTTATGTAGAACAATCTGTTATATATATAGCTCCATAGAGAGTACCTAGAATCTTCCCATAGAGTTCCATAGGCGAAGCCGCAGAATGAGAGAGACTACTACTAATCTCAAATTCTTGCAGGGACCAAGAGGTTGGGGGAAGGCCAAAGTTGCCTTAAATTTTAAATGTTAATGCATATTCAAGAACAAGTTTATTAAATATCACAAGGGGGAAAAAAAAGCTCCCTCAGACCCATTTCTTTAAATTTAATCCTTAACTTATAAGGAAAATTCTGTATTTGACTTGCTGTAAGAAAACAACCCACAGTGTTTCAAAGTAATTCATCCGTGTTTACCAGCATCCAG